>NC_136761.1:25224700-26424700 GCF_936440315.1 Barbus barbus | reverse complement strand
TTTTGAGGGGACAGCAAATTTACACTGTTATACAAGCTGTAAACTCGCTACTTTACATTGTAGCAAAGTGTCATTTCTTCAGTGTTGTCACATGAAAACATATAATAACATATTTACAAAAATGTGAGGCGTGTACTCACTTCTGTGAGATACTGTATATGCTGATTGCATCGTATATTATTATCTTTTTTTTACTTAGATTTTTTTATTTTCTTTACACATCCCATGCCATTTTTTTGACACGCTTCTTTCATTGCTAACTTTCCCTATAATGTAAATTATAAATGTAGTAATTATTTAATTTTTTTATTTTCTTTGTTAAATTTATTTATTTATTTATTAATTTATTTATTTTTATTTTATTTATTTTTTAAGGGTAAAAAATAAAATACCCTTACCCCTTACCAAAAATGAATAAAGTATGATAAAAAAATTTAAAAAAAAGTTTTTGAGAAAAAAAATGTTTTAAGATACTTTTAAATTTTTGGGAATAAAGTGAGATTAACAGTGTGCGGATCTTTTTTCTATTTTTAAAAAATGTTTTTAAGGCCATTTTTAGGTTGACAAAACAGCTGTGCTGTCATTTCAGAAACGATAACAAGTTGCCTGTTGGTAAAGACTAGACAAGATTCAGTGAACAGATATAAACTAGGCTGCCAAGAACGACGAGGCAACTTTTCTTGTTGTTTAGCGCCCTCTGCTGCAGGTAATTGAGCAAAGATGAACAGTAGAAATCATGAAATCTGCCCACTGGACAGAATGTGGCTCCATCAATTTTACGTTTATATAGCCAAATATAACGTTTCATATAGCCAAAATTCACAATAAAATGAAAAAATAAATGCAAATGAATAAACAAGGTTTGCATGCCTTTGATGTTAGAAATGAGAGGATAGGTGGGATCTGGAGTTAGTTTGGGAGTGAGGAGTGTCAGCTTCAGAGTTTGAGTTGGTTTGATTGTGAGCTCTCTGAATATTTGAGTTACAGGTGAGCTGGAGACAACACATCTGAGAGGATCTCTACGGCAGGTCAGCTGTTTTAAATGGATTTTATACATTACAAAAAAACTGTTAGCTGTATAAAACCCCTGAAATTTTGATGAAATGGAAACTGTTAAGTGAAAACTGCAGCTTTACAAGTTGTTAATGAAAAAAAAAATGGTTATTCTAGGCAAGATGTGATTTATTACTCAAAGTAACATGAATTTGACATTAACATCTGACTTGACTGTGTAACGTAAGCTCCATTTATTTAGGCTTTAATTGTTTCATGATTAATTAATACAAATAAATAAATAAAACTTTTGTTTTGGCTATTGTATTGTTAAATAAATAAAACTATTGTGTTATTAATAAAATTGTATAACCTTATAACATTCAACTATGAGGACTTGCCCGAGCTTGATGACTTTGATAAATACTCTAGAGAGCACATCTCAACCAACTATGTCTGATATAATTATCCTGGAATTTTATTTCAGAGAAAAAAAAAATACTAAAGTAATTTAAAATGTTCTTAGTTTAAAACATGCAAAATAACCACAAAACATACTTTGGAGATTTGACTCAAAACCACTGCTGGGTAACTATTTACATTTAGTCTTGTAGTTTGGTTATATTACTTGTAGTTTGGTTATAATACTAGTAGTTTGGTTATATTACTTGCAGTTTGGTTATATTACTTGCAGTTTGGTTATATTACTTGTAGTTTGGTTATAATACTAGTAGTTTGGTTATATTACTTGCAGTTTGGTTATATTACTTGTAGTTTGGTTATAATACTAGTAGTTTGGTTATATTACTTGCAGTTTGGTTATATTACTTGTAGTTTGGTTATATTACTTGTGGTTCGGTTATATTACTTGTAGTTTGGTTATATTACTTGTAGTTTGGTTATATTACTTGCAGTTTGGTTATAATACCTGTAGTTTGGTTATATTACTTGTAGTTCGGTTATATTACTTGCAGTTTGGTTATATTACTTGTAGTTTAGTTATATTACTTGCAGTTTGGTTATATTACTTGTAGTTTGGTTATATTACGTTTTAATTGGATTACAGTTATTTTGATGGATTACATGATTACAAATTAGTCACACATTGGCAGTAAATTACTTATATGTAGTTTATTGATTGTAGTTTATCTTAAAAATTATACTGTGTGTTATTTAATTTAGCTTTATATGAATTTTTTTTCATGTCATTCACAATATAAAGCGGCTACGTAAATGTCATGTAAATTAATTTGTGATCCATGCCTCTGAATTTAAGGACAAAAGCACCTCTCGGCCAACTATACCATGTTAATATTTTAATAATTTAACAAATTCACATGTTCTCTGATCTCGATTAATGGTCACATTGACATGCAGGTAAACAAATAAAAATAAGTAAGATTAATAAGAAGTATTTTAGGGTCTCTTAACTAGTTAGCATGCATATTACTAGAATATTAGCCATAGTAATTAAACACATATTAATGCCTTATTCTACAGCCCTAATCCTACTCAATACCTAAACTTAACAACTACCTATTAATAAGCAGCATTGTATTAATTTATTGAGGGAAAACTGCTGAGATGTACAGCTTTGGTCTTCCTCATCTCAAGATGTGTTATAATGTTGATTTCTCCTTCTGATCCCAACCTTTCTGTCCTTGACCCTTTCTTGACACGGTGTGTTCCTTTGTTGAAATCATTAGAGGTGCTTAGAGGGACTTATTCATGTTTGTTTACCCATGAACTGGACTGAAGTGTATATGGGACCAAAATAAGACCACAATGAGCTTTTCAAATTCAGCAATTAATGTACATTTTATTATTGCAATAAGACTAATTGTATGCTTGCTATGGCTAAAATAGTTTGAGGCTTCAGATTGTCTTTCTAATCTTTAATTACATTATTAAAGATTTTCAAATAGAGTAAATGTGGACACTGTCATTCTAGTACAAATAATTAACAGCCTAATGGTATTTGGTGACGTTAGTGGTCTGCACTGACCCGTTTTCAACACTTGCTTCATTGATCTCCATGTTCCTCGTTTAGTGAGTGATGGTTTTTCATACAGAGGAACCTGTCTAACGGGATAAACGACGCCATTCGGAAGAAGGATCTGCATCCGTGGACTAGAAAGTGATGTTTGTCAAGTACTTAAAGTCTTTTATATATAGCAAGCGACATTAGTAACTATATTAATAGTGTCCTGTAGTAACCCTACTCCTAATGCCACTGTCTTTTACATTTATTCACTTTATTGCTAGCTTTGACTCCTGTGAGGTTACATTGTATGGTGCTGTAAAAACATCTACGATTATATAACAACAAATGTACTGTGTGTATTAAAGCATCTGTTAAATGCCAGTGACCGTACAGTGTTTGTGATACGTAGCGACATACAGTGTTATGCCTTGAGTTGCTACAGCACAAGTAAATTAAATATACATGAAGGGTTGATTTCAGGGTGACGATGTTGACTTTGCAGCGCTGGCTAGCGTGTGTTTCAGGCTGGCCATCAATAACCAGGCTAACATGAACAAATACTCCCTGACTTGTGTACTAATCAGAGTTCACTGCTCTTATTAAGGCTCATGGCAGATGTATTTTACTGTTGCAGTCATCATGACCAATCAAATTTGGATGGGAACTTCTGAACATGTTATACTGTATAGTTATAGTTTCCCTACAGTCATCATCACCGAGGTTAAAAAGTCACAGTATTTTAGTTTGTAATCATAAAGTAAACAAACATCGATAAAATAAAGGCTTCAAATAAGTAAAACATTAATAAATCATGCTCAGTTTTTGGTTTATCTATTAATTCCAAAATACATTATAACAAAATTAATATTAATTTTTATATTTTTAGGGGCATGAGATAAGAAAAATGTCAGGTTGAAATATTTGATATCAGAATGTAGAAAAAAGAATACAAAAAAGACATTCTTTAAAAAATTGCTTATTATTATTTTTTTTTAAATGTTGTCAACCAAGTCTAACCAACATAGAGAAACATTCAGAAAAGTAGCTAAAACAGGAAATGATGTCACAGAGAGGACCCCTAATGACCCTCATGACTCAGTGTCAACATTAATTTTTTTTTTTAAATATCTGTCAAATCCACCCCCAGCCCCTTTTTTTATTATTTAGAATTATTAATATTTTTTATAATTATTTTAATTTTTCTGGACTGTGTTTTAATGGTTAAATTCAGTTTTAGTAACCAAAAAGCATGCACTGAAAAAAGTGAAACATCAGTGCAATTCGTTCAAAATATATATTTACATTGGTCCAATGGAAAATTGTGATTTTCAGTTTATACCTTCTGTTTTCACTTTGCCTCAAAGTAAGTGTTACGCCCTCTAGACAAACTTTAAAACATTACTTTTACTTGAATGGTAGTTTAAGGTTAATCCAAAGTTTTGGGGTGTCATGTGATCATGTGACGTCATTACGTCTCGGTACATCTCAGTCGTTGAACATTTCTGCTGTCCGCCATTACCTCGCTTCGCAAGCAAAGGACCATTTCCATGTGCGAGTCTCCGAGAAAACTCAATTAAACAAGGTAAGAGCTCGAATGTGTTTTGCTTGGTGACAAAATATCTGTTTTTGAGGAAATTAACAAAGTCAAAGAACCGGGGTTCTGTGATGGAGTTTAAGAAATATGAACTGGTTAAAATTGTCATCTCGAATTTTTGCTAATCGCATTATGTGGTCGCGTAGTTCAGAAATTACCAAACTTATAATAATCGTGTCTAGATCGCGCTTAATTCAACTGAAGAGCCCCGCCAATGTCTGGACATGTTTAATCGGTAGCTGGGTCACTGCTAGCTGCTAGCCCCTCAGCCATAGAGCTGCAGCCGAGCCAAAGTTTAGGCGGGATGAGAGTAAGTTAGGGTGCTCCAGGGACAGACTTTACGCGTGCTTTTCATCATTAGCCTAACGTTAAACTGTATTGATTCCGTACTCGTGAGCTTGTTGAGACGGGTGAAGGAGCACGCGCTTTTGAACCCGATCGGTGAACGCCACGGGTCGGACATGCAGACAGTTTTAAAGCTCTAAAACAGCTAAAAATAGTGTCAACCGCTTGATCTACATCTGTACTGTTTTGTGCTGTAAAGATTTCCGTTTGTGCTGGTTTGGTTTTTAAACTATTACAAACTTTAGAGCCTTGATGCGTCTACACTCGGCCTCCTCTGAGGCGCGCGCACGTGTCTGTGGCACACACTGCATGCAAAAAAGAATATATCAAAAACGAAAACAGCACAAATGAAAAATTTTACAGCAACAAACGTAGCTCAAACGATTGACATAATATACATTTACGTTTGAGGAGGGAGGGAGGGAAGCTTCACACAGCTGCGTGCAGTTTATGGTCGGGATGGGACAGAACGTTGAACGAGCTCGGGTAAGGTCGTGTTGGATTTTTTTTGGGCCAATTGACCCTTCGTAGGGAGCTTGATTGACAGGTGATCTGACCAATCATACTTCGCCATCGTCCATTTTGTCCGACAAAGCAGTCAGGAGAGTTAGTAACGTTAGATTAACATGGGAGGATTTGAACTTGAAAATCGGAGTGTACTGACGCCTTTCCGTGGTTAAAACAACATTCCTTCTTATGTTTGTTCATGGGAGGGTAACGGGGGAGTCCGAGAAATCCTCCACAACTAAATGTTAACTTACTATTTACTACTTGTATGTATTTGTCTATTACATATTTTATTTGTAGCAATGGGGAGAGCAATGACTGATTAAAGAGAAACACTAAGTTACATAAGTTATAGTTTAAAGTGACAAATGGAAATACTAATCACTGTCCCCTATAAATTCATGCAATTTCCTTTGTATTTACAGGTGCCCTTTTTCTGGAATCATTAACCGCTGCAGAATTTGGTAGGTGATCCACACATGCACACCAGGCAGTGAACATTATTTGTATGAATATGATAATAATTGTGCCTTACACTTGTATTTCGCTTTACAAACCAGTGTCAGAAGCTTCTCAAAGCGCTACAGTGTAGTCATTATTCTTTCAGTTCATACTCTGTGATGGTAAGCTACTGTTGTAGCCACAATTTCTCAGGGGCAGACCGACCGAAGCGAGGCTGCCATTCTGCGCAATCGGTCCCTTCGGCCATCACCAACCACTCACACACTTCATACAGGCAGTGGGTGGGGTGTCTTGCCCAAGGACACCACAAATATAAATGACTAAACTGATAGAGAAGTCCATCACACAAGTAACATGTTTACGCACACTATAACCATAAAATGAAATTAATATCTAGACAGTTTAATAAATGTCGTCTTCTCGCTGAAGTAGTAACCACCAATAGGCATAAATATTTAAACTAATATGCAAAAGCATGATCTCTTGCATTATGAAAATAGCATTAAATGAACAGGCCACCGTTTTTCCATACTGAGATATGTTCTTACCTGAGCTTAGACAAGTTGATGCGTACCAGTCTGGTCTTTGTGGGGGCGATCAGTCACACAAAATTAAACATGTCGATTTTCTAAGCGGATAAAAAGGGGTACTATATTGTAAGGCGTAATAACACCTTAGGAGCACTTCGTCCGCGCAGTAATATCTTCACTCCTAAAGAATTCTGAAGATATTACTGCACGGATGTCGAAGTGGTCCTAAGGTGTTATTACGCCTTACAATATAGTAATGTGTAACTATACTTGGATCGTGTAACTTCTCACGTAATCGTATTTAAATAGGGAAAATGTGGAAGAGCTTGGTCACTTCTAACTTCACCCCCGTTTGGGTCCATAGGAATATGCTGGGAAAGGCTAAATGCTAAAAACATCTTTGGTCTTTGTGCATGACTGAGCGCAGACTGACTGGTACGCATCAATTCGTCTAAGCTCAGGTAAGAACATATCTCAGTATGGAAAAACGGTGGCCTGTTCCTTTAAGCAGCAAATGCCTAACATGGTTCTTTTTGTATGTTTTTTTCTTAGTTTTCTGGTGAATGTGGAAATGCAAAGACTGTGAAGAAATATTCAGGTTCAAAGCTTACCCATCAGATGCTGACTTCAGTGAAGTTGCAGAAGCTCTAATCAAGAAGCATCCATGCCTTTCCGAACCGGGTTCGTACAATGGCTGCTATGGTTGGAAGCAGCGGTTTAAGACAAAAATGGGTAACTACCGAACTCAGCTAAAGGGCACTGGGTGTTCTGAGTTACTTGTAAATTCATTGAAGTCCAAAGCCACAGAGGATGCCTTGCCAGCAAAAAAAGTAAAGAGACCAAAGAGAGGAGAAGCTAACCACATACCCGACATTCCAACTGGAGAGACTCGAGAAAAACTGGAAAATGAGAGACACTCACTTTTAACAGAAGTAAAGAAACGAGACAATCGTGCCGTGGTAAAGGACAAAATGGCCAAAACCTTTTCACTACGAAGACAAGAAATTGTGGAAAAGGAATTGGGAGTTGAAGAGTTGATAGAAAGATGGCCTGCATTGTTCACAGAGGATGAGGCATGTAATATTTTGAACTAAAGTAAAGTAGAGGATACTAATTGCCTATTATAAGAAATCTGCTATGATATATTAAAATTTTGTTCAAAATGACATGCATTTTTTAAAGAAATTGTAATTTTGTATTTCAGAATGTATCTCACATGTAGCTGTCATGTAATCATTCTTCTGTTTTGTTTTATTTCATATTTTTAAGATCAATGCTGAATTTCTCAGGATTACAACTGTTCCACTTCAGACAAGATTCCTGGCTTCTTTGGACAAGCACCACAGCAAGCTGATCGAGCTCTTCAGAAGGAAGAGAGGAGTTATCAGAGAGAAGACCCAGAAGATACTTAAAGTTCTTGATCTGGTATGTACTCGGGTATGTTGTGTGTATATATAGATAGATCTAGATACATTTGTATGCCTATCCTTTGATCCTTTGTTTGCCTTGTAACTTGTATCCTGAATTAGAAAGTTACAATTGTGGGTTGAAATTAGTTTTAAAAATTAAAATTAAGTGCCATTTTACTCTATGGTAAATGCACTCCAATCGAGTGACTCTCTCATGGTTTTATTTCCCTCGTAAAAGTTATCATATGTTGGTTATGTGTCCAATTTTGTCACTTAAAGGAGTTATATCACGCAAACTTTTTTTTAACTTGATTCATGCGTGTTTGAGTAATCTTCGTGGATCCTGCTTGCTGAGCAGCAGCCCCTCCAAATATCTTTAAGAAAACTCTAGATAGGACATGGTAACAGTTAACGTGGCAAATGTGGTGGACATTTTGTGAGTGGCTGATTAGCTGGATTCTTATTTTAAGTAATTTAAGAAGAGGGACAGAAATGTCAATGAATGAAGGTCAAAGAAGAGGTCCAGTGGTAATGCTGGAGTCTTAACACAGTCACGTTTTTTGTCCCTCTTTTGTTGCTTTTCCGGTATGTTTTTATCACTTTTTTTGTCGCGTTTTACTCGCTTTTTTTGTCACATTTTTGTTGCGTTTTCATCCTCTTTTGTCGCCATTTTGATGCTTTTTTTTTTAAGCTTTTAGATTTGGGTGATGCCAAACTGGAGAAAATGTGCTCTGTTTAGGTGGGGCTTAAGAGGTTAAATTTACGATTTGACGCTGGGTCAAAATGCAAGGCTATTAATAAAATGTTTAATGTCAAGTTTGCTTGATACAAACTTCCTGAAATGGGCAGCACTTCCATGAAGCCATAGCGCCAGAAATTAATATTTCAGTGCAAATGTGAACTATGTTGTGCCAAAGGTAACATTTTATCATTTGTATATGTACCTATAGTTGACTGTGAAAGACTTAAAAAAAGCAGGATAATGCTCCTTTTATATTGTTCCTGCAAAAGATCACAGTTATGTCTTCATTCTACCTTTATACTTTAAGACCTCAGGTAAAGACCTAAATGTGATCACAATTACTGTAACTCTGTCCCCATCTTAGTCTTGTGTTGTTTCCATTTTTTTTAAATGTTAAAAAATGTTTATAATATTGTAAATATCTGCAACAAGTAACAGGATACATAGCATTTTATTTTTTTTGCACATTTCAATCCCATCTAGAGAATCAGAATCAGTCCAAAATAAGTAAATGTATGCGGTCACAGTCCACCAGCTGCAGCACGCTGACACTGGCCATAAAGGGCACGTGCATGAGTAAGCTTAAGCTGGCCAAGGAGGGCACATGTGGCTGTAGTACCTGGCACATTTTGCACAGGCATGGTGTGCTGCTAAGGGGATGCAGGATGCATTGGACACATTGCCACCTTGCCCATGTGGAAGCAAAAGAAAATGTTGCTGGGAAAGTGCTAATTTGGTCATATTTTGATGAGAAAATGCTTCTTTTTTTGCATCAGTTACATTTAGAATTCGTTAGAGACCAAAACCAAGTCGTAAGCAGGGCGTTTTACTTACAATTTATAATCATCCTACTCAAACTTGCTTGTCTCTGGCAATCAGACGACTGTGAATCCTGAGTCTTGTGTATATAATATAATATAAACCAGCTTAATCTCATCATCAACATTTTTTTTATTTGATTTTGGGAACTGTCTGTGTCCTATGTCGGTACATTGGAAACTGGTTTCATCAGAATAACTTATAGCTCGTCTTTTATCAGGTTGTCCAGAGGGATGAAGCTGAAACAGAGCTTGCAAGTTCCACAATGGCTGTGTTCGTCATCAGGGAAGAGGGTGATTCTCTCCAACCACCACATGACATTGGTATAGTCATTGAAGGTGTGAAAGTCCTGAGCAGGTTGCCATCAGTCACACTTGCATGTGCCATGTTATTTGGCCTAATTTATGTGCTGAACTTGAGCTATCCAGGTGAGCTGGAACACACCTTTGATGCACTACAAAAGTTATTTATGGAGATTGAACCAAAGAAAATGACACGCAAAGTTCTCAGCCTCAGTTAAGCTGTGAAAGTAAAGCTGCCAAGAGAAATACATTTGGATACATTTATATGTATATGATTCATTCACAAACAACCTGTAACCTGGAAGGTTTGTAAAACATTTACAACTGATGAGTAGTTTACACTTTAGATTAGGGGATGCAGAAAGCTTTGTAAATGATTTATAATGTTTATTGAGATAATAGTACAATGTTGACATTTCAATGATCTATAAGTGATTAATAATATATTAACTAGTAACTATTAACCATTAAGGATGTGTTTGATTATTTCATGATGCTATTTATAAAGATAATTTATGACAGATTTATAAATCGTTAGCATATTACTTAATCATTTGTGAATGTATAGTTATGTTTTGTAAATGATTAGTTCATCATTAACTAATCACTTATAAATTACTTATAACTGGACGTTATTATAAAGTGTTACCCATTTCTCAAGTTTTACATAATGCTTCATTGATTGGTAATGTGCTCAATATTGATGTGGGCCTCTTAAGCACTTTTTTATTTACATTTTTTGTTGTTAATCTAGCCAAGTTTGTACAGTGTAGAAACTGTGAGAAACTGTATTGCACTTAATTGCTGTTACAAAAAATTCAAACCATATTTGCTGTCAAAGCTGTGGATGTTACATGGTCTGCGATCATGTTTTAAAAGATATGCTTGCAGAATTAAATTTTAGTCTTTTTGAAGTAAATTTTTGTGTCTTTATTTAAGGAAAGTGAGCTACAGACCGAAACAAGGTATTTTCAGTTTTATCTGAAGTACAACAAAACTTGAATATGGGAGCAACTTTGGCTTTTTTATTGACGCATTATAATATTGACCTAAATATATTGACTTTGTTATAATTAAAATTGATAGTTTGTTGTGAGTAAAAAAATCAACTTGAAAAAACCTAATCTAATAACTTGTAACAAAATTACATCAATTTTATTAGTTTTTTCCAAAGTAAAAATTCAATTTAATTAATTGAAACTGAAAATATTAGTTTTTCCAAAATGAAAAAATAATTGGAACCAAAGCAATATTTTGATTAACATCAAGTAAAAAATTATAGTTTTAGCCAAATCAAAAAAATTATTTGAGAGAAACTAATTACATCTATTTAATTAGTTTATTTCAAAGTAAAAACTTCAATTAGATGTACTTGTAAATGTTAAGTTTTTCTAAAATAAAAACACTAAGTTGTATCAAAGCAAAAAATTACACACGTTCTTTGTAACAAATGATATTATTACTTTGGGCTGAGGTAAAACGTTGTGTTGGAAAAAATTAAAATTTTGGTTTGACATTAAATCAAAATTTACGGTTTTAACTAAATCATAAATACAATTTGAGAAAAACTAAAAAAATTAGATGTAACAAATTACATCAATTTTTTTAAGTTAATCCAAAGTATCATTTTTTTCAGTGTGTGTAATTAATTTAAATCATGAAACTTTTACAATGTTACAGAAATGTATTAAAAGTTTAAGAAAAATTGAATTTTAGAGCCTTATGAAATCCGTTTAATTTTTTTCTCAAATTCTGTTTAATTATAACAAATTCTGTTTCATCTTAATAGCTACATTTTAATCATCAAACCTATGTCTAATTAATTGAATTCATAAAAACAACTTAATTGATTAATTTGCTTGCAATAATGTGGCCCTGTGAAATGTTGTGTATTTTAATTTTTATGGTAATCAAACATACAGTAAAAATTCAAACATGGAAGAAAAATTGTGATTATTGTTATTAATATTACTACTACATTAAGATGTACATTCTGTCACAATTTCTTCAAGCTAAACCGAACTTATATTTTGACGGTGTAATGAACTTGTCAGACACAGCAGGTTAGTGAAAGAACAAAGGTGTTTAATAGTGAATCTGGAATCGGAAGAACTGAGGGGTTGGTATTCTTGAGATGAGTAGAAGTCAATGGAGTTACAGGAGACCCGTGAGCCGGGATAAACTCAGTCACTGTGTCTTTGACAGGGATGATGACAGCGGGAACCTCCAGCGTGCAGGGGAGTGCTCTGTGTGCCGTGATACGTGTCCAGTGAGTGGTAACCACAACAGTGTCCGTCGTCGAGCGTCTGGATCTGCGGATGGGGAAGATGAAGAGGAGCAGAACAAGAGGTAAGTTTCAACAGGTAAGTATCGTCAGGTAGTATACTCAGCTATGAGTCTTGAGAGCGTCGGTCCTTGTATGTTACAACAAGATCGGACACTGTTGTGATTGAGGAGAGTGCTTTTAAGTGTGTGGTGATTGTTCGCTGATGAGGTGCAGGTGCGGGTGATTAGAACTCTGGTGACGTGGATCGTGGCAATTGGTTGAGAGGAAAGCCTGGTCGTTCTCTGACAGTACCCCCCTCTCCACGGCCCGCTCCTGAGGGCCGACCCCGGCGTCGTGGTGGTCTACCTCGTCCTCGAGGAGCAGGGCGATCAGGATGGTTGGAATGAAATTCACTTAATAGATCCGGGTCAAGTATATCATCCCTGGGAACCCAAGCGCGTTCCTCTGGGCCGTACCCCTCCCAGTCGACTAGATATTCGAGTTGACCACCCCGACGCCGGGAATCCAAAATCTCCTGGACTTTATAGATAGCACCGTCGTCAATGATGAGAGGGAGAGGGGGTTCCTCGACCGGACCAGGCTCTGGGGAGACAGAAGGAAAATACGGCTTGAGGAGTGAGACGTGGAATGTGGGGTGGATCTTGTAGTGTGCAGGTAGTTGTAGTTTGAAGGTTACCGGATTGACCTGTTCCAGAATGGTAAAGGGGCCAACAAATCTGGGACTAAGCTTGCGGCAAGGCAGGCGCAGCCTGACGTCCCGTGTGGAGAGCCAAACCTTTTGTCCTGGATGATAATCAGGTGGGGTCGAGCGACGAGCATCGGCGGAGATCTTTTGCCTGCGCACTGCCTGCTGAAGATGGTGATGAGCCGAGTCCCAGACTCCCTCGCTCTCCCGGAACCAGTGATCTACCGAGGGTACGTCAGATGGTTCTCCTGACCATGGGAATAGGGGAGGCTGGTAACCGAGTACGCACTGGAAGGGAGTGAGACCAGTGGCGCCTTGCCGAAGGGAGTTTTGAGCGTACTCGGCCCAGCCTAGGAACTGGCTCCAGGAGTTCTGGCGGCCGTGACAGAAGGTTCTCAGGAATCTCCCTATTTCCTGGATTTTGCGTTCAGTCTGCCCGTTGGATTGAGGATGGTATCCAGAGGTCAAACTGACGGTCACACCTAGGAGAGAGAAGAATGCTTTCCATACCCGTGATATGAACTGTGGTCCTCTGTCGGAGACGATGTCCTCCGGGATTCCAAAGTAGCGGAAGACGTGGTTGAAGAGTAACTCGGCAGTTTGTATAGCGGTGGGTAGTCCAGGGAGAGGAAGGAGTCTACAGAATTTGGAGAAGCGATCAATGATGACGAAAATGCAGGTATTCTTATCTGAGAGTGGTAAATCAGTAATGAAGTCTACTCCTAGGTGTGACCATGGACGATTGGGAATGGGTAGTGGTACCAGTTTGCCAGCAGGGAGATGACGTGAGCTCTTGGATATCGCGCAGTCGGGACAGCCCTGAACGAACCTCCTCACATCCCTTGCCATGTTTGGCCACCAGAAGCGATCGCTTAGCAGCGAGAGAGTAGCGTTGGCCCCTGGGTGGCCTGTACCAATGGATGTATGCGAGGAGTGGATGAGAGGCGTGCGTTGAGTCTGGGGTACATACTGGCGATTCGGGGGACAGCCCGGCGGATTGGCCGGAGGAGGATCGGAGACAACTGGAGGAGAGGTCCATACAATGGGGCTGGCAATAATGTTGGTAGGGAGGATCCCCTCGGGCTCATCGGAGACCTCTTCTTGAGAGTGAACCCGGGACAGGGCATCAGCCTTGATGTTACGAGGACCTGGACGGTATGAAATTTTGAAATCAAATCTAGTGAAGAACAGCGCCCACCGCGCTTGACGAGGATTGAGCCTCTTGGCGTCTCGTAAGTACTCTAGATTTTTGTGATCTGTTAAGACTAGGAAGGGGTGGTTGGCTCCCTCCAACCAGTGTCTCCATTCTTCTAACGCTAGCTTGATAGCTAGCAACTCACGGTTTCCGATGTCGTAGTTCCTCTCCGCCGGGCTGAGTTTTTTAGAAAAGAAGGCACATGGATGGAGTTTCGGAGGGGTCCCCTGCTGCTGTGAGAGAACCGCACCCACTCCGGTAGTAGAGGCATCCACCTCTACGGTGAAGGGTAAATTGGGTTCGGGATGGACTAGGAGTGGTGCGGTCGTAAAGGCTTCCTTAAGGCGGTTGAAGGCGTCGGTCGCATCTTGGCCCCAATGGAGAGATTTCTTTCCTCCCTTCAGGAGGTCAGTGAGGGGACTGGTTATGGTGCTGTAGTTACTAATAAAGCGACGATAAAAGTTAGAAAATCCTAAAAATCTCTGTAGTTCCTTGATGGTAGTGGGTTGGGGCCAAGAGGTGATGGCTTCCACCTTCCCCTTGTCCATGCGAATGCCACCATGACTGATGATGTACCCCAGGAAATGAACGGTTGTTTGATGGAATTGACATTTTTCGGCTTTCAGATATAACTGGAACTTTCGTAATTGCTGGAGGACCTCCGCAACGTGTTGGCGATGTTCGGCCAGGCTCCGGGAGTAGATTAAGATGTCATCAATGTAGACCAACACAAACCGGGGAAGGAACTCCCGGAGCACCTCATGCATGAACCCCTGGAAAACGGAAGGGGCGTTGACGAGGCCATAGGGCATGACCCGATATTCGTAGTGGCCAGTAGGGGTCACAAAAGCGGTTTTCCATTCATCCCCTTCCCTGATGCGAATGAGGTTATACGCGCTGCGGAGGTCCAGTTTGGTGAAGATGGTGGCACCGCGGAGTTGTTCCAAGGCTGCTGGGACAAGAGGAAGGGGATAGCGAAATTTGACAGTTATCTGGTTGAGCTTACGGTAATCGATACACGGACGTAGACCTCCATCCTTCTTTGCCACAAAGAAAAAGCTGGAAGCAGCAGGGGACGTGGACGGTACAATATAGCCTTGATGGAGGGCTTCCTCGATGTACTCCTCCATGGCCTTCTGTTCAGGTAGTGAGAGGGGATAGATCTTTCCTCGTGGTACAGGCTCACCCGGAACCAGGTCAATTGCACAGTCCCATGGCCGATGCGGTGGAAGTCTGGCAGCTCGCTGGGGGCAGAAAACGTCACTGTAAGAAGAATACTCAGAAGGGATATCCACGGATCTTTGATCCACAGGACTCTCGATAGTGGTGGCATGTAGGGGAAGTGAAACGGTTGCCCAATGAGTAGGTCGAGGTAAGTACGGGAAACATTGAGGGAAACAGGACGAACCCCACTTTAGCACCTCGCCAGACTTCCAGGATAATATTGGATTGTGTTTCACCAGCCAGGGCAGACCCAAGATGACATCAACAGTTGCCTCTTCCAGTACCAACAGGTGAATGAATTCTTGATGGAGTTGCCCTACGCGAAGCTGCAACGGTCCAACACAATTCTCAACAAGATTGGGAGTGAGTGGCATACCGGTTATGGACTGGATCTGGTAAGTGGTCTTTGTCGCGGCGATCGGGAGGTCGAGCCTTCGACAGAGATCGCCGGAGATGAAGTTCCCGGCCGAGCCGGAGTCGAGGAGGATGGTAACTGGGAGTGGAGTAGAGTCTATTATCAGATGTGCATTGGAAGTTAAAGGGTTCATCTTGGGAAAGGTAGGTTGGATGCCACTCACCGCAAGTCGAGTAGGACGTTGTGGGCATGATGAGATTCGGTGGTTTGGGTCACCACAGTACAGACACAGGTTGTTAGCGATTCTTCTTTGTCGTTCTGAGGGGGACAAGCGAAACATGTCTGTCTGCATGGGTTCCGGTGAGGGTCTGGCCTCTGGCTGGGAAGTTGGAGGAGTAGCAATGGCAGATGGTGAGGGAGTATCAGAAAGACATGCCTTCATACGGTTCGAGCAGCGGATGGCGAGCTGTATAAACTTCTCGAGCCCATAAGTATCATCATAAGCAGCGAGATGTAACTTCAACCGGGGGTTTAAGCCTTGTCGGAAGGCAGTAAGTAGTGCAGGCTCATTCCAACCGCTCGTGGCTGCCAGGGTGCGGAACTTCAGAGCGTGTTGATGGATAGTCGATGAGCCTTGACGTAACGTAAATAATTGTTCGCCTACCGATGAGTCCCCCGGTGAGCTGCTAAATACTTCTTTGAAGTGGGCGAGAAATTGGACATAGGAATGTGTTGCGGGACCGGCTTGGCTCAGGATCGACTCGGCCCAACTGAGGGCTGGTCCCCGGAGCGAGGTGACCACAAAGGCAATTTTTGCTTGATCGGAGGTGAACATCTGAGGATGCAGATCAATAGTTAGTGAGCATTGTAACAAAAAGCCATTGCACTCCTCGGGATCACCTGAGAACGGCGCTGGTCGGGCCATGGGACTGGCGAACATGATCGGCGAAGAAGAGCTGAATGCGGAAGTGGCTGGAGAAGGTACTGGAGCTGGTGCGGGAGGAGAGGTGGAATGAGTGAGGATCCTCTTGAGTGTGTCGACAAGTTCCTGGAAGGGATCAGCTGTACTCATGATGTTGCTGTCCAGGTCCGATCTTCTGTAATGAACTTGTCAGACACAGCAGGTTAGTGAAAGAACAAAGGTGTTTAATAGTGAATCTGGAATCGGAAGAACTGAGGGGTTGGTATTCTTGAGATGAGTAGAAGTCAATGGAGTTACAGGAGACCCGTGAGCCGGGATAAACTCAGTCACTGTGTCTTTGACAGGGATGATGACAGCGGGAACCTCCAGCGTGCAGGGGAGTGCTCTGTGTGCCGTGATACGTGTCCAGTGAGTGGTAACCACAACAGTGTCCGTCGTCGAGCGTCTGGATCTGCGGATGGGGAAGATGAAGAGGAGCAGAACAAGAGGTAAGTTTCAACAGGTAAGTATCGTCAGGTAGTATACTCAGCTATGAGTCTTGAGAGCGTCGGTCCTTGTATGTTACAACAAGATCGGACACTGTTGTGATTGAGGAGAGTGCTTTTAAGTGTGTGGTGATTGTTCGCTGATGAGGTGCAGGTGCGGGTGATTAGAACTCTGGTGACGTGGATCGTGGCAATTGGTTGAGAGGAAAGCCTGGTCGTTCTCTGACAGACGGGTTGCCTTCATTTTGTGTGTATGTGAAATGAGGATAGTTTTTCTCAAAAGAAACAGTAAAATGCTCATGAAATGACTCTCAGAGCAGCTCTGGAGATACAATTCATGTGTTTATGTCCTCATATAGTGATATGGCAGACGCGGAAAACACAAGTACCGTGCGTCTGTGCCTTTCATTCACACAGAGACACAGAACATGCAGGATTCATATTTAAATTAATCTTTTTATGGTTTAATATTCACAGAAATATCACTGTTTCATTTAAAGTGTACTGACCTACTTTTGATTTATTCATTCAAGATTTTAAAATTCTGTGAATTATATTATAAAGTAATGTTTATTATAAGTAATGTTTAAAACAACAACAATCACTATGATTATTTCTATGTTTTCCACTTTGTGTTTAAACTTTCAAAATTGAGAGTTTGTATGAATTAAGCATGAATTAAACAAACATCTGGTATATTCATACAACCTACAGTATGATTGTGACTCTGACCAGTCTTAAGTTGCACAGGTGTATTATAATTATCCATTTTTCTTTTATGCCAAAAATCATTAGGATATTAAGTAAAGATCATGTTCCATGAAGATATTTTGTTAATTTCCTACCATAAATATATCAAAACTTCATTTTTGATTAGTAATATGCATTGATAAGAACTTCATTTGGGCAACTTTAAAGGCAATTTTCTCAATATTTTGATTTTTTTGCACCCTCAGATTCCAGATTTTCAAATAGTTGCATCTCAGACAAATATTGTCCGATCATAACAAACCATATTCAGCTTTCAGATGATGTGTAAATCTCAGTTTCAAAAAATGTACCCTTATGACTGGTTTTGTGGTCCAGGGTCACATATGTCTTTTTGTCTACGCAGCATGATCAAACATCAGGAATCCCCTAAAAGATGCGATACGAAGCATACACTGGAGTTTTAAAGCACAAAGATAATCTCATCTATCCTGCCATCTTCAGTCCATGATGAACGGCACCTCATTCACACTGAATCTCTCTAGTTTAAGCAACGGGACAGATGTGGCGGTCTCTGGTCCCGTCACCTGGAGGATGGCCATGATCACTCTCATAACCATCCCACTCTCCATCATCACCATCATAGGCAACGTCCTGGTCATGATCTCTTTTCGAGTCAACCCTCTTCTGAGGACAGTGAGCAACTACTTCCTCCTGAGCTTGGCTGTGGCTGACTTCATTTTAGGCGCCATCTCAATGAACCTCTACTCTACCTACATCCTGATTGGCCAGTGGACTTTAGGAAACCTAGCCTGTGATGTGTGGTTGACTGTGGATTATGTGGCAAGCAATGCCTCTGTTATGAACCTGCTGGCCATCAGCGTGGACCGCTATCTCTCTGTCATGCGACCTCTGACCTATCGGGCCACTAGAACGCCCAGAAGAGCGGCGGTGCTGATTACTCTAGCGTGGTCCGTCTCGTTTGTGCTTTGGGCTCCAGCTATTTTGTTCTGGCAGTATATAGTGGGTGAGCGGACTGTTCCAGAAGGAGAGTGTTCAGTGCAGTTCCTGTCTCAGCCTGTGATCACATTCGGGACCGCCATCGCTGCGTTTTACCTGCCGGTGAGCGTGATGGTGGCGTTGTACTGGCGGGTGTACCGCGAGACAGAGAAACGCTCTCAGCAGCTCGCTGGACTCATCGCTTCACAGGGAGGACGCACCGGAAACGCATCTCAGGTGGGTTTCCATTGTTTTACATTTTGGGGCTTAAAAATGGTTCCATGAAGAATCCTTAACGCCATGGAACCTTTCCATTCAATAAAGCCTTCTTTATAATGAAAAAAAGGTTTCTAGACTTACAGTGTTCTTTACACTAGGAAAGAAATGGGTTCTGTTCACTGAAAGGTTCTTTGGGGAACCAAAAATTGTTCTTCTGAGAAAACCCCCTTATTATGTCACAGTGGGTCCAAAGCCCCACACAGGATACACACACACACACACACACACACACACAAACATGTATGTATGTGTGTGTGTGTGTGTGTGTGTGTGAGATACTTTTTTTAGTTTAACTTTACATTTTTTAAACAATTAGTGCAGCATCCATTTTTTTCATTCTTCAACTTATAGTTTATATTTATATGTATATACAATTTATAGTTTGTGAAGATTGTGAAGAACCTATAAATTAAAAGATGTAAAAGTCCATTAAATATGAAAAATAATGGCTTTAAATTGAGAGGAAAATCAAGATATCCGTAGCTGTACTGGTATCAATGATACTGGCATTCATTAATAACCATTAAACACATTTAACACACACCATCTTTATGTCGTTTTCATGTTAATTTGAAGGTTCAATGTGAAATTATGATAATATAAATATATTAATATGTGAATAATTGTGATTACTTACAGAAAAATGTGTGATTAGCGTAGTTTAAAAACAATGTAAAAAGGATTCCGAAGAAAAATTATGGTTTTTAAAAGAAATAAGGTGCAAGTGCAACCTGAAAGACAGTTCAACCATAATATGCTACATGCTATTGCTAGTGAGAGCCAGTGTTATTTTACTATACTAAAACATTTTTTTATATGTAATTTTGTTGTGGCTTTGTAATTCTGTGTTTTGATTTTAGTACATCTACTTAAACTTAAAAAGGCAAAAAAAAAACATTTACTGAAAACATTTTTTTAAATGAATTTATTTTTCTAGAGACCTTTTATTGGACAAAAATATGTGTAAACTCATCATTTTGGTCCTTTTTGCTTATGGAGAAAGACTGCAAATTTCATATTTGCATAAAAGCATAATTTATGTTGTTGATGAATATTAGCATATACATGGTGAAACTAACAGACAGAAGCAAACTACTCCTTTGGATTTCTTTAAATCAGCTTTAAATCATTCCAGCTGAAGTAAACTAATAAATGAAATTTATATTGATGAAAGTTGTTTTCATTACATTTTTGTCATATATGTCTCCCAGAGATCATGTCACAGCAGTTCTCTCAGCGATGAAGATGTCAGACCACAAACGGAGCAGAACCAGCACAAGACACACAGGACCATCTGTCCAATCATCACAGCAGCGTGGTGGAAGAAACGAAGGGAAAGAGACGAGATGTCCAGCTCGTATACCACACACAGCCATCCACAGATGGACGACAATAACAAACACATTCCACTCGTTCGGGTGGATAAGACTGCGGTCAGTGATCTCCACAGTGACCGTAACGCCACCAAGAGGAGCTGTGAGTCAGGAAGTCAGAATTCGCTCAACTCCCCTATGAATCCCTCAACCACGAGTTCTGCTGAAGCTCCGGCTCGATCGCTGACCGCAGCCCAGCAGGGCCGCAAAGCCCGGACCTCGTGTCTGATCAGGGAGAAGAAAGCGGCCCGGACCCTCAGTGCCATTCTCCTGGCTTTCATTGTAACATGGACCCCCTACAACATCATGGTCCTGGTGTCCACTTTCTGTGACGACTGCGTTCCTGAGGGCCTGTGGCAGCTGGGATACTGGCTCTGCTACGTCAACAGCACGGTCAACCCCGTCTGCTACGCGCTCTGTAACAAGCACTTCCGGGTCACGTTCAGGGCGCTGCTGCTCTGCAGGTGGAAGGAGCATAGGAAGGGGATCAGATGGACCCCGACTGGGAACGGCTGATTTCATTTCTTGGGTTTTCTCTTCATGATATCAGTGATTCAGCACTGCTTGACAAATGCTGATCTTTATGATGATGCCAAGGCTTGAAAAGATCCTAGAAATCAAAGTTGTGCTTCAAACGTAGTTCAGTTTGTGAAATCGTATCTTTTCAGGGAATGTAGCAGTTTTTACATTTGAATTGCCTTACTTGACACATTCAAAATATAAAATGTAGCATCTGGGTGTGTGTTTATCAAGCATAAACCCTTTAACCCTCTGGTGACGTTCGGTCAAACATTTTACATCTTTTTTGTTTGTTTGTTTTTAGTTCATCAGAATGGTATAAAACTTGGTAAAGGTTACATGGATACCAAAAAGAAATAAATAAAAAATAAATACAAATCATGGACATAATTCAAAAAGGTTAACTGGTTCTGGAAAAATCACTTATATTGTTTCAATGAGAAGTCTAGTGGAAACGTTTGGTACTGCACCCAAACTAAATCTTACTGAAAGCTAATATTTTTGCATATCAACCGCAAATTTACACTTATTTAGATTTATGGCTTTGATTTTCATGTAGGTTTAGAGTAAAACATGTTTTGGAAAATATATATTTCATATAAAATTTAAAAATAGCATTTTGTATATAAAAAAAAAAAAAAAAGTTTCACTTTTTAAACTTTTTTTGTTTTCACTTCAGCTATAATTTGCCAAGTGTCTTATTTAAAAAGAAACCAAACTTAAGTCTGTGCTCCAAAGCATTCAAGCAATTCATTTTCAGGTCTAGGCTCAGTGGTTAATAAATGGATCACAACTATTCCATAAATATAATTTAGTACTATAAAAGCACAAAATAAACTATCAAGACTATAATCTAAGCAGATCCCAGTCTGATGTTATTGCTTTTTATTCACTTCTAGCCAAGAGGTTAATTTTATATAAATGGAAAGACTCTTCGCCTCCAACATACAGACACTGGATTAAATACAATTGGAAAAACTCTTGATGATTTATTAATGAGTCAAATAACAGATTCTTTACTACTTGGCAACCTTTTCTAACCTTTGTGGAGAACACTTCTGCTGAAGAATTATACTGAATGCACATTGTCCTTTTTTTTTTTTTTTTGCTTGTTTTTTAAAGTTCTATTGGTCTGTTGTAAAAAATAAAGAAAGTTTGGGGGGAAAAATTATTCATTTAATTGAAATCAAATTTGACCATCAGGTGAGCAACACCAGAGGGTTAACATACAAACTTTGTACTTGAGCTGCAGACATGAAATTAGTAACAGTAGTGAGAATTATGCAAAAAAAAAATGCATTATATAAGTTCTTAAAATATACTTATATACATTTTAATCTAAAAGCCTGATGTTAAAAACTGATATTTAAAAAGCAAATCTCTTACCTCATGTCTATTATTTCATAAGTATACATTTTACCGGGTCTCAGAGTTATAGTACTATGGTAAATTTCATAGCAGTGTTTATTTACTTTGCTGTTAGCATTAATAAAAAAAATACACATTATTAAGATTAATATATCTGTTACACGCATGTTTATTATGGAAAGGCCAATATGAAAAATGTAAATAAAAAAGACAGAAAAATACAGCATTTACATTTAATACCAAATACAAACTGACATGATATACCAAAAACAAATACAAAACGATACAGTACTCACGATAATTCAATATGGTTAGTCAACAATAATAGATATCGGTTATATCACATACAAAATTCTGCTACGAAAGATAACCCGCCTCATGAGTGTTTTTGTAGAATTAAAATGAGTGAATCCAGAAAATGAAGAAACAAAAAAACTATTAAAACCAAAAAAAAAAGCACCATCTTCTGGTTTTTGGATCTGGACCTTGGCACAATTACGTCCTGAAAGAACAACTTACGAGAAATAATCATTTACGACAAAGATAAACAGAGATACACTCCTTGTACAAATGAATATTTAAATCCATAACACCCTTGAAGGATTAAGCCATATGTTTGCTCTATGTAAACAAATGTATCTTGAGTCAATAATAAAGACGAAAAAAAAAATATTTGGCAATGCATAAACAGGTGCTTAATCATCTGAACCACTGGCCCTAACATCAAGGAATGTGGAAATAATGCATGAAGCGTATTTGATCCATTTCAAACCTTTCCTTTATGCACTCTTGTGATGTGTGTAACAGTCATAGTGAAACAGTGGCTACATTAGGGCCAATGATTTCTCTTTCTACTGTTTCACGACCATCTGGATGCGTTTCTAATGGATTGTGAGGGCTGTGCATTCTTTAAGCTAGACCGTATTCATTATCACTCCATCGCAGGGTTTTGGCTCTGATAAATGGAGGCCTTGTCCTTCAGAAGAGCCAGACACAGGTGGCAACTCCAGCTTCCTAGAAACAAGATTAAAGCCAAATAGCAATCAGTGGCAAACACATAACTAACTAAAACGGCAACTTAAACTTGTGCAATCGTTTGGGTGTCAAAGATGTGGCTTCACAAGATAAGTTTGAAGATCTAGATGAGATCTGAGTGCTTTTTAAAGCTTTCGCACTTTATTTGTTTGGTCTGTTATTAAAGTAAATTTCAGTGCAGTTTGCAGTCATAAAATATGTGATTTTTGTGTGTATGTGCATATACAAACACATGGACCACTTTTATGTGTTCTAAATGGTGTTTTTTTCAGCATGGCTTGGAAAGTGATTCCAGAAATAACGGATTCCTTAATTCCAAGGTTTTGGGAATCGAGATTTGATTCCCTCAAAGGCAAGTCCTCTTGAGCTAATCATTAATTCACCTCTTGGCCTCTAATATTGATGGGAAGTCCGATTCATCTCCACAAACCTGTTCTTTCGGACTGTTTTATTCAGTGATCCTGCATGTCCAATAGCTTACGACTGTGCTTAGCCTATGCTTTGGACAAGTTTCCTACAATCAAGTTTTTGTACCTAAAACATACAATATGGACACTGACATGGATTTGTTCTGAGATCTAAAGTATATAAAACGATTAGCTTAAAGTCCATCAATTAGCTTAAAGGGCGAAACTGGCTTGTTCTGTTGTCCAAAATGGTTTTGAGCACCACTCTGTACTACATGAAGAGATAACAGGTGCTGATAATAATCAATGAATACAAAGGAAGTAAGCTTTCATATCATGTAGTCACAGTAAGCAAGTTCTACCAATCAATAAAGGAAAAAAAGAAAACGGTGGATAAATCAATTCCAGAACCAGGAATCAGAAACTATTAATGGAACAGAAAGCTGCAAACGTTCTTGAAAATGTCTCTCTTTTTGCATTTAATGGAAAATAAAAAGTGGTATGAGTCTGGAAGGACACGAGACTGAGTAAACGATGATAGAAGCGATTGATCGTACCTTCTGGAGGGTCTGACATGGGAGGGCTGAGGCAGTACATGTGGTATCCTCGATCACAGTCATCACAGAACAGAAGCTGGTCCTGCGGAAGAAGATTTAAACACATTGACAGATGGTTTTCTGACGTGTTGGACAAGTAACAGGAGTTACGCAATCAGATCACTTTTCTCAGGTAACTAGTAATTACTTTTCAATTTACAAGAAAATAGTTACTTTTTCAAATATGTTTTCCCATTTATTGACTGGCAGCTCTCCAGTCTCCATGTTGAGAGAAATCAGAAGTAAGCGCAGAGGCGCTGTGCGAACATATGTTAGTGTAATAAAATGCTTTTACTCATCTCACTTACACAAAAACAGATTCAGCACCCCTCAAAATGAATAAAATCAGTGAAATGCAACGAAAAATATGACACAAACCTGCAATAATTAAATATGTTAAATAACAAATATGCTGTTTAATCTGGTGCAGTCAAACGACTAATCGCGATTAATCATCCAAAATAAAAGTTTGTTTACATAATGTGTGTGTACTTATGTATATACAAAGACACACACATACAACATATATTTTGAAAATATTTACATGTTTATGTTCATATAAATTATATATAAACATATTTAATATATACATGCATGTGTGTGTATTTATATATGCATAATAAATATGCACAGTACACAGACATATATTATGTAAACAAAAACTTTTATTTTGGATGCGATTAATCGTTTGACAGCACTAGTTTCATCCCATTTTATTAACCAATGCCCTTACTTATGACCTTCGATGATCAAAAATGACTAGATAAACATCAAATTTGTGTCTTTTTTTACTGAAGAGTGTTGGACTTTATTCTCTTGTGTCCTATTCTTCATGCATTTCAGAACGGCAGCACAGCTGAAAGGTTTGTTTTAGCTGCGCCTCTACTGTACAGATGGGAATCCACATTTCCTTCAGACTTATTCATTTCACTTTTGGTGTGAAAGGGCTTTTAAATTTGCCAAAAATAAAAAGAATTATTTTAAAAACAAACAAGTAAGTCCAGCCCTGATTTTAAAAGTACCGTAACGTATCGCATTTCTATTATCCACAAAAACTAAGTAACCTAATTAGTTCCTTTTTTAGGGAGCAACGCAATACTGTAATGCATTACTTTAACCCCCGGTTTCACAAACAAGGCTTAAGCCTAGTCCCAGACTAAAATGTAAGTCTGAGCTGTTTAAACTGAAAGAAACTTGCTTTAACTGATCTTAAAGGGGTCATATGATGTAGTTTTCCTTTTCTTTAGTGTGTTATGTAGCAGTTTGTGCATGTATATGATCTGCAGAGTTACAAAGCTCAAAGTCTCCCACAAAGGATTTATTCTATCTAAAAGAAAAGCCTGATCCAGACCGGGCATGTCTACGGCACAATGTGGAAATATTTGCGTAATGCCGCCCAAATGTGCACACAAATAAAGGCAGCGTGGTTTCAGTAACCGCAGTAGTGTTGATGCAGCCATGTCAGGGAGACGCTGTGTGTTTCTATGCAAAAAGCAACACATTTTATGGACGACAGTTTCGTGAACCTAGGAGAGTACAAGGCTGGCTGTGCAAAAAGGCTATTTGCAAAAAAAAAAAACAGGTCAATTCCGACTTTGCTCTGACAATCTGGCACTTCTGAATCAGCGACTGCAAGTATGTTGTTATTAGTTGAAGTATTTGCTATTGACTGTTTTGAGTTTTGCGTGTCCTGTGTGTGTGTTGTGTTCCCCTTTCAGGCTTGAACTGATGCTAAAACTAAGGACATTATTAATTGTCTTGATAGTTACTTTGAAAGCTGAAGCTCGCGATTATGGAAAGGGGCGTTACATTTCTGACGTGCACTTGTGGTGTTCGGCCAATCAGAATGCACTCTGTCAGCTGGCCAATCAGAGCAGACTGCAATTGTCGGAAGGAGGGGCTTTGTAGAAAATGACACGTTTGAGAGAGGCGGGGCATAGAGGAACAACAATAATGTACAGTATTTGAAAAATTATGTGTTTTTTGAACATTAAAGCATGTCAACATATTCTGTTACACCAAATACACAAAATAATGATCTTTAAAATAGCATCATATGACCCCTTTAAAATACGTCAGTGTCATTGTTTTGTCTCAAGATGCACACCAGTATTGTTTTTTCTAAGGCAACTACTTAAATGTCCTAATTGAACTATTGCCTAATCCTGGTTTAATCTAAGCCCTCTCTGTGAAACTAGGCCTAAAAGTGGCTTTCCCCAACACTGGTTTGGCGTGTTTGACTGATCATGTGAGGAGACTCACGTCATTCTCAGATGTGCCACAAACATTGCAGCACTTGCACTCAATGCACTGCCAGCGGTAAGTCTTCACAGCTGCCATCATCACGGCAGTGAACTGCAGGCACGAAGGATGTCCTAAAGAGGGATGAGAGAAAAAGGCCACGTGTGAATTACGTGCATCTCAACGTGGAGGTTTAGAGCTTGTTGTGTGTCTCTGTCGTACCTGAACGTCCACAGTCAGAGCAGGACACCAGTTCCTCAGACTGGCCTGTTTTCTGGTTCATGTTGGAGTCGCCCAGGCAGAAGTCACAATAGTCATTGGGTAACGCCAGGCCATTTGGTCCTTTCTTAGGGGCTGTAATTAAAACTTTCATTAATGTTTTGATTGGCAGGAATACCCAAATCGAAGCTGCAATCAATGTGGTCTTAACAAAAGTTACAAATATTTGTGTCCTTAAGAAACAAG
This sequence comes from Barbus barbus, assembly GCF_936440315.1. Lineage (NCBI taxonomy): Eukaryota > Metazoa > Chordata > Actinopteri > Cypriniformes > Cyprinidae > Barbus > Barbus barbus. The sequence continues at coordinate 26,397,870 of NC_136761.1, read as the reverse complement.
GATCTAACAATATCTCTTAAATGTTGTATAAAGGGTGTGGTTCAAACGTGAAGAACAGTACATCTCGTACTCGTTAAATCCTATAAACTGATCATGCACAACCATATAAGTGATGCGTCATCCTGAACGAACTCACTCTTGGGTTCCTCTCGTGGTGCAGGTGTGTGCATCTCAGGTTCTTCTTTGTCTTCTCCCTCCTCATCAGCCAGGTGAGAGTGAGTGTAGTGGTAACTCAAACCTGGTCTGTTTTTATAGCGTTTCCCACAGACTAATAAAAAGAAAAGGTTTCAAATTAAAACAGCAGTGTGAACAGGATTTTCAGTGCTGTTTCAACAAAGGTTTTCAATGTATTAAAGCTCCCTCTCCTGACATCAAAACCACGAGCACAATAAGATGCCATTTACTGCAAAACGTTTCTTCTACTCATCAAGGCTACATTTATTTCAACAAACACAGTAAAAACAGTAATATTGTGAAATATTATTATGATTTAAAATAACTATTCTATGTGAATATATTGTAAAATGTGATTTATTTCTGTGATGCAGCGCAGAATTTTCAGCTTCAGTACTGCAGTCTTCAGTGTCACATGATCTTCAGAAATCATAATAATATACTGATGTGCTGCTTATAAACATTTCTTCTTGCTGCTTAATGTTTTTGTTAAACCGTGACACAATTTTCAGGATTCTTTAATGATGAAAAAGTTCAAAAGAACAGCAGTTAAAATAGAAACTAGAACGCTTACTGTTACTTGAAAAAAACTAAACAAAAATGACTGACGCCAAACTTTTGAACAGTAGTGAACCATAGTTTACCACGATAAAAACACCCAATTTAACTGAATGTTTCTTAAAGCTGAATTCTAATTGTTCTAAAGTAATTTCTGCAAAAAATAACCATGATGCTACAAAATAATAACTTTTTAAAACAACACAACTCACTGTCACAAGCATACGGTTTGTCTCGATCTTCCTGGGCAGCTGCAGCAGCTTCCAGTTTCTTTTTTCCATTTCCAACCCCTCGACCCTGGCAGATTAAAATGACATTTTCATGAAACTATTCCTCCAGGCCATCGCATGACCAAAAACATCAGGAGATAATTAACGCTTAAAGGGTTAGTTCACCCAAAAATTCTGTCATTAATTACTCTCATGTCGTCCCAAACCCGTGAGACCCCAAACCCCAAACGAGAAGCTTGTAGCTTTATAACATTACGGTTGAACCCCTGATGTCACATGGATTATTTTACCGATCTCCTTGCTATGTTTCTGAGCCTCGATCGTGTAAGGATCCTTGCTCTCTATGGAGGGTCAGAGAGCTCTCGGAATTCATCAGAAATATCTTAATTTGTGTTTCGAAGATGAATGAAGGTCTTACAGGTTTGGAACGACATGAGGGTGAGTAATTAATGACAGACTTTTCATTTTTGGGTGAACTATCACTTTAATTCTGTATCAATATTCAATTGATTAAGCAACAGCAGACTAGGCATGTTACCTTAGACTTTCCTTTTCCGCGTCTTTTTGGAGTCTCCTCCTCAAAATCTTCATCATCCAGATCATCCAAGTAGTCTTCCGGCTCAAGGATTCTCTGAGAACGACAGGAAACGATCAGGCTATGTATTCGTACAGGAAGATCCATCAATTATGTGCTCAGAGTATACAGTACATAAAAAGCCGTGCTTTATACCTTCCTAAAGCGTGTGGAGCTGCTGTGGCTGCTGGCCGCACTGGTTCCAGTGATCTCAGTCAGACTGGCTTCTTCCTCAGGCGGTCTGAGCTCCGTGGGCACTTTTTTATCCATCGGCTCACCCTTCAGCAAGGCTTCCAGACTGCTCCCATCCAACGGGCCCAACACATCTTTTTTCAGGTTCAGTTCCAGCTCAGCTTTGAAAAGATGCAGTTTTGACTTATATCTCTCAATCTATATTGTATAATATATTTTTTTAACCCTATAAAGTCTGACGTTTGAAATAATAGTCTGAATTTCTTTTTTTTTTTAAATGCAACAGTTTTGATTAAAAAAAAAGTTAGCATATGTGACCCTGGACCGCAAAACCAGTCATAAGGGTAATTTTTTGTTAAATTGAGATTTATACGCCATCTGAAAGCTGATAAATAAGCTTTCAATTGATGTGTGGTTTGTTAGGATCGGACAGTATTTGGCTGAGATGCAACTATTTGAAAATCGGAAAAATTTATAATTTTGACCCATACAATGCATTGTGAGCTATCGCTACAGATATATCCGTGCTACTCATGACTGCTTTTGTGGTCCAGGGTCTAACGTGTTTTATGTTGAGTATCACATTTGATACACCAGCCTTTTACGGCTCATAAAGTAAAATGTAGAAGAATATGGAGATTAGATAAAAAATAAGATGAGATTTTGAGCTTGTAATGTAAATCAATGAGATATTTATAACAGCACTACTTACATAAAATGTATATAAATATCAGTTTTCAATTCATACCTCCCAAAAATGTTTTAGTAGGATGATATTTAAATGCTCAGTTTATGATCAAAGCTCTGTAGTTCTCATTATCAAAAATATAATGCAATGCAATAAAGTCATGATTGATAGATGAACAAATAAAGCCTGATGTATCTTATAGTTTAACATGATTTTTCAAATTATGCACGAATAATAAATTAAACCCAACTTGCTTCAATCCAGTAAGTGTTCATCTAAAAATATTACTAGTAATATATAAGTTATTAATACATTTACTATATAAAATGAAGCTATGTAGTAGATTGTGTACAACAGGTTTTCAGAGGCTTAAGAAATCTGTCTCAAAAGCTGTGTTACAGAGTTAAATACAAGAACAGGTTAAAGGGGTCATATGATGAGATTTCAAGCTTTCCTTTCTCTTCGGAGTGTTACAAGCTGTTTGTGCATACATAAGATCTGTAAAGTTGCAAAGACTGAAGTCTCAAACCCAAAGAGATATTCTTTATAAAAGTTAAGACTCGTCCACGCCTTCCTAAAACGGCTCATTTAAACACCCCCCACATCGCTACGTCACGGTGTGGGAAGATTTGCAAAACACCGCCCGAATGTATACACAATGAAAGAAGGCGTAACTATTATTCTGGCTGTAGTATTGTTGCTGCCGCCGGCGCCATGTCCTGGAGACACAGTCCTGGTTTCGTTGTGAAAGCGAAACTACTTCGTTTGGGCTTCCTAAAGAGAACACAACTAGAAATCAGTGGTTAAGTTGTATTTACAACACTGTTCCAGAACAGTTCAACCCAAATATTAGAGTGTGTGCAGCGCATTTTACGGAGGACTGTTTCCTGAACCTGGAAGAGTAGCCTACAGTGAAACTTTATAGAAATTGACTTTATAGAAACAGCCTACAAAGACTGTTTCTATAAAGTGGGGCAATTCCAACTTTGCAAGGACAGTCTGGCGCTTCTGACTCACAGCCTGTAAGTATGTTTTCATATTTAAAGAATTTACCACTGATGATTCAAAGGCGAGTTTTGAGCTGTGTAGAGTAGTGCTTGTTTGTTGTTTCTCCGATCACAAACGCAGACATGGTAATATTTACGCGGCGCAATGCATAAAAAGACAGTATAAGTCATTGTGGGAAGTCGTGGCCTAATGGTTAGAGAGTCGGACTCGTAATCCAAAGGTTGTGGGTTCGAGTCTCTGGCCGGCAGGTGGGGGGAGTGAATGTCCAGCGCTCTCTCCACCCTCAATACCACGACTGAGGTGCCCTTGAGCAAGGCACCGAACCCCCAACTGCACCCCGGGCGCCGCAGCATAAATGGCTGCCCACTGCTCCGGGTGTGTGTTCACGGTGTGTGTGTGTTCACTGCTGTGTGTGTGTGTGTGTGTGTGTTCACTGCTGTGTGTGTGTGTGTTCACTGCTGTGTGTGTGTGTTCACTGCTGTGTGTGTGTGTTCACTGCTGTGTGTGTGCACTTTGAATGGGTTAAATGCAGAGCACGAATTCTGAGTATGGGTCACCATACTTGGCAGTATGTCACTTCACTTCACTCTTGTAATCAGTAATTATTTCCCCACTGGATGCAACAAATTCCTCGTTTATAAGGGGGTTTATTGTTTTTGTGTCGTTGTGCCGGGACATGGCATCACAATACGGTAAGGGGTGTAACATTTCCGTCTCACGCTTGAGGTATTCGGCCAATCACAACGCACCGGATAGCTGGCCAATCAGGGCACACCTCGCTTCTCAGAATGATGAGTTTTGTAAAAATATGCATTTAAGAAAGGCGGACCATAGAGGAGCAACAATAATGTACAGTATGTGGAAAGTAATGTGTTTTTTGAACCTTAACACATTGCATTACACCAAATACACCAAATAATGTTCTTTTTAGCAACGTCATATAACCCCTTTAAGACAATCACTAGAAGAAATAATGTTAAACATTACAAACAGGCTATATTATAATAGAGACCAGTTTTGAGTGGAGGGAAAACCAGAGCAGGGTCTTCTGGTGGGTGAGCTCTTCTCTTCTTCCTCCAGCGCCGAGCAGGATATGTGTACAGCTGTCCCGGTGCGGTACCTTAAATAGAAATCATATGCTAGCACCAGTAGGACAGAAGGAGAATGGAGTAAGTGTATTGGGCTGATGCTGAACCTGCACTCCTGTGTCTCTTCTCCATCCAAATGTAGCAGTTGCTTTGAGCGACTCCAGTCTGGGAGTCCAGGAAGGGCATGAGGATGCTCCTCTCGGCACACAGCCGGGCGTTATAACTGTGACACTGCTCCAAAGCATCTTTATAGTACTGCTCTCCAAGCCTTCAGTCCACACACACACGACAATAACATCAAATACAAGTTAATTCAAAGCATGTGATTTAGATTAGCCGTTAGTAAACATTCACATCTGAGTAGTTAAATCAGTTTTCAGAAAATAGCAGGGGATTTTTTACTATTTGGTGCATCACAACGTGCTGATATCTGACCCTGGAGCACAAAACCAGTCTGAAGTCGCTGGGGTATATTTGTAGCAATATCCAAAAATACATTGTTTGGGTCAAAATTATTGATTTTTATTTTATACCAAAAATCATTAGGATATTAAGTAAACATTATGTTCCATGAATTTATTTCGTACATTTCCTACCATAAATATATCAAAACTTCCTGTTTGATTAGTAATATGCATTGCTAAGAACTTCATTTGGACAACTTTAAAGATGATTTACTCAATAAATTTTATTTTTGCACCCTCAGCTTCCAGATTTTCAAATAGTTGTATCTCAGCCAAATATTGACCCATCAAAACAAACCATACATCAATGGAAATCTTATTTATTCAGCTTTTAGATGTGCAAATCTCAATTCCGACAAATTTACATTTATTACTGGTTTTGTGGTCCAGGGTCACATATGCAAACAATGGACCCCAAGAGGTGTGCTATTTTTTGCCAGTATAAAAGAAGCAACGGCAAAACTATAGACTTTTTTTTTTTTTTTTTTTTAAGTTGTACAAGAAAACACAAGAGCAAGGCAAAAGAGCAGTGCCTGGTTAGTGCAGCTGATTTGAAAAGAGCACACATGGTTGTATGTAGCGCTTTAATGAATGAACGACCAAACACCACCCCGATGCTTCAGCCTTACTGTCGACCATAAAACCCTCCCGAGTCAGCCACAAACTGAGAATATCAGACGAATATTCATTCTTAGAGTTTAAAAACTACATGTACTCACACTTTAACGATATTCTCCACGGCAGCCGCCATTGTTTTGCTGTAGTGGGCTGTTGTTGTCTTCACTGCGCATGCGCACTAGCTCTCCTTTATTGATCCGTCATAGCAGATGAAAGCTAACAGAGTAAAGTTTCTGGAAAACAAAATATACAAAATATATGTGACCCTGGATCACAAAACCAGTCATAAGGGCCAGTTTTTTTGAAGTTCAGTTCAATACATATTACTAATCATGTTCTGATTAGTAGGAAATGTACAAAATATCTTCACAGAACATGATCTTTATCTAATAACCTAAAGATTGTTGGCATAAAAGAAAAATATATAATTGTGACAATGCAATGTATTGTTTTGTGGTCCAGGGTCACATATTACCGAAATACAATCGATGTAATAAAGTAATCAAAATAACTCAAACCCAGGGTTGCCAGGTTTGCACAACAAAAAACACTAAACCAGGCCAAAACTAGCCCATTTTTTATTTTTTTGGTGAGGTTCCCCTGGTAAAATGAATATAGCAGATTTATCACATTATTTGACGTTATTAGGGTATTAGGACATGAAAAACAGCATGTTTTATTTTGTGTACTGTAACTATAGTGAACTGATAAACTGTAATAAATACTGTAGTATACTACAATCAACTAGTATAATATACCCTATAGTTGTAGAAAACTTAGTACAGTATTTAACTAGTACTATAGTTGTTATATTACCACAGCAACTATAAAATTACCACAACAAATTAAAGTATGGTTCAAAAACACTATAGTATTTTTTCATGTAAAGTAGCCCGATTACGCGGGAAAACAGAGGATTTGGCAACACTGAGCACTACGGTGGGCGTGGTTACGTTCACATGACATCATCCGTCCGCCATTTATATTTCACCGCCATTTTACATCAAACCAACAGAGATTAGGTTGCGAAGATGACGGCCCAAATGGAGAATCAATTGTGCAAGCTGTTTGTCGGTGGCCTTAACGTCCAGACCACCGACGACGGGCTGCGAAATCATTTCGAGCAATACGGAACCCTCACGGACTGCGTGGTTGTGCAGAACCAGCAGCTAAAGCGCTCCCGCTGTTTCGGCTTCGTGACCTACTCGAGCCCCGAGGAGGCGGACTCGGCCATGGCGGCCCGACCGCACATTCTGGACGGAAACAACGTCGAGCTGAAGCGGGCCGTGGCCCGGGAAGACGCGGGCAAACCCGAGGCCCTCGCGAAGGTGAAGAAGATATTCATCGGCGGGCTTAAAGACGATATCGAGGAGGATCACCTCCGTGACTGCTTCTCTCAGTTCGGCGCGGTGGAGAAGGCGGAGGTGATCACGGACAAAGAGACCGGCAAGAAGCGGGGCTTCGGCTTTGTGTATTTTGAAGACAACGACTCGGCCGATAAAGCCGTGGTGCTCAAGTACCACGTTATTAACGGGCATAAAGTGGAGGTGAAGAAAGCCCTGACCAAGCAGGAGATGCAGGCCGCCGGTAGTCGCGGTGGCCGTGGTGGCCGCGGCGGAGGAAGGGGGATGGGAAGACCGCAGAACGGCTACGGCGGGCGCGGCGGCGGATACGGGAACTACGGCGGCGGCGGCGGCTATGGAGGCAATGACGGCTACAGCGGAGGCTACGGAGGCGGATACGGTGGCGGGTATGGGGGAGGCTACGGGGACCAAATGGAGGGCTACGGCGGTGGTAACGGCTACAATGACTTTGGCAGCGGCTATGGCCAGCAGTCCTCTGGCTATGGCCCAATGAAAGGTAATTACTCGGGCAGAAGCAGCGCTCCTTACTCCCGAGGAGGTGGTGGTGGTGGTTACGGCAGGGGGGGTTACGGAGGCTCGTATTAGGAGCGTATATTAGGTCACAAATTAAGAGCAGCTCCTTCCCCAGCCCACATCACAGTTTTGACCACACATTATCTTCAGCTAAGTAGCCAGATTGAGCCACCTTAATGTGGCATTGACTGAAACACTCGAGTTCACCACTTTATCCAGCCTAGCAGATCATAGGTAGGGCTCACCTTTCTGACTTTACTCAACATCTCACAGCTGTTACTGCTACTACTACACATCCTTTTGTTCTCTTCCCTGAAGTACTAGGGAGTTTTTTTTCAGCAAGACATAGGACTACTACTCTGGATCTCTTCTTATTATAAGACTGGCCGGTGGTGTCCGGGGCAGGCTACCTGTTCGCGAAACTGTTACTCGCGTGTTTTTGTGCTTTGGGATTAAGTTAAGGGTAGTATTTTTGCTTGTTAATTAGTGTAGGCATGTGTTTTTCCTCCTTTTAGTATATGTATTGTATTTTTATTGTGTCTGTTTTCTTTTCATTACATTATAGGGCTGCAAAACGATTAATCACGATTAATCGCATGCAACAAGTTTGTTTACATTGTGTGTACTGTGTATATATAAATACACGCATGTATATATTAAGGAAAATGTTACTTATACTTATAAAATATAAAGCGTGTGTAATATTACACATACAAATGGTTTTCAAAATATATACATATGAGTGTGTATTTATATATCCATAATAAATATACAAAGTACACACGCAGCATGTAAACAAACTTTTATTTTGAATGCGATTAATCGTTTTGCAGCCCTACATTTAAATCTGGTTTTGATTGAGAGCCAATAGCAGTGAACCCCTGTAGAGATTCAAAATTCCATTGGCTGGCAGCAGGCCTGATTTGCATATGACGGGATCTGTTTTGTGCAACAGTACCTGAAATAAAAATCCCATTCATTTTCTTCATAAGGCAAGACCTACTGTGAGCTATGAGCTTAGTTAATGTTATATGCGTTTATTGAAGCCGTCATTTTCAACTCATTTTGCAAATATGTTGGAATTAACCATGATTCTTCAAAACATCTTAAAACATGTTAGCGCCCACCCACTCCCATGAAGCATGCCGCATATATTTTCTATACATTTGCTTATTTTGCAATAAAAAAAACTCTTTATACACACTCCATACCTTTAAATCAATAGTTTAATCTGTCATTCGCAATGCTTCTTGGGATTGACCATGTACATTTTTTTTTTTTCTCGCTTTAAATCAAATGCATAGCTGATTGAGTGAATTATAACCGCTTTTTAAAAACAAATGGGAAAAATACTCTAGGAAATCAAGGCAGCTGAAACGGTGGACGGGCACTGTTGAACTCAATATGCTGCAGAGTCTGCCGCCAACCAATGAAAGCTTGAACTTTTCTTCAATTAGGTTCGATGGCAACTAGAAGCTGTTCGTCCTAACATAAGAAACGGGTTGGAATAAACAGAAATGTCTTTGGCGTCTGAAAAACGTAGCGTTTAAAGAACTACCTTCAGCCTCAAATGTTCAGTCTCACTAAAACAGCCCTCAGCATCCATTAATATAGTGACTAACGTGTGTCTCCTCCCAATTAGTGTCATTTGTTAAATAGTTCAAGCACATTATGAAAATATTGTCATTGGTGTTAACGAACATTTTCGTCGGGACTCTGATTTGAGTTGTTTTTCTACCGTTTAATCACTTAGTAAAGGACTTAAATGCTCTTGTCATTGTATTACTGCTTCAACGGAATAACCTATTGAATATTGTTTATTTCAGATACAACTGAACTGTATGTATTTCTGTTAATAAAAGTTATTATTCCGTAGCATTATGGTTTATGGCCAGCTGAGATTTATTGGGTCGCATATGAGGCCCGTGTAGCGATTCTGTCTTTTCAATCTAGGTAAGACTCAAATTGGAGGCCACCCTTTGCCATTTATCAGGCATTGGCTCTAGTGCTCTATATTAATGCCATTTCTTTGCATCAGACGTGGGGATGTCAAGATTTTCCCAACCATATGTTGTCTTTATTCTTAAAATATGTTTAGAGCTTTGTTCCAATACTTTTAGTGATCAAATAAGACGGATCTATACCTTAGCTGTGTCCACTACTACGTCATTGGATTCTCCAGGGCTACTCCAGAGATGTAGAAACCCAGCTGAAAATCCATAGGATAAACGCACCAGGTTTCCAGGTTTGTAGAAATGCTTTATACACCAGACATTACATCAGGTGTGTCTTTAATATACTTTGGATCCACCTGGAACGAAATCAGGTATTTGAGTCGTTAATGTAAATAAAGCGTGCATGCAACTTTTTCAGCATTGCCTAAATTCTAGCTGTGAATAGCGTTAACTGGCGGTGACCATGTAACAGAGGAAAAGTGGAAATTAGAACATGCTCTAGTTTAATGTGTGTGCCGCTGTGGTGATTGTGGTCTATGTAGTTATGTCTTAATCCAATATTTTAGCCGATTTTCAGTTTAAGGTCAAACCGGAGAACGGAGCTTATAGTTCCTGTATACTTGATGCATTAGTTCCAGATATTAATGACATCAAATGCAAAGGAGATCTGCATATATTAAGCAAGGTTTGTGCTTTCAGTTATTTACTTTACATCTTATCAATCCCCCTCCCCTCCTCATCTCGGTGTTTTGCTCGTGTTTTGTTCTACATTTCTGGCAGTCTAAGAGGGCAGTGGATTTTGTTGATAATTGAGTGAGACTAGTGAAGATGCAACTGTACAACCTCTTGGCATTGGCCTTTTCAAAAGTGCTGTCATTTTCAAAGCACACCTCCTACATAGACCCTTCTTAAAGGCACAGTGTGTAAATCTGAAGGGGTTGTGTAGCTAGACATGTTTCAGGACACCGCTTGTTGACTTGACGCTTACATGCATCTGCATCTGTCTTCTTTTCCACAGAAAGAGCGCAATGGAAGGATTTAAATAAAATCTCACTTCTAAGCGCGGCAGCTTGATGAACCTCTGCTGCGGCTGTGAATCCAGTTGCTCAAAGATGAAGAACTCCAGTGAGTTTGGTAAGCAGGTTTTGTTTTTCTAAATCAATGTTATACAGTAAGTCACACCAATTATATTTACAGAATTTCCTTTTCTCCATCTTTGCGTTCTAGCAGAGTTTGCATATGAACGCCAGATTCCCGTGGACCTCGGAGAGGCAAGATGCCCATGGTAAGATTTTGTATGTTAAAGGGTTAGTTCACCCCAAAATGAAAATTGTCATAACCTGCAAGACCTTCGTTCATCTTCGGAACACAAATTAAGATGTTTTTGATCCAATCGGAGAGCTGTCTGACACTCCATGGACACAACTGAAGTGTTCCTAAGTCCAGAAATTTGAATGGTAGAGTAAATTGTTTTCTTTGCGCAAAAAAAAAATATTCTCGTAGCATCGCAAAACTGAAGATGAGCCACTGATGTCACATGGACTGTTTTACCGATGCATTTACTACGTTTCTAGACATGGGAACATTTCAGTTGTGTTGCTGTCTACGGAGGGTCAGATAGCTCTCCGATTTGATCAAAAACATCTTAATTTGTGTTCTGAAGATGAACGAAGGTCTCACGGGCTTGGAATGACACGAGGGTGAGTAATTAATTACAGAATTTTCATTTTGGTGTGAACTAACCCTTTAAGCCCTGAAAATGAATGTCTTGTGTTTCAGTGATTTGAAATCAAAATATTTAGATTACATGTAGGACTTAAGCGACAATTAATCATTCAAAGTCCACTTACGGTATTCTAGGCGCTTAAGATGTGTGTTTTTCTCTCAACAGGTTATCTTAAGGGTTTTTCCCTTTAGTTTAACATCATAATACCATGATTATTTTTACTTTTCGTTTAAAGAATAAACTGATCCAATGTATAGTTGACGTTTGAGGCTTAATACTATAGAAAAGCAAGTTTTTCAGTTAGTGTTTAATTTTAATCGTGTGCAGTTGCGTCAAACAATGGTATAACGCCATTCAAAACATTTAATGTAAATTGTGATAATCGTATTTAATCTAATGAATCTAATCGCAATTACTGTTTCAAGGGAATAATTGACCATTATGATTTGTCACAATCGTGCAACCCTGATTATATACTCCTTTTAAGTTTACCATGCTCTTTTTGTGGGCCTTATCACAGAGATTTTGATTTGTCAACTCAAGAGGGCGAACACTGCAACAAAAATGTTTGTACTTGGCATCTATTATGCTCACGTCGCTGGAAAATGTCTCATGTTTGTTTTTACAGACTTGGTGCCAAGATGATGCCATGATAATGGGTGCCTGCGTTCGGTTGCTTTGACTGGAGTTGAATCAAATGCATAATGACCGTGCACATGAACGAGAATAAACATGGCATTGAATGTCTGATGCATTAAATAAAAGAAATTAACTGGAAAACTTTTGAGTCTGTTATTATTAATGTTTGAATGCATCAAGTGTGTTACACAGGATGGAAAAAGGATAAACAATGAGTAACATTTACACTAACACAATAAGTGATTAACTTTGATATAGCTGATAAGGGCCACAGAAGCATGTGAGTGCAGTGCAGTGGCTGAGCTCTGAAGAGTGACCTTGGAGATCTTAAAGCGATTGTGTCGCTGTTGCCAGGCGACGCGCTGCTGATGGAGGACCGTTACGACGTTCTTGGGTGTAAAAGTCAGCGATAGCTGCGAGCTGCTAACCAGTCAGGTAAACAACCCCGGCCATCTCATGAGAGACAGCGCTGAGCACGAAACAGCCTGATGAAAACGTTCAGCACTCGACTGGAGGCTTTAAACGAACTCAAACGTCAATAAACGGAATGCCTGAAACTTACAAAACCTGCCGAAAATGATGTAGCAAGCTAGCTTTAGCCGTCTGCTAGCGCGATCTGCTCAAACCATGGACTGTGACGGGTAAGTGTGTGCTGTGAGGGGGAAAAATGCAGTTAACTAACTTTTTTTTTTTGGTAACGTTAAAGAGGAAACCGACGTGACTAGTAATGGATAAAGCTGTCATTTGAGCCGTGAAACGAACTAGAGGACTCATTCTGACTTGCTATTAGTACTATTTGTAGCGGCTAAATTGCTAGCGGTCTGTTGTGCTTTCACTTAAAAGTCTATATTTTAACCACATGTTAACATCATACTTCACGTTTAAGTGTTACATATATATAAATGATCGTAAATGTGTGAAATAATGCTGTATTAGCAGGTCAGCAGTTCATGAGACATTCAAAATAATCTAGTGCTAATCATCTCCTGCAGTAATTAACTGATTCCCGATCGATGTGCTTTATAAACTGACTTCTTCATCCTGAATCACAATTATAGGTGCAGAACTGTCATGCAAAACTAGTAGAAGTTAGTTTGTGTTTAGAGCATTATGGTTAAAATATTTAACATGTTTTAATTAAACAGTCTTTCTATTAAACATTTCAGTTTGCAAAGATCTCTTTGATTCATTCATTAGATTTGGAGTCCCTTGTCCTCTGCCTAGTCTGGACTCACAGGAAGATGCCAAAGACCCAGGGCTGCACACCTTCAGTCACACACACATGAGGCAAGCCTTTCGACTCATGAATGACTTGAGAAGGTTGGTACTGATGCAACTTGTATTCAGCAGCTTGTTATTCAGGTAGACTCTATAAACACTGATGGAGACACATCTCCCAAAAAACGAATATACAAGTATATCCAACTTTATCTGCATACATACAGTGTACTTACATAGGGTGAAATGTACTATGTAGCATTTCTCAGCTGCTTGATTTAATGTGATTTGCTTAATGCAACTATAAGTCATGAAGATATTATAAACGACAACAACAAAAAATCATGATTTTATGCAACGCTGCTTTGGAACAATGTGTATTGTGAAAAGCACCGTACAATTAAATCTGACTTGACCTGAAGTTAATTATCAACCGTGTTAGTGTGTCTGCTTGTCCACGATATATTTCTTGCCTGCGTTCTCCAAAAGCATAGGAAGACTAACTAGATCATAGAGATTTGTTGGCACCAATGGTTTCTATGATCTCTGTGGGCTTACAGTTCTTTTGGGAATTGTACACTACTCGTCTAGATCTTTATTTTTAATTTCTAATCACAGTCGGAGGATGCTTTGTGACGTTCTGCTGGTGGCGGGTGAAGTGGAGGTACCAGCACACAGAGTAGTTTTAGCATCCTGCAGTCCTTACTTCTGCGCCATGTTCACAGGTACTTCATCACATCCTAATGCTTTTCTTACACTGATGGGAGCCACATGTTCCTCATGGCACTCAAGACTTAATTTAGACCTATAATTATGACTTCTAATTAAAAAAATTAATATTCTGTCATCATGTCGTTCCAAATTGAAAGCACAAAAGATATTTTGAAGAATGTTGGTGACCAAACAGTTTTGTTGCCCATTGACCCCCCCCCCCCCAAAAAAAAATATATATATTAGTGCTGTCAAATGATTAATTGCGATTAATCGCATCCAAAATAAAACTTTTTGTTTATTTGAGTGTGGTGTATATTTATTACGTTTATATAAATACAAACACATGCATATACACTCCCCTCCAAAAGTATTGGGACAGTGAGGCCAATTCATTTGTTTTTGCTGTTGACTGAAAACATTTGTGTTTGACATCAAAAGATGAATATCAGACAAGAGATTTACATGCCGGCTTTTATTTCCGGGTGTTTACATCTGGATCTGACACACAACTTAGAAGATATCACCTTTAGTTTGAACCCAGCCATTTTTCATGTGAGCAAAAGTATTGGAACAGATAGAATTAACACAGATTAAAGTGAAAAAGACTTAATATTTAGTTGCAAATCCTTTGCTTTCAATAACTGCATCAAGCCTGTGACCCATTGACATCACCAAACTTTTGCATTCTTCTTCTGTGATGCTTTTCCAGGCTTTCAGCGCAGCTTCTTTCAGTTGTTGTTTGTTTTGGGGGGTTACCCCCTTCAGTCTCCTCTTTAGCAGGTAAAAGGCATGCTCTAGTCTATAGGGTTTAAGTCTGGAGATTGACTTGGCCAGTCTAAAACCTTCCACTTCTTGAACTCCTTTGTTGTTTTGGCAGTGTGTTTTGAGTCATTATCTTGCTGCATGATGAAGGGTCTCCCAATAAGTTTGGTTGCATCTTTCTTTAAATTGGCAGACAACATGTTTCTTCTGACTTCTTAGTTCATTTTGCTGCTGCCATCATGTTACATCATCAATGAAGATTAATGAGCCCGTCCCAGAAGAAGCCATGCAAGCCCAAGCCATGACGTTACCTCCACTGTGTTTCACAGATGAGCTAGTATGTTTGGGATCATGAGCAGATCCTTTCTTTCTCCAAACTTTAGCCTTTCCGTCACTTTGGTAAAGGTTAATCTATGTCTCATCAGTCTATAAAACGTTTTGAGGCTCATATCTGTACTTCTTGGCCAATTCCAGCCTGGCCTTCCTATTCTTCTTGCTAATGAGTGGTTTGCATCTTCTGGTGTAGCCTCTGTACTTGTGATCATGAAGTCTTCTGTGATCCCTTCACTCCTGCCCTCTGGAGGTTGTTGCTGATTTCACTTACGGTTGTTTTAGGGTCTTTCCTGACAGCTCTCACAATGTTTCTGTCATCAACTGCAGTTGTTTTCCTTGGTCTACCTGTTCGATGTCTGTTACTAGTACACCAGTGGCTTCTTTCTTCTTCAGGACATTCCAAATGGTTGAAATGGCTTTGGCCAATATGTGTGCAATGGCTCTGATTGATTTTCCTTCTCCTCTCAGCTTCACAATTGCTTGTTTTTCACCCATAGACAGCTCTCTGGTTTTCATGTTGGTTACACCTCTTAACTATAAATGCAGTTGAACAGGCAAAACCCAAATCTGAAACTGACCGTGTTTGAATAATCATTGTGATAGGACACACCAGGGCAACAAAATACACCTGTCAGTCACATGTTCCAATACTTTTGCTCACATGAAAAATGGCTGGGTTCAAACTAAAGGTGATATCTACTAAGTTGTGTGTCAGATCCAGATGTAAACACCTGTAAATAAAAGCCGGCATGTAAATCTCTTGTCTGATATTCATTTTTTGATGTCAAACACAAATGTTTTCAGTCTACAGCAAAAACAAAGGAATTGCTCTCACTGTTCCAATACTTTTGGAGGGGAGTGTATATATTTAAGAACATTTTTTATATATTAAATATATTTATATATAATATAAAATATAAGAATATAAATATATAAATGTATATGCATGTAAATAATTCCAAAATATATGCTGTATGTGAGTGGATGTATACATAGTAAATATACACCGTACACACGCATATATAATGTGAACAAAAACTTTTTATTTTAGATGCGATTAATCGTGATTAATCGTTTGACAGCACTAATATATATATATATTCCTGTGATTTTCAAAATATCTTCTATGCTCCACAGAAAGTAAGATAGGTTTGGAACAACTTGAGGGCGAGCAAATGACAGAATTTTCATTTTGGGTGATCTTTAGTGAGGATAGACCATCTAATTACATGATGTTCATTCTTCCTTTTTTAAGCCTCATTTGAACAGTTTTTAAGAGTTTGTGTGTCTGATTCTGTGTTGTGCTTGATGTGTCCAGGTGACATGAGTGAAAGCAAGGCTCACCATGTGGAGATCAGGGATGTTGATGGACAGACGCTCTTGAAGCTGGTGGATTATATTTACACTGCTGAGATCGAAGTGTCTGAGGATAATGTTCAGGTAATGCACCTTTGTAGACTGACTGTACTGTTTCAAACGTAACTAATGACTAGCTCTTTGTGTAAAAGCTGTTTGCGCTCCCTGGCTCTGGAGATCTGGTGCTCTGTTATGAGTGCTGAGAAGCAGGGTATTTCCTCTCATTATTAGCAGAGGAAACACGCAGAACGGGAGAGGAAGTTTTCTGTGTGCACTTTGCCCTTTGTGTTGGAGCTCTATTGTTTGTATGTGGGGCTTTTGTTTGGATGTACAGAATACAGCGGTAGAAAATAGATGATCTGAGAAGCTTCATGTTATTGATGCAGGAGCAGCATGAAGTGGCCTAGTTTTCATCTGGAGAGGATGGACAGATGCTCTGGTGGGGGTAGCGGCTGTTTATGGCTTAGTTGGTCCTTGGGGATTTTAACAATGCCATTCAGTGCAGTGATTCACCCTATGTTAAATTTCCCTATAGGCCATTTTCATTCCTTTTCTAGGAAAAAAGTGGCCATTGAGCTAAAATGTGCAGATACGCTTTTCTATATTAGTCTTGTTTTTCCCTGAGACCATTATTTGTATGCCAAGTAGCTAATGCTGGGTTAAATTCATTTGTTCCTAATTCATAATTTTACTTAATAATATTAATTTAGTATAACAGTTGAAGTGGTTTCAATAGATTTCACAATGATCTATTAATAATTCAGTCTCTATTAAAATAGTTTTATTTAAAATGATGAACGATAATATGTAAAGTGAAATGTAATTAATTTTAGATTCCTTACTGAATCATCACTGGTAAAAGAGATGAAAAATTATAGGCAGAACTGTCTCTAATTAGTAAGGATTTGGTCAGTAAGATAGTTGATAACATTGATAATAATGAATGATATTTCTTGAGCGGCAATTCAGCATATTAGTATGATTTCTGAAGGATCATGTGACACTGAAAACTGAGGTAATGATGCGGAAAATTCAGCTTTGATCACAGGAATAAATTACATATATACTGAAAATAATGCAAAAAATAATGTAAATAATATATTAAAACAGAAAACAGTTATTTTAAATTGTCATAGGTCCTATTGCACAATATTACTGTTTTTACTGTATTTTGTATCAAATAAATGCATCCTTGGTGAGCGTAAGAGACTTCTTTCAGAAACATTAAAAGATCTTTTTGATTGGTAGTGTATGTATATGTATTATATTGTTTGAGATAATGCACAATTCTTTTGCTATATTAAAAAATAAACCTAGTCATCATTAAATAACCTATACTGGTTAGTCATCATGAATCTGGTCTGCAGGCTGCCTGCCTGGTTACTTGATGAGTTTTCATCTCTTCGTGTTGTTCCTGCTGTGTCCAGGTGTTGCTCCCAGCTGCCAGCCTGCTGCAGTTGATGGATGTTCGACAGGTTTGCTGCGACTTC
The DNA here is from genome assembly GCF_936440315.1 of Barbus barbus. NCBI lineage: Eukaryota > Metazoa > Chordata > Actinopteri > Cypriniformes > Cyprinidae > Barbus > Barbus barbus. The sequence continues at coordinate 26,380,206 of NC_136761.1, read as the reverse complement.
CTGCAGACCCAGCTTCATCCCACCAACTGCCTGGGCATCCGAGCGTTCGCTGACCTTCACGCCTGCACAGGACTGCTCAGCCAGGCCCACGCTTACACCGGTGAGCTCTCTTCTTTCTTGAGTCATTGCGGGATAGGAAAAAGCTAGTCGATTAAGCAACCCACCAATATGTATTTTTATGCCGAGATACAGCTTTTTGAGCAAGTTTGCTTTTTTCAAGCAGAGCAGCACTTCACAGACGTCATGGTGGGTGAGGAGTTCATGGCCCTCTCCTTGCAGCAGGTGTGCAGTCTGATCTCCAGTGACAAACTGACCGTGTCCACTGAAGAGAAGGTAACACTACCAAGTTTATCGTCCCAGTTGTATCTTTTCCATTGTGCTTCTAGGTTTCTTCCTCATCCATCACATCACAGAGTAGGGCTGTCAAAAAAAATTCTAATTTCGAATATTCGTCGACTTTAAAATAAAAACCCACGTTCAAATGCAAAAACATTGCATTTGAATTTTAGGTGTGCGTCAGGCAGCCTTATCAGTGGCACACAATATGTGATGACGATGTAGGTGTCATTGCATTTTAATGCTTTTTTTTTAAGCTTATCCAGTTGAACCCACTAGATGTGGCGCTACGACGTTGTTAATTCAAAATATTGTGGAAAAAGAGAACATCAATGCGGAGAAAATCTTGAACCAAGCCGTTCACACAGAATGCATATTGATCGCATTTTCTATAGGGACATCTATCACAGTTGCATTCATGTCTCACACATGTAAAATTAATGCAAGTTCAACTTTTTAAAAACATGTCTCGAATTTATGGCGCCCCCCCCCCCCCCCCCCATCCCACTGCATCTCATGTTTTTAAACAGAAAAAGTACTCTGGGATTGGTTTTCGGTTTTGTTTCTAATTGTTTAAGCAACTTCATTTGGTTTATAAGCATTATTTTAAACATTATGCACTTTTTTCAAAAAATTGTATTGCTTTGAAGAAATAATTAGTAATATTTCCTAATAAATAAATACTGCATTAGTAATATTTTGCTCAATGCACCCTCTTGTGGCCTCAGGAGAGAAGCCAAAAGCTTTTTTATATTTTTATAATGATAATATTTAAGTATAAATTTCGAGTTTAGTTTTTCAGCCATTTTAACAGCCCTATCATCACAGAGCCTGTTTTTAGCTCAGCCTTGCGTGATTTGTAGACAGCAGACGGTTGATGGTTGGTTTGCACATGTACATGCTGGTGTGATGCTGAAGGAGACGACAAGCCATCTGTCAGTCACACTGCATTAGCTGCTGTCTGCTTACGAGTAACTTGTGTCTCCAGTCTGCGCTCACACACCCGCTTGATGGCAGCTGTCAGATGCTTCAGTGTCATCTGAGCAGCGACACACAGGCAGTGGAGGATGGCGGCCTGGTCTGCTGTGGCTGTGAGCTGCATTCATATAATAGACTTTGTTCTTGTCTGTTGCACCCCCAGGTGTTTGAAGCCATGATCACCTGGATAAAGCACGATAAAGAGGCCCGTCTCGAGCACATGCCTAAACTCATGGAACACGTTCGACTGCCGCTGCTATCCAGAGATTACCTGGTTCAGGTATGACTGTGTACAATTTCATAGCGAGTCCTAGGGATGTAATGATGCACCCCAAAGCTGGTGTGCATCATTACAAATTTGTGACTATTCAAGTCGGTTGAGATTTTAAACGAATCGTGATACGGTTGGGTTTATATGAATGTATCTCTGAGGGGAACTGACTGTTTTCAGAAAAGTTTAGGCCTTGTCCACACTAACATGTTTTCGTTTGAAAACGCATCTTTTTCTCTCCGTTTTGGCCTTCCGTCCACATTGAGACTGCGTTTTTGTCCAGGAAAAAAGCTTTTTGAAAACACTCTCTAACGTGAATAAACTTGAAAATGCCGTTTTCGCATTGTAGTGTGGACTGTGAAAACGGAGGTTTTTAAAAACGATGACGCATGTTTAGTCATGTGACATAGTACCAATAGATATATATGTTTATACCAGTATTGTGCCTGTTATGTGCTATTCACTTTCATACTATTGTTACAGATGTGGTACAGTCTTATCACAGTCCTGCAAAGATGACAGAAAATTTACTCACGATTACTGTTTGCGGCAGAACATGAGGGCAGTTGCGTTTTAGGTCAGGCATAAAATCACGAGTGAGTGGTCAGATATTTTTCTAAATAAAATGATCCCGACAGAAGAATTGCATGAAAAAGTATCATGTATATTCTGTCTGTATCGTGTCAATTAGTATGCACAATAAAGCGAATTTAACATTTTCTGATGTTTCAATGTGGATGAGAAACTTTTGGAAAACGTTTGAAAATGCTAGTGTGGACGTAGAGTGTTTTAAAACGGAAACACCGTTTTCAAATTGATCCAGATTAATGTAGACATAGCCTTATGCTGCATCCCAATTTGCATACTATCTTCTAAAGTAGAATTAGTATGTCCCAAATCATAGTTTGTCAAAATGAGTACTCCAAAGGTTTACTACTTCAGGTAGAAATTGGAAGTGCAGATCCATGCATCTTAACTTACTGGAAAAATATTTATTTAAGGTTATCCACGTTATATTTATATATGCGTTTGGTCATTAACTTTTAAATGCATCATGCAAACATATTAAGAGAGTTCTCAGCATGATTGACCCGAGACTGGCAGATCAACATGCCTCTTCATTTCTCTCCAATACGGTAGGAAATTAAACGAAATATGGATAATGTTAACTTTGAAAAGATGACTGATGATAGTGCAGTTTAAATGGTGACAGGATGAACGTAAATAAGCAACAGAGCATCCATTAAAGACAGTTATGTCCCAAAGCTTGCCTACTATTCTGCTACAGACAAAAAGAGGACATACTTTTAGGGGATAGTGTAAGTAGGCGAATTGGGATGCAGCATTAGATGCTATTTGATGCTACTTTACAGTGGTAACCATGTTGGGTTTGGAACGACATAAGGGTGAGTAATTAACGACAGGATTTTCATTTTTGGGTGAACTATCTCTTTAAAATGCAGTGGTTGCCTCTAAATTTAAGTGGAAAGAGCACCGACAAGTCTTAGTTTGTTTATATGAAGAGATTTGTTTTATTTGTGTTATTTATTGATTTGATTTGGGATTTGTTTTAAAATTTCAGTTTAGTTTTATTTGACATATTTCAGTTTCACAAAGAAATGTGCCGCATTTTGTCTGAGAATCGTATTGTGAAATCAGTATCACATCGAGTTGAGGGAATCGTTACATCACTAGCGATTTCTCTGTGTTTGCTTTTGTGATTTTATTCAAGCATTATTTTTCAGATTTAAATGTGTATTTGTACAGATTGTAGAGGAGGAGCCCTTAATAAAAAACAACAACACTTGTAAGGACTTTCTCATTGAGGCGATGAAGTACCACCTTTTACCTGCAGACCAGCGGCACCTTATAAAGACTGACAGAACCAGACCACGCACACCAGTCAGTCTGCCGAAGGTATTCATGTATTCTCTTCAAACTTACAGTGCTAGTCAAGTTTGGTGTACTTACTAGTTCTTTATTATCACTAGTTTTCTGAATGATTCACTAAGTCTGATTCAAACTGTAACTCACAAGTGAGCTTGAGGTTGCTCTGTTAAACACTGTATATGTCAAGACTGCTTACCTGTATTACTACAAATGGGAAAAAAGAGCAACTCGCTTGCTTGCATGTTCAAAATAGCTGCAAATACAGATTGAAGGGTTAAATGACTTCCCTGGATATAAGCAGCCTTTTAATTAACAGACTACTAGAGTAATCATGTAGCAAATGTAAAAGAAAACCAAACTGGACGCAAGGCTACTTTTTGCCCAACTTGTACATGAAAAGAAGGACAATTCAATTAAATGGAAATGATCGTGAAATGTTTACGTTCTGAGTCAGTTTGCCAGCAACAGCCATTTTAGGACGGTTTGTGATTTAGTTTTAGTGACTTGGGAGTCCTCTTAACTACCTCTTACTTTTCACAGATTTAGGAGCTGGTTTTAGTGCTAAAATGCTTTGTGAATTACTCCTAAGATTATGATTGACACAAATATTATTTTTAAGATTTTCTCCTAAATCGGCAAGTTAGGAGCTACTTTTTTCCTTAAGATGTATTGTGAATATGGTCCCTGATTATCAAAACCACTGCTTTGATTTAATATGTTTATTATTATATCTGATTATCTCATATAATGGCTTTCAGCTTTACAACAATCATTGTTTGCAGATTCCATAAAAATAAAATGAAAAAGAATAAAACCAAAATTCTCTTATAAACACTTGTAATTTCAAAATGTCACTCTGAAATGAAAGTTTAATGATTAAAACAATTTTAAGATTAACGGTCAGGCTTTATTAAAATGATCAGATGTTTCCTCATAGAAGACAGTGTATTGAAGCCTGACATGCAAAACTGAGTCAATAAACTGACTACCATAAAAATTGACTGCATCTTAGTCACAGTCTGAAGACCTGGATGAATTTATTGACTCAGATTGATTTTTGTTGTGAATCTGACAGGTGATGATGGTCGTAGGGGGTCAGGCACCTAAAGCCATCCGCAGCGTGGAGTGCTATGACTTTCAAGAGGACCGCTGGTACCAGGTGGCCGACTTACCCTCCAGACGCTGTCGAGCAGGTTGTTCTCTGTTCCATCCCTCATCTCTAAATGGGTTTTTCTCTTGGTCTTACCCTCTCCGTGCGTGTCATGTAGGTGTGGTGTATATGGCCGGTAAGGTGTATGCGGTGGGGGGATTTAACGGCTCCCTGCGCGTGCGGACGGTGGATGTGTATGATGGGCTGAAGGACCAGTGGAGCTCTGTTCCCAGCATGCAAGAGCGTCGCAGCACTTTAGGAGCAGCTGTACTGGGGGACCTGCTGTACGCTGTCGGGGGCTTTGACGGGAGTACAGGTATACCTTTGAAAAATGAATTTCAGGGTGGATTTGTTCAAAAGTTTGGGATTAGTAAGATTTATTGTGTATAGAGTGACACTGAAGACTGAAGAAAATTCAGATTTGATCACAGCAATAAATTACATTTTGACAGTTATCTGAAATTAAAATATTTCACTGTATGTTTACTGTATATTTTAAATAAGTAAGCATTGGTGAACAAGAGACTAAATAAATAAAATAAATCGCACCAACCCCACATTTTTGAACAGTAGTGTAGTGTATATTTTCAGTGAACTGTATGTTTACAGATGACTCATTAGCCCTGTTTGACTGACGTTTGGCATTTGGCTGATGCATGTCTCTCGGTAGGTCTGTCGTCAGTGGAGGCGTACAACCCCAAGGCTAATGAGTGGATGTCTGTGGCTCCCATGAACACCAGGCGCAGCAGTGTTGGGGTGGGAGTGGTCAACGGTGAGCATTTTGAGTTCATGTGTGTTGATCAATCTGCTCATCGTATTGAGATCAAGTGCAAACATGTTCATGAAATTAGGCATGCAACAATAAAAGGTTTTAGGTGGCATGATTTTACAATATTTCACCTTTTGGCTGTTGTTACGTATTTAAACTGTCAGGGCTCTACGCTTACTTTTTCTTTTAGGAGCGCTTGTGCTCCTAATTTAAAAAATGTAGGAGCACGGTCAAAAATGTATATGTCTGATACATTACTCAACGCTGCAAAAACACGCAAGTATGTTAGAAACCTTTAAAGCTCCCTCAGCGCAAACATAAATATGCTGATCGGGTCAGTCGCACTGGTGCTCCGAAATATTTTTTCAGTCGCACGCAGTAGTTTTCAGTCGCAAATGCAACTTAAATGATCGAACTGTGCAGCTGTGTTAGCTCATGTAGATTGTTTGTGTAGTGATTTCTCATGCTTGTACAGGAAAGCTTTATGCTGTTGGAGGTTATGACGGAGCGTCCCGGCAGTGTTTGAGTACTGTAGAGGAGTATAACCCGGTCAGTAATAAGTGGTGCTATGTGGCGGACATGAGCACTAGACGCAGTGGAGCTGGTTAGTTCCTTCTTGGACATGATTTGAATATGCATTGGGCTCACTTCTGCTGATGCATGCATTCACTGGCTGTGCTGTGATTGTGTGTTTGTACAGGTGTCGGAGTGCTCAGTGGACAGCTGTATGCTGCAGGTGGACATGACGGACCTCTGGTGAGGAAGAGTGTGGAGGTCTATGATCCTGCCACTAATTCCTGGAGACAGGTGTGTGACATGAACATGTGCCGAAGGAACGCAGGTGAGACTAATTAACATTTTAGGAGGACAAATAATTGAAAACAAGATTTTCCACTGTAGTCCAACTTCATAATGCATAAAACAGCAGACTAGTCTGGGTCAGTTTTGACCCAGTGAAACATTAGGTTAAAACAGCCACGGGGTTAACACAAACCATATTATATCTGATTAATAACTTTATTATTAAAGCGTTTTGCATGCTGCAGTGTTATTACTATGCATGCTACCTTTTAATAATTAAGGAATTCTTTTAAATTTAAAAGTGTAAATAAACCAGTGTGATGCAAGAAAAAACAATTTTATAAATATTTATGAGATTTTTAAATGTAATATATTATTATATGAACTTATCATATAATTAGCAGTATAAAATTAATCAACTAATAAGCTAAATTCCTTACATATAACTCATGACTGCTTTAAAACAGTCCAAATTTATGAAGCCTACATATTAATTTTCCTACACAATAACATCAATACAACATAAATATTACTCTAGAATGTTTTCAAACAAAATATATTCATTTTACTTGCATTAATGGGAACATTTGTAATGAAAAACTTGATCAAATGTTCATGCTTCAGTGGTTGATCAGTAGGTGGCAGCAGATTGGACCTTTCCTTCTTCAAACCTTTTATTTGTCAACTTTAGACTGTTTGGTCATTAGTGCTTTGCTTTACACTGCTTTGGACAGTAGTTCATTTATTTTCTGTTTACATGTATATTCATGTATATTAAAAAAAGTGTTTGTGAGATATAGGAAAGTATTTTTGAGGCAAATCTAACTCGGAGATCTCTGAGAAATACCATGTGTAAAGTTGCCATTGACATCTAGGTCAAAATTGAAAGCATGATTTTTATATAAATATTTTACATGATTATATCTGTTTAAAAATCTAGACAATTTTTTTTAGGAATCTCTTCCAAGTTCAAAATGACCTGAATGCATTATGAGGGCTAAATAAATCAAATGTGTGTGTGTGAACATATATATACACACACACAGTTGTGCTCATACATTTACATGCCCCTTGCAGAATATGCAAAATGTTACTAATTTGAACAAAATAAGAGGGATCATGAAAATTGCATTGTTTAATACTGTCCTGAATAAGCTGTTTCACCTAACAGATGTTTATGTATTCCAATAATAACTGAATTTATAAAAATGACCCCGCTCAAAAGTATACATACCCTTGAATCTTAATACTGTATGTCGTTTCCTGGATGATCCACGACTGTCTTTCTGTTGTGATGGTTGTTCATGAGTCCCTCGTTGGTCCTGAGCAGTGCAACTGCCTGCTGTTCTTCAGAAAAATCCTCCAGCTCCTGCACATTCTTTGGTTTTCCAACATTTTCTGCCTATTTGAACCCTTTCTGATTTTTCTGAAGAACAGCAGGAACTGCTCAGGACCAACAAGGGACTCATGAACAACTAGGCTATCACAAAATATAAAAACAGTCACGGATCATCCAGGAAACAACACGGATTATTAAGATTGAAGGGTTTTTGAACGAGGTCATTTTTTTTCATTCTGTTATTTTGTCTTGTGGAGTATATATAAACATCTGTTATGTGAAATAAATTCAGGACAGTACTAAATGAAAATAACATGCAAACAATATGTCCACAGGGGTTCCTGTTATGAATATCAAACACTGGATCTGTTTCAAGACCTTTAAAATCATTGTTTATAGAGGGAGTACTGAGCTAAGTGTGTTTGTCTCTAGGAGTGTGTGCCATAAACGGTTTACTGTATGTGATCGGAGGAGACGACGGCTCGTGCAACCTGTCCTCTGTGGAGTACTACGACTCTGCTGCCGATAAATGGAGTCTCATTCCCACCAACATGAGCAACGGACGCAGCTACGCAGGTCTGCTCCACCCTCACGACTACGGCAAAAAAATAATATCTCTATTTTCTGGGATTTTATCAATAACGATAATTAGGCTATATTTTGCTGAGTGTGTTGTTGTGCTGATATCTTAAGGACTACCGTGTTTGGTGGTCAGTTCACACGGATAGAAATGAATCTTTTCCAACAAGTTTAAACTGATTTTTACATTTTCTGGGCGTTTTTACCTTTATAAAGCTATTTTTCAAAACTGTCAAATTCTTACAGTGAATTAGAATAATTTGGGCTGTTACCAAGCAAATGAAATCAGTATCAACTAAATTGATTTTTGCAATGCAGAGGAAACACAGAAGCTGCATCTGAAGTGGCGTTTACACACTGTTTAATGCAGGACATGAATGCATTTAACCTGCAGTTACAAATGCAGAAATAATGTTAAGATATATTAATCAGTTATTATTGAAATTATTAGTGAAAGAACACATTCATTATGTGAAGTCTACTGCGAATGCGCATTTAGAGTGAGTGCACTCTGTAGGGGCGTTTTGAATGGTTTCGCAAATTACTCAATAATGTAAAATCGCACATTGTTAAAACAACAATTACGATATTATCGCAGACGATATATATCGCACACCCCTACTCACAAACTCCATATTCAACTCATCAACTTATACTAAACCACTCTCTTGTCTGTTTCAGGGGTGTCAGTTATTGACAAGCCATTATGACAAAAAGTTCTGGGCAGCAGGTCTCTTCGCACCTGTCGAGGGCTGAGCTATGACAGACAGACGGTGATTTAAGACAGGTGCTCGAAGCTCTCCATCTCAAAGCCTGGCTGCCTCACAAACACACACACACACACACACACACCAAGCCCTGACCTCTCCCAGTCTCCAGAAAGTGCCATTTAGCCCTGTTATTAACAGAGAGGCTGGGAGGTCGCCCAGTAGAGTGTGTATTAAATGCCAGGACAGAGTACATAAGCCTACATGAGCTGGTGCCGGTGAAGATTGTGCCAACAGAGGCCTCTCTGCCTGCTTTACTACTGACTGACAACGCTCTGAACAAACTCTCGCATCGCAGGAACAATGTTTCTCCGGGCTAACACTAATGCATATCACTGACTTCTGTTGGTTTGGTTACAGGGTTACTTTATGTTTATATGAAAAGTATTATGGGAACAAGCCCATAAGTTGTTTTAACCAGCTGCTTTCGTGCCATATAGTATTGAGGATGTTAAAGGAACACTCCACTTTGTTTTGGAAATAGGCTCATTTTACAACTCCCCTAGAGTTACCGTTTTCGAATCCATTCAGCCGATCTCCAGGTCTGGCGGTAGCACTTTTAGCTTAGCTTAGCATAGATCATTGAATCGGATTAGACCGTTAGCATCTCGCTCAAAAATGACCAAAGCGTTCTTCTCTCTTCTATAGTTACATTGTGTACTAAGACTTAACTCTTGTACTTAACTTTAGGGGAGTTGTAAAATGAGCCTATTTCCCAAAAAAAGTGGAGTGTTCCTTTAAACTGCTAAACTGATCATATAAATCTCACAGGGTAAAGGTATGGTCACATTAGTGAAATTTCAGCTTGAATCCATTGCGAAGAGCACATTGATTCCTATTGAAATGACTGGACTTCGCTTGTGGAAATTCGACGAACAACAGTGAATGTGACCATACCAGTTAATGTGCCAAATGTAACTCATAATTCATATGGATGATACTGTATGTTAGTTACTTGTACATAAGCACTTTTCATGATGCAGTTTGGTGTGCAATCGTCCATGTTGGACACACAGAGTCTTTCTTTGATCATGATCAGTCTCTCTATAGATGCGCTCACTGAAATAGCACTACTGAATAACATAAACACAGGTTCATGTCAAGGGCACCATTTATCCTGTTGTATCCTGACTGGGTCATTTGCAACAGAACTGGACTTTGGAAGACACTTTTATTTTAATTTAAAAATATTAAGCCTTCTTAAGGTTGTTTTTCTCATTATTGGGTTATAGGATCTGTAAAGCTTCACTGTAGACCGTTCCTGTTTACAATACTGATCATTGTGAAAAGAAATGAATTTAGTAACAAATATGAATTATTAACAAAACACTGCCAACATTCCCAGCTCACATATTCATATTCTCATTCTCACAATGACCTAGTTTTTAATTTGGATATATACTGATCTGAAAGTCATACTATGCAGTAAAACATTGCTTTTAAGGTTTTTGTTGTTCCCAGTTTATTTTGTGCTATGCCTGGTGTAACTGCTGCCATTATATTGGATGTCTTTACACATCATGATCCACAAACAACTCTAAAACTATGACATTCCAGTGCGGTGCGTCATCTATGGATTATGCACGAATGTGGTTTGTGAACAAGGTATTTATGTATTTCTAAACCAAATGTATTAATAAATTCAGCTTTGTTAAGAGAATTTGATTGCTGTGTTGTGACTGCTAGTCTATGAGCTGTCACTGGAGGGCAGCAGTCAGTCATGCATGGCCAAGATGAAAGTGAAAATGATCTCAAACACGTGATCACAGATTTGCATTAACTTCAAATTTTGTCCAAGCAGATTTCAAGCCTATACAGTATATTTAGATGATTTATTCTGTGAATGTGTTTCATTAGCCACTACTAGAAGAATAAGAAACAGTGTGCCAAATTACACACTATACACTATTATGCACTTATGCTATGCACTATGTACTCAGTCTAGTACAGAATGGACTTTATAAGTTTATGCAGTTTGGCTTGCACTTCTGTAACAGGAATCCAGCCATCAGGAATTTTGTGAGGACAAAAGATGCTCCACACAGACTCGCTGCATTGATCTTGCTCTGAAAGTCACTTCTGTGTGAGCTGTGCGTCATACATCTGCACTATTGACAATGGACAATGGTTAAGGCTAGAAGGGATACAGCTACAGCTGCAGGCATGCGTACATCAATATAGCATAGTTTTTGTCTCACTGTGCAACAATTACTATTTTTGCATTATTGTAAGGGGTTGGTTTAGGTTTTTTAAAACAAAATGTAACAGGCAAAACAAATTAATTTATTGTTAATTTCCAGCCATAGCTGTATCCCTTCTAGCCACATCCATGGACAATGGACCCTTTTTATAGACTGGTGTCTTTGTTATATATTTTTAGTTGGTTTTGGAGCACTCCCACAGGCACGACCACAACAGGTAATAATACTCACAAGCTGTTTATTGTAAATGCACATACTGGATACAGGAGGGCTCTCGTTCCACTGATACAGGCCCGATGCTAATTTATTGCTTCATTTTCATGGCACAAAAATAGAAATACAAATTTCTGCCATGCAAACCTACTACTGACAAGCTTTTACAAAACAGGACAAAGCAGGTGCTTCACTAATAGAGAGGAAATCACGCCATTAAGGTGAACTGCGGAAGTGAGACAATAAAAAACCAGAGTACAAAATAATGGTCATAAAAAAGGACGACACCACACAGTGATAGATGTGTCAGAACACGTCCGATAACAACCCGCATTCGCAGCCTTCGCATGCAAATAGTGCTTGAATAAACGAGAAACAACTGGAACAAACAAAACATACTGCATTCCCAGAATGCTGTGCAAATAATCTCCATCACCTCCTTCATCGGTCACGAACACATCCCTTCTGTGCATTCGCCAAAATCAAACACTTGACCAGAAGTTCCTCTCCAACCTCATCTCTTCGATAAGACTTTATTATCAGTTGAGCTCAATGCCAGCAGCACGTTAAAGCCGATACTGTTACGATATGAGCTGGCAGCTGCAAAGTGACCATGGCAGATCAGATGATATGCTGCAAAGTGCAGGAAACCTCATCCTGTGCCCTGAAGTCACATGACACATGATTATGACGGCATGTACATCACACATCAGGAGTCGGGGTCATCTAATTATCATGTTCTTTGAACTAATAGCATTATTGGTCGTGAGCGGATGCTTTCAGACTGAAGTTGAATGTTGAATGTGTGCACACTGGCAAACCAAGAGTCTAGAGGTGAGAAAAACCAATAAGGACACATTAACGTATAAAAAACAAACTCTATTCATATAGTGTCAGAAATGATCTATGTACCACTGCGATCTAACATGTCAGTTTGGCATATATATATATATTCACTTTCGTTACATCGTCTGTTAGTCGGATGCATATTACCGATGTGAACGTGTCATTTCCATCCGAATCAGGAAGCGTTTGTGACAGTCCAGCTGGAGTAGCTTATATCAGTCCGATCAGATGATCCAAGTCTCATTACAAAAAAACAAAAAGAGCACCAGCTTGATACAAGAGTCCTCTGATTTGAAAAATCGCAACTCGATAATTCACTGATACGTCTCAATCAAGAAAAACATTGAAATATTGAAGCCTACATACAGAATAGTATAGATCTGTACAAGTATACATACACAAACCCAAATCGCACACCCTCTGAGAGCATGAAGACCCCTATGAATTAGGGAGAGGAGGAGTATGATGTGGGCGTTGAAATATGACGACCATCTGTGTGGTCTGAGGAAGAGTCGAAGTGCTTGATGTCCATATATATATATATACACGTAGAACTGATGCGATACTCAACGCAGCATGATTCTCAGTATGAGAAAGCTTGTCAATGTGGAAAAGAAAGACAAAAGTCTGAATATCAAACTCTTCCTGTAGGTCATTTTTTGGATGATGGAGTACAGGCGTTTCTTCTTCTTCTTCTTCTCCAGTGGTTGAGGGCAGAGGACGTTGATAGACTACTGTCAGGATGGGCTTTTGAGATGGTGCAGGTCGTGTCTGATGCAAACGGGACAATTTTAGATGGACTTGGATGAATCCTGCTTGCTAATGAGGACCTCCAGAAGCCGCAGTTTGGCTTTAATGCGCTTGTACTCTTTGTATTCGTCCATCATAGGCATGCGGTCTTCCTTCTGAACATTCCTGTGGGGGAAATAAAAACATTTTGTTTGAGAACAATGCTGATAGGATGAAGATAAAACGATGTGTTTACGTTGAACTCTGGTTAGTTTTTAACCACTGGGTGCATTACATAGCATCGAGTTAACGGTTACTCAACAGCTGATCAATGGCAGCTGTATAACAATGAACTGAACAGAGTCTGGCGGAGGGTCAAGTGTAGTGTGCTTACAGTAGCGACTAACATTAGTTACAGGAGGCTCTTATCACGCAGTGTCCGACTACCCTGACTTGTGCAACATATCAACAAGAAAACTGCGACAACCTGTTAAAAACATGCAACGACAAGCCGGTGTGTTAAAACAACTCCTGCTTTCTGTGATTTGTTTCAAATCAAAACTATACAAGCAAAATGTCTTCAATCAGAATATTTGGTCAAAAGTGATAGCAATACAGTAAAAACAGTAATAGTCAATTATCCTTCAGATCCTCCAGAAATCATTCTAATATGTTGATTTGCTGCTCAAGAAACACTTATTATTTTCAATGCTAAAAACAAATGCCGTTTCATATTGTTGTGGAAATTGATACATTTTTTCCAGGTTTTTTAATGAATGGAAAGTTCAAAAGAACAGCATTTATTCAAAATAGAAATCTTTTCTAACAATACAAGTCTTTACTATCACTTTTCACCAATTTAACACATCCTTGCTGAATAAAAGTAATAATTTCTTTCCAAAAAAAGAAAAGTACCTTAAACTGTTGAACGTTCTGTATATTGTTACAAAAGATTTCTATTGTGAATAAATGCTGTTCTTTTTAATTGTTTATTTAACAAAGAATTCTGAAAAAGTAACACAGGTTCCAAAAAATATTAAGCAGCAAAAACTGTTTCCAACACTGATAATAAATCATCATATTAGAATGATTTCTGAAGGATCATGTGGCACTGAAGACTGGAGTAATGATGCTGAAAATACAGCACTGCATCACAGAAATATATTGTATTTTAAGTATTTCAAAACAGAAAACTGTTATTATAAGTTTGAATGGCAGTCTGTCTATCTATCTATAATTGGGCTTCATTTCTATATTAATTCACTCAGTCTGATGACATCTAACAAAAGCACACGTAGAAAAGCATGATACAGACAACAATAAGGCGGCGAAGCTTAGCAGGCTGGACAATTCTGTACCTCATGTTCCCTGCTTGAAAACACATTTCTACTTGCATATCAAAATTGGTATATGGCCCACCGCTGACTCCCATCTCAAAAACATGTCCTGTATGTTCGCCCCCTCTGATGAAATGAGCGTGGGAGGCCTACCTGCCATTCTGTTGGTAGAACTCATCTTCAAACTCTTTGATGGTCCTCCTCAGTTTCTTCTTCTCCGCTCTGGCCTTCCATAGCTGTTCCAGGAGCTCGGGCCTGTGGGACACAGGTGGTGTTAAATTGCAGGTGTCCATATATGGAGCTGTACCTCTCCGGATGCTATAGCAACAGGAAACGGTGTACTCAAAACACTCCTAAGCGGGATACAACCTTAGGTTAACTCGGGTCAGTAAAAGGTGACATGGATCTCGGCGGCACCCAATACAGTACACTAGACTTAGATCTGGCTGCTTGTGCAGTTGTTTTCCTTCATACAGGATTACGGCTTGATCCAGCTCAAGGCCACTGACTCCTGCAGATTTCCAGGTCTCTGCCAAGCTCTATTAATAGACCTCATATGATGAGAGCATGAGCCAATTGCTGCTCATACCTGATAAACCACAGGACTACATGCCGAGGCACGCATGTACATATATCAAGGTGTAGAAATCAAGGTCTCTGCCAATGTAGGTTACACTGTAAACCCAAGACCTGCTGGGTAACTCCAGACTGAGGCCTTCAACATTGCTTCAGATTTAAAGGAATAGTCCACCCAAGAATGCAAATTTGCTGAAAATATTTGTATTCACCCTCAGGCCATCCAAGATGTAAATGGGTTTGTTTCTTCATCAGATTTGGAGAAATGTATAACATTACCATCACTTGTTCACCAATGGATGCTCTGCAGTGAATGGGTGCCGTCAGAATGAGAGTCCAAACAGCTGATAAAAACATCACAATAATCCATTCCCTTTTGTCCTCTCACATCAAAATCCACCCACATATTTGTTTTGAATTGTTTTTACTTGTAAACGGTGCTTGACGGTACATATTTCTCTCCAGATTCAGACCAGACGACTTTTTCACTGGAGAAATTTCACAGTATTATGGGTAGAGGACTCGTATTTTTGCCAGAAACTGTTAAAACATCACTTGTCAGTTTTTCACTTCTCCAGATGTTAACTGATGGACTGGAGTGGTGTGGATTATTGTGATGTTTTTATCAGCTGTTTGGACTCTCATTCTGACGGCACCCATTCATTGGAGAGCATCCATTGGTGAGTAAGTGATGGAATGCTACATTTCTCCCAAATCAGTTACAATGAACTTATCTTGAGGTAGAGCTGCACGATTCTGGATAAATTGAGAATCACAATTTCTTGTCCCAAATAGAGATCACGATTCTCCCACAATTCTGAACTAAACAAAATAATGTGTGAAAAAATATTAATTGCTGCAGTCTATTTAAAAGTGTTTAATTAATTTGAATGAATTATTCAACATTTTAATAGATAATATATGTCATATATAATAGATAATATATGCTTCAATATCAATTTAGATTTTCTGGTCCACACTCACATTGAGGAGGCGTTGGAGCTGGACAGACGCAGATCGAGATTGAGCTTCCCAGAGCTGAGGATGTTCTCCTGAGTGGGCTGGGCTACTGGGTCCATGATGATTTCTGAGCCCTCGCTCTGCATCTCTATATTTTCCTGCTGGCCTCTGCCCTCCTCCTCCTCCTCTTCTTCGATCTCACCACAGAAGTGTGCAGTTTCGCCCTCGATGATGGGTTGTAACATCTGATTGCGTCGTTTGCTGGAGGGAGAAGCCTGTGCGAGAGAGGAGAGCCGGTTATTCTGCTTCCTCTGTGCTAAATGTCTAGCCAGCATACTATACAATCCTAAAACAACCTAGATCCTATTTCAGCTCTATAAAGCAGTGTCGGCTTTCATTTCACAATCCTATCATATTACAGCCACTTTCAATATCATTCTTAGAATATGCATTAATTATAAACTCTAGACTTGGTTTCAGATTGCAAACATTACTTGTGTATTATTCATAACACCAAATATCCAAAAGGCTAATGTGGGTGTGGACAAAAAGTAACAGGGTGTCTTACTATGATAGGGGTGATGCTGACACGGGTGAGCATCTGCTTGACCAGCCGATATCTGTCATACAAGGGTTTCACAACCAAGCGCTCCTCTCGGGTCACCTGCAGGAGGACACTTTTGTCAGAGCACTGCATTAATGGGGAAAGTTTGTGTGTGTGTGTGAGAGACACCTACGGGGCGCCCATGAAGTCCCTCATAGTACAGAAGATTCTTCTGCAGTACTGTTTTCTCACTGGCAAGCTGCTCCTTGGTCATTTTCTGTATAGAGCAACAAATTAAATTCTCAAATTAGATGTTATGGCTGGATAAACTACATGACTTTTAAATATCTGAACAGATACAGCCATCAAAAAAAGCTTGCCTTAAATGGTAATAGAGAAAAACTGGGCATCATACATTGAATGACTGATGATAACAATAACAGACTTTTAGGTTGTTTTGAACACAACAAACCCATGCAGAAATACAGATTTTTTTTTTTTAAGTCTCTTATGCTCATCAAGGCTGCATTTATTTCAAATACAGAAAAAAAAGTTATATTTTGAAATATAATATAATTACAATGTAAAAAACAACTGTAAAAAAAATTTTATTCAAAGAATTCTGAAAAAATATCGCAGGTTCCAAAAAAATATTGAGCAGCACAACTGTTTCCAACATTGATAATAATAATAATAATTAATCAGCATATTAGAATGATTTCTGAAGGATCATGTGACACTGAAGACTGGAGTAATGGCTGATGAAAATGCAACTTTGCATCACAGAAATAAATGACATTTTAAAGCATTTTAAAATAGAAAACCATTATTTTAAATTGCAATAATATTTCACAATATTACTGTTTTTTTTCTATATTTCTGATCAAATAAATGCAGCCTTGATGAGCATAAGAGACTTCTTTATAAAGCATTAAAAATCTTACTGACTGCAAACGTTTGAACAGCAGTTCAACGGGCAAAAATCTGTGCAAAAGTCATGTAACGTAGATCTTACAAATCTAACTTACGGGGAACTTTTGAGATGAATTCGAAATACATCAAAGCTGCGGATTAAAGTTTAAGAAGCTGGAACTCACTCTGACGTCCTCTGGCCAGCCGTCCTCGGCTCTTTTGGTTTGGATGCAGTGCTGAATGAGCTCCAGCGTCTCTTCTTGTAAGGGCCGGTGATCCCGTGCCTCACTCTCCATGGGGTCCTCGTGAGCCGACTGATCCAGCGTGGATCCAAAGCTCTTGGGCAGAGTGTTACTGCGTGGACGCGTCTGCGGAGTCAGCTCACTCTCAGCCTTGTGTTTGGCATCTGGGTGAGAGAGACAAAAAAAGACCGAATTAGGAGCCAGAAGGCTTGCTGGTAGCATTTAGGATGGAGTTGACCACACTAACTAGGGCTGCACAATTAATCGAATGCGCTTGTCACGTGCATCTTGTCAGTAAAGCCAGTTCTGTAATCAGTAGTAAATCTACATCACTTGCTTTCAGATGGAGCAGCATTTACTACACAGAGCCATAGTTCACTGGCAAGAAAAACCATAATATAATCACGTGATAATGAAATCGTTCACGATGATGAAAGCTGTTTGCGTAGATTCTCAGTGAACTACGGCTGGATTCTGTAAAAAGAACTTTCAGCCTGTCACCATGATGCTAACATGAAATATCAGACATACAGTAGGCTTGTTTTTTAATTTGCGTGCGCTGCTTTTCCATTGTTTTTTCTATGTAAACACGGACGTGTTTGATTGTTGCGTTCAGGTCTCTTGCAGCGTCTTACTCCCATCTTCTTGCATTTTTTCCTATTTTTTCGCATCTTTGTAAAACACAAAAGCGCATTCTGTGTGAACGGCACCTAGCGATATGAGCGCGTCACTCATGGGCGGTTAATCACGTGCGCCGAAATGCAGTTGGGATCGTTCTTTTCTCTTTACTGTTATCATTGGCATATTGCCAAAGTGTCTAATATTAACGTTTGGTAATATTTCTATTCAAAATCGCGATTCCTCGATTTCTAAAAAATTTTATCGCAGCAAAACATTAAATTCGAATTAATCGATAAAATCAGAAAAATCGCCCAGCCCTATTAGTCACGCTGAATCACTGAAAGCATTTAAATCTTCTGTTTATTTAACTACCTCTATAGGGATTTCCTGGATTTCTTCTGTGGGACGCATCTGGAGTTTCTCTGGCCTTCGACTGATCACAGAACCATGCTTCACTGACAATATGCGGATGACAATCGCAGCTTTTGCCTAATCGTGATTGCGATTTCAATGCAATTTATCGTGCAGCCCTAACACTAACTGAAAGAAATACAAGATCAGTGATCGACCTCACTCAGCACATCACCACAAACTACGAAAAAGTCCATGAGTAGCGCACTGACAACCTCACAAAGTACACTCTAAGAGGGCCATAGAAGCATTTTGGAAACACAGGCTCGGCGACTGAGAACAGCCTGTGAGCCCTTGCACCTGATATGAAATTCCTCAAAAACATACACTTTAGATGATTAAAGAAGCTGAGACACGTGGCTGAGAGCGTCCCGTAGCGGGAAAGCGTCTGCGAGACCGAAGTCAGAGAAATTTATAGAGAGAGGAGAGCAGAAAGTGTCAAACTCAAGTCTACTTACTGCTGCTTAAGAGTACTTACAGAAGTGGGGTGCCTGTCTAGAGGCATTGAGGGGGCGTGACAGTGTAAAATGGGGTGTGTTCGGGACGGAGGAAGAGGACGAGTGGCGTCTGTATGACTGAAGCACGGCCTGGTGCCTCAGGGAACCTTTGGGTAAGAGGTGCTGTCGTCCTGCCGATGCGCGCCATCCGAGTGGATTTAGTTAAAAAGAAAGAGAGACTTTATACGACAGTGCACCTCTGATGGGGGGCATCAAATGGAAATGGATGATGGGAAGTGTGGGGGGCCAAACACAGTGAGCGGAGGGCTCTCCAGTAGAGTATGAGGGTGGTCCCATGAGAGAGAGCCCCAGAGCCTCTACAGACATGCAGTGTAAGGTGCACTTCTCCCACAGAGAACAGGCCTGGACCAAGACCGCCCAATAACATATGACACTGACTATCAGAAACTCCACACCCATATCACCCCCCCAGCCCACACAGCCACTCTTACCTTTGAGCTGCTTGCGGATTTTGGTCAGATCAGTCATCCACTTCAGCACCTTTGGATCAGCTGCCTTATCAGCGTGAGACGGCTGCAAACGAAATACAAATATCAACTTAACTGATAATTTCTGAAAATATTAATGCATGTGCTGCAGCTCAGATCATTTAGAACAGTACAATTTTTTTTTTTTTTTTTTTTTTTTTTTTTTTAAGTAGTCTCTTCTGCTTACCAAGGCTGCATTTATTTGATCCAAAATACAGTAATATTGTTAAAGATTTTTACAATTTAAAAGAACTGTTTTTTATCTGAATATATGTAAAATGCAATTAATTCCTTTGATGCAAAGCTGAATTTTCAGCATCATTTCTCCAGTCTTCAGTGTCACATGATACTTCAGAAATCACTCTAATATGCTGATTTGCTGCTCAAGAAACATCCATGATGATTATCAATCTTGAAAACAGTTGTGTACACATTTTTCAGCATTTTTTGATGAATAGAAAGTTCAAAAGAACAGCATTTATCTAATAGAAAGCTTTTGTAACATTATACACGATTTTGTTCAAAAGTTTGGGGTCAGCAAAAACTTTATTTTTTTCAAATAGAAGAGAGTTATTTTAAATTGCAATACTATTTCACAATATTGCTGTATTTTAGATCTAATAAATGCAGCCTTGGTGAGCAGAAGAGATTACTTCAAAAACATTTAATTTTGACCACTAGTGTATATCATTCTAACCTTGTAGTTTCTCTCTTTTTCAAACTGTTCCTCAAACTGTTTGATCTTCTTCTTGAGGTTCTGGAGTTTCTTAGTGAGCTGGTGGGAGACGTTGTCTCCCTTCGGACTGTCTTTAGAAGAGAGGGAAGCACGGCGAGGCCTGTGGGACGTGACACAAGCGTGAGTTTGGCTGTCAGTGTATCGGAGTATTCATAAGTGTCTGTGGTCTCTCTGCTCACCTCCCACAGGAAAAAGCTTTGGTGGAGGATGTAGCATCGTGGTCCTGCTGCAAGAACCGCTGACTGTGGCCAAATTCCAGGAAGCGCCGGGCTAGCAGCGGCTGAGTATCGTCTTCTAGAGGCAGCGGCACCACGCGGCCCGCCAGCGGGGACAGCTGGGCCTCCCCTGACTCGGTCTCCTCTTGCCATGACATGAACACTGGCACAGGGTCTGACAAAAGACACACAGACACATGCACTGCCATTAAATATCATCAATATCATCAGCATAACTCGATCACATACACTTCCACACAGAGTTAAGAGTTCACAACAGGCCTGGGTTGCTTTGTGGTAGTAACCCAAAGTCTAAACGGGTGCACAGAAATCAGAGCTGCTCTGAAACATGTGGAGCCAGACAGCACATAAAAACCAAGATTTCCTCAGAACGCTTTGTGGAAATAGACGAGCACTGTGTTATTTGGCAGGTGACGCTTCTGGGTAAGAGTGCACAGTTGAATGTCATCCACTCAGGCAAACATTCACACACATACATTCTGGAGCCAAAGTACTTAAAGAGCTGTTACATCAGCAATGACAGAAGCCATTGTCTATCGTGCCCGATTCAGGGAATCATGCTCAGAGCAGAAGTCACGTTGACCAGACTCGAGAGGGCAGAGAATGTACTGGACTGGGGCCTGCTATGGAAACTTAGCCGATCAAATTTACGCTGCTTAGATGACTAACATGGTGGTTGATTAGGAGAAAGCTGATGCATTTGCTGATTGCAGATGGTAAATAGTGGGAGTCAGCAGGACCAGCTGGGTGCATGTGAGAACCCGAAGGGTTAGTCAGAGTCTCAGGAGAAATTAAACTGAAGGCGTTTTCACACTAGAGATTTTAGAGCTAGAAAATGGGCATCTGGGGTATAGTGAATTCATTATAACTGTAAAAGGGCTGCAAAACGATTAATCGCATTCAAAATAAAAGTTTGTTTACATACTATATGTGTGTGTACTGTGTATATTTATTATTTATATATAAATGCACACACATCACACATGTATATATTTTAAAAAATATGTGCATGTATATATATAGTTGTATAGAATTTATATTATATATAAATATTTTAATATATATATTAACATTTTTCCTTACGATATGTAGTGGTGTGAAAAAGTGTTGGCCCCCTTCCTGATTTTTTGCATGTTTGTCACACTTTAATGGTTCAGATCAAACAAATTTGAATATTAATCAAAGGCAACACTTTCACACCACTGTATATAAATATTTTAATATATAAATCTAAAATAATTTCTTACTATGTACATGTATTTGTGTATTTTTTATATATATATATATATATATATATATATATATATATATATATATATATATATATATATATATATATATATATAATGAATATACACAGTACATAAATATAAACTTTTATTTTGAATTTGATTAATCGTTTTGCAGCACTAAACTATAATAATAACAACTATGTTAGCATCCACATCAATGGATAATAACGTTCTGTTTAGTATAAGCACACCACTGCAATTTTGTTGTCTCCTGCTGGTTTGAATGCTTAAGCTCTTTAAAGTCTGGTGTGTTCTGATTGGTGTTTCTCTGGAAAAATAATAATACAATTCTGAAAGTGATTCCAACAATATTCTTCCTCTGTTGTTATCATTAAAGCTGTGTAAACTACGATTACTAAAACTTTACAGTTATAGTTATTGTTGAAGCTGGTCATTTGTATGAAAGCAATTCGTCCTAATTTTACAGAAGTAAACTGCTTTTGTTCAGGTACACTTAGTATAATTTGTCTACTATAGTATAATTTATTTCTACATGGAATCCGAGCCCACAGAAAGTTCTGCAGATTTTCAGAGCATTGGGAACATTGAATCACAACATTCCTCATAGTCATTTATGTATATTAAACTTAACACTCTTATTTCCGTTCAACATGCATTTCCATATTTAAATCCCTTCTGCAAAATTCCACAGATTTTCCCTTAAAATCGAGGTGGAAAAATGCAGAAAAGGATTCCATTTAGACCTCCTTAATGCTACTTGTCCTGGAAGAAATCCCTCTGGCAAGCAACAAGTGCATCCACAAGTGTTGTTCTGGGTGCAGTTTTGATAGAAGAAAATAACGTAGATTTTTAGTGCCTATTCACAATGTAACTCTGTGGTAGATGTTAAAAGTTTACTGTGGTTTGCAGTCAAAATAAGGCAGTGTGAGAAGGTGGCCGTGGGGGAAGGGGAAAAGGGAAGGGGCGGAGCCAAACTCGGGTTCGAAACGAGTGAAAACAGCTTGATAGCAGCAGCGGCGATGGACGAGCCGGGAGGAGGGCTGTAGAGATGCTACTTACCTCTCCCTTCTCTCTGCAGGTGCATACATGTGAAGTCAATGGGTGGGAAATTGATGGGGCATGATGCTGACCAGGCATGGGCGGAGAGAGAGAGATAGCACAGAAGAGTGCAGTGAGCTATGATCCTCACACACACACACACACACACGCACACGCAAACAGACACATAATGCTGCGGATGTATGGCTGAACTACAAATGAGTCATAACTAGCATTCACTCAAGCCACATGAACCATATTTATGATTCACAAACATCTACACATACATGAGAAACAGAAATCCGTATGTTGATGGTTTATGAATAATAACAGTTTACCTTCCATATTTATAGCACTGCGATTTATTAAATTTACAAACTCTCGAGTTTCAAATTCAAGGGCACTGTTAACATTCAGCCAATGTATAAATACACAAAACATCCCATCAGTCCTACATGAGCTTAAAGGTGTGTTTCTTCACCACAATTTGTACCAAGTTGGACTGCAAAAATAATGACTGATTTAAAAAATAAAATCCCCACTTCCACTGGTCAGTTACACAGATGCTGCCCTAAGCTTATGCCACTGGTTAATGTTTACATTTGTTTAATAAAGCTAACAATATTAATGTTTTTCATATTATTCATATTACCTGTTCATTTATACTATTTCGCATAGGAACCATTTTTTTGTTCCCATTAGCAGTTACTACAATGCAACTTATCTTTTACTGAGAAATAACAGAAATAGTTACCTTCTTGTTCACTGTCTGAGAAAATGCTTCTGGTCAGAGACTGAGGGCCGCTGTCTGGCTCTGTGGACTCATTATTAGCATTCAGGTCACAGTCTCCGGGCTCCTACGAATCATTGAAGAGCTTTGATTAGACGCTTCAGCATAGAAAAACAGACAGAATCCTGGTGCTATTCAAAAATACTCACACGGGTGATAACATCAGCCTGGTCCATCTGCTCGTAGTCTGGGTAGTTCTTCAGTCTGTGTGAAGATGGAAACAAATGACTATGAACTCCACAGTGAGGTGATGACAACTGTGTGATCTGTTCCCTTCACGCATGTCAATTATAGAGCTCTTTAAGTGTCTTGCATGGAAAAAAAACCTAGTCATATTTAGTCTATTAATAATGGCATAAAACAAGCAAAGATAATTCAGGCATGATGGCAAAGGTTTAAGCGTATTGAAACTTTACAAGTCACACCCACACATACTATACAAGCTAACAGACTGTGACTCTGGAATCTAGGACGCTCGCTTATCCGATGCAAGGTGTAACAGGCTTACAAAAGTTTTTACAAGAACACAATTTGAAGTTTACAAGCTATTTCTATTATTATTTTGCATTAAAGGAACAGAACATTTTTGTATGTTCCTTGTAAAACGTTATTTTTGGAAGTTATCAAATTCAGCCTTTTCATTAGATGACAGTTTTCTTTCACTAATGGGCTACAAAGCAGCTGAATTCCAGAAATATACTCCACGTGAGCACACAAACACAGACATGAATGCCTGGCCAGTGCATTCATGTGTGAGGTTTCACTATACATACTCGATGTGCGTTCTTGCGTGCCAGTGTTCAAGGGGGTAAAATGTCTGTGCTGTTCAAATGCCCATGCCACTAAAAATATTATTCAGGCATGTCAGATTGTGTAGTGTGTGCTATTGTATTCACTAAACCATGACAGTAGTTAACCTGTAAAATGACTATAAAAGATTTGTGGTAATACTTTAATATAGGGACCAATTCTCACTATTAACTAGTTGCTTATTATCATACCGATCATTAACATAGTGGCTGTATATTAGTACGTATAAAGCACATATTCTGCATGACTATTGTCTACAGCCCTAATCCTACCCAATACCTAAACTTAACAACTACCTTACTAACAATTAATAAGCCGCAAATTAGGAGTTTATTGAGGCAAAAGTCATAGTATATGAGAATTGGACTTTAAAATAAAGTGTGACCGTAATTGTTTATGACCCTACAATGCATATTTTTTAAATGCAACAGCATGATATCGAAAGTAGATTTTTTTATTTTGCATTCATGTAGGTCTAAAGATGATTTTTCAGAGTAGTATAAGTTGTATATTTTAATTTAATGCCACGTCAGCATCTTAGGCTATTTTCATGGCAAAAACCATTTAAAGATTTTTTACATTAACATATGATAAAAATTCTAAAACCTTTTCTGGCAAAATTCTACTAAATAACTCTTTAAGCGATTTCACTTCATAAGACATTAAAAGCTGGACAGTCCAAAAAAATATGTCTGACAGAAAGGGGAATCTTGCAAAACATGCATCGAATAGGGTCTTCACCTTGAATGGCCTATCATCTGGTAAATACCACTTGATCAAATCTAGTTTAAAAAGAGATTAAAGATTTGTTTGAAATTTCCAGATATATTTCATGTAATTTATTATTTGCACATGTATCCCACTCTTCTTGCCACTTATTTAATATATAACAAATAATCATAGGTCTGATCTCAGAGGAAGGAATTTGACATTTGTTTCCTTCCTGATTAAAAGCCTTGATTTTTCAGAGAAATCAGCATGAGGAAATTATGAGTGGCACAATTCCAGATGCATGGATTTCTACTGAAGTGAGTGGATTTTGCTTCCAAAAAAATGTGCAAACTCTTAATTGTGATCGCATCTTCCAATCTAACCTTTCTGTGCTGAGATTCTCAGCTTCTATGAGAGTCTCTGTGTCAAGGTCCATCCCAGAGCTTTCTCCTGTGACAGGGCTGCTGAGCTGAGAACCTTGAGATTCCTGCGGGGAAAAGGAGAGTAATTACCACTGACTGTACTGACAGGTTTACAAGTGAAAAAGATAATACGTTTTGGCATTGCACAATGGCAAATGTTCTGAACACTCAAACTCATCAAGGCCTTGTGTGTGTGTTTACTGATGACAGCGTCTCAAGGTCAGGAGCTGATAACATTGAGGAATGGGGTGGCTCTCTGAGGGAGGGAGTGTTTGCACTGACCAGGTGGCGCTGTCATTCCTCAGGGACGGCTATTAAAAGAAGGTGACCCAGTTCATATGTTCCTAACCTGTGGCCAAGCCACAAGAACTCTATGCACGTGCATGTGGAGGGAAGAGAAGCCTCCCAAAGAGACTGTTAATCCCAGAGACCTCACCAGTCAAGAGACGCAAACCTTTATCATCAGCTATGGTGACGGTTCTTCAGAACCAGCTTCATCTCGTTACTTAATTAGCTACTTGAGGAAAGTGCTTTATCTGAAATGTTTCGTTCGCTACTGCACGGTGTTAAAAGGGGGAAGATCGCTTGTGCCTGCTGAGAACAGATGATGGTCTGTTTATCTGACAGGAAGGCCCTTGTTTCTCACTCTGCCGAGGAGGAGGTATTACAGACCTTGCTGATAACATTGAGACTAAATATGCTCAAGGACTACAGAAATTATCTAATGCAGTGGCTCTTTACCTTTCTGACTCCACTGTCCACAACAATATTCAAAGCCTCCTTAGCCCAAAACTTATTTAAATCTATGTGCATTCTAAAATAATTTGAATTAAAATAATACAATTTCAGGATTCCAGAAATGTTCTTCAGGGAGCAATACTCTTTTAAACCAATTAATCTACATGACTATTCCAGTCGTTTGTGTTTTACAGAATAAGGACTAAGGATACAGATTTATTTATTTTTTCTTACTTGCAATTTCTGTCCAATAAAATATTTCAGAGCTTAGCATAACTAGTAAGTATGTGTATTCATTAAAAATGCACATGGCTTTTTTTTTCTTTTTTTTAAAGTTTTTATTAATTTGCATGACTTTTTCACATCTATAACACTTTTAAAATTCGGCTACATCATATATTCAGGTTTTTCTAGGCTGTGAGAGTTCTGGTACTCCAAAGCAAACAAAAAGTTGCCAAGGGGGTGAATTTTAATAGATTTTTTTTTAGCTTCAGCTAGGTTGTGAATTACTGGTCTAATCACTGTTCCTCTGGCTTTCTTAGTTCTGCGGTATCAAATAAATAAAATCCAGACAAGCTTAACCCTCTAATTGCTTACCTCGCTATTCTCTGATGGCAGGCCCTCCTCTGTAACCTCCGGGAGAGTCTCAGTCTCTGCCTCAGATTCAGACTGCACATCTTCATGGTTCTCAGGCCCTGCTGTCTTCTGAGTAGTGCTGTTTCTGTAGAGAAAATACATACAGATTCACATTTACACCAAATGTTAAGGTTACAATTTCAGCTACAAGCAAATAAACACCAGGTTCAGCGTCGGCATGTGCTGTGTGTGTATTGTCAAACTCACCCCTGAAAGGGCTGGGAGTCCAACACCTGACTCTCATAGCTGCCGAGCTCCTTGTCAATAGAGGTCTGCAAGTCCAACAAGTGCTGTTCCACTGCAGCACGGATGGTCCTCTGGATTATACTAAAAATAAACACATTCAAGGCGTCTGACACAACTGTATATATATATATATATATATATAAATCTTCCCATTGAGGCCAGATACACAGTACCCATATTTATCACAGTTCGACCTTTTTAACAAGGTCAGCCAAGGAGTTTTCAGCACAAGCTCAAAGCTCTAACAAATAACCCTCAATTCTGAGCATCACAGATTCTTGTGTCTGAGAATAGAAGTGTTTTGAGCGCACTAGACCTTCAGTATCACAACGCCCAAGTCTCTGATGTGTCCTGCACTGAGGCTCTGGCTATGTTGAAGTCATAAGAACAATGGACCCCCAGCATGCCTTCCTAACCAACCTCAACGTGGCCATCTGGGCCAAAAAGCTCGTTGAGTCATGCTGCCTCTGTGTGCGCCAAAATTCCAGCAATAAATCAATAGAGGATGGCGCTGTTTGTGCTGTGCACCTAAGTGCTGCAGAATTTCATGGCCAGATGCACTAGTTTTGCCTGAAGCTGCAGTTTGGTTACAGATACTTTAATGCATTTTCTGCTCCGAGGCCATTTCAAAATTGGATAATATTCTTCCTGATGCCACAATACGCTGCTGATAGTCAAGGCTTCAGCTGAAAAGCCATTCGCTAGTAGGAAACTAAAAGCTGAATGTAGTTTTTTCATCGTTCCAGAAATGTTTAGAGCTGAATGCTCTTCAGCGAGCCATACTCTTTCTACGTGCCTCTTCCAGTTGTTTGTGTTCTACAGGATAAGGACTAATGATACAGATTTCATTATTTCTTACTTGCAATTTCTATGCAATAAAATATTTAAAAGTTTAAAATAACTAGTAAAATGGGTTTTTGTTATAAAATGCCCATGGCCTTTTAAGGTTTTATTTATTGCATGACTTTTTCACGTCTAGAAATCACACTTTTAAAATTAGCCTACATGATATATAGTTTTCCAAGGCTTTGTGAATTTTGGTTCCTCAAAGCAAACAAAAAGTTGTTGAAGGGGTGAATAAAAAAAAAAAAAAAAATCTTAATTTTCAGTTGTTTACTGGTCTAATACTGTTCCTCTAGTTTTCTTAGTGCTGTCATATCAAATAAATAAAATCCAGACAAGCTTAACCCTCTAATTGCTGGTGGGTTTCTTTCATTATGAACACAATTAGCGTAATGTCAGCAACATATAGCTTTTTTGGCAGAATTCCACTTTCAATTCTAAGCCACAAAGTCCAGACGGTCTTTCTGTCGGCAAGACTGCATGCCCTAGTTATCTGCTTTTAAGACCATAATCACATTTGTTCAGCTACATTTTGCCTTCTGTCCACCTAAAAGCTCTGTTTATTGCATACTGTGGCCGTCTGAGTCAACAAATCTGATTTAGACCAGAGGATAATTGCATATGGTCCAAATTAACGTCAGAGAAATTAACTTCAAATGGACCTATTGGTTAAAGAAAGGCCTTGTATGATGTCCATGTTAAAAGCAAACCATATGATTCTAGATGAGACTTCTAAAAATAAAACTGTAAACTGTTTATATATATATATATATATATATATATATATATATATATATATATATATATATATATATATATATATATATATATATATATATATATATATATATATATATATAAAAAAAAAAAAAAAAAAAAGTAGTAGTAGACACTTACGCGGCAGATCCTGGAAGAATGCTTATGGAAGAAATGTGTGAACTGGAAAGAAAGGAAACGGAAGGAAACATTAGGATGATTATTTAAACTGCATGATTTTTCCTACCCAGCATCCTTATACAATAATCCCTGTATGTGCCATCGGGGAAAAGACGTCTCATTTAGTGTACATTTCACAAGTCACGTAGACTGTAGAAAAACATGGTTTATAATTTCCTGTAAAGGTCCCAGGAAACGTCAGGAGTGTCAGGAAGTGGGCATCGGAGATGAATTGGGGGCAGGGTGACAAATTCAGACATGCCAGGAACGCTTGCTTACATAACACTAGCTGCCTGCTACTTGTTAGCACCCGTGTCAGGTTCTGGGAAAGGAACAAATAAGACCTTGACTGATACAGCAGGTGCTCACCGGCCGGCCACATTAGCACACAAACACACACGCAAATGAGCGTATACAGAAACAAGACAAGTGTCATTCCGTGTCATTTGGCGGCAGCTGTGCAATCTATGGTACAATGTCTTGACCCCTTGAGCTCTCAAGACTGCTAGGAAGACTTGTGTCCAACCCATTGTCAACCCCATGAAAAAGGAACATCCTGACACCTGAAGCTTTCTAGAAACTACAGTCCAGTGCTAGTCTACAAGGTCAGAACGTCAAACGATTTCCTGATTTCTAGGATGTGAGCATTTATAAAAAGAAACGACCACCGATTCAGACCAGTTCACTTTTTTTGTTAAATCTCTTTTTCCACTACAATTCCCCCTAAAAGAATAAATAATACTTTAAACAAATTACAGTGTTCACTCACAACAAATAAGATATAATCACATGGCCAGCTAATACTTCATTATAAATCATGAAGAACCTTTAATATCCAAGAAATCTTTGCATTCCACAAAAGGTTCTTTAAGCTGGAAAAGGGTTCTTCAAAATGTTCTTTACACAATTAATACTAATTTCTTAGTGCTCATTTAAGCTTCTATGTTTCAATTACATGAGGTCACAAAGCCACAATAGAATCGACTAAAATGTAAGAAAAAGTAACAAAATAAATAATAATAATAAAAATAAATATATATATACACACACACACACAGTGGTGTGAAAAAGTGTTGGCCCCCTTCCTGATTTTTTTTTTTTTTTTTTTGCATGTGTCGTCAGACTATAATGTTTCAGATCATCAAACAAATATAAATATTAATCAAAGATAACACAAGTAAACACAACATGCAGTTTTTAAATGAAGGGAAAACTAAATCCAAACCCACATGGCCCTGTGTGAAAAAGTGAAAAAGAAAGAAAGTAATTGAGATCTATCAGTCTGGAAAAGGTTATAAAGCCATTTCTAAAGCTTTGGGACTCCAGCGAACCACAGTGAGAGCCATTATCCACAAATGACGAAAACATGGAACAGTGGTGAACCTTCCCAGGAGTGGCCGGCTGAACCAAAATTACCCCAAGAGCGCAGCGACGACTCATCCAAGAGGTCACAAAAGACCCCACAACAACATCTAAAGAACTGTAGGCCTCACTTGCCTCAGTTAAGGTCAGTGTTCATGACTCCACCATAAGAAAGAGACCGGGCAAAAATGGCCTGCATGGCAGAGTTCCAAGATGAAAACCGCTGCTGAGCAAAAAGAACAAAGGCTCGTCTCAGTTTTGCCAGAAAACATCTTGATGATCCCCAAGATTTTTGGGAAAATACTCTCTGGACTGACGAGACAAAACTTGAACTTTTTGGAAGGTGTGTGTCCCATTACATCTGGCGTAAAAGTAACACAGCATTTCAGTAAAAGAACATCATACCAACAGTAAAATATGGTGGTGGTAGTGTGATGGTCTGGGACTGTTTTGCTGCTTCAGGACCTGGAAGACTTGCTGTGATAAATGGAACCATGAATTCAGCTGTCTACCAAAAAATCCTGAAGGACAATGTCCGGCCATCTGTTCGTGACCTCAAGCTGAAGCGAACTTGGGTTCTGCAGCAGGACAATGATCCAAAACACACCAGCAAATCCACCTCTGAACGGCTGAAGAAAAACAAAATGAAGACTTTGGAGTGGCCTAGTCAAAGTCCTGACCTGAATCCTTTTGAGATGTTGTGGCATGATCTTAAAAAGGCGGTTCATGCTCGAAAACCCTCCAATGTGGCTGAATTACAACAATTCTGCCAAGATGAGTGGGCCAAAACTCCTCCACAGCGCTGTAACAGACTCATTGCAAGTTATCGCAAACGCTTGATTGCAGTTGTTGCTGCTAAGGGTGGCCCAACCAGTTATTAGGTTTAGGGGGCAAGCACTTTTTCACACAGGGCCATGTGGGTTTGGATTTTGTTTTCCCTTCATAATAAAAAAACTTCATGTTTTGTTTACTTGTGTTATCTTTGATTAATATTTAAATTTGTTTGATGATCTGAAACATTAAAGTGTGACAAACATGCGAAAAAAAAAAAAAATCAGGAAGGGGGCCAACACTTTCACACCACTGTATATATATTGTTGAATGAATCAGACTGCATTTATCATCTCAGTTAACTTAATGTAGATCTAGGCACATTGAAATGGCATTGCCTATTTAAAAATAGCATTGCTATTAAAAGAGGAAGCGTCATGGAGAAAGCAAACGGCTGCTGGGACAACTGGACTAGAGAAGCACTTTTTGAAAAATGTCTTTGGGTGTTTTTTGTGGTAGTCAGCACACAGACAAAAAAAATAAAAAAATGAATCGCTCGATAAGAGAGAACAAAACAAGCCTTGTTTAAGACATACTCAGTATCTTGCCCACACAGAGCTCTTGAGGCTGTAGCAGAGATCAGTTACAGTAATGCATTCACACGGACCGTGCATTACTCAGCATGAAGCACTTCTGTAACATCCTTCCATTCATTTCTTCTGCAAGACCTCACCTGAACTCTGAAGCCAGTGATTTAGCCTGAGAAACGTTAAAAATACAGATGCATGATATAGAGTCAGTTTGGCAGATACTGACAGAAAATATTTATGGTTGATAACTTATATGATTGAATTTAATTAAATAAAAAGCAGTTTGGTTCATGATCTTTCAACAATTCCCTTTGATTACTGAACCCTTTTCTCTTTAGGAAGAGAAATCAGACATACAAGCGAGTAAAATGTAATCTAGCTAAATAATTTAAGGACCAAACTGAAGGGAACCCAATGCGTCAGCAGGTTCTCCAAATGTAAATGTCCTAGTAGTAGAAAAGGTGTTCGAAAACAGTTCGACAATACAACTTCCCATAGATCTCCATAACTTTTCTTCTGATAACACTTAAACTTCCAAAAAGTTTTCCATGTACAGAACTATTATTATTCAACTATGCCAAGGTAATACAGTTTTCCATTCTATGGCACCTTTAATATCTGCCAATGGGCACATCAAATCTATTTAATTCAAGGTGAAAACATGTTTTCATAGCTCATTGACAGATATTTGTTATTTGTTTGAAACATAAAATCAATGTTGTTAAATTTTACTAGAAAACAAGACAAAAACACTTTTTTTGAAGTGCATGCAGAAAGTAATGCCTAATAATGATATTATGAATTTAAGACTTTCTGTTCATATTTAAGACCTTTTTAGAAACCCTGATATTGCTAGGAGCAGAACCCACAACACACTGCTTTAATGAAAATGCATGCTAATGCTAGCTGTTAATGGAGCTAATATGTAATAACTCTCTGTGCCTTTAAACAGATATTTTTTGTTGCTGACATAACCATACAAAATTGTATTAACCAATAGTTTCACAGCCTAACATGCTTCATGTTGTCCTTAAAAATATTTTCACAGGGCTAAAGTGTGACTAATCAAGCAGCCAGAAATAAAGAGTGGATGGAGCTAAGAGTAATACGTTGTTTCACTATGAGATCAGCTGAGGCTTTAAGAGGATTACACACAGACGGCTTCCTCTGACTCGGCACTTTATCTTATCAGCCTGAGTGGCCAAAACACACACACGGCACTCATTGGTTGTGAATTAAATGCTGTATAATGCAGTGATTCATCAGTTTCACAATTCTGTCCAAATCTCCATTTCTCATTTTCACCAAATAATCTTATTTCAACTCATCAGCAGTGTTACGTGAGTTAGCAGGGCTTTCCGTCATGCGATCTGAGAGGCAGTGAGCCGTCTCATCTAAATGTCACATGCAGCCTTGGCCAAAAACCAATAAATAAGACCGTCTGACGGGAACAAATCAATCCAGTTTTACCCAGAACGACAGCCTGTCTTGCAACATCCGCAGCTTATTTTCCACTGAATGTCTAGAGATTTTCTCCTCTGAAACATTACCTGTGGAGAAGGACTTGACAAGCCATGTTGTTCGGTTTGGTTCTCGTCGACGAGCCGTTCTGGTTGTTCACGGTGGGCGTATGGTTATCCTGACTGGGCACTTTGTGGTGCTAAAGTCTGTATGAGCAGGTCAAAGAGCAAACACAGGCTGCCGGTGCTCATTCTGCAGAGTCCTGTATGTGCTGTTTGCCTGTGTGTGGGACTCAGCACTCTGCTAAAAAAGTGCTGCAGTGGAAACGCTGGACCCTCGCTTAAATACACGGCCGTCTGACGCAGCCTCGTCGCTAGTGCTCTGGGCCAATCGTCTCTACACACACACACACACACACACACACACACACACACACAGAGAGACAGAGAACTCCCTCCCTTCAACTCAAACACCTGTTAGACATTTATATAACCCTGTTACTGTCCAAACAACAGACAGTCTTCACCCCTTACTGCACTGCCGTTTATAGTTAAGGGATTCACTGACTGATGACACATAAATACATGAATACAGCCACAGATGCCATCTCAAATGGATAGTTCGGCCAAAAATTTGAATTGTAATGAAAAAGTTGACATAAAACAGCCTTGTGTGTAATTTAAATGTTTATATGCAACTAAGTTTTTATTTGAGTGTTGATTATTAAGTAAATTGGTTTAGTTTTTTTTATTAAATAAGCATTTGTTTAATTTTTGAGGCTAAATTTGGTTTTGCCAATTCAATAGAGAGATTATTTCTTTGCATTGATACCACTGAAGGGTAATGGTGACAGAATGATCATTTTTGGGTGAACTATCCCTTTAAGCAGCACACGGTCAACTAACACTCTCGGACCGGTCAGACACTGGTCTCAGCCAGATGGAGTACATGTCACACTTCCTGGAGTTCTAAGGATGAGCAAGAGTATCAGTTAACTGGAAACAAAATAAGACGTTTCCTCTTCAGTAACCAGTGAAATGACCCAGTTGTCATGCCCAATGTCATTTTGATGAGATAATATGAGAACGAAGTACCCCATTAAACAAGAGAGATACAGAGGATGGCAGAGTCATACAGACGTCCTCATGGCATGTACTCTGATAGCTTGGTCACAACGAGTATCAAATTTCCCAGCGTGTTATTCCTGCTGCTTGACATGCTCAGGTGGTAGGATGTCGAAAGAAGGGTGAAACCCTATAAATTTAGCTGGATGCCTGCGGTAACGCTTAAAAAGAGGAGTGGAAATGAGTTATTACACTTTCCATGTATGCTGACCATATAGGCCAAGAGTTCACGTTGAGTCAACACAGCACTTGTTTTGATGGCTCAGTACAAGAGTGCATGGGAAAATTAGGAGACTTGATCCAGAGGGAAGACTCTCAAATGTGTTGACACAGATCTGTTCAGGAGGTCCCAACGTCTCCAATGCCCCAATATACCACAATCTTTAAACTGTACCATAGTGATTGAAGATCTAAGATTGAAACCAAAAGGTTGTAGGTTTGAATCCCACAAAGGCCAATCAATGAGCAATCTCCATTGCGCTCCAGAGGGATAGTTGTAGAAATTTGTGTTACTTCTGCTCAACTGGTAGATTACAGCAACTTTACTAGCGAATTACTAGCAACACAAGGACCAAGGTCATAGGTTTGATTCCCAGGGAATGAACATACTACAAGTACAACAAGTCACTTTGGACAACAGTGTCTGTTAAATTAAGTTATTTTTTTTTCATATGCATGCCAAATTTCGGTACAAAGACGTGTACATTGCACCCCTAGTGTTCCAGGCTTCATAAACATGGACTAAAGCCACAAAACTCAAATGTTCAGTGGAAAATGTCATCTACTTTAAAAACGTTATCAAGTTATCAATATTATTTCAAACTATAGACTGAAGTACGGTCATATATAAGGAACATTCAGTCAGGGAGAATGCTTCTCTATCTATTATGTGCCATAGTGATTAAATATCTAAGCCTGAAACCAAAAGGCTGTAGGTTTGAATCCCACAAACACCAGTCAATGAGCAATCTCCTTTGCAGGATAGTCACTGAAATGGTGTCCCTTTAGCTCAACTGGTAGATTATAGCACTAGCAAGACAAGGACCAAAGTCACAGGTTCGATTCCCAGGGATTGACCATGCTACACATACAGCCTGAAAGTCACTTTGTAAGTTATCAAGTCAGCCATATCAGTGTGAACAACCTTTATTTCAGACTACAGTGATCTGTAAGGAACTCTCCATGGGGGTGAAAGTATCTATGATGGCCTCTCCATCTATAATGTAAAGCTGTATAGGCAGTGTGAAAGTAGTAACTGACCCTTCCACCTACAGACCAATGCTGTCAAAAACGGTTCACGCGTTCCAAAGCTTGAAAAACATGTCTCAAGGATCTACTGCTGCTTATTTTAGGGCTGTGTGAAAGTATTTTCCATAGCTGGCGAAGGATACATTGCTGCACTTATATTTAGCTTTATGTGCGACACCCTTTCAGATTCCACTGGGGCACAATGGGGTCAAGTATAATCACTGCAGGACCCCGACGTAAACAAGTCTTGCTGCTCTTTCTCAAGATGCCACCAAATACAGACGCTTTGACCTTCTTCCTCATTTTATCATCTGTAAACACACTTGACTGTTGGATAACCTGTTCTTCACTGATTATTTGAGAAGCATGCCAATTATACGACAATAAAGCAATTTTACAAACATACTGACAATATAATTTGAAACTGAAAATACAGGCCGGAAAGTATTTATAGCACGTTGTTTGGAAATTGCATTTCTCTGAAGTGAATCATTAATTATTTTCTATCCTGACACAGCAAAAACGCCTCGTAACATATCATAAAAGCTATAAAATGCTATCTGTTACTGTTGTGAATGACAGGCCATTAGAGATAGCATCACAGCCTCAAAAAATAACAATGCTCCTGTACGCCTCTGACACGGCCCATGTCCTTAAGCAGGTTTACGACGTGAAAGCCTTCTTGGCCTTAAAAGGGTCATGACATACTTTTAAAAGTTTTTTGCACCCAAACAGACCATTGTCAATGAAATAAGTGGTTTTGCTGCGGCCTTTCCTTTAAAGCTTTAACCTAAACAGCCATTATAATCCTTGGCTATCATCAGGAAATAAATCACCAAATCATCAAATAATGCAAGACGGTCCTTATTGAGCCCTTTATGCAAGTTGATTTGGAAGAAAAAACAAACAATGCCCAAGTGTTTTCATAAATGT
The DNA here is from genome assembly GCF_936440315.1 of Barbus barbus. NCBI lineage: Eukaryota > Metazoa > Chordata > Actinopteri > Cypriniformes > Cyprinidae > Barbus > Barbus barbus. Next base: position 26,343,865 of record NC_136761.1, on the reverse strand, counting down.
GATAAAACTAGTGGAAAGAAATGTTGGAAAAATGTCCAAATGCTTTTGTGCTGAAAAGAGCTGTGGGCGAATCTTTTAAAAGCCTGGCACTGATGAACAGCTTATTAGACCCAGCTCGTTTGGATATGCTTGTATTCAATAGCAGCTTTGCTCTGCCCATTTCCCTGCTGATCATGGTGTTTTCTTGTGTCTGACTTGGACTGCAGCAGCTGCCATCCAAAGCTGTTCGTGCAGAGACTAAACACTTCAAAGTGGGTAGGATTAGTGTACGCAAGATCCTGATATGAATAAACAGACAGGGCGTCTGGAGCTTCGCCTCGCACAGAAGATGGTCTGAACTGGTTTAGGTGGGGAACATTGTTTATGTAACCAAAACACACACACTACATTTCTGTTCTGAAACCTACAAAGATGGCATTTTACAGCATCACATGTGTGCTCCCGACACAAAGACTTTTAAAAGATAGGCAGCAATAATTTGCTGCCTTTTAAGACCTATTTTTGTTTAAATTCTAAGTCAGCATGCATCCTTCAAAAAAGCAAAGTCAGAATGCATTGCAACAAGCTGACTACAAATATACACTACTGTTCAAAACATTGGGGTCAGTAAGATTTTTTTTCTAAAATCATTTTATTTAGCAAGGACACTGATCAAAAGTGACGGTAAATACATTTATGATACAAACATTTCTCTATAACAACAATATTATAACATTTTATTTTCTACTAATTACTGTTCTTTTGACATTTCTATTCACCAAAGAATCTTGAAAAATATATTTTGGGTTTCCACAAAAATATTAAGCAGCACAACTATTTTTGTTGATAAGAAATGAATAAGAATAATAAAAGAAGAAGAAGAAACAACACTGCTAATAATAAGAAGTGTTTCTTGAGAAGCAAATCAGCATATTAGACTGATTTCTGAAGGATCATGTGACACTGAAGACTGGAGTAATGATGCTGAAAATTAAGCTTTGATCACAGGAATAAATTACATTGTAAAATATTTTAAATTAGAGAGCAGTTATTTAAAATTATAATATTATTTCAGAATTTTACTGCATTTATGATTAAATTAATGCAGTCTTGGTGAGCACAAGAGACTTTAAAAAGTAAATAAATATTTTGGTGTGGTCTGTGTTTTGTAACAGTGTCAAATTGTTATAAAAGCAACGTCAGAATCAAAAATCAATTGTGAATAAAGTCTCTTGTATGCTATTTCCATGATGCAATGCCTATGAATGTTATAAATAATTCACTTCTGAGAACCCTTAGAAGGGCGCGGTTAATGGAACAAAACCAATGACAGCAGCAGAGCCAAACAAATACGTTTTTTTTGGAAAGAATGCAAGAATATAAATCTGTCTTGCTTCAGCAAGTATTTCTCAATGCTGTTTTGACACATGCCGACTCTCATGGCCATCTCTTTATTAGGATTAAAGGTTGAGGCATTTAATCACCTTAAACACGGAGCGACACCGCTACCTTATTATCACTGATTTGAGTCACAAACATTTCACATTCAGTCTCAATCCAAAACACCTATCCAATTTAGCTTGTGTCAGACAGAAACATGCTACCAATCCATTTTGCGTTACTTTACCAGACACCTCTCGGCAGACCGCCCGATGTCTCATGAGAAGAGCTACAGGTTAACGACAGCCATTAATCATACTCTCCACACCCTTAAAATCTAGAGCATGTCTATAAAAACAGCTACACATAAAAAAAGATGCCAGGCTCATTGACTTGGTATGGCTCTGAAGTGCCAGCTTTATAACATGGCATCAAGGCAAGGCCATCTGACATTTAGGACGCTGGAGTTTGAAGTCACCCTCTGAAAGCATGTCCTGATCGACTTCAGAGGAACACAGGTCAAGAGAGATCACGGCTCAGACGGCTGATAGGGCAGTTATGGGTCTGAACGCAGCGGGAAGATGAGGATCAGAGACACCAGTGTTGAGAAAACTAAAGCTACTCATACTCAAACTATAATCAAGCTACTCTTTAGGGAAAGTAATTAGCTAAACTGCAATATGCAAACAAAAAAATAGCTACATAAGGGGAAAATATGCATTTTTTAAACTACTTACTATTTGATCATGCAATTTATTATTTAACCTGAGGCATATTTTTCTGGCACAAAAAACATTGTTAATTTAATTCATTTATTGTTAACTCATTTAGGTCAACTCCCAGTAAGGGTACAGCATTAAACTTGGACAGATAAATCCACAGCAAATAACCAGAAATACTGCCTAACTTATAATATTATAAATTATATAAATATTTTGTTTACATGAACTGTCAGAACTGTCTGTTTCACTAAAATTGACTGGACTTTCCCACGCTGCAAAATATAAAAACATGCCTATGCCTGTATAAACCAAATGTACTAATCATTTGAAACATCATAACTTTTAGTAAACGAACACTCAAATTTTCAGTAAGATTTTGAAATGTTTTTGAATGCAGTCTCTATTTGATCAACAATACAGTAAAAACAGTAATAGTGTGAATTATTATTACTATTTAATAAATTTTCTATTTGAATTTATTTTAAAATGTAATTTATTATCTTCAATGTTGAAAACAGTTGTACTGCTTAATATTAGCAAGGAAAACTTGGTACATTTTTTTTTCAGAATTCCTTGATGTATAGAAAGTTCAAAAGAATGGAAGGCATTTAAAATGGAAATCCTTTGCAACACTGAAATTGTATTTGATGTCACTTCTGATCAATTTAATGCATCCTTTCTGAATAAAAGTATTACTTTGTTTAAAAAAAAATATCTTATTGAACCCACATTTTTGTTGCGTTAAAACAAATTATTCATATCAAGAGCTGGAGGAAAAACATGTGAGCATGTGGTAAGTGGCACAGATGTGAGGTTATGTAAAGGTAACTTGTGTTACTGTACTTTTAAATATATACACACACACGCTCATATTAAATTGCACAGGGAGATTCCTAAGAGGGATCTCAGACTAGACTGATCCCAGATGAAGAGGTTTCTAAAACTGCTTTTACCTGGAGGAGGGGGCGACATTGGCATGTTTAGGGGAAAGCGAGGAGGGACCGTCCTCCCCGTCCCGCGGGAGCTCCTCACAAGCCTCCAACTTCTCTTCCTCCAGGAGCTCGGTGATCTGCAGGGGTGAGAGAGAGGGAAATGTGAATACCATAGGCCTGCTGACACCACTTCAGCAGCATTTATGTCTAATTCAACATTAGTATTACATTACATGTGACCATCTTACACCCCTGTGAGATCCAGGCATTATGCAACGCCCCACACCTATGCTGATTATCAGCAGGGAGCCTAATTTACACGCCTGCAAACACGATCACAGGCATGTTGACTCGTGACATCACACGTACGTTAGTGATAACTACAGGATGTTATATAATGCTGCCATGGATCCTGATTTATTAATTATATACAATCATTAAAATTATTATTTTATCTATTTTAAGCATGTAATTCATATAAATTTTAACGAATGTAATAATATTAGACAATTCAATTATGGCGCATTAAATAATTTTAAGTCATATCTTATCTTTATACAGTGGTGGCCAAAATGACCAAAACACTAGTATTTTCAGCAGCTAAAAAATGGTTTAAGTCAGTTATTTCTATCTTTTACTGTAGTGTGTCAGTAGGAAATATCAGTTTATATTTCCAAACATTCATTTTGCCATTAATTGTAATAATCCAGTGAGATTTTTGCCTGACAACAGCCAGTGCTCCACACAGAGATCTGATCTGATCATCATCAGTCTGTCTGGAGTGACATTAAGATACAGAACAAACTGAGACTAAATCCAGAAGAACTGTGGCAACGTCTCCAAGACGCTTCAGTAAACCTTCCTGCAAAGCTACAGTACTGTTCAAAGTTTTAGGCACTTGTGTAAAAATGCTGTAAAATGAGGATGCTGTCAAAAATAGATTTTCTTTATCAATTGACCTCTATTAACTAAATTAAATCAACATTTGGTGTGAGCATCCTTTGCGTTTAAAGCAGCTTTTGTCCTCGGTGCACTTCATCTGCATAGTTTCTCAGGAAGATTTGGAGGAAGGTTTCTTGAAGCGTCTTGGAGACGTTGACACAGTTCTTCTGGATTTAGTCTCAGTTTGTTCTGTATCTTAATGTCACTCCAGACAGACTGATGATGATCAGATCAGATCTCTGTGTGGAGCACTGGCTGTTGTCAGGCAAAAATCTCACTGGATTATTACAATTAATGGCAAAATTAATGTTTGAAAATGTAAATTGATATTTCCTACTGACACACTACAGTAAAAGACACACTACAGCTTAAAACTATTTTTAGCTGCTGAAAATACTAGTGTTTTTTGGCCATCACTGTATATCTGAGTGCATGCGTTTATCACTAGTGTGGTTTTCCTGAAGACTTAAATGAGTTACATAACACAAGATTCTTGAAGAAAATAGGTTTTGATGAAATATGTGTCAGTCAGAGGAATTCAAATCATGGCACACATAATTTTATTAAAATCACACATCCATGTGTAAATCTATCGGACAGTATTTAATATCAGACAAACTTTGGCACTAGCACACCATCAAATGCACCCTGCATCTGCTGCGGTATTGCTGCCATGTTGCCATAGCAACCATTTCCCTCCACATCTGATTGGTCAAGCGGGGCTGCTGTTGAGCGACCGTGCAGATATGAGTCACATGCAGCGTGCAGAACAGCTTGGAGGATGACTGCATTTTCACACATCTCTATATGCTTCCAGCAACGGTTCACTCTCATTTATCTTTTGGACACTGAAGCCCCAGATTCTGCAGATTTAAGCCATTTTATTTTAGGATCTTTCATCCTACCTGCATTTCACACTATATTTCTCCAGACTAGTGTGTTATATTGCACATCTCAGAGGTGGGAATCCTTAGGGACCTCGCCATTTGACTTGATCTGCTTTTTTCAGGAAGACAATGCAATTAAACTAAGACTATGCATTATAATTATTCAGCAACAGCACAGCTTAAAATGTGCATATATGTAAAGATCTTGCATAGAAGTATAACTTTAATGCATTCCAAGTCACTTTGGGTAAAACTGCTTTTGGATAAAGGTGCCAAAAGCATAAAAGTAAATGTACATAATGATGCAAAATGCTAGTTGGTTGTTTCCTCTGAAAAGAGGTGCTTTTAAATCTAGCCGAAAACTTACATAATGTCTGTAATGATTAGACCTCCTATGGGTTTTTTTTCTCTCCAATTATCAGAATAAATAATAGTAATAATAACATCAGTGGCCAAATGCATAATAATAACAAAAACAATAATAATATAAAATTGCTAAATGATTATAAATTTTATTATAACTAATACTAATGCCAACAACAATCATTCTTAATATTATTATTAGTAGTAGTATGTATTATTATTATTATTCTATTTCTTATTACTTAATATATAATAATAATAATAATACACAATTACAAAATACCAATACAATTATTATTAATTGTGTTTATTATAACTAATAATAATGGCAACAACAATAAATATTATTATTAGTATATATTATTCAATTTATTATAACTTAATAATAATGATAATTACAAAACACTAATACAATTATTATTATTATTATTATTATTAGTAGTAGTAGTAGTAGTATTTATTATCATTATTCTATTTCTTATAACTTAATATTATAAAATCACAAAATACTAATATATTTGTTATTAATTAACGCTTATATCAATAATAATTAGTAACAGTATGTATAATTATTCAATGTCTTATAATGTAATAATAATAATATTATAAAATTACAAAATACTAATAAAATGATTGTACTAATAATAACACCAATGACAATAATCATGATTATTATTAGTATGTATTATCATTATTCTATATCTTATAACTTAATAATAAAATATAATTATTAATTGTGTTTATTATAACTACTACTAATAAATAAATATTAGGAGTAGAAGTGTTAGTATGTATCATTGTTATTCTATTTGTTATAAGTTATTAATAATAATAATAATTATTATTATTAATTTGTGGACTGATGTAGAATTGTTTTTAGATGTCTCAATGGACACAAAAACGGAGGTGTTATAATAAAATCAACAAAGTAAAACTTGCAGATGTGAAGGAAATGACCCCTGCCTCTCACTGTTTTCATTATTAGTAACTACTGCTTTCAAAACACGACCACATAGTCTTAAGCACAGACACTGCAGCCAGGGTGGGGAAAACACCCTCACGGCTTCATCCATGATGCTTTAATACCTCCAAGAAGCTGAAGCACGCAGAAACTCAGCCTTTGTTTGGCCTCAGAGGCTTTGTTAATGTGCAGCCTCCAGATTATACAACAACATCTGGATACAAAAACCAACAGCAGAGAGCTGACGGAGACTCTAATTAAAGGCGCTCTTCATTAATTAGTAAAAACGCTGTCAACCACACACACAAACCAAAGAGGAAAAACAACCCACACGAATAGAGAACTCATCTCACAGCCTCTGAGGAACAGAAAAACAGGCTCAGCAACTGTGTGCAAAGATCTGCAGCGTTGCACGGTCACCTGCTTTATTTCTGTGTCTGGCCACAACAGGTCTGAACATTTCAGGGCAGAAACAGGAATTTGAAGAACAAAAGGACACAACCTTTTTACAGTCACCAGAGTTTGAATGATAAACACACAACAGCAAGAGTTGCTAGGGAGATTTGGGTACGATCACCAGTCAGGGCTGCTCATAATAAGCCGTGCATCCTTATATGGACAGAACATCGTCCACCTCTGTCTCAAGTCCAACCTCTTAGTAATATGATATTATCAAAATGATTTAATCTTAGGCACTTATGTAACAAACCCTGCCAAGCCAGAATGCTTTATTCAATGCAAAATCACACCAGCCACAATTACACAAGTCAGCTCCATCTCATCTCAATGAGCCCTGGGTGAGCCATATGATCAGTGTCTGAGAGTCTCTGGAGCGGGACACACTTAGAAATAAATCTGTGATTTATGCCCATATTCATTTCAGCATATGCCAGCTCCTTGAGCACTGGCCTGAATCCAGATAGGTCACCCAGGACCTTCCCCACGCTGCTTACATTTGTTTCTGTCCCTTCTGTTTCTTATGCAGTCTCTTACAGTATGGAGGACCTTCAGCAGACGGGATGCTGTAATGTCTAGTATTTCTAAGCATGTCTGAAGTGGAACCCACTGAAGCTAATAATATCCGTTTCAACCAGATCTATCCTTCAAGGGAGGCTGTGGATCTGCTATAAGCAGACTAGAGTAGGGCAGAAAATGCAGACGGAATGGCGGAATCCAATCATAAAAATGTTCTGTATAATGTGGAGCATCACAGAACTTGTCAAATTTTGGATTAATGAACCAAAAGTAGGCCAGTACAATTAAATCTATTGCGACTACTACTATTAAAATTATTAAAACTTTATTTTAAGGAATAATCACAATATTTCTTCCATGTTTTAATTTGAATTGTAAATCCCCTTTGTTTGTCAAAAAATTAAAGAGTTTATTTCATTTGATAACCAGAAAAATTGAAATACACACAGAATTTCTGAAAAAAAAATATCATTATCACTGTAAAAATAATTTTTTACTAAATTAAGTTGTTTTTATGCATTCAAATAATTAGACATGCTTAAAAACAGAATTTGGTAACAATAACACTTTTAATAAATTCATGTTAAATTGTATAAGCGTCATTATTTTATTGAATTAGACATGCTTTTTGATTAATAAAAATTTTATCCAACCCTTAATAAGCTTTAAAAAAAATGGAATCGAGAAAAAAAAATTGCAATTTGGAAAAATAAATAAATAAATAGATAGATAGATAAAATGGAATTTGGGGAAAAAATAAAAATGATTTTACTGGGCCCAACTAGAGCTCTGGTCCAAAACCTAATGAGCTTCATACGTAGGGTGCATTTTAAGGCATCATCGATGTGAAGGCCTGGTCCGGAATATTTAATTTGGTAGAAAAATTGTACGGTCATATTTACTGTTTTTAGCTATTTTGCAGTAATATCAATAGGGATCTGTGCAATCTGGAATTTCATGTGAGGCTGGAAGACTTCCGCACCAGCTTCTAGTCGGCCACATAAATTCCCAGCACCGTCCAGTAACTGCCTGGTTTGAAAGTGACGTCTGTGTGAACTGTGGCTTATATCTCTCTATTCTATTGACAACAGACAATGGACCTATTTTTGCCCACAAAACTACTGAAATTCTGCTGTGACCGCACCTGTACTATTTTACATAATGTATGTGAATACCATTAAATGCTGCAGCGATGACGTATTTTGTAGGCCAACCTGGAATTTACAGTACATAAGTAATTTCCCTTGACCAAAACCCAATAGGATTTTCTCACTGGCTTCTGGATTATTGCAGAAAATAAGCTCTGTGAAAAACAAACGTTAATGATTCTTACATGTTTTGCTCATCGTTAAAATCTTCACAAATGAACACTACTTTTATGAATTTTAAAGCCTAAATACAACTGCCAGAAACAAACATTTCCAACGGCTCTTTCAGTCTTTATTTAAAAAAAAGTGTGATATTTATGGTTTCTGACAACCTCTGTAGTGCCATTTAGTGAGTTGTAAGCAACTGCCTTTTTCAAGACAAGCAAAAGCTTGAACAAGGTACTACTGAAGTATTTTACGTCATAGAATAAAATGTAAAAATATCTTGAGCTTGTGTTAACCACAGACCCTACGTCAGGCATTTAGCCAAAAACACATTCAAAACCCCCCAAAACGATGAAATGCCAACTCATTTCTGTCTTTTGGCCTACAAAAACACGTCATCCCTGCAGCAGTCTATTGGAATCAGTTGTGAGCTACGTCTATGTAAAGCTTTTCAAATCAGTCATTTGAGCGGTTTAATGATGGCTAAGGTGTTGACTGAAAAGAGATTAGACAGCAAGGCAGCTCTCCAGGTTATGTCCAGGGCTCGCAAAATCGCTAGCCCGACGTCCCGGGGCTATTGTGTTTTCCAGTCGGGCTACCAAAATGTATCACTGCCCTGCCCGACGGGCTACCTTAAATACAGGGCTCCCACGCAGGGTTCCCTCTAAGCTGAGCGTGCGCGCGACCGCGCTCTTCTTCCACCGCGGCCGCGCAGAAGAAATAATGTGCCTCGCGCACACAAAAATGAGTTGGGAAGCCTTGATTGAATGCCTCAGTAAAAGGGAAATAATAGCAATGCTCAGGCAAACCGCTCTAGAGCTGATGTCACGACAGAGTTAGAACCGGTTTCATAGAAAGAGAACGATGTGCACCAAATGAGTCGCTGTAGAAACTGAGTACTTCAATGGTTGCGGTGCGCTCAACACGAGAGCCAACTCAAACGCAATGACAGTCCTCATGTATTAAAGAAGAGTGGCTTGATTAAGTGCTGGAAATAGCAGAGGATGGGCAAAGAACGGTAACAAAGACATGTACAGTCACACACAAGTGTATTGTACAAACTGCACTTCATAACGATGTTTAGACAGCTATAGAAGAATTCATATGGTCACGTTTTTTATATATCTTTAACTTACAGATCTCAGCTTAAGTTTTGCTTCAGTTTGTATTCTATTCTATTCTATTCTATCAGTTTAAATAGTTTGTTTTGATAATATATTCTGATAAGGCTACATTATAAACCTGATAAATAATTGACCTTGTTTTTGAGTCTTTGACTGAGTCTCTTGCTCATCAAGGCTGTATTCATTTCAAAAATACAGAAAAAACATTGATATAGTGAAATATTATTGCAATTTCTAATATTGGTTTCCTATTTTAATACCTATATTTTAAAACAGCATTTATTCCTGTGATCAAAGCTGAATTTTCATCATTACTCCAGTCTTCAGTGTCCCATGATCCTTCAGAAATCATAATAATATGCTGATTTATTATCAGTGTTGAAACTGTTGTGCTGCTTAATATTTATTTGGAACCGGTGTTACTTTTTTCTTTGATTCTTTGATTAATACAAAGTTTAAAAGAACAGCATTTATTCAAAATAGAAATATTTTCTAACAATAGAAGTCTTTATCATCAATTGTATCCATTTAACACATCCTTGCTGAATAAAGTTTATTGAACTTTCTTTAAACCTTTTTTAAAGTATCTTTAAAAAAGAAAGAAAAAAACATTCTGACCCCAAACTTTTGAATAGTTTATATGGTAACACAAAATCTCTATTTTGACTAAACACTGTTCTTTTTAACCTTTTTTTTTTTTTTTATAAATCACGGGTCCCAAAAAATACAGTATAAAAAATAAAATAAAATAAAAAAGCAGTACAACGGTTTCCAACATTGATTAAAAATCAGCGTATTAGAATTACTTCTAAAGAATCATGTGACTCTGAAAATACTGCTTTGCTTCAAAGGAATTCATTACATTTTAAAATATATTAAAATAGAAAATATTTATTTTAAATTGCAATATTTCACAATATTATTTTGTGAAATAATATTCAGTATTTTTTAATCAAATAGATACAGCCTTGATGAGCAGAAGAAACTTCTTTAAAGAAATTTATTGATCCAAACTTTAGAACTGCAGTGTATTGTACTGTAAAAATGTTTTCTTTTAACCTAAAATGTACATCATTTAGTTACATCAAGGATCAAATCAAATATAAATAGCACATTAAAGTTTAAAGTTACACACTTTCTTGTGTGCATGCTGTGCAGGTCTGGTATAAAGAATGCTTTTGCTCAGGTGCCTGAAATGTCCGCCCAATAGAGAAAAGTTTTGCTCAGCAAGAAAAAAAAATTAGAGGGAACATTGCTCCCACGGGTCCTTAAATTTGATACAACTAAACTGAAGAGTTTTTAAGGCCTAATAAGAAATAATTTTTCAAATTGCCTTAAATTAAGAATTCTGCAGATACCTTGTAAATAGTCAAATAAAACTCTTTCCTTGATATTTGTGTATTGAAAATGTTTTTGCTTGACATTTATGGTCTTTATTTTATTTGGGCTAGTTAAATTAATTTTCAGGCTACCAAAATCTGAAGAGTACCTGCCCGAAGTGCTACCAGGGATTTAGAAATTTTGCGAGTCCTGATGTCTATTAGATTAACCTTTCCCAGGTCTGTCAAATTCTGCCTGTTATGAAAACGAGATGTCCCTGGAGACCAAACCAAACTTACATCACTCGCTTATGTAACTGTGGTTAGTATTGTCTTTGTACAAAAGGGTTGTTTCCTCTTTTTTGCCAGTCTGACTTAGGGGAGAAGGAAAAGGAGAAATCTCTTGGGAGAGAATTTACAGCCCATTATTAAGCATTTCATGTGCATGAGGCAAGAAATTCTGAGCTCCTTAAAAGGATGTGAGTTTCATACAAATGAGATTTAAAACAATCTGCACTTTCAAAGAAAACAAATGACTGTGAGATAACCAGCAGTCTGCAAACGCTCACAGACACACCGAATGCAGGAGACACGCCTTTGGATGGATTTCAGTCTATTACATAACACTGCAGACATCATAACCTTCTAACACTGCTTTTCCTTTTTCTGTGTTTCACATCTGCTTGTGTAAAGCGCTGCCTCCACCTGAAACTGGGGTAAACGGCACACATTTTAAAAGCTTTAAACAAACACAGAGCGCAAGTATATAATCGCCTTTTAAAACTCAAATCGCAATATCGCATTTGCAAGGTTTGGGCAAGTATTTAATGAGGAACAAAGCTAATACCGACTTACACTAAGCCTACTGATCTAGAAAACAAATGTACAACTTCCCCTAAAGCATTTGTAAGCACAGCACTAACAATTAGCCGTGCACTGATCAGGAAATATGATGAATATATGTGAATTTTAAAACTGTTACAAGTTGAAACTAATCCAATCACCGATATTTTTCTAACAGCTTTTTTTTTTTCTAATCAGTTTACAATGTCATTTTGTGAAACGTCAACATTTATGGTAATATTCTGTTCTCACTCTTTGTGATATTAGCAATGATCACACTTTATCCAATACTAACTCTAAATAATTATTAGCACATGCGATTTGTTTACTCTTTAGGGGCTTGGTTTAAGTCAATTTTAATAATGCTTTAATACTGATGTTACCCCAGAATAGACATACTGCATATGCAACATATTTCTAGTAAGTATATTCAGATTTACCATCACTAATGTATTTGTTGTTTAATTCATTCTGCATCTGTTTGCATTTTTGTTTTTATCTCTAATTGGACAGCGCTTCAGCCGAATTACTATAATTACATTTGAAAATGGACATGCTACAATTTATATGCATGTCATTTATTTTCAAAATAAACAGGCTGTAAACATCTGAATCCAACAATTTACTTCCGTGGCTGCTGTCATATGCAGAGAACTGAGACAAAGCTCACTCATTATTAGTGTGCGTGTATTGTGTGATGCATGCAGCGATTTACAATATCATCTGGTGGAGATCAGTGGTTTTCTGGGCTTTGAATAAATAGCATCAGTTTTTTCACAATATCTTGTGTGCATACAGATGAGCAGCACTAATGTCAATAATAGCACTGCTGAAGCACATAGGAAAGAAAGTTCACCTGGTCATTAATGGAGCTGTAGTCATTGGTGTTGGAAATGTCGTCGTCGTCGTCGTCCGAGTCAAAGAACTCCTCCTGGTTCTCCAGCAGTTCTGCCAGAATACGGCTGACTGACTCCTGCTCTCTCAGATCCTCCACATCTGTGTCTAAACTGCAGAACGTAGACAGGAATCAGGTTTAACGCGTGTCATTTTCTGATGGTAAAATACTTTCTTCTATATTAGCTTAATATGTATGTGGGCTGATTTCGTCAACTGTGTAAATGCTGACTTTTTGGTGCAAAATGCTCAAAATATTGCTCTATTTGTTTGAGAAGCCAACCATCTGGACTCGAAAACATTAGCTAAACCATTCGTGTGAGTTTGGGGCAACACTGTCTGTCTGATTTAACAATGGCAAACAGGAAACAAGTGTTTGGGAATCAGTTTTAAAAACAGTTTTTCCGCAACAGTTATTGCTATTCTGTTCGGTGAGACTAAAGGTCTTTGTACACCAAGTCTGAAATTCTCGTCCGAAATTTTCGCGTGTTAAAAAATAAATACGACCTCACGTTGTGTCAATCACATTTACCCACTGCCTCCGAAACTTTAGTCAGTCCTAAAAAATTTGGACCAGGTTCGATTTTCTGCGTTTTCGCATGCGTAGCAAGCATTTTGATAGGAAAGGATGACGAATTAAAAAAAAATAAAAAATGCATACGAAAATTTCGGAATCAAGTATGCAAGGATCTTAAGGGTCCGTTCACACAGAACATGTTTTTCCATTCCAATGCACTACTTTCCTATTGTTTTTCTATGTAAACGCTAGATGGACGAGTATAAATATTGTGCTCGTGTCTTTTGCAGCATCTCACATGTGAGCGCCGCATTTTTAAGACACCACATCAAGTTAAAGGTGCTGTATGTAGGATTTTGACTCTGTTCTCTCTTCCAACAAGATTTTCTCTTCTGCAAGCAAAATAGCTCATATGAATGATCAGAAACTATAAAAGCATCTTACTGGAAAATGTCTGGCCCGAAGACGGCAGCGAGAGCTCCTATGCTCCAGCTCTCCTCCTGAAGAGACGCCACACCGGACAGAAATCGGCAGAGGAAGCGGAGCAAGCTGTAATTGACCTGAGGCAGCTGTTGAAGGAAGTACTTCATGTTTCTGCCCAACTCTTCCTCACTGCTGTGGTCTAAAGGAGAGCAAACAAACCAGAGGTCAGAACGAGGATATTATGATAGGAGGTGAGCTGGCTGATGTAAAGGTGTGAAAGGCTATGGCCGTGCTTTAATGATAGTAATCATGTAATCATATTACAAGTCTGTCAAGTTACCAGAACATTCGAGAAGGTAAAACAAGCATTTTAATGCAGAGAGATTCAACTTAAAGGGATAGTTCACCCAAAAATTATATTTAACTGATGATTTACTCGAGCCATCCTAGGTGTATATAACTTTCTTCTTTCAGACAAATACAATCGGGAGTTATATTAAAAAAATGTTCTGGCTATTCCCAGCTTTATAATGGCAGTGAATGGGTGCTGAGATTTTGAAGCACAAAAAAGTGTGTCCATCCATCATAAAAAGCCCTCCACACGGCTCCAGAGTTAATAAAGGCCTTCTGAGATGAATCAATTTGTAAGAATAATATCCATATTTAAAACTTTATAAACCGTAATCTCTAGCTTCCGCTAATTGTTTTACGAGAGTTCATGAGAGAGTAGCGTTCCAGCGGATGGCGTAGGATGTAGACGTAGCGTAAGCGAAAGAATATGCCAGTCTCGCCAGAACCAAGTTTTGTTTTCAGCAAAGGAAAACCAGTCTGCTCTTGGCTTATATCAAAATCCTCCGACATTTTTCTTTCTTTAATTCTTGACCGTTTTGCTCTCTTCTCTGCGCTTCCACGTTCGTCGCTTCTCACCAGAGCCTACGACAGTTAGCAGAAGCTAGAGATTACGGTTTATAAAGTTTTAAATATGGATATTTTTTCTTAGACAAGGCCTTTACTAACCCCATGGTCCTGTGTGGAGCACATTTTATGATGGATGCATGCACTTTTTGGGCTTTAAAAATCTCGACCCTCATTCACTGCCATTACAAAGCTTGGAAGAGCCAGGACATTTTTTATATAATTCCAACTGTATTCGTCTGAAAGAAGAAAGTCGTATACACCTAGGATGGCTTGAGGGTGAGTAAATCATGGGGTCATTTTCATTTTGGGTGAATTATCCCAGCTAGTAGAACAACAGTAGAGGGCAGCGTGAAAGCTTCACCCACCTTGATAGAGCTGCATTATTTGTGCCTGTAAGCCTGCAGGGATGACTGGCTCGGGGAGCTCCTGCAGGAAGAGGCGTAGCAGGCTGACGGCGGATGCCAGGTCGGCCTCCTTCTCCAGGTTGACTTCAACGCCACTGTCGTAGCGCTGCCTGAGCCATTCCACGCGTTCTGCGTTCCCATTCACTAGAAATAGACCCAGGTGCAGCCCTCCTACAAAACACAAACACACAGCTCACTTAGACAAACTTACGAGCAGAATAACGTATAAACATCTCACCGAAGAGACTCTAATCACTGAATCATTGCACAGAGCAGCTGACAAAGCGGAGCAGTTGCTTGTTAAACTCGTAATCCCTTTAGTCAGATCTGTTAGTGTGATAACATCAGCTACGTTCTCTCCGTCTCACATCTATGAGATAATGAGACTTGCTGATTTAAAAAAAATGATTGTGGCATATTTTAATTTCATGATGGAACAAGTTTACATTCTTCAACCCAAATGTTGAGAATAAAACCAATAATGGATATTTTTACAGCTGGGTTCTTGACTCAAGCGCTTTTAAATTAAACTCTAGATTTCTGCCAGATCAGATCAGAAACTTCCTAAAAGCTCAGTTGGCAAATCAGCATTAGCCGGTCTGTCTCGGTTCCCATTCCTGGTGTTCTGTGTGTGTGTATATAATACTCTGCACCGCATGAGGGGAAGCCACAGCATCACTCGCTGTTATGTCTAAATTAGCTTCAGTACAAAAACATCCTTCTGTATGAAACGGTGGAGAAGAAATACCAGTGTGCTGAACTCAAAGAAGAAGGACTTAAGCCCTGCCAACTTAGTTTCAACATCCTGCCTGTGCTACTTTGATAAATACAAAAATATTTAAACTATTTATGTAGCAGCTATATACTCATGTGTTACACAACCTTGCTGCATATTTGAGAGTAAAGACTGTGGGGGGTTTTGAAGGCATATAAAACAATTATTATGACATCACTTCACGAGTTCAAACTTACACATATTTAGCACGAGTAAGGTAATGCGTATTTGGTGAGTATAGTAATGCGTTGTTAATAAAACATCATATAATACTAATAACACAACCTTCCAAAGTTTGGGATCGGTAAGAATTTTTTTCTAATGTTGAAAATTGATCTCTTTTGCTCAATAAAGTTGCATTAATTTGATAAAGTAAAAACTGTAATATTGTGAAATACGATTACAATTTAAAAGAGTTTTCTATTTACATATATTTTCAGCATCATTACTCCAGTCTTCAGTGTCAACAAGATCCTTTAGAATTAATTTTAATATGCTGATTTGGTTTTATGCTGAACTTTATGCTGAAATTAATGATCAAACTGTGGTAACGCTTAATATTTTTGTTTCTTTGAAATATTTAATGTAACATTTTAAATGTCTTTACTGACACTTGTGATCAATTTAATGCATCCATGCTGAATAATTTAAAAAAGTCTTATTGACCCCAAACGTTTGGATGGGAATGTATATTTGACACACAAACTCATGAAGTTAAAACCAATTAAATTAAAGTGATTGTTAAAAAATAAATAAACAATAAATCACAACAGCATGGTATTTCAAAACCACAACAAACTCCAACTATCTGAATATTGTAATACTGTATGCATAAAAAATGTAAAGTAAGCAAGCTTACATTCTGATGACAATGAAATATTCAATTCTTGAATATATTTTGATATATGTATGCATGTGTATACGTAGCATTTTAATTTGCCTGAATGGATTGGAAACCTCATAAAACCATGATTCAAATGTTAAATATGCACTTTCTGGTCTATTTCTGATCTTCATTTCTATCCCTGGAGTCATTTCAGTAACTGTGATGCTGCCATCACTGGCAACAGTTAAAAACGAATAAAGGCTAGAAAGAAAGTACCATGAATCACCAGGTTTCCTCCTCGACTCACCATGCTCTTCAATGTACTCGACGATGCTCCTGACCAGTAGGGGGACCTCATGTCCTGGCTGCCCGCTGTGCTGCACCTCCTCCAGGGGGATCCCGAACACTCTGGCCGTGCTAAGGGAGTCGCTGAGGGAAGTATTGAGGCTCTTCCTCATCGCCTCCACAGCCTAGCTGCTTCAGTCCGTCTGCACACAGAGATGCCCAGAACAAGGTTACATCGGCCGGCCGTCCGGCTCGTCACCTCCTTGAACAAACACGCTATCATGGGTGGGGCGCGAGCTCAAACGACAAACTCCGGACAAGAACAAAACAAGCTGAAAATTGGAGCGGGACCTCTGAAACGGCGGTTCTTATCGTGTGTGAGCGTGGAGATGAGGAGAGCTGAAATAAGTGGAGCGACTGTCATGGACAAAGATCGTACAGCCGTCAGATGCGGCACGCCGATTTGGTTGATGGTAGCAGGTGGCTGCGATTCTTCTTCAACGTACAAATTCCATCACAAACACAGCAAACAAGCTGTTCATGTTAAGGAAAAACTCTGCGACTGCATCTGATTAGCGTTCGGCATGATCAGAAATGTACACACAATCTCAACTTGATCAGTCGAGACACCTGATGTCTTCATGACAACACCAGCTGGTCTCTCGCATCTAGTATGATTGCAATATGAATATATTTTTTCGTCACAGCAGAGCTTACCTTGTTGTACAAATGCCCAGAAGTTCACTTTATCTCCTGCTCCACTCACTAGTAGCAAACAAATTGTTCATCTATGGTTGCTTCAGGTTATGGCAAAAGATGAGCCTGTAGTTCCTCATTGACAGACCGCAAATCCTGTTCAGGACTTTAGTGGTTAAACTGGAGGAAATAAAACACACACAAAGAATAGCAGCATTAGCAAATGCATCAAAACTGATAATAATCTTTATGATTAAATATTAGCTAGGGCAAGTTTGCAAACCACTTATTCACTTATGAACATCTGGGGTCTGAAAAACATATCTGGTGAATTTTAAATCTCAATTAGGAAGAAAAACGGAAGGCAATCTGCTCACCCTGCTGCATATGGCATCACATGAACCACATTTAATACCAAGTGGAATTTTAATGCAACTGAAAGCCTCGATGCTTCATTTGTTTGGAAAAGGAATGTTAATAAAAGTGTTCCAACACTCTAAACAAGGAAATTAGAATTCCAAAAACATGACAAACCTACCGTCTAAAAGTTTGGGGTTGTAAGATTTGTTCATGCTTTTTAAGGAAGTCTCTTATGCTCACCAAAGCTGCATTTATTTGATCAGAAAATACAGTAAAAAGAGCAATATTGTGAAATATTATTACAATTTAGAATAACTGTCTTCTATTTGAATATTTTGTAAAATGTAATTTATTTCTGTGATGCAAAGCTGAATTTTGAGCATCATTACTCCAGTCTTTAGTGTTATATGATCTTTCAGAAATAATTCAAATATCCTCATTTGCTACTCAAGAAACATTTCTTATTATTATCAATGTTGAAAACAATGTTAAGTTGCTTAATATTTTTGTGAAAACTGATGCATTTTTTTCCCAGGATTCTTTGATGAATAGTAAGTTCAAAAGAACTCTTTTTTTTCTGAATGGCACTTTTGAATGGCAGTGTACCTCAATCACCTCTATTTTAGGTTGAAAAAAAAAAAAATCAGACTTCCAGGACAGACCTTTTCTCTGAAATGTATACACAGTGTTTCAGTTCATTAGATCTACTCCATTACCTGTACTATCATTTACACAAATGCCTTTTTAAGATGTTAAGAGCACTGTGCCAAATTACAGACCTCTTTAAGGAACGAGTCCATGTGGAACAGGAACAAAATGTCCCGAAAACAAATAGGAACGAAGTGCGAACTGACCCCTAACAGCAGATGTTATAATCTGCAGACAATTGAGAGTAGATATGCTTCTAAGCCCACATATCATGCACGATGACCTTTCACTCACAATGTTCGCCATTGTTTGAGACGCTAAAAGCAGCTCAGCGCTGAGACAGTTAGCAGAGAGCACAGTATGACCATGGCTCATTCCTCAAAGCTTTGGAGAACACATAAAGGGATGATGCTGGAATTTTCTGCAGCCAAATCTCTCCGCATCTCCTTGGTGACATGATGTTTGCAAAGCTAAGCTGTCTTGCTATGGTTACTGGCTACTTGGTGAGTTTGTAGATGCAGTCACAGAAAAGCATGCGATAGATACACAAAGAGCGGCTGCAAACATTCCAGAACATTCCCTGGAACAACAGAGTCCTGAAGACAACCTAACAAGGAGATTATCAGCCCACTAGCACACAAACCCAATCTCCAATGACTGCCAATGATTAATTAATAAGTGTAGCTATCTTTAGGGACGTCTCTAAAAAGATATGAAATTAGGAGGAGCTCAAGGTTAAAACTAGATCTGAGCATTTTCCCTGTAATTTAGGCAAAGCAACGCACTTTATTGGTATCTGGTAATCAGGTAACAGGCAATCAGGGGCTGAACTGAGCTGAATGCAACACTTCAAATTCTATTATAACACTTTATGGCACTAGTAGTAAAAACCCTTTATATTCAACAGTCAATCATTACAGTCTCACGAGGCAGCACTGCACTGAAATGTCACTACTTTGTATTTTTCTCCCTCATAATTGTATGTAATTAATTCACCTCAAACCTTTACACTACGAGTAAATCACTCACGTGACTAAATTTTGCACCAGGTGACTAAACAATGTCTGTCGTTAAATTGTAAGATTTTACCAGTAATTGAGTTTTTCGTTCAAATCCAGAATGTCTGTGTTTTTCTCTCACTACCTGCGTAAAAGTTCCTGGCCAAATTATCTGCTGTTTTTTTGACAAGCACCAAGGTCAATTGGTAATTTAACTGCTATCTGAATCCACATCTCTTAGTTTACATGAGGGGATAAATCCATAAGCTTTGAGTTAATGTGCACACACTTTAAATACGGACCCTTTTATTATTGAAATGTGGGAAATTGTTTACTAGTATATAGTAGAATTACTAGAATAATATTACTTTACAAAAGAGAACAAAAATCATGTAAACTTTTGAAATGGGCCATTATTATGGTTTTCAATCATTTTTTATCTATTGTGTTTATATAAATTAGGGAATGCACAAATAATCATTTACTAGTCGTACAAGTAGTTTAGTCAAATATTTACTTCATGTAAATAGGAGTTTGCATTAGGGTAAACGCACCTATTAAGCTCACGTACCCATTAAGCACAATTTTTGAGATCAGATTATAAAAAGAAAAAAATATTTATTATCCTACTTGATGTCTTAACCAATTGATACACTATATTGGCAAAAGTATTGGCACCCCCTTCTAATGAACAGGTTTGACTACTTTAGTAATTTCCATGAGTACAAATCTTAATGTTTAAGCATATAATGATATTCTAGAGTATTGTGTGCTTCTAATTTTATAGCAACAGTTTGGACAGGACCCTTTTCTATTCTAACATGACAGTGCCTCTGTGTATAAGACACGGTTCAAAAAGACATGATTGATTGAGTCAGTGTGGAAGAACTTGACTGGTCTGCAGAAAGCCAAGTCCTAATACCCAGCTGAACACCTCTGGTGTGACTTTATATGCAAACCTAGAGCCAAAAACTCATCACCAAACACTTAAAATAAAATGAAATTTTTGTGTGAGAGATTAATATTTTAAATTTAACAACTTTTTGTACTGAAACCAATATCTTGTGCAATAAAAATGTCTCATTGTAGATTTTGGTGAGCTTAATAGGTACGTTTACCCTACTTTATTTCTACTAATTTCCACTTTTTTACATGACATCCATCATTTTGAGATAAAATGCAAGACAGAAAACCATTTAACCATAGCATGCCAATTTTCCAGTTAAAATATTAATATCAAGTATAAACATGATATTATTTTCCTATTTTTTATTTAAATATGAGTCACATGACTGACCACATGAGCAGCGGGTTCGTAAGATTACAGAACTCGCTCTTCCAACGTAAATAATATCACCTTCGGAAAGCATGAGTTTTATTATATTATATATTATAAAGCATTATTATAGTGTTATAACACTATAATAATATCGATTCAGTTTGTTTTGAACCAGCAGTGATGATCTATTGAAATATTTGCATACTGAATTGCAACAGGTCCCTTTTCTTGCATTTAGTTGAATCCGCTGACTATTTAAGCATCTATAGACCCCTTTAGACTGCAAAGACGGTGTTGTACTATGTATTGATTTGAGACAGAAAACAAAATGCGTGTTGAGTGCCATGACAATGGCAAACTGCCTCTGAAGCAGCATTTATGCAAAACATAAGCTCACTCAAAATATCAACAGTAGGCTATTCGTCTTAACATATGAAAATGTATATGGTGTTGAACAGGTCTCAGTGGAACGGACGAGCCAGATTAGTTTGCTAGCCTGTGTCTTGTGTAATTATCAGAATGGGTTTTCAGTATGTGGGAAAAAGTAACTTAAGAAGCATAACAGAATAAACACAAAAATGAAAACCCTGAGGGCTCCTATGTCACAAAGAGTATGGGTCATATATCATGGGTTGCATATGAGAAATAGAAAGTTTCCCATGTTGTGCAGAAGCTGGATGGAGAGTTGTCATGTGACTTTAAAAAAGCCATTTAAGAACAAAACCTATCAAGCCTGACCATCAAAGATAAGATCCGATCCACAAATAAATCAATTAATTAATAAAGCAGGACAAGTATGAATTATTTATAAATAACCAGCAGGCCACGCAAGTGATGAGTCTTATCACTTAAAAGAACAACTTGAGCTTGTCTTTGACATTATTGATTAAGAGTCTCCTATTCAGCTCTGCAGGGAATGGAAATTTCCAAATGGTTATACTAAAGCACTGGATGCTCAAGTGTGAAGTAAAATGCCAGTCTAGCAGTGCGGTGGTCCCTGGCAACACTGAACGCAGCTCTCATCATTAGGATGGAAACAAGAAAAACCACACATTTAGCTAATCAGCTGCTGACAACGTTCTGAAGGGACCTGGAGAAAGAGCAGCGGGGGTCAGAGCGCAGATTAACTGCTTAAGACAACAACTTCATTAAGTCTACGTCTGTCTTTGCTCGTGACCTAAAACACTACTTAAAGCGACATACAGATACAGTATAAATTCAGCAGTATTTACAGGACACACATCAGACTTGGTAAATTAGTCAAAACTGACTTTTCTGAACATCATGTTTTATGCTGTTTAAATGTCTATCTGGTGTTTTAATACGTTTAAAGATAAACCATGTGCAGATTCATCAGTCAACACCACTGCTAAGAATATACTCCTCAAAACTACTATGTATATTTAAGACTGAAACTGAGAACTAACACTGAAAATTAGTCAGAGCCAATAGCCTTGTGGGCCCCCTCTCTGTTCCACTTCACTTTATGTCAGCTCTAAACTGTCCTATCATAATAAAAGCAAAAATGGCAAAAATACATATCCGAAATATTATTTTCCTATTATTAATTTAAATATGAATCACATGACTGACCACATGAGCAGCAACATAAATAAAACTGCCATGGGAAATCATGACTTGTATCACTGTGGTTCCATGCAAAATTATTTTTACAGACAACCACATGAGAAACAATAACTGAATAAAGCTTTAGTATTATTTTATCACCATTACTGTTGTTGTTTTTTTTAATAGAAACAAGAAATGTCTCAAACACCACCACAAATCCATAATTCTCTAGATTGGAATGTGTCCATATATATAAACTATAACAAACAGACTTTATTCAAACTTTGTTTTGAACCAGCACTGATGATCCACTGAAACATGCGCATATTGAATTGCAACGAGTCCTCTTTTATGCATTTATTTTAATCTACTGACTATATTTAGCCATCTATAGACCCCTTTAGACTGTGAAGACGGTGTTGCATTATGTACCACAAGGCTGTCCTCTCATAATAAAGACAAAAATGATCTTACACAAAAAAGACAGTTTGAAAATTGAGCCCGTTCCCTACTGTTACAAACATGTAACCAATCAACTCGATGGGGCTTTTCATATCATTAACAAAGCATTTCTACTTAAAGATGCTGATTTTTGGAAGGAAGGTGTCTGAGATGCTGAACGGGAACAGGGTTTGTATAACACTGGAAACACATTATTAGCTGTTCGATATCTTATTCAAGCCAAAGGTTAATGATATTAATTACAGTTACAAGTAGAGGAGAGCAATTACCATTCTGACACATACAGACTTGCAGATGACCCTGTATAATTTGCTTTCCCTCTTTAGAATCAGTTTGTATTTCAAACACATATAGCTGAATTAATCCAATATTGGTACGTGTTGTTGTGTAGCGTTCACTACTTCAGTTAACCGAGTAAAAGTGGAGCAGGTAGTCCAAGCTGGTGTAATTGAGTGGGGGCAGGACTACTTTGCATATTTATGGTTTTGTATATACTAAATGAGGTAAGGATGTAGAGTAAAGGCCAAAGTATACTTCGGGTTTTACGCATACGCGGGGGACCTCAAATGGAGTATGCTCTGAAAGGCTACATGTAAAGAAATTATTTTCACTGGAAAATGTGTTTAAATATGTCATTTTGATGAATTAATTTTAAAGGATAAAATTAGCAACTACAGCTTTTTTAATAGTCGTATCATCTGTTCACACATACAGCGGCTTTCGTCTTTAACAGACTACATGCACACATCAGCACTAAAATAGTCAACTGTGTGACATCAATACTGTGAAATGACCTAAACGCTGTGCCGCTTTCCCCATTTGCCCGGATGTCAAATTTGACTAAATATTTTGAATTCTGAGTGACAGATATCATCAGTCACACAAAATGCATTTTTGCTGTTACACTTTTTATCCCTGACAATTCAACAGCACTGATTTCTAAAAACGGTCCTGTTCATACATGATCTCTAAATGGAATTTACCGGTTATTTTCCAGAAAAAAAGCTGTATGTGTGAAAGCCCCTACTAGAGATGCGTTACCAAAACAAAATAAAATCACCTGAATAAACTAAATGTTGCTTGCCATTGCTCACACAATGCCCTGTGTTGTTGATGCTAGAGTTTTACTATGTGGTTTGCCCAAGTAAACTCAGAAGAGCCCATCTCTAAGTATGATAGTCTAATCTCTGGATATGACTCGACTTCTTTTTTCAATACATGTGTGTGGTATTTTTTTGTCCAGTTTCATGAGCATGCGCTGACAAACACACAGAGAAAAGGTTTTGTGTAGATTTGCTTAACGCAAATGTGTGTCGCTGGGATTTCCATTTGAATAAGCTTTCTGTTGTCTAAATTTTCACTGAGCAGGAAGACAAATGAGGTGGGCACACCACTGCGGATGACTATTATGCAACATCCACTAAAAGCTGGGGTCCATCTGAAAAAAATAGGATGCAAGTATCAAGCTAATTTACAAAATGCAAATGCTTCTTCAGGATGACTAACAGCTGATGTCAATGGTATATTCACTCACAGAACTGCAATGAGATTTCAGTCTGAGCTAATTCTTTGGCCACGAATCCCACTCGAAATAAAGTCACATCCAACAGGAAGCAAACTCAAAGCTTTCACTTTCACAATCTGAAAAAAAATTCAAAGCAGCTCATCACATGACTGTGCTCACCACAGCAATAATCGCTCCGTTCAATGCTCAAGATCTGATTTCAAGCATGATGATTCTGCTATTTTGTACAGTGCACTATAAGAGCACATTTATTACAACAGAGAACCGGCGTTACAAATGAAATCAGTTATCCGTAATCAAGCTCTCTCAACCCATATGGTGCTCCAACTGTTTTCATGACAGGCGGTTGGATGAATCTAAAGAGTCTGTCACAGAAAAGAGCCAAGTAGCAGCGCTGAAATCTCCTCAAGGACAGCTGGGTTTAGCTGTAATCTGAACAAGACGCGTTCAGCAGGTTTTAAAGGCCGTATCCGTGCATATAGCAGCTAAAACTACAAGTTATCCTAGCACCCACTTTTCTGTTTCGAGCAGCCCGGTTGGGTTTGTCTAGTTGGTTAGACATCCTGTCTGTGGCTCATTGGGACATCTGATGCATTTGGTTTTGCTTGGCCCTGCTGTATTACAAAACAAGCGGCTATCACAACAATCTACAGCAACAGGAGTGGACAACAGTCAATGACTTTGCTCCGATCGCTCTCGTACGCATGGAAAAATGTATTTGGCTTACAACGTCACCATATAACATTGTCTTTAAGCACAGGATTACCTGAATTTCTATGACTTTGCTTTTATATTATCATCACGCCTTTTCCGGTTTTTTGTTATGAACAACCCAAAATTGTACAAATCCAAGATAGTGTTCAAACTCACCACAAGAGCCATTTCTAGCTGGCTAAATATATTGGACATACTATAAAAGCTAGAAATTTCCATGGCTTTTTCAGGATTTGATGAATTTCCTTGAACTTTCTGATGTTGTAAAAGACACCAAAATTGAAAATTGCTTCGTGCTGAAGGGCAGGCATAGGCAAATAACAGGTGTTTATTTATTACAATGTATGGACATAGTCCATTTCAGGGGTTTTTGAACTGGGGTCCGGCCACAAAGAAGTGCAAGGCGGCCTGTATGAATATTCAGAGAAAAATAGTGCATGTTTTTTTTATAAATGACTAAATAATTCTAAATAAAATTTAAATAAAAAAAATAATGAAAATTTGCTGAACATGAACAGATAAATAATAAACAAAATACATTAACAAAGAAATGTGCAGAAAAAATATTAAAAATCAAAACAAATGACTAGTAAACGAGTAAAAAATTGAATACTTGATAAAAAAACGAAATATTTAATAAATAATTAAATGAATAATGAAGCACTGAAAAACATTTGTTTACACAATTAAAATAAAACAAGGTCAAAAAATTTAAATATCTATTATTAAACAGCACAATCCCCCTCAGCTGCTGTTCCAGAAACAGCTCTATACAAGATTCAAGTTTCACATCCCAATCAAACGAAACTGAAGCTATTTTAGGAGCCAAAGCTATCTATTTTACTTCAGAAGACATGTTTAACATCTCAAAACAAATAAGGCAAGAATATATTTAGTGATTTAGTCAGTTACAGACTGAACCGTCAGCTGTCACTTAACTTACAGAAGCATCTAACCCTTCCGAGTAAAAAATAAATAAATAAAAACACAATTGCAAATGAAGGAAATCTACCAAAAAGCTGCTGCACCTTTGTTTGTGCATCAAGGCTGACCAAAGTACATCAAACACTCAAAAACAAACCAAAATTATATATCTCACTATTAAATAACGAACACCTATCTAACGTTAAGCTATCCTGTTAGCCTCATAGCTTAGCACTGTCAACATCACAAAAACAGCGGGAAATCCACTATACACGCATTGTATCCTCATTACACGAAGGCAGAAATTCATTAAACATGTAAAGTGTAAAATACAACCATTATACACCAATAAAATAGAGTGGAAATCAATAGCTCGATGCAAATACAGGATGAGTCGCTGTGAGGCGATCCCTCAGCTGGCTAACGCGACAGCTAGCATCCGCTAAAGTCACTTCTTCATCGATACCATCCGCACTTACCAGGTCAAACCAGACGATAAACGACCAGCAAACTGAATTATTCCAGTAGTCCTTGGTTCAAAGGAGGCGATGCGAATAATAATGATGACTAGCTACAGTGTTGGGCTGGCATGGCCAGTATTAATGTGAGTAGCTGATTCTGTGGAATGGAGACAGTGTTAGTTACACACCCACAGCGATGCTAAAACACTCTGACCCCGCCCCTCTCTCTCTGCATTCTTCTCAACACACTCTGTTTTCCAGAATATTCCATTAAAATAATTTATATTTCACATGGCGCCACTTCTATCTTACAGAAGCAAAGACAGAAATGTTATAGTAGATGCTCGTTGTACATTCAAGTTTTCAAACGCATGAAACTTACATTAGAAATGCATTACAGTAAAACTGTCATGGCATCGATTTCATAGTTTTAACGTAAGGCAACACATTTCTGTTTGAGTAGTAGTTATAATAGTGTTTCATCACTGAACTGCAAGGTAATATATGAATAGACTGCATTACAAAACGATACACAAAATATCTGTTGTTTTAAAAATAAAGAAAAAGTAAACTCGAGTAATGCAATTCAAAACAGCCTAAAGCTGTTCTGTCAAGAGAATATTATATTACATGGACCTGCAGCGCCACCCAGTGTTTGATTCCATGCATGCATCGCATACTTTAGACGAGACTGGGGCAAGTTGTCACACATTATACTCCAGTGAGTATTTTTCATAGTGAGTCAAATCATTTTCTGTATAAACGCATACACTTCCATTGACAGCAAAATGCAGTTTATTAATCAGTAAATCCGTTTTTGGGGGAAACACAGAACAGGAAAAATGTAAAAAGTAATATGTCATACCATTGTTTTAAATTGTAATCAATAAACTGTATAAATTGATTGATTGATTGATCAAACGTAGCATTTAGAGCAGTGGTTTTGACTCCAAGGTCCCCACTGCCAAAGACAATATGGTATTTGTGCTACAATGACAAAAACTTTATCCACACAAACTAGTGGCAATTCATTAAAATGCTTAAAATAATTATAACTAATTAAAACAACTAAATTCCATAATTCCAGAAGATTCAGTATCTGTATGTTTATCACCATATGTGACCACAAAAGCACTCTGAAGATGCTTCTTGCACTCTGGAATTTACCAAAGGTAATTTCAGCATAACATTGTACTTGAGGACTTGTTTTTTTATTTGGTGGGTTAAACAAGGAATGTTTGGATGTGTTGGGATTTTGCGAGCCGCGCAGGACCACAGCAGCCAAGTGGTGACGACCCCCTTCTCCCCCTCGAACAAGCTGTGCTGGAGACCGGAGAGGAAGCTGTTTTTAAAAGGATGCTCCATCCTCTGCAAACAGTACATACAAAGTGATGTACGTACAACAGTTGTGTGCAAATGCTCTGACTGGATAAATCACACAACTCTACTTTGTTGCAGGACTTTTTTTATTGCTGTTATTTAAATGGTTAAGGTTAATATCATCTTGTTCTGTAACTTTTTGGTCTGTACCGTAACAGCAGTGACCCACTGAATGTGGTGACTGGGAACTGACACCTTTTCCATCCAACCTGAAACTAACAGCTTTCCTCATATCAACCAGCAAGTCTGTACACTGATCAGGAAACTCATTGACTTTGAATAGATTTCAATCGAGTGTGTAAGCAATGTTCCAATGCCAAGAATGGACAAACTCAACTCTGGCTTTGTGTTAAGATGCAGTCATGCAGTGAAGATGATCACTGAATATGTTCTATAGTGTGTCCTGGTTCAATGGAGAGAAGCATGGCCGTCAGAACCTCTTTGCTGGAAAGTTTAGACAGAAACTGCTAAATAAATATGTACAACTGCATACTACATATGTATATCAATGTACATATGTATATCAATTCAGAACTGCTCTACCAATGAAACCACATAAAAACACAAAACTATTTCAGAATTTGAACATTAAACAGTCTTTATTCTGAACAATTCTAATAATGAAAACAGTGAACCAAAACAGATTTGATCATTTTTGAACTAATGAAAACAAAACATGCAAAGATTACAGTAAATTACTGTGCAAGTAATGCAACTAGTAGCCTGTAATTTACGGTCAAATTCTTTACAGACACATTATGACACAAAAACACAGTACAGGGAAGTGACGGGCTAAATTGTGAAATGCATGAATTTTGTAGAATGTGTCTCAGTGTTGCAACACGAGAGTATGTAGTGAATTGTGTGACTTCATTGGGTCTTGTCCGTGTCTCTGACTGGTCCAGTTCTAAGCAGATGGGGTTTATAAATAAAGTAATTGCAGTGCAGCTGATGGCTCCCTTTGTGGTAGTGGACAGAGTCCAGATAAGGTGCTTGTATGTTTAAGTCTACATAATATTAGAGTTCAGATAAAGCTGTGAAGGCCTTTTCCACAGATAGGGTACAAAATATGGCTTATTTTTTAGAAAATGTGAAGAAGGTCAGTGTAAGGAGGTGCATAGCCTGCAGAAAATATTAATCATCAGCCACAGAAGGACAAAATATTTACGTAAACTACAAAGTTATACATTCAGTCATTTATTTAATTTTAGATTTTTTTATTTGCCTTCAGAAAGGGCACAAATTATGCCAATTATAGTAATATAGTAATTTAAGTACATTATTTTAATAAAAAAATAAAAAATTGCCTTCAGAAATGGTACAAATTATGTCTATTCTTGTCACAATGTGAACATCCATTGTGATTTTCTTATGAATTTCTTATTTTCTTTTCTTTTTCTTATGTTGGACAGTCAGGAAGGTCAGGGTACAAAATGGGACAAAATCATTATTTAAAAGGATTTGTGCTATAATATAAACTATAATATATAGTTCACATCTCCATAGCAGGGTGTCCGTTTAGTTACTTTTGTGACGTGCATCATTTGGTTTGCAGTGTATATTCCAGTTTTGGATGAATTCAATGTTATCCTGAATGACCATCTTAAAACGGTCTGATGTCAGTCTTTCCAGGTTATGCGTTGTGAAGTTACAGTTGCCATTCGACTGGAAAAAACAAAAAACAAAACATAAGCATTGCATTATTCTATGCAGCACAAATGCATTGTCTTTAAGACACAGGATTCTTTCTATAATTGAACAGATGTTAAAATGCTTAACAAGAATTCATGGTGAGGTCAGGGGTTAAACAGACCAATGGACAGTGCAAATAATTCAAAACAAACGTCTTACCTTGACTTCAAGATCGAAATACTCCAGGTTGTCCAAAACGGGGAGAAATTTTTTCCATGTTCTTCTGGGTAGTACACTTTTAAGTGACTTTAGAAAGTCGTACAGATGTTTTGCAAATAAGTCCTTGCACTCACACTGTGGTTAAAAAAAACAATCCCCATAAGAATACATTCATGCAATTTATTATTATATTTAAAGCAAATTGTTTCAATGTTCTGTAATACAGAGAAATTGACATAAAATACTCACTGCATTGTTAATATCTGTAGGTGTTTGGACATCTACTGATTTACTGAATGCCTAGAAATTGAAACACAAGTCAGCTGATATCAGAGAACATGTGCCACATATAAACCCTTATTAGTCCATATTAGTAGGCAACGACAACTATTTCTCTTTTTAGACATGGTGTTAAACTGTTTAAGAACTAAATCGAGCACGCTCAGTATGGCAAGCAGCTACCAAATCACCTGTCAAAACACAAATCTTACATTCACTTACATTGAACTGAAGATCCTCAAGTCCTTCAAGCCTGTGAAGAAGTTCAGAGAAGATTTGAACAGTCATATCTGAGTTTGCATAGCTAAGAGCTAGCAGTGTGACGAGAAGACATAGCAGTTTCATGTTCTTGTTCGCAGGGATGCTTTCTAATAATAATAGATAATGATCGTTTTCAAAAGTTTCAGAACGCCTTTGTCGTGTAAATGAACAGTGAAAATGTTTCTTTACAAAGTGACATCGCCAACTACTGGCCTGGCATGGATAATACAGCATTTTAATCTTTTTTTGCAGATCTGTTTGGATGGGGATAATTTTGACAACATCTGCACATGAAAAACGCAAAGGAAAATTGTTCCCGTTGTTTGCACATCATTGCCATGTAAGTATACCATAAGATTGTGGTGCTTTTGGTTTGTTTTCAGAAACTGGAACAAGAGATGAAAATCAAAATGACTTTTTATGCTAATCAAACAGATACAGATATTCCCATTTGTTGATATATTACTATATATCATTATTACACACTGTCTGGAAAACCTAATTAAACACACATGTGCGGTCAAATAGTTATGAATAATGAGTACTAAACTGTATAACTGATCTATTTCCCAGTCAACTGTTTTGCTTCACAGTTGAGCTACATTTAGAAAAAAAAAGGTACAAATCTGTGGACCGGTATCCTTTAAAAGCTACTCATCTGACTACCATTAAGGGGTACAAAGATGGACCTTTTAGCTTTTGTACCCTAGGATACTGCCCAGTGACAGCTTTCTTCCTTTTAGTCTGAGAGTGTAGTTTTATGTCATATTATTCTACTTTTATGTACTAAGTAGCTATTTAACATTCAGGATCATGTATAGTCAAATGAGCTTATAATATAGTCTTTCAGGACTTGACAATGTTGTGCATGTGAGAACACAATCAGTGTTAAATGTGTTTGCGTTGTGACCCTCTTATTGACCCCTCCGCATTTTGATATTTTTATGCATTTTTCATGATAATAAACTTAAACTTCTATTACTTTTTTACTTCAGAAATAATCTGCCAGAGTCTTCTTAAAAATAGACCAAACAAACCAAAGTCTGTGCTACAAAGCGTTCAAGATGTACGACAGTTTAAGTTGGAAATTTCAGTTTCAGGTCTATGCTCAAAAAGTGGTTAACAGGTAATAAACAGGTCATAACTATTTCATAAATGTAATTTTGTACCAAAATCTCCCAAAAAATACAAAAAAAACCCATCGAACTAAAATATAGTACATTAATTTTTTTAAATAAAAAATAGCCAAGTGTCAGCACATTTCTGTTATTTTGCAAAGTTGCATGTTTATGGGCTTCACATGAATCGGAGAAAAAAGAGTGACTCATTTCAGGTGATCAGCATGATGAGTCTACATTTCACTACTTCTCTTGTCTCTTAACACCATCAGTTGATAAAAAAACTTTAAAATGTCTGCCCACAGTCTCTATTTTGTGGAATTCACCTTGTGTGGCTCTGCCCTCGTAAATGTGACTTATAACTGCTTATGGTTACTAACAAATTGATATTTTATAGAAATATCTGTAAATAGACGTTATACTGATTTTTATGTTTTTTGCATTGTTCAGAATAATCGTCTTGTGATTTGCCACCACCATTTCATCAGTTTTCAGTGGGCTTCGTGACTCATGATGTTGTGGTCACTGTGAGAATGGTCTGAAGCCCATAGATCATTCAGTTAAAAAAGGAAGAATCCGACTCATCCGTACCAGCTGAACTTCCCCAGCTTCATTTGCTCCAGTCCCAGGAGACTTTGCGGGCAATGACAAGCATGAGCGTGAGTGTCACTGAGGCAGCGGTTGACACCGTGTTTGTGAATTTTGAGGGAGGACATGCATTTCTGCATGTAAGAGAGATGGTGAGTGATACGAGAAGCGTTCGTTTCAACCCCAGCTTGTACCATTGCGCTTCTTCTCCGCAAGGGAGAAAAACAGCTTACCAGAGAATAAACCCTTAACATGAATGATAAAATATGACTCACATTTCAGAAGTTCAAGGACATTGTGGACATTCCAACGTAATTTTATTCCATAAAACTACTTATTCCATTTTAACTTTTAAAAGTTTTTTTCTTCAATTTTAACTACACACACACACACACACACACACAATAATTAATTAAATCATAAAAAAGGCTAATTTATTTAAAATAAATTTAAAAAAGTAATTAAACACTTAAACCATTAGAATATAAATATTTAATTTGTTTCCCTGACCATTAATCAACACCGAACCGTAAACGTGTGTGTTGTTAAATTATTGAAATATTCATTTCCTCTAAAATATTTAATTAAGTAAATATTTAATTTCAAAGGGGTTTGGTGACAAAAACGTTTGTGAATCCCTACATTACATGAACAAACATTAATAAACATGAAAACAGTGACACACACAAAGTTTCAACTATTTTTGTCAAACTTCAAGAATCAACAGTTACTGAAAGTAAAAGAAAGTAAATAAATGATTTGTTTCATACATTGTCTAATATGACATTATATATTATGAATATAGTCAGAGCTAAATGGCATGACACACAGTAGGGTTTTAAAAAGAAACAATTAAAAAAGAAACAGATTTCTGGAGGATTGATAAATTATGAATGATTTATTGTCATTGTGTGAATAATATGTAGCTAATCAAGTAATCTATAAAAAGGAACTGTAATCTGATTATGACCATAATAATATATTCTAATTACAAGTACTTGATTTTTGGAATCTGGACCATAATCCAGATTACTTGTATTTTTGCTGTTGATTTGAAATTTTCACCAGATGTCGGTAACAACCCAAGTAATCCATACATACAAAGAAAACAAAACAAAAATAGGGCCTAAGTTCAGAAATTAAGTTATGTTTAATAAACTGGAATGACACAGGGAAAAAGTTGTGAACACATGAAGAAAGATAGGTGCAAGATGGCATGGAAAGCCAAGACACCAGCTGACATCTATCAGTAATTAGAAAGCAATCCTGGCCCTCGTCAGTGGAAATTAATATTAGCTGCAAGACAATGATCCCAAATACAGCCAAGGAAACTCTCAACTGGTTTCAGAAAAAGACAATAAAGCTGCTAGAATGGCCAGCCAATCACCTGACCTGAATACAATAGAAAATAAGAGCTAAAGATCAGAGTTCATAGAAGAGGCCCACAGAGCTTTGCAGATTTGAAGAGTCTCTGGAAGAATGGGCCAAAATCACACCTGAGCAATGCCTGCCACTAGTTTCTCCTACAGGAGGCATCTTAAAGCTGTCATTACCAGCAAAGGATTTGAACAAAGTATTAAATACATCAGTAGTTCAATACTTTTCCCCATGTCATCATATATAATCAATCAATCAATCAATCCCCTATTGACTGAATATTCATTTGGGTGTCCATTTTTTTCAGTGTTCATCTAAAGGATGTCTATTTTTCATTTTCCAATTGCTATAGATCATTGAAAGCATCTTTTTATGATAAGAGATTTATTAGATGAATTCAGTGGATGTCTTTCAGTGTTTTAGTATCATTGAGATACCATTATAGTTTTTATTAATAGTTTGAATTAGTTTTTATTTTTATATTTTCTGTTTTGATTTCAAGTTCGGGTAAAAGTAATAATAAATAATAAAATTAAATAAATTTTGTTATATACAAATTTTGTATGGTTTCGTAATCTTTATAAATTTTTTACAATAGTTTGTATAAATTTTATTTCAGTTTTAGCTTTAGTTATGGAGTTAAATTGAGAGAAATTTTGAAATAAAATAAGTTTAATATATTTAAAAATTAGTTTTCAGTCATTGTATATTTCTTTTTTTTTTTTTGGTTTTAGATTTAGTTACTATAATCACCCTGATGTCCTTAGACTAATCTCAGCATGAACTCATCAAGTTTCTCTTTTATCACCGGACAATAACTTTGTCATCTAAACTGCCAAAATGTGGCCTCTTTTCTTACCTACAATTTGTGAGTAAATTATATACAAAGCCATATTATCACACAATTGACATTCAAATAAAACAATTAAGCAATAAAAAGCAGACACACCCAGTGATTTATTTATATGTTTATTGCTGTGTTTGAAGATTACACTCCTTGGACTTAAGTTGTGTTTGGTGGATCAGTCCAAACACACAAACATTTCTATGATTTATGATTTAAATAGTAAAACAACAATTCTGTGATACAATACATAGGCTTCGCTAATAAATTCTGAACAAGCTAGACTAGGCGAAGTGGTCTCTACACAAGAGCCTATTCTGTGTGCTTATACATACAATCTGATGTACAAGAGGAGACGAGAAACATGCCATTTACCAAAAAGAAAAACACAGTCATACCAAACAAATAGCTTACAAAACCTGCACACCTCAAAGAGGAGGCACATGTAGTTCAGAATGTGCTGATAGGAGGGCCGATATTAAATAAAAAGCTTGTGTTCCCCCCAATGTTCATGTGCTTGTCATGTGGCGGTACATTCCCACCGAAGTGTATGTGTAAATATAGAGTATGATATGATTTAAATGATTGATATTATTGAATGCAACTTCATCTCTTTCACTTCACCATGAAGTACCAAATTCCAAAGTATTATAAGTTCCTCCGGCACTTTTGGGGCAGATCAATGAGAAACAATATTTTGACAATGATTTTGAGGAATAACACTTTGCCTCCTTTTGAATGTCGGCATAGAACAGAAAGTCTTTATGCACACATCTTCCATATTTTTGTCCTGTGAGAACTCTTAAGATCTACTTTGACACTTGTGGATAGTATATCACAGTAGTTTCAAACCAGATGGTATCAGGACCCCTTTATATGCCACGACACAATGAATCTGAACCGATGCTTCAGAAAACATTACACGTCGCAAAAATGTAATGATCACTTCTTACAGATGGTGCTGATTCACAGGGACTTTTCTCTGCCGCAACTGCGCATTTGGCTCGTAATGACATTGTATAAGAAATATTTTTGTATGACTATAAATTATTCCACATTAATAAAACTGGTGTGCTTGATAAGCTGGTATATGCTTTGTCATGCTTTAAAAAAGTGGTCCTCTGGTCTTCCATAGGTCACCGGAGGTGCAGCGCATCCCGCAATGTTTTCAGCTTCGTGCATGGAGAACGATTAGGCCTCATACACCCTACAAAGAGCCAAAAAAACACATATTTGAGAGGTTTAATATCTTTTTTTTGTCTGTTGTGCTTAGGCTTATACTGACACCTAGTGGGGTCGAGTCTTCTGAGTGCACATGACTTTAAAGTCAGCATGAAACGTAAAAGTGACATATCTTAGTGAAATGACACACACAAAAAAAGAAAGAAAAGTAGGCAGGACTTGATTTTATGTATCAGATGAGGGAAAGTTAATGTTTTTGCTTAAAAATTGTGAGGGAACAGGAATGAAAACATGCATGGGTTAATTTTTATAATAAACACTGCAATTTAAAAAAATATATTTCATGGTGACATTTCATACATTTTCAAGAGTATTATTAAATGCCTTTTTAATAAACATAAAAAAAAAAAAAAAACTGAGTGCACCTTTAATGTTCCCCATCTTATTTGGGGTTTTCTGAATATAAATTTAAGTACAGAAAACTTAAGGCAAGCATTGAATGGAGAACTTGAACCTTTGCTCTCAGCCACTAGAATATGGAAATAACTGTTACTGTTTTGTCATTACATAAAAAAAAAAAAAAAGGTTTTCTCTTGGTTTTCAGTGCAAGTGTCTGATTCTTAAATCAAGATCCATTTACATGACAAGCAAAAAAAGTCTTGTTTTCTGAGAAATTGATCAAAATTAATTGAGTTTGATTGAAACAAGAGCAAATATCTGCCAGCTGGTTTAGTTTTCATACCCCACTGACAGATGTTTGCTCGTTTCGAGCGTACACTTTGTTCAAGACTTAATATCTTTAATTTACATGTTGATTTAATGAGGTTTAGATATTTGTAATGGAAAACAAAACAAAAATACTGAAGAAAACTGTCTTTCTGCTCCAATTTAAGACCTTTTAAGGCACAGAAACTTCATTGTTGTACAGAAAATTAAAGCATTTTAATCTAATAGAAAATGATGTCTCTGTAATCTTTAATCAAACTATAATAACTATGTAAATTGACTTTTGACTTTATCAATGCATTCCTGATAGACAAAACAGTCCCTTTTTCTCATTGAATTTCGCTTGAATATTCATCTTGGGAAATATGTCAAAGTACATGAGTCATTTGGGTTTTATGTTTGCAATGCTGGCAGGCAATAACGTAGAAGCGATGTTTGAAATCTCAAGAAGATCAGCGAAAGTTTACTGAACGCTACCTGTGTTTGTCCTTCCAGATTTTGAACCACTTGACAAGGTTCTTAGTGCTCTGGAGTCTGGGGTGCAGGCAATACTCCTGACCTTTGAAACGGGACACATTCTCCATGGTCACACTGTAAACACATGGGAGAAATTACGGATGAGTGGATGGATTTAAATGATATGCAGAAGGTAGAAATTGGACAAATCCTGACAAATGAGTGATTCTGAGGTGAATCATCACGACATGACTGGTAAACAAATACAAATTCAAAGCAGAATTCAATACCGCAGCTTGTTTTGCCTATTAAGAAGATATTTCCCACATCGCTGGAATCATTGAAGCAAACCGACCAAGAGTGCCTAGACTTTTATTTAGATTTTCACTTTATTATTCACCTGCGCAGCCAAAAGAACATATTTGTTGACTCTAAACTCTTCATTGGCCTCTTAAAACAGAGCAGGAGCTCTTGTGGGACTGGAGAAGCTTCTAGAATGTTAAACTCTCACTCAGAATCCAGTGCCATAAACTGAAGTGAAGGAACACTTTCAGTCCACCGGGTTTGTTTTTCACCAATGCAAATCCACACAAATGAGCTAAATGCCCAGGGATTATTTACCAAACATTTTGAGGCTAAACGGCCACAAATGATTTTCTGCATTATAAGCATAAAGACTAATATCTGTGCGCTTCAAATATTTCTGTAAATTAATCAAGTAATAAGTTTCACATCTGACCAATTTCATTTTAAATCTAGTTCTGAGAAAAAATTCTGGATCTAAACTGCAGACCGATCTCTCTCTCTCTCTCTCTCAGTTCATATGTAATGAGATTTATATATATAGCATATAATCCTAAAACTTCTTTTGAACACTCAAATAATTATCTAACTAAGATCATAGTTTGTTTGACTATAAGACATAACTTGACTATATACTGATTTTAAATATCTCCAGCTCTGTAAATATGTTGCAATGCCTAAAATGGCCAGCAGGTGGAACAGAATGTATAATAATGTCAATCAAAAAGACATGCTTTTCACAAACACAAGTTTGCTTCACACAATAGAAAACACGTTTGGATCTTACAGGCTTCAAAAACGCTGTTCAGGATTCATGCATTTTCACAACAACCATGCTAAACAATTTCATTTTGACGGTAGCATCTTCTAAATGTGCCACTAAATTGTCATCCGGATCCTAATTGAAAATCCAGTTGAAACGGCTTCTGCTGGCTACTGGTTTGACAAGGTTTATAGCTGATCTAAGATGGTCATTTATGGCCATTACGTAGTCCATTATGCATTTGGTGGCCATTACCTGACAGCTACAGTCTGGTTAGAGCTGATTAAACTGGTGTGAACTGGATTGAGCTGGATCACCATGCTTGACCACCTCGAGATGAAATGACCTGTTTTATCTAGCAGGGTCTAGGGGCAGCCGACACATATGAGCTGCAGTTACAGCAATGAGGAAATCAACAAACATCTTCTAAAAAATGGTTTAATATTTTGTTTTTTTATTCTAAGACTAGTTACTGGAAATATTAGCTGCTTAATAAATATATAATATTTACAGAATAGCTAATTATTGAGTTGTTATCCAGTTAAAAGAACCTACTCCAGATCATAAACAGTCATAAAAACACACCAAACACACTTACAGACACAAAACGAGCAAATCAAAGATAACATTTTTGTGCAACTCACAATATCATCTTTTCTTGGCAGTACGGATGTTTAGGCTTGATCTCCAGCTTTTGTACATCTTTGTACCGGATCTTCGGACCTTTTCTCGTGCATCTGCACTTGTATGCTAAGAAATGAATAAAACGTTTCAGTCTCAAGGAAAATCATGCAGTATATCTCACAAAAACTGTCAAGAGATATCGGATTCATGTTGAACCCAAGCTCAAAAAGAAATTATCTTTGAATAGAGAAGATAGAAAGACGATACAGCTGCATGAAGAAAATAGAGCCTAAAAGTGAAAAGCCAATGTGAATGTGTACACATTTTTATAAAAGCATTCCTTTAATAAAACAGCATTATAAAAAACCTGAAGTTTACATGCAAACAACATATTTCATTTGCATTAACATGCATTAAATGTAATTTGTTCATTTTTATGCATTTCAAAAAATAAATAGTAAAGGACAAGTACTGTAAATATGCATGATAGTTGTTAATTAGTTTACTTTTTGCATTAACATAATGAAAATTTGTGAGGTAAATGTGCTTAATTCTGATCAGGCATTAATGTTTTTTTTTTTTTGATGAAATATAACATGGCCATTTCCTCCAGAGATGCTTTCTGACATGTTCCAGGCAGCATTAACGCATCCAAAACTGAACTGACAACGAGGCTGCACAAAAATCAACAAACAGCACAGCAGACTGGCGTGGTGGAGATTCATTAAAGAGCCATTTGCTGTTTTCCCTCGATCTCCTCCAGCAGGTGAGCTGCGCGTGACCTACATCTGATCCCTCATCAATCTTCTCTGCTCCATTCAGCATCATCTCTAAACAGCCTCTCAGGACACAAGCCAACAAGACTCATCCAGCAACACAAAGAGCCACTATTTACTACCACTGGCCAAGTTTTGCAGAATGAACTAGATTGTCTGAGACAAGTGGAGATATTAGACAATTTGCACCAGTAAAAGGCGCTGCTATTCTGCTGGAAAAGTTCAAAACAGATCAAATAGAAGCATAGATGTGTTATAGGCTACTAAAATCATGCACTTCGGAAATAGCTAAAACGTCGAATTCTGTAGTGATTGACACTGTAACCCTACATTAAAAAAAATAAAAAAAATAATAAACATAACACATGCACTCACCCTCTGTGTTGAGCGAATAAACGGCGATAACCAGCAAAAGTAAAGCGGCCGTACAGCGATTCATCCCTAATAGTTTGTTGAGAAGCTCCAGCAGCCTCCGATTTACTCAAGCCACTCAAATCCAAATCGAGAGTGATGATAAACCCGTCTGTGTCTCTGTAATGTTGTGTGTGCTCCGCGGTACGCCACGCTCTTCTCAATCTGAAGAGTTGCGCTCGAGCTCTGAGCTTCTATAAACACGCGCTCCAGCGCCTCATTGATATGCAGAGCCCGCCGACGAATTAACTGTGGCCGTGTCTCCAAACCGAGCGAGTCGCCTACCTAGACAGCATTTTGGAATCGTTTGCATGCAGTCGAGGCTGTTTAGGTAGGTAGTGCCCTAGGCTTTGAGACACGGTCTACATCTAGCGCCAGAGAAAAAATGGAATAAAATCGAGTTAAAAAGTTTATTAGGAGAATCTGTACGTTGTCAGGGGAGATAATTGCATTGCTTTCTTGCTCTCTCACTTAATTTGTTCTCTCTGATTCTTGCTCATGAATAGAGGCTCAGTTTAGCAAACAGTTTTTTTCTTCTTCATAATTCTTAAATGTTAAAAAAGCTTCTTTTTTATTATTGGTGATAATAGTGTTATGTAATGCACATAAAATGTTTTATGCTAGTTTCACCAATAAAGTGTTATTTTGTGCTTCTAACCAGAGTTTGTGTAAAAACTCACACAGTTGCATAATGGTGGCAATTGCTTGGAACTGATGCCGTCCATCTTTATATATCATCAGCATTTTATTTTTTAAATTGAATTAGCCTTGCATAACAAAAACAAAACAACAGCTGCTAGGGCACATTCATTCACAACATCTTTTCCACATTTAAGAGTGTATTTCATATGTGACAATGAATTCATGAAGACTTGTAAGGCTTAAAAGACATAGTCAGCAATTCTCAAACATATTTTGAAAATGCAAATTTTGATTTGTATATTGCACCTTAGAGACATGCAAAGGGAGTTTCTATGCATGTCAGAAAGGTTCATTCAATAAGCGGCTTGTACTAGCTATTTGCTTTCATGCATAATACTTTATAATATAATTTTGTGCTTTTGAATTTTTGTCACCTTTTTTAAAATTTCGATGCCACAGTGATGAGTGAAACTACCTATTATTTTCTGCACTGGCACCAGACAGTGTTTGGCTCTGTAAATGATACCCATGAGAAGACTGTTTCTAGTTTCCTCCTCGTGCATGAATGATTGGAGGGCATGAAACGAACCATCTGAGTATCTGTGTCTGAGCCTCATCCCAGCTGTCATCAGCCATGCCTCAGTCCATTTCATGTCTGTCTGTGGCCTATGCAAAGGTCTGTGTGAACTGAAAAGCATGAAAATCATATGTGAAGCTGCCCTTTATTCTGCCTGACTGGATATAATAGAGACTTAATGGTAACAGACAATATCAATGCACCTCTTTAACCCAAATCAGCTACCACTGCCAAAGGCATTTATGTTGTCATACCAAAAACACAGGCAGCTACGTCTATTCTTTATTGTTTACGTCATAATGCTGAGATTGTCCACTGATCAAAAGAATAAGAAATCTGGAACATTTTAAATCAAGCTACTGTGAAGAAAAAAAAAAAAAAAAATGTTTTTCGAAGTTGTAAATGAAGATATAATGAAGATTATGTTTTGGAAGGAAATACTACATTTAAAATGCTTAATCAATCTGTTACTTGCTGCTTCTTAGTGATTAATTGTGAAATTTACTAGCAATGTCTGAGTGAAAAATATTTCTACAATTTCATCACATTGACAATGAATATGATCTACTAATTTTTGACAACCACAAAGTGTCACAATACATTTTGTCTACATTTTGACCAGTATTTCTACCGTTTTATTATTTAAACCCTAAAAATCTTTCTGAAATATTTAGTTTGAAAAGTATGCAATATTTTGCTAAAGTACAAACCTCTTGATATTTTAGCAATGACATTCAATAAGAGTCCAAATAATTTTGGAGCTGACCTAACTGACCCTTCACAATATGTAACTCATTCCAGGCAAGCATATTGGAGCAATTACTTTTGGTATGTTTATAAAACCTGTCTAGACCAAAGACCATTTTTGGAATACAGTCCTTCTTTCTTCGCTTTGAAAAATTTATGTTTGCAACAGCGATCAGAGAAGAGGATTCAGAAAGATTGCTGAGATTCGTCACATCTGATAATGAATGCAATAATATCTCAGTCGTTGTATAATTATTTAGAAAA
Organism: Barbus barbus; assembly: GCF_936440315.1. Classification (NCBI taxonomy): domain Eukaryota; kingdom Metazoa; phylum Chordata; class Actinopteri; order Cypriniformes; family Cyprinidae; genus Barbus; species Barbus barbus. Next base: position 26,302,278 of record NC_136761.1, on the reverse strand, counting down.
GGGAGATGCATATATCTCTGGCTCTGGTGGATTGCAAGTCTGTTCTGGAAGAGTCGCAGGCGGCAGGGAAAAAAATGCAATTGTTAATGCAAAAAAATTAACATAAACATATTAATGTTTGCATGACAGCAAAGTAAATAGCCTTGACAACTGTTAATCGCTTGCTATATCATTTGCTGGCATCAAGCGTCCAATCAAACGCTACAGAATTTTGGCACATATTCATCTGTCACTGGATAAAAGCAAGCCAAATCAGGCAGACTGGCCAGTTTGCGTGTCATGCTCTTGTCCTGGAAATAAAAGGCAAAAAATAAATAAATCTTGCAACAAGGATAAATATGTGAATGTTTTAACAACAAGCAGACAAGCAGACCGTGACCCCTGAAAAGGTTAGCCTCGATCCACTTCCAAATTAACTCTGGTGGGGTTTTACTGAAATATGAATGCAATGTGGGCCAAATAAAATAAATGAGCCATAAACAGGATGTGATGACACAAGATGAAATGGACAAAATGCTCAAGCACACCTGGTACTTCTAGAAGCTGAAGCATGTTGCCCGATATAGTTCGGTACAGGCGTCAAAACCACCTTTTCCTTACAGCAGTGTGCAATGGAGGAATTCCTGGCGTTATTTTCACTCCTTGACACATTTTATAAGGTCTTTGTCAGTTATCAGCTTGTAAAAATACCACCATATTTACACATATACAATAAATGCATTTAACCCAGCGCACAGCAGTTTTGGATGTTCGGTAAGTTTGCAACCTATACATCATAAAAGTGGTTCAATCAGGTTGTGACTGTATCCTTAAGCCTTTAGTTTTGTCTCTTTGGTGTTAAAAATGACATTGTGAATGCTAAGCGAATCAGAACTAAAGGTATCATTTTCTTTTTCAGTCAGGACCAAAACAAGTGTAAACACACCCTATTAATATTAACCTATTAATATATTTACATTTTTGTGTTTAAGTGCATTTGGCTTTTTGTACTGTGTTGGGCCATCACTCGATGTGCAGTACAATCTGGGTTCTGAAGTAAAACTAGTTTAGAACTCTTTGTGTTATAACCAGATAAGGGCCTTTGAGTGTATGCAATAGCATGACTGTAAAAGTTTTTGTGTTTTATTTTTCCACCCACACAGGCTCATTTTACTTTATTGTAGTTCTTTCATTAACTAATGCATTCAGACAAAACCTTTATGTATTTGTTTGTGTCTGTGGGTTTATCATGCTGAGCAATATTTTCTTTGTTGCATGTTATACAGCATATACAATGCACTGCATATGAGCACCGAATCTCTGTTGCTCAAAGGAAAGCACCGTAACACGACAACGTGTAAATCAGCACGTCAACAAACATCAAAGCAGCTCCTGTTTTCTTGAACAGGCACGTCTGTGAAAATTGGTGGTGTTTGCAGTTGCACGTAATGATTTTAAGTCAGGTTACCCAATGGCCAGCGGGCTCTCGGATTCTTCACGTTTACTTGCTCCGTGAGAGAACATGCTGGATAATTGGTGCTTAGAATTCCAGTATACAATACCATTAAATCTAAATGTCCTGGAAGAATCATAGGAATGTCTGCTTAAATAACATGTAAAGCAAAGCCCTTATATTGCATGAGAATACCTAAAGAGGAGACACAGAAGATGCATTTGACTTGCAGTGACACAAATAATTTAACTTCATAACAGTTTATTTTACAGAATACAATTTACACTTTGGCTACAGAAGAATTGTCCCTACATTGACATGCAGCATAAACAAAAGCAACTTTAGTACATACCAGAATCCTTCAGTGTCGATCTGTTCAGCATTGCACAAGCTGAGAGGCCGGACACATCCAGTCAAGTTTCTGTATACCTCTGTCAATCTCTGTATTTTTCTCAGAGAGCCTCGTTCTGGCCGGGTTTCAGTAAGTAAATAAATGTGATGAGAACACTAATCGCTGATAATGTTACATAACTGCTGCTGATCTATGCCTCACACATCTGCGGTGGATTTGACATCTTCTTGAGACATTTTCATATTATTCAGGGCAGGTTTGTTATTGTGCTTATGCAAGTTTCTTCATTATAGGCCAGACGGATCTCCATGATCATCAGAGACTGGATAAACAGTGTTTGAGATCCCTTTAATATCATTTGTTGTTCATAAAGCCAACCTTTTCTAAATTACAATAGTCCTTTGACAATAACACACAATGTATTATAATACAAGTCAGTCCAGTTCCATTAATAGTGCAATATTTCTTGATGACACACTAGTCAAGTCATATTAATTAATAGGGAACATTTGACCTGTACTGCACAATGAAATAAATCAACTCATAATATAAACTTCTAATACTACAATAAGACAAAGCACTACAAAAAAATAAAAATAAAAAAATACACTAACTCGAAATGCTATAGTCACACAGGATTTTAATATATAATAGTACAGGAGTATCAAATGCACAGTGGTATCTATTGCCTCTGAAAGCTACAAAGAAATCATGGTCACCTTTAAACTTTAATCAGAACTGTGAAGTAGACAGAAGTAATTGCTTTGAAGATTTATGACAGCCAGAGGAGCAGTGATGGAAAATGTTGGAACTCAAGTGACACCAAACCTTTTAGAGCTTCAAAGCAACAAATAAACAAATTCTTTAATGAACTGATTTTGGAAAATATAGGTCAGTTTTCAGGAAATAGTTTTCCTGTTATTGGTGCCAGAAAGGAGCCTAGCGACTGCATTGTTGTTTCATCTGCAGGGGAAACTGAGATGAATGACATATTCTCATTTACTGTACAGAGATTATTAAATGCAAGTTTTAATTTAGCAGTAGCCCTGAGGTAGAAAAGGATTTCACAACATCATTTATTAGTAATATTTTAAGACCTAGAAAGCCCAACTACAGTTTTTGCCTTCCTCTCATTTAGCTGTAGAAAGATTTTAGCCTTGCAATGTTTAATAGTAACAGAAGAAAAACTTTTTGAAACAAATTAGGCATTCTAAATAAATAAATATTGACCAAATATAAGTATATAAATGAATACATTTATAAAGATAAAAAGTGCCCAATACAGAACCTAGGGGAACCCCAAAGTTGATACCAAAGTAGAAAAGAAATTTCCAATCCTAACAGAAAATGCTCCATATTTAAAGGTGAAGTACTACAAAAATAAAGTAGACTGTAACTTTTGAGCAGTGCTTGCTTGAGATGACTGAAAATTGAAATTAAATATTTGAAATGTTACAAAAGTACCTTTGGAGTCAACATTATATCACTGGTCAGCTTTGGTAGATTCAATGATGTTCTTTGACTGGCAGTCAAAATTATTTTCTAGAAATGTCTATTCTTCTCTTCTCTTCTCTTCTCTTCTCTTCTCTTCTCTTCTCTTCTCTTCTCTTCTCTTCTCTTCTCTTCTCTTCTCTTCTCTTCTCTTCTCTTCTCTTCTCTTCTCTTCTCTTCTCTTCTTTCTCTTTCATTAATGGACTTCTCCAACAACACAGTTAATTAGACAGAGCACATAACAGGCGAATGGTGTAACGTAGAGAGAGAGAAATGTGTTTTGTCCAAATCTGGCTCAAAAGTGAAGCTAACTGCACTCCCCAAGACCTTTCTGATGTTTTTCCAAGCGTAATTGCTCTGTTAGAGCCAGGAGGTTTATTTGACTGGGTGTGACTGATGTAATACACCAGCACCCTGTGATAAACTCATGTCTTTTAAAAACATTCTGTCCAAACATCACATGCCATACTCATCAAATCTGCCAAAGCAGGGAACATATTTGAAATCCCTGGCCAGAGGCAAGAGTACCAGCACAGAGCTGGTGTTTAATGCAGATTGCATGTGTCATGAGCTTAGTATAGTTCCTGGGAAAATAAAGCCTGTCAGAGAGTGCGGTCCAGAAAATCATCCTACTACAGTGTAAATAAACAGCAGTTAAATAACCTGATTAATCCCACAAGGCCTAGCACTCTCTCTCTCTCTCTCTCTCTCACACACACACACACACACACACACACACACACACACACACACACACACACACAATTAATGGAGACATTGCATAGATTTTTTTACACAGCTAGTTATAAATATAACCATAACCTAACTCTAACTCACACAAGAAGCCTAAAAAATCTTTACAATTAAACACACACACACACACACACGTTTGTTTTTGTGAAAAGGCGAAATGGTTTTTATACTGTACAAACTGTATGTGCTATTGCCTTACACCTACCCTACACCTAAACTTAGCCCTCACAGGAGACTGTGCATTTCAACTTTCCCCCCAAAAAACTCACTCTGTATGATTTATAAGCGTTTTGAAAAGTGGGGACATGGGTCAATGTCCTGAAAAGTCACCTTCACCTTGTAATACCTGTGTCATTATACAAATGTATGTCCTCATTTGTCACAAAAACACGCATGCACACACACACATACACATACACACACACACAGAGAGAAAGAGAGAGAAATCACTTTTTTATCTTTTATGAAATTGTATTTTTATTACATTTTATGTGGATGCCCATGAGTTTGTGTGAGATTTTGTGAGGTTTAGCTAAATTCTGGGTACAACATTATTATTATTTTTTTTTACTGTACAAACTTTACATATACATAAAGGAGATAGGTTTATGTCTGGAAAACAAAGATACTGAGGACACAACATGCTGATACCTTCGCGAGCCGTAAGCTGTAAATAGAATATGGGTCACTCTGACGTTTTATTTTAAAGCCAGTATAAGACAACAAAAGAGTAACGTGACTAAAGTGTTAAATAGTTAAAGTGACATGTAAATGGATATCTAACACAGCCTGAAGATAGCCTATGTAAGGTATACAACCCAAAGAGAATGTGCTGCCATCCAAATAAATTGCTCTTGGCTGTGCACCAATTCATTGCTATGGGGAATTGACGTGGACGGTGAATTTTTTAAATCTTCCACTTGTCTCGGTCCTCCCTCGAGATGTTTCTGACAACACAGAGTTCTGTTCTGAAAGATAACAACATTTATTGGTTTTCCAACGTGTCTCAACTTCATTCTGTGTTTCATCTGATGAACACTCCATAGTCATCGTTATTAGGACAGAACAGCTGCAGGTAAAAAAAAACTCCAAGTATGAGAATTCAGAGGAGTGCATTTTGCTCGGGCAGAAGAAGCAGGCACCTTCCTTTAAGCTCAGGGCTCAACCTTGGCTGGAAGTTGAACTGGTAATGGGCAGCCAACCCAGCATCTTAGCAACTGCCATTGACCTGCTGCGGAAACTATGTGTGAATGAGGCACAAGTCCTGAGACAAGTTTGCACCCAGGGTATAGGGCCATTTTTTCATGGGCCATAATAGTGGCTTTGTGCACACATTATCTGCAGGCCTGGAGGACCCTACTTGGGATGAGAAGCACGAGAGACAAAGCAGATGCCCGCTGGTGTAATTGCACCAACAGTGGCATACCATAGTGCACTAGAACAGTTGTGTAATGGAGGAAACGGGCAAGATGCTTTTTTCCTCCCTCTGAGAGTCATATTCCTCTGCGTCAATAAAAACATGTGGGCCAGTTTAAAAAAGTTAACCCTACTTAGCCTTTGCTCTGGTTATGAATGGCACCCACCATGGGGCATCTGTTAAAACACCAGCAGACGCCGTTCAACATCAGACTGACAAACCGACCCCCTCCTCTGTGCGATTATGAGCAAAAAGTTGATAAAAGCAAGACAATGGTCCTATTGTTGTGATGGAGAAGGAGGCGGTGGCATATAGTGAGTCACAAAACATCCTCGTTATTACGTACAGAGGCGCATGACATGCTTACAATATGAATAATAACAACACATTTGAATAGTGACGTTGGAAACTCAAACTCCCGAACGACCTCACTGCGGCTTCAAAACCAATGCTTTATTTTCAACAAAAGATGAGTTCTGCTACAGACAGCACGCTCCAAAAACAATCAAATAAGCAGTTAATTATTGTCACTTAACAAAATCCTCTTAGCGATTGCATCAGGATCCATGTGCTGAGAATTATGGGAAATGTGCAGAGGTTGTTATGTTTTGGATCAAGAATGACAAATAAGCAAATAGGACTCAACACAGCCGGGTGACTGAAATGCAAAACTGTGAGGGGGAGAGATCACAGTGAAGCCGCACAATAGATATACTGTAGAGATTTCTTCTGGTTTGGAAGATCTGGCCCTAATCTGTATGTCTCCGGGGAGAACAATGCGAAACAGAGATATTTCGTGAGTCACTTTAAACTTCATTGTTCTACAGAGAAATGCGTCATCGCTTGCCAGAAACATTTAACCACGTCAACCCACATATTGTATATACTGATATAACATAATGGCAATTTGAATGCAAAAAATATATTTTATTGTGTCATCATCAGGGAATACATGAGTCACTGAATGTCTACTGATAGTGGATCTGTAGGGCTTCAAGTAAAGTAGTTAGGAAAAAGTCAAAAGAAAGAGCATAAATGAAGCAAAAGTGAAAAAGAAGTGTGCTTAAACTTACATGAATGTCTATTAATGCACATTGTTATGACAAATTGTTATACTTAAATCATGTAAATCCTGTTTTGCATGCTTTAAAGAATTACACTTATTGTGTTGACTAACTAGTGCACATGTAAAGTACTTGATTAACTGTATTATCTTATTGAATATTACATTTAAAATTGATATATTTTAAACGTACTAAATTGCAACTTCATCATTACAAATTTGTAAATAAAAATAGATTTAAATACATAAAAATTTCAACAGAAAAGACATTGACGTATATTTTAAAGACAACAAACTAATTGCATTCCAAATAAATCTGAACTATAATACATTTTCATTTAATTGCAAATACTTTGCAATTAAGTGTTCAAAAACATTGCATTCAATATATTCTTGTAAAGCATATTTTTACATAAGTACTCTCTTTAAAAGTATGCTTAAGTGTGCACTTTTTTATTTTTTTACAAAGGTAAATGGCATATATGTAGTAAATCACTCTGATGCTAAAAACCCACCACACCTGTAATGAACAGGAAAGTCTCATCCTTTCATTCAAAGCCACAAAAACCACGCTTTCTTTCCAGAACAAGCCACGTTTCCACACATCATCACAACGCAAACAGAGCGGACCACATCCCTCCCTCCTGGAGATTATATTACAGTAGCAGGGAAGGGCATTGTTCCCCGTTTCTTTGGCAAATAACTCAAACATTTCCATCAGCAGGTACGAAAAGAACAGGTGGAAGAGTCACAGATGACAAGGTGAGTTTTTTAAACGCAGAAAGCTTCCCCCATCTCTCCGCCGAAGACTCAAGACAGAGAGAGGCCTTGTGCATCGGTGTCCTTTTACTGATGAATCATACATGATAATGCTCAAAAGAACCTCCCAGGACAATAAGCGTCATCAGGAATCCTCTGGAATGTTATGTAACCGAGCCCTTTGGATTAGCAACGCTATTATAAGCTGGAACAATATATCTTTTCTGCCTCAAATTTCATCTCTCGACTCTCGAAACAGGATATTTTGTTTACTTTTCAATGAAATTACTACTGTAAAGGCAGGGTAATGTGGTCCCATGGTGCAGCGGCAGTTCATCCATCTGGCCACGTGTGTCGGGTGAGGGTGTCCATACCCTCTCGCACACAGCAGGAGGGACCCGCTCAAAGCCAACCTCAGCATGAAGCTAATTACTGTCTCCTCGCCCTGTGTGCATGGCAGGGGTTGTGAAAGCGTGGTGCGTGACTCCAGAGGCACCACGCAAAGTTGAGCAGCAGCCCTCTCATGCACGGGGACCCGATTCACGTGCACACGCATGGGTCTCACTTCACTCTGGAGGTCCAGTGGAGGTCTGTCGTTCGCAACCACGCGCTCCCTCCTACAGCTTCTCATATCACTCTGCTTTAATTTCCTCTGATTGCACCCTTGTGCAACATGTCAGCTGGGGGGAAAACAGATGATTCTGATAAGCTTTTCCTCAGTATTCTGGATGCAGTCTGCTAGACTGGAATTTTAAAGCAAGTATGCTATGTAAAATTAGTGCTGTAATCACTTCTTAAAGAAATGTTAGCTGAAACCTTGGTTCTTGGTGATTCATAAAATCAAGTCAGCGGCTGCAAAAGCATATCAAGGAACACAAAATTAATACCTGTGGCCCCTGATGATATATTAAGGTCATATGAAGCAAAACAATCGTTATGTGCAAGAAAATCATTCTTTTGAACCAGTTATTTTTCATGAACTAATTGAATCAGGTCAGATCTATAAGCTAATCAAAACTCACTTTCAGACGCCTGACAGTCACTCCAACTTGAAATGAGCTAAAATAGCAGCGTATCTGATCCTATGATGAATGAACTCATGCAGCACTCCATGTGTGATCCAAACTCTAGCATGAAGCGGAGAAATTAACATTTTTATGGTTTCTCATGGTTTATGTAAAAAGGTAGTTTATTCACTTAATATGCTTTAGACATGCAAAACATCCACATTTCACATCATAGTTGGGTGCTTTAATAATTACTGTATGCCATTGTGTGATCATGTAAAAGAACTAGTGAATTGAACAAGTTCAAATTTCTCTGGCTCTGGAATAATGTTATGAATAATGTTCAGTTTCTTTCACAGACCGATCATTTCACTTCATAAGACCTCAATATATCATCAGGAGCCATGGGCATTATTGTGGGCTCTTTGAAATGCTTAATGTGCAGCTGTTAGCAGCTATGAATCACCAAGGATCATAGTTTCAGCTAAACATATTTACTGTTCTACTGAAGAAAAATTCATCTACATCTTGGATGGCCTCAGGGTGAGTAAATTAGCAGCAAAATTTCATTTTTGGTTGAACTATACCTTTAAGAAGTCAGTGCCTCTGGTTCCCTTTCAGGAACTCGAGCTGCGTCCGAAAACGCTTAGGGAACGCCTTCAGCATGACCGCGCTCTGAATCATCTGTACAATCAGTCCAATGGAAGGGCGAGGCGTCACGGGCGGGTGAAGTCACGACCAGGAAGCTTTAAAAGCACGTGTGGCGGAGCCGGCTTCAGCTTTCTGTCATTCAGCAAGCACTCTGTGTGTCTGTCAGTCCGATACTTGTTTTGTGAGTCTTATTTGGTGTTGTTTGTCAAAATAAAGCAAAGCACTATGTCCAAGGCCACAAGCAAATCCAAACATAAGGGCGATCTCGGATCACGTTTCAAGCTGTGTGTTCCTCCCTGCTCTCGCTACATCACGAGCGGGGATACACACAGTTTGTGCGTGGTCTGACTGGGTGCGAGGCATGCGGAGTCGGCTCTTGAGGGAGTCGTGTGGGATTCGACCACGATGCAGGCACATCTGTCCACTGCTCGTATCGAGTCGATCCTCACAGCAGTCAAGAGAGTGAAAGAAGGCCAGTCACTCACTGTCAAGCAGTTTCAGAGACTGCTGGGTCTGATGGCAGCTGCGTCCAACGTGATACCTTTTGGCCTGCTGTACATGAGACCCCTACAGTGGTGGCTCAAGACCAAGGGGTTCTCCTCGAGGGGAAACCCACTCCGCACTTTCAAGGTCACGAGAAGATGCATACGTGCCTTAGACATGTGGAGGAAACCTTGGTTCTTGTCCCAGGGCCCGGTGTTGGGAGCTCCTTGTCACCGTGCAACACTAGCGATGGACGCGTCCCTCACCGGTTGGGGTGGAGTCAGGAGTGGCCACCCTGCCCACGGTCTGTGGAGTGGCCGCCATCTGACATGGCATATCAATTGGTTGGAGATGCTGGCCGTGTTTCGAGCACTCGAACACTTCCTCCCAGACCTAAGAGATCACCACGTGTTGGTGCGCACCGACAGCACGTCGGTGGTCTCGTACATTTACCACCAGGGAAGTCTGCGGTCGCGACCCTTGTACAAGCTGGCGCACCAGATCCTTGTGTGGTCCCAGGGCAAACTCCTCTCATTAAGAGCAGTGCACATTCCTGGGTATCTCAATGTGGGAGCAGACGTTCTGTCGAGACAGGGGCCGAGGCCCGGGGAATGGACGCTTCACCCCGAGGTGGTGAAGCAGATATGGAGAGTTTTTGGCCAGGCACAGGTGGACCTGTTTGCGACTATAGAGTCAGCTCAATGTCCCCTCTGGTTCTCTCTGACTCCTCCAGCTCCTCTGTACTGTACACCCTGAAGTGGACACTCTTCACTTCATGGTGCGGAGACCGCCAGCTCAACCCAGTTAACTGCCCGATTGGTACAGTTCTGGAGTTCCTGCAGGCCCGTCTCTCCGCAGGGTTAACCCACTCCACCATTAATGTTTACGTGGCGGCCATTGCGGCCTAGCACGCTCCTGTCAGTGGTCAGTTAGTGGGTAGACACCCCCTAGTTACACGTTTCCTCCGCAGTGCGCTGAGGCTGAGGCCGTTGGTACGTTCACGTGTCCCCACGTGGGACCTGGCTGTGGTACTAGAGGCTCTTTGCAAGGCTCCCTTCGAGCCCATTGAGGAGATATCTGACAGACTCTTCACCATTAAGACTGCCTTCCTTCTGGCTATTTCCTCTCTAAAGAGAGTTGGTGATCTGCAGGCCCTTTCAGTGGCCCCTGCCTATCTTGACTTTGCGCCCGTATGGCCAAAGTTTTTCTCTACCCTCGAGCGGGGTATGTACCTAAAGTTCCCTCTGTGATGCCACAGCCCATCGTACTTCAGGCCTTCTGTCCTCTTCCCTTCAGGGAGCCCGACCAGCAGAAGCTTAATTGTATGTGTCCAGTGCGAGCACTGGGCACGTACATCCACAGAGCTGCCCTGTGGAGAAAGACGGACCAACTGCATGTGTGCTATGGTCCTCCTAAGAGGGGTCTTCTTGCTACTAACGAGACCCTCAGTAGGTGGATAGTGGATGCTATTAATACTGCCTATGAGTCCTCTCAGCTCCCCTCGCCGATGGGAGTCAGAGCTCACTCAACCCGAGGTGTGGCGGCCTCCAAGGCCTTCCTAGCAGGTGTGTCTATGCAGGACATCTGCTGGGTGGTCCACGCCCCTCACTTTTGTGAGGTTCTACAACCTTGACATGCGAGCCGCTCCGGGCTCTTCTGTTCTCTCATCCTAGTACACACTGGGCAGGGACTTGTCAGTCTGGCGGCGTGGGTATCTCGTTCCCTAAGCATTTTCAGACGCAGCTCGAGTTCCTGAAGGGGAACGTCTCAGGTTACGCATGTAACCATGGGTCCCCGAAGGGAACGAGACGCTGCGTCTCGAGGCCATACCTCCGACATCCCTGCCAGCGCTTGCTTTATTCCTAGAAGCTGAAGCCGGCTCCGTCACACGTGCTTTTAAAGCTTCCTGGTCGGGACGTCACCCGCCCATGACGACTCGCCCTTCCATTGGACTGACTGTACAGATGATTCAGAGCACGGTCATGCTGAAGGCATTCCCTAAGCGTTTTCGGACGCAGCGTCTCGTTCCCTTCGGGGAACCATGGTTACATGCGTAACCTGAGACGTTCTGTAGGTGAACATGAATGACATGTGAGCAAATCTGTACAGTCAGGCTTTCATACCACACCTGAAATATGATTCACAGCAGGTTGCAATGCACTTAGGTTGTTCTGGGTGGTTGTTACATCATTGCTATGTGGTTGCTAGGTGGATGCTTTCTAGCCAGCATTTGTGAAAAAACGTTTTTGTATTTATGCAGGTATAGTTCACCCAAAAATGAAGACTCTGTCATTATTTACTCTCATCTCATGTTATTCAAAACCTGTATGACTTTCTTCTGTTGATCATATAAGAAAATAATACAAGTTTGGAATGATGTGAAGATGAGAATGTTATGACAGTTTTTTCCATTTTAGATGAGCCATCCTTTCATGTGAATCTCCAAATCCACTTAAGCCTCAAGGTGTGGTCACATTTACCACTGTTTTGAGAATTCTCAAGGATGAACTCCAGCCATTCCGATAGGAATTAATACGATGTGAGGGAAAATGCGTGTGAGGGAAAATGTTTTCCCGTACATTGCTACATTATAATAAACATTTATGCAAATGAGTTTCTCATAGGGTTTCTGTTCAGATTTTAGGCACCAATTTCAAAATTAGCTTGAAAAATACCTGAATATGAGAGCTATGGCTCTATGTTTGGGTTTTTATTGTCAGTCAGGTGAAACTAACACCCAGCATCTCTTCAACATCATTCATGTCTGTATCTCATAGGACGAGCCACATAAAATTAAAAGCTGTGTCACTGCTGTTGCCATGTGATTTGAAAGTGTTGTGCAGTGAAACTGAAGCTGCACAATATATCATGGAAAAGAGACAGTGAGTCAGAAGGATGTTTCAGAGAGTGTTTGGGCCAGCTGTCAATGAGTGGTTGGAGCATTCATTTTTCTGTGAATGGTGTTTTAAATGCTGTATGATAAACACCGGTTAGGGCTGTTGTGTACCCTGAGACAACGCCCCCACCAACTGGAGCTCAGCAGTATCAGCATCCTGCGAGTCACTCCGCGTCTGCTTTCAGGGGCTGTAAATGCAGGTATTCGTTAACAGGAGACAATATTTAGCAAGCACTATAACTATTGCTCAGGGTTAGCAATTTGAACAAACCTCTAATCCTAGGTTTAAACTTAGGTACTCGTCCCACACCATTTGCTCTGTAGACATAAATGATAGCTCAAACCATGCAGCTCATTCAGGAGAAGTGTGCTATTACTGTTGCTATAAGTGTTCAGTCTTATGACGTTTACATGGCAAATGATACAACGAGCTAAAAAAAATCATTGCACTGAAAATGGGACCTTGCTCATATCTAGGGACCAGATTTTGGAGTGGGCTCATGTGTCACTTAGGCCAGTATGCAAACACCACCCAAGACATGTTAGCAACTGCATAACAACACCCTAATACACCCTACTGGAAGTAATTCAGCTTTGCCATCACAGGAATAAATTACATTTTAAAATATATTCAAATAGAAAAAGGAGTTAGCAAAAAGTGTAATAATATTTCAAAATACTACAGCCTTGGTGATTATAATGGGCCGTTCACAGAGAACGCGTTCCATTCCAGCGCACTACTTTTTCATTGTTTTTCTATGTTAACGCACTAGACAGACATGTATGACCATCGTGTCTCACGACTTTTGCGGCGTCTTGCACATGAGCATTGCATTTTTAAGACACCGCATCAACTTTTACACGCAGCACGCTTAATCGGCGTCGGTTTTAAAACAATAGACCAATCAGAAGACCCTGGAGGCGGGGCAAGCTGTGCAAGCTTTTGTTTACAGTAGCAAGTTAGCAATGGGAACTGTTTTATTTGACAGCAACATTGGGGTGGAGCCATTCTGTACTGTGCTTTAAAAAAAAAAAACACATTCTTGAGCACCGCATCTCGGGGTTTTTAGACACGTTCTGTGTGAACGGCCCCTAAAATACACTTCTTTTGAAAAACATAAAAAAAACCTTATAGATATATATATTTTTATCAGTAGTTTATAAATAGAAACAAACCACATCTTGTTTACACTAAGGGCAAATGGTGATAAATGCCTTTAAGTGTAAAATAAATTAATATACTATTTGTACCAAAGGTAAAACATACATGAACCATGGTGGGTGGAGTTAGTGAAAAAGACATTTCCTGTAAGGTTGGTTATTTGCATTTAGTGTCAAAACAATGAACTGCCATGATTTTCTTTTCAGAAAATGCAAATGTGCTTTTTCTTACTTTTGGCCCTTTGGCAATTTTCATGAGGGAGTAAAAGAAAGAGTATTAAGGAGGAGATGGGGGACAGGATTGGGGAAACTACACAATGCATATTTGAACCTAAACAGCATGTTGGAGCATGTGCACTACCCAACAGGTCACGTCTCCAACATGTCAACCATTCCACCCAAATGTGCTATTTAACCCCATTTATATCTTGACTAAACCCTTGATATGTTATTGTTTACTGTAGGAGTTTAGCACAGCCTCACATTTGAGAGGAAATCCTAAATAGAACAAATGTAATGGTGTAGGTTACAATAATACCTTAGGATTATAAAACAGCTTGAGGGTGACTAGTTAATTACTGCTTTACTCTCATAATCTTTGCTAGCATCTCTCTGGTGGGTGTAATGAAGAATGGTTAGCATGTCTGCCCTACCCATGAACTGAGATTTGTTCCACATCATTAGTGTCTGAGGCCAGTCTCTTGCAGGAAAGAGTGACATTTACTGCAGCACCTTATCATGGCTGCAATACTCCCCTTGCATATGTGTGGGTTAGGGACTTCCATTTAAATGGATCAAGGACAAGATTGCAAGCAACCATACAAACCTATAGGTTTCACTGAAAAGTCTAGGGGTCAGCGTGACATTGCGATCCGATAAAAGCGCTGATGGGAGTGGAAAGATCTGCAGATGATCTACTGACAATGCGCAAATGAAAGAACACACACATAGCCAGATCATTTCCGTAATGGCCAATGCAATCAACTATCACAGCCATGTCATGGGCAAAATGGGTTAAGACATGCATTTTTGGGCATTAAATAAAGGCACACATACCAATAAACTGACTACCGCAAGCCTTAGTAAATCACCTTAATTTTTATGACTGTAGAAAAAACATTTTTGGTTCCTCAAAGAAGCCATCAATGCCAATAAATAACCTTAACCTTAAGAGTGTAAATCCTGACAGTAGTTTTTTTAACAGCAAAAGAGAGTTTGGGAGGATGCAATGCAAGCTGTTAGTAAATACATTTTTAAAGTTGCGATGGAAGTAGCAACAAATCTTTTCTTCCTTGACATTCATCTGAGAGAATTGGTTTATCAAAAAACAAAAATGTAGGGTGGACTCGGTTCTATGCCAGTGTTTCCCAACCCTTTTCCAGGAGGCACACCAGCGGCACACATTTTGGATAATCTGACTCATCCATTTTAGGTCTTGGAGTATCTACTAACAAGCTGATGAGTGAAATCAGGTGTGTTTGATTGGGAAAAGTTCAAAAATGTGTAGTGTTGGTGTGCCTCCAGGAACAGGTTTGGGAAACATTGATCTATGTATTGGCTGTTGATTAGATTTTGATATGTGGGTGTTTTTCTAAAAAGTGGAGGCAGATGCATGTGATCTTGCAGTGGAGTTAAGATCTACAATATGATCTATAAACATGCATTTAGAAAACAGATGCTTCCATTTCAAGCTTCTGTTATTCTTCAGGTTTCTTGTGTGCAAAGAAACTCAGTGCATTCCTTCCTCGCTTGAAAACATACAGTGCCTGTTTCAACGATGTAAAACAGTGGCACTGAACTGCAGGCAGAGCGGCGCAATTAAAAGGAGCGGTGGAATGTGGCAATGTGTCTCAAGACATTCAGTATCAACAGATGCATTCCAAGACAAACATGTCAGCCGTTAAAGAGTTATCATGTCTTATTTTATCTGGAATATCCTGTATCAAAGACCACCCAGAAGCAAACACAGCGTAATGTTGGCTACATTTCCTTTGAATGTTTTGGTCCCGTCTCCTGTCTCCTGTCCATCATGTGTTGTCCTCAGACTGCACACGGCTGTCAATGCAGATTCACCCGTGACTATGATCCACGTCCGCTTCTCCCCGAGGCTGTTGTGGAGAAATGCTTCGGTGCTGTATGCTAATGAAATTAGCTGTAGTCTGTCACACCACCTGACTATTTTCAGTGCGTCAAATGTCTGGCAGGTTTGATGGATATGGATTATCCAAAAATAAAATGATTTGTAGTCTTTTAAAAAACAAAAACGTGTAGCGCCTTAAAGCTCTGTTGGAATGTAGGGCAAACGAAGAGCCGCAGGAGGAGATCAGAGAGTTATGCAATCTGATTCTGTGATGATAAAAGCATGGAAAATATCCAAACCAGCTGTTATAATCTCCCAAAGCCATCATCAGCCGCTGTGTCCTCAAGCTCAGCACTACAATCATAACTGACAGCTTCATAGTGTTAAAAATGACCGAACCGGAATCATTTACTCTGTCAAGTAAATTAGTACTTGTGTAAGGTCATAATTCACTTTCAATATACAATAAAAATACAGCATACACCATATGGAGCAGAGGAATTATTTTAATCAGCACTAAAGGAGTTCACATTCCTGTTCCGGGCATTTGTTGACTGCATTTAATTCACCTTTCACCTCACCATTTATTCAACTCATTCACTTAAAAATAAAGTTGTATTCTTGTAAAGAAATTCATGTTGACAATTTATATTTGTCTACAAAACTAATTTCAGGGATTTAAGCATTCGACTTTAGATCAATAAAAAAATAAATAAAACTAAAAACCTATGGGGTAAAAAAATAAACTTACTACAAGACAAACAGTATTATTTGACAGCATCATATGATCTTTTACAATAACGTTTTTTTTTTTTGGAGCATTTTTGTCTTTATGGTGATAGGATAGTTTAGAGCTGACAGAAAGCGAAGTGAGAGAGAGAGGGGAGGAGGGGGATCGGGAAAGGTCCTCGATCCGGGAGTCAAACTCAGACGCCAGTAGCGATTGTACTTTCCATTTTCTGTCTAGCTAGATGTTGTTCAGATGTTACAGTAACATGAAACCCAGTTTGAAATCCATTTTTCTGTCATTACAATCATGTAATTTTGATTTCATGTTGTTCACTGGTTGTTTTTGCCTTTTTTGAATCAGTTCAGATTTCAAAGAGTAGATAAGCAGAGTATGAAGGACAGCTGATGTTAATCTTCAACAGCTGCTTTTATCAGCAATTCCTCATAACCTCAATCTCTACCAGACCCACACCAGAGTCTAACTTTCCACTAAGGGGACAGAAAGAGAACAAAACAGCCATTGTATCAGTAATGGTATAAAATACAGTAAGTAATGTTGTGTTGCTGGACTGAAGCATGGCTCTCTTTTGTAAGGATGAGGCAACTCATCAAAGCCTGAAGCAATGGACATGGAAAACTCATTAATACATTTACACCCTGATAAATACCCCCTGAATGAATGCCATCTGCCAGGAGAGAAAGAGGTCAGGGTGAAGAACGGATGGAGAGGGAATTTTTTTTTTTTTTTTGTACTCTTGAGTTTTAACAGAGTAAACAAAGATGATTCTGATGGAAATCCTTGCGGATATCACAACGAGACAGCATGTGCAAGACAGTTGGCATCTATCACAGACAGCACTTGGAATACGACTGGACCCGTGTGCTGATGTAAAATGCTGAAAAAGTGAGAAGTGAACGTATATACATCAAAACTAACAAACAGAGGTGACATGCTGTGCAGCCCCCACCTGCTAAATCCATCGCACACTCTGCCTTCTTCCATTCCAGCAGCATTCCTGCCTAACGACAACAACCAGCCCGCTCCTGCTGCGTCTGTACCACCAATGCAGTTCCTTAACATTAATTTGCTCTCATTTGGAGTTCTCGCTTGGCTAATTATCCCATAGTATGGAGATTATTAGGTGCTTTATGCTTGCCTGATAAATGCACTGGAGTGGGTTTCAGTGGCAAGGCCAGATGGCTATGCCTGGAAGGCAATGTGGGATCGCAGTGCCCCTCCAAATCCAGCAAACATGCACATAACCTCGCTCCTTTCAACACCTGTTGTGAAAGCAGGACTCATTTTCTTTTAAGCCTATCATTGTGAGGATTTTAATGAATGCTTGGAACACTACTTATTGGCATGTGAAAAGCGTGAGAGCATCAACAGATATTGAGCATGTCCGGAAACGCTTCATATCAAAACGACTGGAAGAAGATCTGGCTGATCAACAGCATTCCCAACAAGAATAGATTGGTAGTCTGTAAAAACAACACTTGTGCCATCATCACGTTTGCTGCTGCCAGGATTCTGACTAGAACCAGAAAATCTGAGCATATCACACCAGTCCTCAGGTCCTTACACTGGCTTCCAGTTACATTTAGGATTGATTTTAAAGTACTTTTACTTGTTTATAAATCACTCAATGGCCTAGGACCTAAATATATGGCAGATATGCTCACTGAATACACTCCTTAAAAGGTTCCATATAGAACCCTTTTTAAGGGTTCAATCAAAATAAATATATATATAAACCTAACAGACCACTCAGATCATTAGGATCGAGTCAGTTAGAAATACCAAGGGTTCACACACAACAAGGGGAGTCTGCTTTTAGCTATTATGCCGCACACAGTTGGAACCAGCTTCCAGAAGAGATCAGATGTGCTAAAACATTAGCCACATTTAAATCCAGACTCAAAACTGGACATTTAGGTCTGAACTGACTGCACTGTATTTTATATAATCATTTTCTATTCTTAACTGTTTTATATTAATTTTAAATCAAATTCGATATCATTTTAAAAGTCCTTGTTTTTATTATTATTATTTTTAAATCCCTGTTTGTATTGCTGTGATTATTATTTTTAATGACTATTTCACTTTCTTTTATGTAAAGCACTTTGCATTACCACTGTGTAGGAAATGTGCTACATAAATAAATTTGCCTTGCCTCATTGGGAATATGTGTCTGCGGGTAGGAACAGACAAGTGTTGTGGTGACGTATGAGCACCTAATGTTGATCGATGGGTCTGCTTGGCATTGTATGAATGAGTTTCTATATTTGGACTTAGATTTTAAAGCCTCACAGGTACACGCTGCCTTGAAATACCTGTTTTGAATTGTGCTGTGACCATACAGCAAAGTACGTCAAGCAAGAAACGAGTTTCAAAAGGGGGAAAGATCTTGTTGGCAGAAAGAATTTACTAAAGCACTAAAGTAACCCTAAAGCACCACATTATTTCCTTATTTTCATGTTATGTCTGATACTCGATAAATAGCTGATATATTCACCTTATTTTATATAAATAAGTTCAAAATAAAACATTAAGCCTATTTAAATGCTTCAAGTATATTCAGGCAACACAA
Source organism: Barbus barbus (assembly GCF_936440315.1). Taxonomy (NCBI): domain Eukaryota; kingdom Metazoa; phylum Chordata; class Actinopteri; order Cypriniformes; family Cyprinidae; genus Barbus; species Barbus barbus. The sequence goes on along the minus strand of NC_136761.1, from coordinate 26,283,413 downwards.
CAATATAATTTACATTATGAAAATTGATATTCGTTTAGCTAAAAATCACAATAGTGTTTTTAAACTATTCATGTTTTAAATAAGGTAAAATGTAAAAGAAAAAATATTTATTCATGCACAATAAAATATCCCATATCGATGAATACCAATAAATTTGCATGTGTATATTGTGCATCACAGTAAATTTGGAATCAAACTCAAGTTGAATTCAATTAGTCTAGATTAAATAAATAATGTAACATTCTGGTAGTATTGATCAGTTTTTGTGTTCCTTAAGTTAATTAAACACACACACACACACACACACACACTCACACACACAAATAATAATAATAATAATTGCACAAAAAATATGAATAACGTGTGGCATTTCTGTTTCAATGCATGTATTGGGCCAACTTCTTAGATTGAGTATGCTTTAAGATTTTCAAGGGCTTTGTGTCAGTGCAAATCACTGGACAATATGTAGAGTCAGTTTTATTAGGCTTAGTTTTTTGTTAAAAAAAGATAAGAGATCACTAGGATTTTAACTCTGAGCTTTACAATACCAATAGAAAAGCAAGGCTGATAAAGACTGCAAAAGAAATAAAGATTGTTATATTTTAGAACTGCATTATGCACTAAAGTGGTTTAAATCTATATAGTGACTAATACATCATTAGCAACACACACATAGCAAACAAATAAAAACGTTTCCTGAGAATAAAACATCCATCTGTGAATTGTCGAGCTCTTCAGACAAATTCATTCAGCCCAATGTATCTCAAGAAAAAAAACCCCTAATGTTGTGACTGGTGTGCACAGAAGAAAGGACTTAGGCAGAAATTGCCCAGACTTGCTGGTGCTTTTTTGCTTAGTTCATTACAGGTTGTGAGAAGGACTGGCTGTTTGCAGTTGCATCAAAAGACCCCATAGACCACATGCTCAAATTGTCTATTATATCACTGTGGGATTTCCTCCTTTAACAAAGCATTCTCCCCATGACCTCTCAGCACCTTTGAACACCAACTCAAGTATTTCATCTCTGACAGGGAGCTGTGAATGAATGATGAATTGCCTCTGAACAAAGTGCTGTCGTCCAACACAATCAGACTTGTTTACTTTACAGTCAAGGACGTTGCCTCTTCCCAGACCCAAATCTGCAGATAAATGAAGCTTGCATGGCACTGAGATGCCCAGGCGTTGTGTGCTGGACTGTGAGATTGACGGGCAGCGGGTGGGTGGGTGACTGAAGAGCAGAAATGGGCAGATGGTGGTCTGTTGTGACGTGATTAGGTGGCTTCACAGCAAACTGTCTGCTGGCAGGTGAGTTTAACCCCGCTGGGAAGGCTCAGTCTTGCTTGGCTGTTACAATTAGAAAACTTTGAGGCCACTTTATGTCCATGTATCAGGGCCACTCAGTCGCTTCAGTACAAAGCTCCTAAAGCTGTTTTAAGGTTGTCTACAACAGGGGTCTGAGGCCATGGACCCCCTTGGTTGATAGAAAGAACATTTGAAATACTGTATAAAATTTTATATATATATATATTGTGACGAGTCGGCTGCCTTCCCCCTTATTATCATCACCACCCCGTCCCGTATTCGCCGCCCTTCACCAGGCTCCTGACGGGAGTGGGTGTGTGAGAGAGGAGAGGCTAAAACTGCTAGGGCTGGCGGCGTGTGATGAGGCGCACCTGATGTGAATAGAGCCGCTGTTTAAATGCCGAGCGCGCCTCTCCTCGGGAGACCGGTCTCTTCCCCGTGCATGCACGCTGGTGTCCTCGTGGGTCCAGGAAGGGTGCGTAGAGGGATTCTCGCACAACCCAAGACGTTAGCTGCCGGACCCGCGGTCCGGACGAAGCCGCACCCGTGACACGGTCGACGGGCCAGGAAGTCGGGCCGTAGGATCCCCCGGAAGTGCCGCAGCGACTGAAGAGTGACGAAGCCGCTGGATGAAGCCGCCACCATCGCGCCCCGGTCCGAGAGGGGAGCGCGTGCGGCCGCCGGACTCCGCCCCTTACCTGGACCCCTCCTTCCAGAACACTGCCCTCCTTCACAAACCCCGCAGCACGAGGACACCAGACTCCCCTGGTTATTTTTGGACACTTTTCCCCCTTTGGACACTTATTTATATATATATATAGCTTTACTGATTATAATGGGAGTAATCTATTTAAGCCACTCACTTGTTGAGCAGATTGGGTGTGAACTCTTTCTCCACCAGCATTGTTTTTTTTTGCCAGCCAATTCCAGCAATTTTGATCATTTTCAGACAACATTTATGGCCCCCCAAATATTTTGTTATTTTTGTATGAATTCCTGAATGTGTCAAAAGAAAGAACAGGTCCTCTGCTATTAAGCAAGCAAAAACTTTTATTCTAGCTTCATGCATTGATTTTTTTTCAATGAAGTTTCCTAAAAAAAAAATATATATATATATAAATATTTTGAATAAAAAGCTGGGACAAATCACTTTTTTTTTTTTTCAAAGACTACGTCTGGATGGGATTCAGAATGATGATCAAAGTCGATCAAGTCCATCAACTCCTCCAAAAGCTTCACAGTCCTAAACTACTTCCTGGGCATGTTAGGCAGTTTTGATTTATATGCTGTTTAATACCTGATGATTGCATTATTTTACATATGCATCTGCTTACATACAGCATGCAATCACTTGTTTCTGCTTCTTTGCCTGTGTTTGATTTGGACGTTCAATACTTTTTCATAGATCTGTAAACATGGAAAGATGGAAAATTCCATCAATGGTGGAGAAAGAGTTAATTGCTAAAGAGTTTAAATGACCCTAACTGACTCGTTTAGCTCTGCGATAGTCCAGGTAAACTTGCAGACAGCTTGTTTTAGATGCTGACAGAAAGTCTGCTGGGGAAAGAGGGCAGCTCGGCCCACATTAGCTGGATTTCCATCCCATGCTGGAAGAAATGATCAGACTGGAAAGCGGACAGCTGTCAGTGATCTGAGGGCAGAGCAACAGTTAGTCTCGACCCATGCCAGGCCAGGCTGCCACCCCTCCACCGTCACTCTCCAAGAAACACTCAAATACCAAACATCTCAGATGACCACTGAACAACCAGCCATTGACTGCTAAAGGAAAAATTAACCTCATCCAAGAGCTTTTTTATCCTGGTTTTGTTAATCTGCATTATCCATATTTAGCTTTTTTTTTTTTTTTACATGCTCAAAACAATCATTTAAGTCTTATAGTTGCATTTTCTATTAAAAAAATGTCAAAAAGAAAAGGTGTCCTTAGCAAAACAGACTACATTTGTTCTGAGACTTTGCTTTTTCCTCATTTTTGAATGATCACCATTGGAAAGTAATGCAACAAAGACTGATAATGTCAACAGATTTGATTAATAGACCTACAAATCTCTGTGTAAAAATAATATAATAATCCTGCTATCGTTCTGAAGTCATCTTCCCTCCCAGTAATTTGGCTCTGAATCTCATGTGAAAATTGTTATTTTGATCCCCGTTGACAAAGTAGTGGATTATTCAGTAAATATACATATGTTAATTATAGGTATTTATTTCACCAAAAATAAAATAAAATAAAAAGACATTAAAAAAAATCCAAAATTTGATCTGGTGACCTCTGGTTGAGTTGACACAGAATGACCCAATAATGCTAGACAAGAATGATACATTTCCTGATGCACAAAGTTCCTGTCAAAATAAAGCAATAGGTACAAAAATGCTTTTGTCTCAAATACTGTATGTTCTTTTTGACATATTGCACAAGGTTCTGGTGTGCGGCTGCCCTGCCAGTTGGGTACCATCTGTTTGCTATCTCGGCCTGATTATAACCAGCTGTGTGGTGGGAACTTTCTTTCACACAGTGTCATGCTCTCTGTCAATGCCATAGTTCACTATCACATCCAATACTGGCAAGATACCATCTCCTTATGAATCATAATCCTTATGAATGCCCTCTCGGAAAACTTCTGGAGACATATCATTGATTTGAAATCTAACTCACAAATCCAACTTGTGAATGGAGTACCACAAATAAAATAGACAGGAATTTCTGAATGCAGTTTAAAAGTGAAAAAAAAAGGAAAAAAACGTTTCACTCTAATGCCGTTCTATACCTTTATGTCTTACATTATTCTGTGGAAAACACAAAAGGAGAAAAAAGACGTTATGAAAATACATGTCACTCTTTTAAGACTTCAAAAGCTCACAAAAACACCTTGGAATTATCAGAAAAGTAACTGCATTGTATTTCAAGTCTTCCGAAGCTATACAATAGTTTTATATGAAACACAAACCCAAAATGAATCCATTATTCACTTAAAATGTTTGAAATCCACCCTTGCTATACTTTTCAAGGTCATGGAGTTCAAAATAAACTGATATCTGATTCATGAGTGACTCATTGATGCGAGTTGAATCTATTCAATGAACGTATTCCACAGGAAAGAGAAAGTCATACAGGTTTGAAAGGATATGAGTAAATGATGACACTATTATCATTTTTGGCTGAACTATTCCTTGAAGTATTTTCATTCATTTCCTGCATCTGTGTTTGAATTCTGTGGCAATTTCCTCCCGTCTTCTTCCTCAGGAGCCCTTCCTCACATGACCACAATGTGTGGCTAATTCTGAGGAATTGCAAGTATTATAGTGCCTCAATCACTTGACATGCCCCAGCAGTTTTACCTCTCCATCTTCTCTTGTAGGAGGAAGAGCCACATGTTAGGGAACCAGGGTTAAGAGGCAAGCTACTGAACATAATGACTGAGCACTTGAAAGGATTTGAATGGCATGAAAGAGGCACAGATCCGTCTTTTTGTAAACACAGATTCTCACGGGGACTAGACTTATGGAGAGATTAGCCCCTTCAATAAACAAGTGGATGTATCAAGCTGCAAACCCGGCGCAGCTGGGCATTACTGCACCATTGTCCCGGGTAATCTGGGATGCTTGCCATTTAATCTGAATGCTATTAAAATCTCTCTTTTCTTGTGGATTACTAAGAGAGATAATAGAGCTAGTAGGTCGTCCTGACCTTCACATTAACTGCGAATCCCCCAGCGTTGCACAGAGTGTCTTCAAGTCTGGTTTAAACTGGTCCTAAGCAACTCCTGCTCAGGACCAGCACATGACCAGTTTAAACCAGCTCAAACCAGCAGCCATGCTTCAAAACATACCTAACCAGAAAATGCTGTTTTTTTCAACAGGGTATGAACAGAAAAATAAAATGTCCAAACAAGCAAGCAGTACAGTATAAATTAATCAGTTTGAACTGAAAAGGTCAGTTTTATTTGAGCAATATCACACAAGCAAGGCGGAGATAATCAGATGCAGATAATCACAGCTGTGCTAACATTCAGACCGATGTGAGTGTGATATTGCTGTATACAATAAACAAGAAGTCAGTATTGAATAACTTGCATGATATTATACACACTATTGCCAGTTTGTGTATTTTTTGCTCCCTGGATCCAACGGAAATAGTTCTAAACATGTCTCAGCAGAATCATCACCGAGCACAACACACAGTAGTGGAGTTACAACTATGTAAGGTTTATATCAGTCATTCTGATTGAGACACTTCTAAAAAGCGAATGGCTTCTGTTTCTTGCTTGTCAAATGTATATTAGCCTGTGCAGTGTGGCCTGCTGTCACCAACATTTGATTACATATGTCACGGAGTGACTAGAGGCAGGCGGAACCTTTGTGCGGGAAGATGTTTCCCTGCCGGAACTGTACCGGTGTAACACCTGGCCGGTTCCGGTTGTCCCGTGAGTTGTGAGTAAACGGGTGATTAGATGAGGAAATGAGTGTCAGGTGTGTGATGAGAGGGTGGCGATCGGCGATTGAGACACGTAATTGAGATGTGGATTATAAAAAGGCATGGTGGTGGGTAAGCAGCAGATAAGAGGAGGAAACCAGTGCGAGTGAGAGATCGCGAGGAGAGGAAGTGGGGCAGGGACGGCTCTTTGCAGGCTGTTGATCAGAGGAAACATTGATGCTGAAAAGGAGGACTTTGGAGACTGAAGGACGGATGTACACATGTTATCTTTTGGAACGAGCTAAGTACCATCCTACCCGTTTATATTGCTTTATAAAGCTTTGTGTTTCTCCATGGATGTGATGGTCAGATGATTGCTGGCCAGTAACTAAGTTTTCTGATGTGCTAATTTCTCTAAGCCAGTGTGCTTGTGGTCGTCCATCTCTCTCTCCCGCTGTCTTGCTGCCTGCCGTTTTCCATCTTTTGTCATCTTGGGTCGACCAAATGTATTGAAGACGAGGGTTTGAAAACTAAACATCATGTTGATTTGATTCTTCCCAAGCGAATACTGTTGGCTGTTATCCATCCTCTCGATTGTCCCTGGGTTACAGCGCTATTGAAGACTGAGGCGTTTGGTCGGAGCTACGAGCAGAGGCCCTAGTTTACTGTGAGTGTGTGGATTGCAGTGTGTGTTGGACAATTACACGTGTGAAGTCTTCGAGTGCTTTATTTAATACACGAGTGTGGGGAGTAAAGTCTGCCTTTGTTCGTGCCTTTGACCTGTTGGATCGCCTCACTTGAGGGGCGTTGGGTCTCGCTAACCAGTGCTTGTGGAGTGCATTATACAGAGCTGTGAGTTATCTGCACCTTCTATCCTCTGTTTGAGTCCAGTGAAGAGCCTGCTGAAGCTGTGAGTTATACGTACCCTCCACCCTCTGTCTGAGTCCAATGAAGGGCCTGCTAAAGCTGTGAGTTATACGTACCCTCCATCCTCTGCCTGAGTCCATTGAAGAGCATGCTAAGGCCGTGAGTTATACGTGCCCTCTATCCTCTGTCTGAGTCCAGTGAAGAGCCTGCTCAAGCTGTGAGTTATACGTGCCTTCTATCCTCTGTCTGAGTCCAGTGAAGAGCCTGCTCAAGCTGTGAGTTATACGTGCCTTCTATCCTCTGTCTGAGTTCATTGTAGAGCCTGCTCAAGCTGTGAGTTATACATACCCTCCATCCTCTGCCTGAGTCCAATGAAGAGCCTGCTCAAGCTGTGAGTTATACGTGCCTTCTATCCTCTGTCTGAGTTCATTGTAGAGCCTGCTCAAGCTGTGAGTTATCTGCACCTTCTATTCTCTGTCTGAGCCCAGCAAAGAGCCTGTAAAAGCTGTGTTATACTAACCCTCCATACTTTGTCTGAGTCCAGCAAAGAACTTGCTAAAGCTGAGAGTTACATGTACCTTCTATCCTCTGTCTGAGTCCAGCAAAGAGCCTGCTAAAGCTGTGAGTTATACGAACCCCCCATTCTCTGTCTGAGTCCCACCAAGAGCCTGCTAAAGCTCAAAGAACCTGCTAAAGCTGAGAGTTACACGTACCTTTTATCCTCTGCCTGAGTCCAGCGACGAGCCTGTGAAGTTGAGTTATACGAATCCTCATCCTTTGTCTGAGTCCAGCAAAGAACCTGCTAAAACTGTGAGTTAAATGAACCCTCCATCCTCTGTTTGATTCCAGCGAAGAGCTTGGTAAAGCTGTGAGTTATACTAATCCTCTATCCTTTGTCTGAGTCCAGCGAAGAGTCTGCTAAGGCTTGGAGAACCTGATAAAGCTGTGAGTTCTACGTACTTCCCATTCTCTGGCTGAGTTATTCCTCTCTCGCTGTCTTGGCCTGCTTCGAAGAGGATTCTAGGAAGACGGAGTGGATCGAGTGCCATTTTATCTTAAAAATACTTTTAATTTAATAAAGACGAACTTTGTATCTTTTATCTGATTGTCTGGTCTGGTGGTGTTCTCTGCTAGCTCCTTGAGGTGGTACGGTTCAGAGGGGCGGTGTAGAAAGGTCCGGTCGCCTGCCCCGGCCTGTGACAGATTTGGCGTAGTCGGCAGGATTCCACCTTGAGTTGAGCGACCAGAGACCCCCCGATGGCAGACGAAGATTTGCCGGCGGGCCGGCCTCAAGTTACGCCTATTTTTATGGGGGCTCCCTGGGCCCAGAGGTATGGGGGACCAGGTTCGGAATTGAGCTTATCAGAATGGAAGGCCCAGGTCGAGTACCTGGCGGGACTTCAGGGGCTAAGTGCCCCACAGAAGTTACAGTTCGTTCTGAATTCACTTGAAGGCGAGGCCAAGAGAGAGGTGCAGGCTGCACCTGAAGAGATTCGAGCTACGGCCCAAGCCATTTTTGATTTCTTGGCCGGGCAGTATGGCGATGCCACTCCAGTAGCTGTCCTCCGGACTCAGTTTTTTAATTGTAAACAGGGACCCCGGCAACCTCTACGGGCCTTCGCTCTACGATTGCGGGAGCAGTTTACTAGGCTGAAGGGGAGGCGTGATCATGGTCTGGGAGGAGAGGAGACTCTGTTGCGGGACCAATTTCTCCTGGGGCTCCGGGAAGGCCCTGTTCGTCAGAGCTTGCGGGTGCAGCTCCGCCGGGACCCCGGGCTGACGTTTGAGGATTTGCGGAGAGAAGCCTTGGCTCTGGAGTTGGACCATGCGGAGACTGCGGATTCCTCCGTTTGCATGGCCGCCAGTGGAACAAGTGACCCTTCCCCTTTGGGGCTGTCCGATTGGAGGCACACCTTACGTGCTGACCTTATGAAGGATGTCCGTGAACAAATGACCGAGTTGTCCAAGACCCTTCTGGAGGAGTTCCGCCGGGAACGGCCTCCTCTGACTTTACCCCGGGAACGTTCTTACTCGGATGGGAGTCGAGACCCAGGAAGAAGCCCATTCCAGCCTGCCGGCCCTAGATTCCAGTGGGACGAACAGGGTCGCCCGATTTGTAATGGTTGTGGAGAATCTGGACATTATCGTCGCCAGTGCGGCTCTCGCCGCAGTTCACAGGGGGGTTTTTAGAGTTGCCGGCTACTGTGGGTCAAGTGGCCGGGACCCCCTTGATGGACCCTTCATCTCCTGGCTTCAGAGATAGTTTAGTCGGGCATTGCCCCCTTGTGGAGATTCAGGTGAACGGCGTTAAAGTCCGGTGTCTAGTGGACACCGGGTCCCAAGTTACTCTATTCTCCGAAAGCCTGTCTAAAGAACTGTTCAGTGCCCAATGGTTACAGGGGGCAGAGGCTCCTTGGCTTACCCTGCGAGGGGCAAATGGTTTGGACATCCCCTACATTGGATACCTGGTCACAGACTTTGAGATCCATGGGGTCACCGTGCCGCAGAAGGGGGTTGTGGTGGTTCGAGACCCTTGCTTGGGGGCGCATCGAGCCCTCTTGGGCATGAATGTCATAATGGATTGTTGGGAGGAATTGTTTCAAGCTAGGCCCACTCGAGCCGCTCCGCCAGCCGAGAAATGGGAATGGAAACGTATTGTTGCTGATTGTCGCCGGATCCACACGGCCAGTTCCCAAAGAGACCGTGAGGATACCGGCCGGGTGGCTTGTCGATATGCCCTGTCTATCCCGGCTCGGAGTGAGGCTGTTATTTGGGCCCGGTTGCCTGCTCGGGCCTATGGACCGGAGGATTGGGTCCTTGTCGAGCCCCATTGGGATTGTCAGAGCGTGGAGGTGGCTCGAGGACTGGCCGTGGTCCATCGGGGCCGAGTGTCTGTGAGAGTACGGAACGTGAATCCTTATCCCGTTAACCTGTACCGCCATCAACGACTGGCCCGAGTTACTTCAGTGAGCCCCCAACAAGTGAGAGAAGGTGGGGAGGTTAGCTTCTGTCAAGTGAGCTCTACGGTGGTCGAAGTGGCCCTGAGGCGAGTGGACCAGCCTACGAGTCTTTCTGGAGAGGGGATGCCGGCTCATCTTCAGGGAGAATCCCTGCGAGGAGAGGGGCTGGAAGAGAGTCATACTCAACAGCTCCAGGATTTTCTGGCGAAATGGCAGCACGTATTTTCTACACACGATGAGGATTATGGTCGTACTGATGTTGTAAAACATCAGATTCCTACCGGTGATGCCGCACCAAGTCGGGAGCGGTATCGTCCGGTGCCGCCAACTCTCTACTCTGAGGTTCGTACCCTGTTGCGGGGGATGTTGGAGAAGGGGATTATTCGGGAGAGTAGTAGCCCTTGGGCAGCTCCTATCGTCTTGGTACGAAAGAAGACTGGAGCCTGGAGGTTCTGTGTGGACTATCGTAAATTGAACCAAGTAACTAAGAAGGACGCCTTCCCGCTACCGCGGATTGAGGACTCTCTTACCAGCCTGACTCGAGCCGCCTGGTATTCTACATTAGATCTTGCCAGCGGGTACTGGCAGGTGCAGGTGGAGGAGGGGGATCGGGAAAAGACCGCATTTACTACCCCCTTCGGGCTCTTTGAATGGGACCGGATGCCGTTCGGCCTTTGCAATGCTCCAGCCACATTCCAGCGGCTGATGCAGCGGTGTCTGGGCGGCCAGTTGGTGGACACCACGTTAGTATATCTAGATGATGTCATAGTTTATTCCCCAGACTTTGGATCCCACCTCCAGCATCTGGAACAGGTGTTTCGGGCAATGGAAAAGTACGGGCTTAAGTTACAACCAGAGAAATGTCAATTGTTCCGAAAAGAAGTGAAATTTCTGGGCCACTGTGTAGGTGCCTCTGGAGTGTCTGTGGATCCTGAAAAGGTGTCGGTCGTTCAAGGATGGGACCCACCCAAAACAGTGCGACAAGTGAGATCTTTCTTGGGCTTCGTGGGGTATTATCGGCGGTTTATTAAAAATTTTTCGAAGATCGCTAAGCCGTTAAATCAGCTCCTCGCGGGCTCAGGTCGTCCCCGTGGCCGGGGGTCTCCTCTTGTCGCTTGGGACTCCGCTTGCGATGCCGCCTTTCAGAGGCTCAAGCAAGAGCTGTTACAGGCTCCCATCCTGGCATATGCGGATTTCACCCAGCCCTTCGTCCTGTATACTGATGCCAGTAACATTGGCCTGGGAGCCGTGTTGGCCCAGCGGCAGCAGGGAATGGAGCGAGTTATAGCTTACGCAAGCCGAAGTCTTCACCCCGCCGAACGAAACGATTCTAACTACAGCTCCTTTAAAATCGAACTGCTGGCCATGAAGTGGGCCATGTGTGAAAAGTTTAAGGATTACCTGTGGGGAGCCAAGGTGTTCGTAGTAACTGATAACAATCCCCTGGTTCACTTGCGGACAGCCAAGTTGGGGGCAGTCGAACAACGGTGGGTAGCGCAACTGGCCAATTATGACTATCAACTTCAGTATCGACCGGGCCGGGAACACACTAATGCCGATGTGCTGTCCAGACTCCCGGAGGTCGAGGCCCGTGGTCCTCCGTTGGTGCCTTCTATTGGACACCAGGGGGAGCTCATGGTAGGAGCTGTGGAAGCACCTGGTTCCCATTTAGAGGAAGCCCCCGCTAGTTGGGGCTGGGATCCGCAGCGATGGAAGGAACGGCAGGAAGAGGATGTTGGTCTAGGGGCGATACGGTCCTGGTTGGTACAGGGGTTATGGCCTGAGGTGGCAGAAAGACGGGCCCAGACATGGGTAGTGAGAAAACTCCTCGGGCAGTGGGAGAGGCTCTGTCTGAGAGATGGGGTGGTTTGTCGGTCCATCCAAGACCCAGTGACGCATGACGCTGTGTGTCAGGTGGTGGTACCCGAGGGTCAGATCCAGGCCTTGTTACAAGCTTACCACACCCAGTTGGGACATCAAGGGCAGGAGAGGACGGTGTCCCTGCTGTGGAGGTATTTCTACTGGCCAGGGATGGAGACGTCCGTGAAGTCGTTCATTCGGAAATGTCAGCGTTGCACGCTCTTTAAAGCTAGACAGGAGGTGCGAGCTCCACTGGTCCCCATGCGGCCCAAGGCCCCTTTGCACATTGTGGCTATGGACTTTTTGACGTTGGGTCGACCGACGGATCGCTTCCAGAATATCCTGGTGGTAACTGACCTGTTCACGAAATATGCTTGGGCCATTCCGACTCTGGACCAGACAGCTATTACGACTGCAAACGCTCTGTGGAGGACGGTGTTCCAACCGTTTGGGTGCCCAGAGACCCTGCATTCAGATCAAGGGCCAAATTTTGAATCCAAGGTTGTCCAGGAATTGTGTCGACTTTATGGGTGTAGGAAGAATCACACCACGCCATACCATCCTCAGGGTAACGGGGGGTGTGAGCGGTTTAACCAGACCTTGCTGGGCTTACTGGGGACGCTGGACACGGACCATCAGAGTAACTGGGTTGATAGTCTTCCCGCCCTGGTACAGGCCTACAACAATAGTGTACATGGCACCACCGGGTATGCTCCAACTTACCTGATGTTTGGGAGACACGTGCGTCTACCCATGGATTTACTATTGGGAACGGCTGTGGCTGGAGAGACTGGGAGTCTGACTGATTGGGTAGGCAGACATCATCAACAACTCCACTCGGCGTATGAACAGGTCACTGACCGAATCAACGTAGCCGCTGCCAAAAACAAGCGGTTGTATGACCGGACGGCACGGGAGGCTCCGTTACTGCCCGGAGAGAGAGTTTTGGTACGGGACAATCGGCGCCAAGGGAAGGGTAAACTTAGTGACCGGTGGGAGGCCCTGCCTTATGTGGTGCAACGTCAACAACGCCCCGACCAGCCGGTTTACAGTATCCGCCCTGAGGGAACGTCGGGCCCAGAGCGGGTTTTACATCGGAACTTACTCCGCCCCTGTCCGAACTATCCGAGGCCTACAGTGGAGGTTCCAACAGTCCCTGTGGCCCCTAGGCCACCCTTAGTGGGGTGGGCAGTGGTTCCGAGGGGCCCGAACATCGAGCCAAGAGGGGTGGATCCCGCTTCACCACCGAGACGTTCCCAACGGGATAATAGGGGACAGCCCCCAGAGAGGTATGGGGATTGGGTGTCGGAACCCAGTTCTAGGGACTAGAACGGACTGGTGGGGGAGGATGTCACGGAGTGACTAGAGGCAGGCGGAACCTTTGTGCGGGAAGATGTTTCCCTGCCGGAACTGTACCGGTGTAACACCTGGCCGGTTCCGGTTGTCCCGTGAGTTGTGAGTAAACGGGTGATTAGATGAGGAAATGAGTGTCAGGTGTGTGATGAGAGGGTGGCGATCGGCGATTGAGACACGTAATTGAGATGTGGATTATAAAAAGGCATGGTGGTGGGTAAGCAGGAGATAAGAGGAGGAAACCAGTGCGAGTGAGAGATCGCGAGGAGAGGAAGTGGGGCAGGGACGGCTCTTTGCAGGCTGTTGATCAGAGGAAACATTGATGCTGAAAAGGAGGACTTTGGAGACTGAAGGACGGATGTACACATGTTATCTTTTGGAACGAGCTAAGTACCATCCTACCCGTTTATATTGCTTTATAAAGCTTTGTGTTTCTCCATGGATGTGATGGTCAGATGATTGCTGGCCAGTAACTAAGTTTTCTGATGTGCTAATTTCTCCAAGCCAGTGTGCTTGTGGTCGTCCATCTCTCTCTCCCGCTGTTTTACTGCCTGCCGTTTTCCATCTTTTGTCATCTTGGGTCGACCAAATGTATTGAAGACGAGGGTTTGAAAACTAAACATCATGTTGATTTGATTCTTCCCAAGCGAATACTGTTGGCTGTTATCCATCCTCTCGATTGTCCCTGGGTTACAGCGCTATTGAAGACTGAGGCGTTTGGTCGGAACTACGAGCAGAGGCCCTAGTTTACTGTGAGTGTGTGGATTGCAGTGTGTGTTGGACAATTACACGTGTGAAGTCTTCGAGTGCTTTATTTAATACACGAGTGTGGGGAGTAAAGTCTGCCTTTGTTCGTGCCTTTGACCTGTTGGATCGCCTCACTCGAGGGGCGTTGGGTCTCGCTAACCAGTGCTTGTGGAGTGTATTATACAGAGCTGTGAGTTATCTGCACCTTCTATCCTCTGTTTGAGTCCAGTGAAGAGCCTGCTGAAGCTGTGAGTTATACGTACCCTCCACCCTCTGTCTGAGTCCAATGAAGGGCCTGCTAAAGCTGTGAGTTATACGTACCCTCCATCCTCTGCCTGAGTCCATTGAAGAGCATGCTAAAGCTGTGAGTTATACATACCCTCTATTCTCTGTCTGAGTCCAGCAAAGAACTTGCTAAAGCTGAGAGTTACACGTACCTTCTATCCTCTGTCTGAGTCCAACCAAGAGCCTGCTAAAGCTCGAAGAACCTGCTAAAGCTGAGAGTTACACGTACCTTCTATTCTCTGTCTGAGCCCAGCAAAGAGCCTGTAAAAGCTGTGTTATACTAACCCTCCATACTTTGTCTGAGTCCAGCAAAGAACTTGCTAAAGCTGAGAGTTACATGTACCTTCTATCCTCTGTCTGAGTCCAGCAAAGAGCCTGCTAAAGCTGTGAGTTATACGAACCCCCCCATTCTCTGTCTGAGTCCCACCAAGAGCCTGCTAAAGCTCAAAGAACCTGCTAAAGCTGAGAGTTACACGTACCTTTTATCCTCTGCCTGAGTCCAGCGACGAGCCTGTGAAGTTGAGTTATACGAATCCTCATCCTTTGTCTGAGTCCAGCAAAGAACCTGCTAAAACTGTGAGTTAAATGAACCCTCCATCCTCTGTTTGATTCCAGCGAAGAGCTTGGTAAAGCTGTGAGTTATACTAATCCTCTATCCTTTGTCTGAGTCCAGCGAAGAGTCTGCTAAGGCTTGGAGAACCTGATAAAGCTGTGAGTTCTACGTACTTCCCATTCTCTGGCTGAGTTATTCCTCTCTCGCTGTCTTGGCCTGCTTCGAAGAGGATTCTAGGAAGACGGAGTGGATCGAGTGCCATTTTATCTTAAAAATACTTTTAATTTAATAAAGACGAACTTTGTATCTTTTATCTGATTGTCTGGTCTGGTGGTGTTCTCTGCTAGCTCCTTGAGGTGGTACGGTTCAGAGGGGCGGTGTAGAAAGGTCCGGTCGCCTGCCCCGGCCTGTGACACATACACATTCAAACGCTTAGCAGACAAATAAATACACTAGCAGTATTTTAGCAAAAGTAATGGTTTCTGTGATTCCCTTGTTATTCTTTTTTTGTTGTGGTTGTAATATCTCACCTAATCAGTCAATATGGTTCCTCTTGGCTTTTGAAAGCATTTAGATTGTCAACAAAAGCACTTATAAAGCCATCCACGGAATGATGAGAGTAGAATATTTAATAACAGGTAATTCCACTCAAATAACTGCAGGGGGCTCCAAAGTGGCAAAAAGAAAAAGAAAACAAATCCAATGTCTGTGGCAATGTCTCCAAGAAGCTTCTAGAAACCTGCAAAGCTCCCTGAAAAAATATGAGCAAGTGCACGTAGGCAAAAGCTGCAAAAGCAACGGATGCTCACACCAAATGTTGATTTAATTTAGTTAGTTAATTGATAAAGAAAATCTATTTATTTTAGACAGCATCTTCATTTTACAGCATTTTTACACAAGTGCCTAAAACTTTGAACAGTACTGTAGCTTTGCAGGAAGGTTTCTTGAAGCGTCTTGGAGAAGTTGCCACAGTTCTTCTGGATTTAGTCTCAGTTTGTTTTAATGTCACTCCAGACTGATGATGATCAGATCAGATCTCTGTGTGGAGCACTGGCTGTTTCAGACAAAAATCTCACTGGATTATTACAATTAATGGCAAAATTAATGTTTGGACATATAAACTGATATTTCCTACTGACACACTACAGTAAAAGATAGAAATAACTGACTTCAAACTATTTTTTAGCTGCTGAAAATACTAGTGTTCGAATCATTTTGGCCACCACTGTAGCTAGTTGAGTGCATATTCAAATGCAACCAGCCACGTTGTGAATGAATCAGTGTTGCAAACAATTCAACTGAGTGCTTCACTGACTCATAACGATAGTCGCTTGTCGCCTACTGGCATAACGTTGTAACCTGTAGAAAGACTCACTGAACAATCCCCACCACTAAAGCACAAACTGACAGTCTGTCTTGAATGAACAAACACAACAGTGTGATATAAACGGTGAAATGACCCAGTGCTTTCGGACTGTATAGTTTAATTTAGAGTAGCATACCATGGTATTTTTACTATTTCTGTATATGCAGAAATAGTAAGAGTATGGAAGGCTGTTCTGACCAGATTTGATGAATGGTAGGCTACTAACTGTCGTGCAATGTACTATGAGACCTAATGTATCCATATCAATATAAAATGCAAGACCACTGGGGCAAATAAGAACAAAAACTTACTGAGTGCACCCTTAAGGGATAAAGGATCAAGACCCAGTTATTCAAAGACAACAGGTCACACGAGTTTTGTGGAATACACACTGCGGGAAAAACATATCAAAGTTCAACAAAAATATCAGAGTTCACTGACTAATTGGAAATAAAATGGCCCTACAGAACAATCTGCCTGTTGTGGGTCAAGAACACGGCTGTAGTCAGAGTTTTCCTTTGTGTCCTGATTAGTGAAGGAGAAATCATCCTCATCTTAACCAAAATTATCAAATCTATCCTGGCACTAACAAATGCCTGACATTCAGACTCACAGCAAATTGGAGTATACCTCCATCTAGTGGACAAAACCCCTAAATACACCTTCTCTTCTCTTCACTCACTCACTCACACACACACACTGTATATAAAATACACACATTACACTTTTGACCAACAACTGACAATATGTCCTTGGGCTTTGCTGATCTGGATACTTGTTCCAGGTGCATATGAACATTACTGTACATTTGACATATTTAAAAGAAAAGAAGGACCTTATTGGAAATGCTTACATAAAATAAAATAAAAAAA
This sequence comes from Barbus barbus, assembly GCF_936440315.1. Taxonomy (NCBI): domain Eukaryota; kingdom Metazoa; phylum Chordata; class Actinopteri; order Cypriniformes; family Cyprinidae; genus Barbus; species Barbus barbus. The sequence goes on along the minus strand of NC_136761.1, from coordinate 26,266,816 downwards.
TGACAAAAAAAATCCAACTGTGTATTTCATTACAAGTTTAATTCAACATTCACTGTAAGTTAATCATCACTCTCTAATTCATATTTAACAAAACATTATTAGAAAACGCACCGTATAACAACCAGTCTTCTGATTAGAGGTGCTAACATGACATTGTTCACTGGGGATTCCTACCTTATACAACAGCATGTGGTGAACAGGGGCGAGACAGAACAAGGAGGAATATTCATTAACACTGATTAGCTTTTCCTTGGGAATATCTATAGACCTCGCTCTCTCTGAGTAAGACAATGAGTGTTACATCTGAAAAATGAAACAAAACAAAAACAAAAAGGGTACACATGAATCAATACAGTAGTAATGGGTGTAATATATTTGCATTTAATATTTTAGTAAAGGACGGTTATGACAGAATACTACGTCAGTATGAAGTGCTTTGCACCAGAGACACGGTCACCTGTATCACCTGCCGACGCATTTGGATTTCAACTGTACAAGGTAAAACAGGTAGAGAGCGTTTAACTATCATAGTTACTACAATAGCTTTACTGCTTGACAAGTTCACATTTAACTTTTCCATGCAGTCATGCAAAAAATTCACTCTGATGAGTTGCAGCTTGTAAACCAGAGCCACGCCGATGAGCTTCGCAAAGCAACATCCAAAGTACAAAATATCAGCCCATCCCACTCGAAGCTCCATCCTTGAAATCCGCAGGTGAGCTCTCTGAGGTCCGTTAGGAAGCAGTTCATTTGTTGCCGCCACCAGAACACAGGAAGTTGGCTCACCACTTCCTGTGTTAGAGAGTCTAGAGAGTCCTCGCCTGATTGGGCACTTTTCAGCTCTCACACTTCACAACAGACATGCAATACGCAGACCAAATTAATTCTCAGGTTAGGTTGTACATTTATATAGATTTATACATATTTATATAATTCATATATTTTCAGGAATGTTAATCTGTGTGATTTTGTTCGACGATACAAAATTACTTTTCATATGACACATATAAGCAACATCATAAAAGCAGTCTCTTTCTTTAAAAAAACATCCCTTAATAAAAATAAGTTCTATTTGTGTTTTGTTTATTTTACAATATATTTTCTTTTCCGCTCCATCTTCTTCTCCAGGTTTGGGACGAGGGGGGAAGGTTGGCTAATATTACAATTGGCACTTTTTGCAGCCGCACTCCACGGTGGTCTCCATCTCCTCGGAAAAGGAGGATCCGTCGGAGCACTTGAAGCTGACCTTCCGTCTCCGGCTCTTGGTGGGGGTGCAGCACAGGCCCGAGCGGCAGGCGCTTGGACACCGAGCGATTTTAATGGTGGAGGTGCAGTTTTTATGGCCCATATTACGCTTGAGCAGCTCACGGACCATCTCTCCTTGGCACGTCGGCTCTGCGTGGAGGAGGGGACGGAGGACAGGTCATCAGATAAAGCATTTATGTAAGAGATTAATAAACATAAGGACTTTCGGGTCAGATATTGACTTGTGTTGCTTCACTCTTCTGGATTCTGTACGGCAAGCTAAAGATTACATGAGACAGCATTTGTAGTGAATGTGTTATTTTTGAGTGGAAACATCATTTTGCAGGAAATAAAATGTGGGAATTTTATTCATCAGGATTTGATTGCATGAAGCACTCCCATTCATTTTTGATACAAAGAAATATATTTTTTATAACAGATTATGCTATGAGCTCTGAGTTTGTTTGTTTTTTAATCAAAGGTACACTGATGCCAAAATGTTGTTTTTCACAGAAGTCTCTTATGCTCACCAATATTATTTGATCAAAATATAGTAAATATTAGTAATATAATAATATTGTGAAATGTTATTACAATTTAAAATATCTGTTTTAATACGTTAAAATGTAATTTTCAGCATCATTACTCCTGTCTTCAGTGTCACATGATCCTTCAGAAATCATTTGAGTACTCTAATATGCAATATATTTGCTGCTCAAGAAATATTTCTTCTTATTATCATGAATTATGTTGAAAACAGTTGTGCTGTTTAGTGTTTTTTGTGAAGCATTTGATATAATTGTTTTATGAATAAATACAATTTTGTTTGTAAAAGTGTAAAGTCTGCATTCTTTCTAAATAAAAGTACAAATATATATATTTTTTTAAAAAAATACTGATTTTGAACTGTATTGCATATGCAATACAAGACTGACTGGTTATTATTGTTGTGCTCTATTGAAATGAGATATTATTGCCAGTATCAAGATATTATTGAGATATCATTGATATCCCCACCCAATGAAGTTTGGTTACATCTGCAGAAGAAAAAATCATTTATAATGCATAGTAACTTATTAGATTTTAATGAAAGATTTTCAAAAGAGCAATAAAGTTTTTGAATGCGGATCTGCAATGTATTAAATTACAATTAGTAAATGGATATACATACCTAAAACAATATAACAAAAGAATGGGTGATAGAGCAAGGGGTTAAAGCAACCTCACTGCAAAATTTTAGGCCCCCATAGAAAAATGTGCACTGATGAAATGTGCACAGTAAGACCAGAACCATTTATTATGAAAATAAAGAGTTTTTTAAATCTTGTTTTTATGTTCTATTCTATATGTAAATAAAAAACCTGAATAATGGATGTCTCCTGCAGTGCTGCGTCTCACCTGTTTCACAGGACGGCCCGCTGTACCCAGACTGGCAGTGGCAAACCGGCTCTCCGCTCTCCGTCACCCTGCACTCTCCGTACACACAGCGCAGCCCCTTGCAGACGGCAGACTCTTCCCGCCTGTCACAGAACTGACCCGAGTATCCATCTGCACAAGAGCAGCTGTACGAGGAGCCCTTCGGCACACACACACCGTGCATACACCTGCACATGAGGAGAGAGGGAGGAGATCACTGCCTGATACCAACACAACTGTGAGTAGGTCAAGATAATGAAAATTATCACAATAATTTTTTTTTCATATCAGTCGATATCGATAATTTTCACGTCAAATTTTTATTTATTTGAAGTTTAAAGCCAGATTTTTGCTCCAAAGTGAAACCAGACTGTTCATTTTCCTTAAAACATCCTTGACAAAATGTATCTCTAAGAAATGCACTTTTGATAGTAGTAGCTTGAGTTAGGATGCAGAAGCAAATTTTTGTTCATTATCAGTAACATCTGTAAGAATTGTAGCAACCTCATTTTTATATTGTGAAATTTAATTATTCTAATTATATTATATTATTATTTTAATTATTATTATTATTTGTATTAATCATTGGTCTTCCATAATAGCATACATTTAAATAATGATAATCACAGTATATATAGCACCTCAATACCATGTTAAGAATATAACAATATGGTTTTTAGGTATTTGTATGAAAAACAGTAGTCTAAAGACATTTAGTATACATGCACAAATGCTATAGCTTAATCAAAATACTGTAATTATATTTCATTACTCATGTCTAAATTAATCATATAATAAAGTTCAATATGAATATTCCACATTTCTGACACAAAACCATACTGCAATTAGTGTTACTACAGTAAATCCATGGTAAATGATGGCGATTTGTAGATAGCAAAGGTATTGTTGCACACAGTGTTTCTCAGCGCGGTTTCATCTGGCTTTAAAATCACCGAGTCATTTGTGTTCTTTGCTGAATTCAAGCGCTTCACACTGGATCTCACACACTGAAAAAAATGATACTACATTTTTTAAAGGTAAGTTCTTGCAATCAATTTATTTTAGCTACATTTAAATATAATGTAGCTAAAATAAATTGACTGCAATCACTTACCTTAAAAAAATTGAGTAAATTCAATGAATAATTGTTTTTCAGTGCAGCGCTGTTTAGTGCTTGCGTGACCGAGACTCATCTGCTTTAATGAGCTCATTTAAACTTTGATCTCTTCAATATCCTTTTATAGTTTTCAAATAATAATTATCGTTATGGATTAATCGGCCAGCCCTAACTGTGAGTGTCTGTGCACCTGCGGGTGTCTGTACCTGCTGCTCTGACAGGGGCTCTGGGAGGTGGTCTCTTCACACAGCGGGCCGCTGTGGCTGCTGGGACACTCGCAGCTCACGCCTGCCTCTCCTCTCTGTCTGCAGGCCCCGTGAGCACAGACGCCGCAGGAATGACAGCCCGGCAAGATGCCCTCCACCCCTGCCAGCCCACCGCCGAGGTCCTGGAGCTCACCGTTGAGCCGTACGTCATGAATGCAACCGTTAAAGGACTGGAATGGACGGTCTGGACCCGGTCGCAGGCCTGCTGTGTCAATCAGAGAGGGCACACCTAAAATACCAACAACAGGCAAATATTAGCACACATGCTTATGCAGTATTGGGGAGTAACTAGTTACATGTAATAGAATTACATAATTTAATTACAAAACAAATGTAACTGTAATCTATGGAAGCCCGTTTCTGCCACTCAATAAAAAAATGTAAAAGGTAATTGTGACCTTTTTATCTCACAATTCTGACTTTTTTCTCATAATTGTGTGATACAAACTCGCAATTCTGACTTTTTTCTCATAATTGCATGATATAAACTTGCAATTCTGACTTTTTTCTCATAATTGCATGATATAAACTCGCAATTCTGACTTTTTTTCTCATAATTGCATGATATAAACTTGCAATTCTGACTTTTTTTCTCATAATTGCATGATATAAACTTGTAATTCTGACTTTTTTCTCATAATTGCATGATATAAACTCGCAATTCTGACTTTTTTCTCATAATTGCATGATATAAACTTGTAATTCTGACTTTTTTCTCATAATTGCATGATATAAACTCGCAATTCTGACTTTTTTCTCATAATTGCATGATATAAACTCGCAATTCTGACTTTTTTTCTCATAATTGCATGATATAAACTCGCAATTCTGACTTTTTTCTCATAATTGCATGATATAAACTCGCAATTCTGACTTTTTTCTCATAATTGCATGATATAAACTCGCAATTCTGACTTTTTTCTCATAATTGCATGATATAAACTCGCAATTCTGACTTTTTTCTCATAATTGCATGATATAAACTTGCAATTCTAACTTTGTTCTCATAATTGCATGATATAAACTTGTAATTCTGACTTTTTTCTCATAATTGCATGGTATAAACTTGCAATTCTGACTTTTTTTCTCATAATTGCATGATATAAACTCGCAATTCTGACTTTTTTCTCATAATTGCATGATATAAACTTGCAATTCTGACTTTTTTTCCTCGAAATTCTGACTATTAAGTCAGAATTGCGTGATATATAAACACACAATTGCGAATTATAAAGTCAGAATTATGAGATATAAACTAGCAATTCGGAGAATATATCATTCTTTTTCTCCCCCTCAAAACTGGACTTTAACTCGCAATTGTGAGTTTAAATCACGCAATTCTGTGAAAAAAAAGTCAGAATTGTGAGATGAAAAGTTGCAATAACTTTTTTTTTGTTTTTTTTTAATTCAGTGGCGGAAACAGGCTTCCATAGTAATCTGTTACAGTTACTGAGAAAAAAATGTGTAATTAATTTACAGTTACTTATGAAAATGTTAACGATTACAAAGGGAGTTACATCTGAATATTTTCACACACATACAGCTATGATTGATTTCTTTCCCAAATTGCATTGACTGCTCGAAAATATGAGACAGCAATGTTTCAGGAATTTAGGACACAAAATAGGACACATGCTTATTCGATAACTGTTTTATTTCCTGTTTAGGTTTATGTATTAAGCCTATGCTTTATTTTTATTAATGTTTCAAAATGTTTGCTATTTGAAAACATTTTGTGTTTTAGATGCTTACCGCCTATGTAGAGCTGTGTGTTGTGGTCCACAGCCGGAGGACGGGGGAGTTTGCCCAGGCTTTTCGGTGCACCTTTATCCACCACCAAACTCAGCGTCTGATTCTGGATCAGCACCTCCACCGTGTGGAAAAGACCATCGTTCACTGACTCCACACTGCAAGACAGCAGAAGATAGCGAAAATAGATATACATTTACTGTATTTTAAAATGATAATTATCCAAAATGAGTGTTAAATTAACCATTTTTGGTTGAATTTTAATGTATGTTTGGGAAATTGTATGTGTACATTGTATGCTTTTATGAGTGTAATGGTTATGTGCGCATGGATATGGTTAGTGTATTGGCACTTTGCTACAATCTTAAGTTTCCCTAACGGGACAATAAAACCTGAGTCTGAGTCTAAATTCAATATTTATTGCATGAAAATAATTTTTTTATATATTTTTTTTCCAAGGAGGCAGTATCAGTCAAGAGCACACTTGAGATTAAATATGAGACAAATAAATGAAAGAAAGGACGAGAAAAGAAAAGTGTTTTCTGTTTGAAGAGATTTTAAAATGTAATTTATTCCTGTGATCAAAGCTGAATTTTCAGCATCATTACTCCAGTCTTCAGTGTAACAAAAACCTTTAAGAAACATTTCTTAAAATGTGAGCAAAATATCCTTATTTTTGTGCCATTTCCAATTAAGCTTTTATTTCAGTGTGAAAATATTATTTAAATTTGTCCATTTTGGATACACAAAATTCTAGCTATAAAACGACAGTTTTAGCCTTAATGACTGTTTTAACTGAGCGTATCATGTCACCGTTGGGGTAAAGTAACATTTTAAGCCCTAATGAAAAGCCTGAATGTGCAATACAGAATATCTCCCCGCTGTCTGAAAATGCCATGGTTTCCACATTAGACTCCGTCAGGTGTATTTCCAGTGAATTTGGCACTGATGTGGGGAGAGGTTATGTTGTGGGAAAAGGAGAGCTTGTGTTGGCCATGAGTTCACTCTTTCTTTGAGTTAGCACGCTCAAATCACATCCTGCTGAGTTTGGCACTGTGACTGCGTGAACTCCTGAGAGCGATTCTGTTTCACACGGTCATTTTTTAACCATTGAAGAGTGCCGTTTGTTCCCGGGTTCCACGAAACCTCCATGAAACATCTCATAGACTTTGGCCGAGATTCTGCTGACTTCTAGGACTGTATTTTGCTTAAAGGTGAGATTTAGGGTTATGAACTTATCAGTAGCCCCTGAACTATGAGAAAGCAGTCTGCTCAGGCAACAGAAAGCCCAGTTTTGTATTGTAGTAGTTATTGCTGGAAGGAGCACAAGCAGTTACAGACAGCTAGAGACAGTGGTTTGGCAAAGAAGCCCAGAGACCAACAGAGAGAGAGAAGGGGGTGCGAGAAATGATATTGTGGCGAGTACAGTATATCTTAATCCCCACCTCAATTTAAAACAAGGTTTTCCTCTTTTTCTGTCTTTGGCAAAAAATTAAAATAAAACAAATAATAAAATAAAACAAATTACATTTATATCAAATATATATATTCTATGTGTGTGTATGAAGAGTTCATTAGTTCATTTGCAAAAACTGATTTTCAAAAATCACGTTTTTTCATTGTGCATTCCAATTAATCTCAATCTGCAGTTGGGTTATTTTGATCAGGTAAAAAACAACAACAACAACAACAAAAATACTAGCTAACTAACACAATAAAATCACATAATAAAAAAAAATATTTTTGAAAATGTAAATGTTAAATTTAAAGTTTTCGCAAATAAACTCTTCATATATATATATATATATATATGTGTGTGTGTGTGTGTGTGTGTGTGTGTACTAAACAAAAAAACAACAACAGAGCATTGCCAGCACAAATACATTAAGCAAACAAAGCATTAAAATGAGCTCATTTTTGCGGGCAGGCAGCTAGTATTTGCGCTGGCCCACAATGCTATTTTCCATTGCTGAAATGCTGAGGCCATAGGTGCCGATAGAGATCAGTGTCCCCAGATATAGGGGGTACGGTTCACGGAGGTCTTGGCTGAACAAAGACCCAACACAGGCGCACGTGTGGTTTGCATTACAGGCCCATAATTCAATCCCTGTTGCAAAATAGGCTTTTGCAACAAACACTACAGTCTGCGGGCTGAGACCCCCCCTAAAAACATCTCAAGCCCGTCCATTTGATACATCAGCACCACCATAGATGAACGGCTTTATTATAATATAAGGACATTTTCATCCACTGTCTCTGGTTTTGACAGCCGTCTTTCATTAAGAGAAGCCTACACGCCAGCTGGGAAAGGAAATGGGAAGAGTATTTTGTGGAAAAGGTGGTGAGAGTGGGAATATAACAGAGCAACAAGGAAGATTCTATTATGAGAATGAAAACATTCTTAATCAGAACATAAATATCACCATGGGGGACAGAAGTCATCATTTGGAGCTAACAAAATGTGTGCAGTGAAGCTCTAGCACCACTAGGAGGCACCATATATCAAGATGTAGCCTAGCGCTTGCAACTATCTGCCTTTTGTTCATATTCTGACAGAAAATATCCTGAGGCCGTAATATTTTTAGAACAGGGGGGGGGGGGGGGGGGGGGGGGTTGAGAAGGTGGAGTGTCTTTGATGTGCGGCTAGCCTACATATTAGCTTCAAGCAGCCCAACAGAAACCCGTGAAGATTTCAGCAACCTCATGTCACCCCTCTCGCACGAGGGAAGTCAATTTCCTGTCAGCTGAAAATAAAATACTCTGTTTTTCCTCGAGCGAAACCGCATTATAAATGACACATACACAAAGTTAGCAACTATTACCGGCTCCTTCATCTTGGAGAGTTATCTAGATCAGAAAAGCTGTAGACATATTTACATTTTCCAGATTCAATTACGCGGCACTATCATTTGCTTACACGAGCTAAGAGTAGCGGACTGCAGCTGTGAAGTCAATTATGCCCTTCTGGGACGTGAATTGCTAAACAAGCTTATGTAGCGTTCGATATATCATGGGGTGTAACCAAGTAACGTTAGCTTTACTTTACAGATGGACTGAAGTTAACAGGTAGCATCAAAACACTTGTAAGTAGCAAGGAACAAGGTCTCATTCTTGGGATGAGAATATGTAGCTTTCCTGAAGCTCAAACAGTAGAGCATAGCGCTAGCAATGTTAAGGTCTTGGTTTGATTCTTGAGGAAAACAAGAACTGATAAACTGTGTACATGAATCAAACACAACCCTTAACAATGTAAATCACTCATATATGCGACTAAATCTTCACTCTGGGCGATTACATATTAGCCAATGGCTAATAAATTCTTAGATTTTACTCGCCAGTGTGTGAATTGGAGGCTAAGTATATGTTTAAAGCAGATATATTTTCACTCGCCGAACACTCTGAGCGGGGCTAAACGCTAGTGTGAAGGCTCACTACTCACACAAGAGCAAGAGAGTCTTAGGGTGTATTCACACCTGTCTTGTTTGCTTCGACTGAATCAAACTCAAGTTCGTTTCCCCCCTTGGTGCGGATCTTTTGGGCAGGTGTGAATACAGCAATCACACTCGGGTGCGGACCAAACAACCGTAAAGAGACTCAGCTGAAGAGGTGGTCTCGGTTCGCTAAATAGCAAGTGAACTATTTTCCTGTCAAAATAACAGAGTTCATTTGGAATTCTACAACCATATGATAGCCTACTTATGGATACTTAACGGTTTCTCTGATAGTGGGCGGAACTAATGAGCAAATGACAATCTCATTGGCTGGCGCTCACCTATTATCGATTTGATTTCAGCAAATCAGTTCGAGTGAACGCAGACAACGTCATTAATATTCATGAACCTAGCAGCTCATTAATCCTTAGTGCATCTTAAATTGTTATTAGTAGTAGAATTCGTATTATCATTATTATTCATTTTCTTTTTTACAGAAACACTGAATGACCAACAATATTTTAAGCACCACCAGTCCTAAGTTCAGTTAAAATTACAAATATGCATTCATACATGGTTACCAAGTTTTAATTCTAAAGGCCATTGCCCACTGAGTCCGAAATTTTCATTCGAAATTTTCGCACGTTGTGTCAATCATGTTTACACACTGCCTCTGAAACTCTCGTCCGTCTTAAAAAATCGGACCAGGTTCGATTTTCTGCGTTTTCGCATCCGTAGCAAGCATTTTGATAGGAAAGGATGACAAATATGAAAAAAACGAAAAACACATAGGAAAATTTCGGACTCAGTGTGCAAGGACTTAGATTTTTCATAATCATATTATAATGCTTGACTGACTGATGTTTAAAAATCTGTGCAATTTTACAAACATTTAAGCTTTAATTACATTTAAGAGAAATGTAGACACAATAAAACTTTGTGTGTGAACTGTTAACATTAGCATCCCTTAGCTTTGACTGTGCTTTCTGCTGTTGTTGCATTAGCGCTGTCACACTTAGCCAAGCCGGACTTAGCGCACCACAACCATTTAATATTCTTAAACCCAATGAACTTACTTCATGTCCAGTCACGGTTCAGGCTGAATTACCACTACTTTCCCCCCATTCAAACATTCTGCTTGCACAGGAACTAGGGCTGTATACCTTGGAGAACCTGGCGATACGATACATACCTCGGTACACAGGTCACGATTCGATACGTACCTCGATACAGAGCTGTCTCAATACGATTTGATACAATGTGACACGATTCGATACGATTCAATAAAAATACATGGGCCAGAGCCAATTAGTTAATGCTGAACACATTTACTCAACAAACAGAACTCTGCATTTTTCTTCAATTTAATGAAGACAAAAGTGCATTATAACAAAGTGCATTTTGCTTAAATATTTGCAACTTTAAGTGCTCTGATTAATTGTACACAAATTGTATTAATCTGGAAATTACCACAAGTCAACATTTAACTTTCCAAGGGTACAGTCTGAGCTCACACAAGCACAAAATCTTCTTCTTATTATTCTTAACTTCTTATTAAATCTTCTTATAATTCTTTTTTGTGACACCATGTACTGCCATAACATATTTCACTATGAAATCGCTTAAATGCTACATCTTGCTTTAACATTTTCCATGAGTTTTTTTGAAACTCGCGGGCGCCGCTGCGCCCCCTAATGGCTGGGCGGAGTATCGATACTAAGGGCTAGAATATCGATACTGTATCTTTTTTTATTATATCGGTATGTATCTAAGAATCGATATTTTGAGCACACCCCTAACAGGAACTTAGTGCTAATCTCAGGCGAAACGAAAACAGGCCGTAAAAACATACCCTGACCCCTCCTTGTTCACCCTAGTGCTGCTCAGTGTTAAACCCGGTTGACATGCCAAACATTAGCTGCATTTGGAGAGCTGTGGTTAGGCGTGGCGCAGGATGGCGAGCCCACGCTGAGGAGCTGGGGACAGGGAGCGCTGCAATTCTTACATTCTCATTCAATTTCCTGCGATGTTTCCACAAACTGCCGCCTCTGCTGAGGAACTGCCCACGCCGCCGCTACTCAAACCGTCCCGTATACGGGACGCCTAACTTTACTTCACTATATTACAATTAAATCCTAATGTAATCATGACAAACTATATATCATTGGAAAGGTCTATGTCTCCTAAGTAGATACCATTTTTTGTTGTTACAAATTATGTAGGAACAGCAATAGATTAATTTATGACAGTGCACCAAGAGTCTATGATAAATCTACATCATAACAGGAGTTCTGACCTTTGTCACAAAAAGTCTTTATTTCCTTGACTTTTTCCCTATCACATGTTTTAGCAATCATCATATGTTATATACCATTTGAAAGCGGGGGTGTCATATTACAAAATGTATTACGGTCTTTTAGAATCAAAACGTTTTATAATCTTGACAAAATACATATCGTTGGAAAGGTCTGAGTCTCAAGATTCCATATTTGGTAGTTATTTTGTTATAGATGTAATATTGAGAGAGACATTGATAGATTTGTGACAGAAATGCGTCAACCAAAAAATCAAACCAAAGTTTGAATGGCACCCGGTGGCTGTTTTTGGTATAACGCCTAAACAAAATTTCATATGAACCTCGATTTTTTTTATATCAACTTCAAATTTGGAACACAACTTATGTACACATATGGCTTTAATTTTATACCAATTAAATATAATTTTTTTTTATATATAAAATAAAAATAATAATACATTTGTTTTACCGTAAATGTAAACTTCTATAACTTTTTAATACTAATTTTTTAATAAAAATGATTTCACTTCTGTAATAATCTGCTAATTGTCTTCTTTAAAAAGCGACCAACCTTAGGTCTGTATTCAAAAGCGTTCATGAATTATAATAATTTAAGTTTGCATAGTGCACTTTTCAAAATTTTTCAAAAATGGGGATGACAGTTAAGGGGTTAAACTAATACTCAGATTAGCGTGACATTTAGTAAAGGGCAGCGCATTAACACGCTGCATGGGCCCGAGCATTCATCTCATGGTAATGAGGCATTACTGCTAGTTAACAGCCTCCATCGCTCTCCTCCCCAGTGCATTTATCAGTCTCTCCATCCCTCCCCTCACCCGCACCTTCCGTCAAGGCAGGATCACATTGCAGAGATAAGTGTCCTTCACTCTTCGTCGGCTCTCAGTTGCTCTTCATCTCTCTGGGGTCCGATCTGTCTCTTTTCCCACCGCCCTTTCCCTCTCACCATTTCACTTTTCTTCATCAGCATTCCTTGTTTTTACTGTCGGGGATCTCTTGAAGTTCAGCAGGGACGAGGTGTAAGAAGAGCTGAGCGAGACCTGTAGATGGTGTGGGAATCTTACTCTGATCTTCGCCCCACAGAGTCTTTATGACCCAGTTCCACATTTGAAGTCAAGCACCCGCAGAGAGCCACTGAACCAGACTCGGCTCAGGAATGCTCCAACCACAGCCTCAAAACTCTAGCTTCCACGGTGGGAAAACCAAAGCAAGGGAGCTGCCCGAATGCTGCACCCACGTCCAAGCGTTGTAGCGTAGGACGGGTTACCGCTGGCTCTGTTAGCTCTGGTTACACATTGTTAACGCTAACTATGACATGGAGAACTCGGGAGCACGGTCGCCAGACGGTGTGCCATTGCCAAATAATCTAAATTGAGACGGAAGGATGTGTTGTCTCCTTGCACCTCTTCTCCTCACATATGAACCTCATTCTTTACCCCAACACAATGGGGTGCAGACATGCCAAAGCCACACAGCATAATGTCGCTTGGGGAAAAACAAGATAATTAGAGGGTGAGCATGGATCTGTGATTAACTGTGGGTGCCATTATACAACTTAGACTTAGCGGGGACCTGGCAACAAAACTTACTTCATTTAGTCACACCACTGCATATTAATTTAAATGGGATGTCTAATGCTATTTCATGCATTCTGACTTATTTACACTGTTAAAGTGTTGGATTCTCATGCTAAACATGGCTCAAAAACGAGTTGGAAGTATGACGGAGTTTCTCTGTGCCAAAGACACTCCTTCAGGGTTCGTATAAGTTTTTTTTTTCAGAGTATGACCCTGTATGACATCACAAAGGGCGGAATTCCTTATATGGGCACTTCTCCCAGAAAAGCGAGCAGACATCAACCAGAGTGTGAGCAAGAGCACGCCCATCAACATGCTTCATCTGTTAATATGTTAGCCATAGTTAACTTAAGTCAATAAAGTTTTTGTTCCTGTTTTATTTATGTCGATGATTGCTATGGCCGCTACGCAAAAGCTTTGCGTGCTCGTGACCCTTTAGCTCCGCCCACGGCACACCTCCAGGAGCTCGACAGCTGTATCTGTGTTTTATAAATCTGATACAACTAAAGATATGATATGAAGGATGCAATACTACCCTATAGGTACTCAAGATTAACATGAGATTGTCAAACTATGTGTGTTATGTCCACTTTAACTGTTTAAGTACACAATTGAGTCCTAGTGGTTAGTACCAGCTACCTCGCATTAAGCTGTGTTGCTCATATAGTGCTCATTCTGCCCAGACCAGCCTGAAAAATACAACTCTTAGCAGGGTTTAGCTAAATTAATGATACTATCGGAGATTTTGGTCATGCCCCATTCAAGGAGATAGAAGCTGTACTGTATCTGTTAACTACATAAAAGTTAGCTGCCGGGTGTATTCCAAGATGTCTGCAACTTGAAACAACAGTTTATTCCTTTGCTCTTTATCTTCTTCTAAATAAAAGGCCGCGAAAGTGTGCAAGTGCTTTAAATGCATGCTTGCAATTACTGCTAGAAACACTGGAATTAAGTGCATGTATTCTCAGTTCGCAAAGACAAGGAATCTGATTGAAACGTTATTTATCATGCTGTGACTCCCTCACACAGCAATCGATTCAGCCCTTGCTGCAGGCAAAAGGGAAGAATGGCCCTCTGCAGCAGCAACGGGAGGCACTGGATCAATACAAAGTCATCAAGCAGGCAGGCACAGCCCGAGCACCCAGCTCACCGCTGTTCACGTCTACTGCCTGCTAAAACAGCTGCCAGTCACACATGTTCACGCTCTACTTCTGCAGACGCAGATGAAAAAGATGCCAGAGACCCTGATTTACGCCACATACCAATTCTTAACAGACAAGGACACCGATTTCTATCTCGAAATGCTTTGAAACTGTACGCTGTCATTAGGTTTGTGTGCAGACTGGATTTAAAAGCTTGAAACTGGGCTCTTGAAACCCATTACAGAGCCTGTGCTCGGTTAATGACATCCGCAGTGACCCACCAGGCCGGAGTCAGGCACCATCTGCGCCAGACTCAACAAGTCTGTTGTCTGCTGAAAGGGCAGGGGGTGAGGGCTAAGAGCTCTGTGTTTATGGGGGCTGCAATGAGCATAGAAATCATGGCGCTGCAGCACAGAAGCGTTCACATGGGAACCGGCCGAGAGAAGCAAGCTCTCGCCCGAGGCAGATTCAAGCAGGTCATGTAAACCTGGGGCTCCTATATTGTTTTATGGTGTGCCACGAGCTTACAGGGATTAAACCTCCCTGAGAACGGCGAGCAAACTTTACCCGCAAACACGTCTTTTTCACCCTGCACTATTCTGGACGAGAGCAGGGGGCCTCCTTTGAAACGCAGTCATTTTTTATGGAAGATGAATGAGTGTGTATGTTTGATGTTTTGAAATAATTTAGGGTGGTATATGTCTATTTAGATTATGGTGCTGCAAAAACAGCTGGCTGTATGGGTTTATTTACTGTGTAGAACAGAAGTGTGATTGTTTGTTACAAAACCTGGTGAGCTACAGAGGGAGCAGACTTCTAAGAGCTTCGCAACTAAAATGGAACGTCTTAAGTGTCAATTTGGAATGTTCTGCATAGGAAGCCACAAATAACATTCCTCATGTGAGGCGCACTTGGAGACTTGCAACTGACTCTGTTGTTAGCATGTTGCAGTTCACAATGCAATGCTCTAATAAACATAAATATACATAGTACACACAAATATTAGGTAAAAACATTTTCAATTATATTAAACTATTTATGAATTAAATTTGACAAAATTTTAATGAACTTTCACTCCAAGGCATTTTGTATTCCCACTAATGGACAGTCGGATTAAGCCCAGTGTATTATGGGTGTTTTTCTACCTTTTTGGCAAGAGCACATTTTCTCTGTTTGCTCATGTTGCACCGATTAAAAAAATGGCCTTTCTACTGATAGACAGCCAAGTTTTATTGAAGCCCATCTTGTCAGTGGTAAATTACCCTCAAGGGACAACTCTACCCTTGAAAGGTTCATAGCAGTACCTTAGAGTAACCCCTTTTTTAGGGGTAGATAAGGTACAAAAGTAAGGGTATGCAATATTTATCATCTGTGATAACGTGACCCTGGACCCAAAAAAGACTGATGTATGGTTTGTTAGGATCAGACAATATTTGACCGAGATACAACTATTTGAAAATCTGGAATCTGAGGATGCAAAAAAATCAAAATATCTAAATATTACAGCTTTAAAGTTGTCCAAATGAAGCACTTAGCAATGCATATTACTAATCAAAAATCTAATTTTGATATATTTATGGTAAGAAATTTACAAAATATCTTCATGGAACATGATCTTTACTTAATATTCTAATGATTTTTGGCATAAAAGAAAAATCGATAATTTTGACCCATACAATATGTTTTTGCCTATTGCTACAAATATACCCCAGCGACTTAAGACTGCTTTTGTGGTCCAGGGTCACATATTGTAATTGTTGTTTACACAATATGCAAGCTGACATGATAGAGTATGTCTGAGTACATGCAAAACAAATAAAAATAAAAAAACATCTTGAAAGTCCAAAAGCATTCACTGTGTGATGATGCCTATTAGAATGCAGTTAAAATATCCTAGTATGGGGTTTTGTATTTTTATATTTATATTACGTTTACATAATATCGCACAAGTAAGAAATATTTGCGTGAGCGTGGTCGTGAATGTGATCATTTTTGACAACAGTTCAACAAATAAGATGCTAATATTGAGTGAGTTACATTTTAGACACAATTATGTCTGTTTTTTCTGTTTTGCCAGCAAACATAGTTCCAAACAAAGCTGGAGCAGAACAATTGTGCATCTCAGAGAAACACTGTGTTGTTTCATTCCTGAATGAATCTGTTTTTGAACACCTTTTGAGACAATGATTCAATTATCCATTCATAAAGACAGTAGCTTGAATCATCTGTTTTGAATGAATCGTTTGAATGATTCAATCATCCATTTACACAGTGTAGACAGCCACCTGCTTCATTTCTAAATGAATCAGCCGTTTTGAATGAATCGTTTGAATGATTCAATCATCCATTTACACAGTATAGACAGCCACCTGCTTCATTTCGAAATGAATCAGCCGTTTTGAATGAATCGTTTGAATGAATGCTTCAATGAATCACTTATACAGACAGGGAATTGTCGCCACCTACTGGCGGTTTTAGTGTCATATTTATTTGTCCATGAGAGGCCTAAACCAGCCAAGGTAACAACATAAAAATACACTAAGCAAAATATTGTTTAATTATCATTATCGA
This sequence comes from Barbus barbus, assembly GCF_936440315.1. Classification (NCBI taxonomy): domain Eukaryota; kingdom Metazoa; phylum Chordata; class Actinopteri; order Cypriniformes; family Cyprinidae; genus Barbus; species Barbus barbus. The sequence goes on along the minus strand of NC_136761.1, from coordinate 26,249,988 downwards.
AAAAAATCCCCAAAATATCAAGATATAATTTTTTTGTCTATATTGTACACCCCTTGTACTACTTTCCCTACAGATGTTGCGCACATAAAGGTAAGATTTTTGCACATTTTTTTTAATAATAATGTCTATTTCTTTAAAATATCACCTACAAAGACAGGTACGGTATGTGCCGTATCCTCACCTGTACACTGTGGTTGGAGGGTACTTGGCAACATCATAGATCAAACGAACGTGTCCCTGGTACAGCTCTAGGGCGAGTGGGTCGTGGTCCTCTTTATACAACAGAATGCCATTGTCCTTATCTGTGGCTACCTACACAGAAAGAGAGGGGTAATGGGAAAGAGACAGCAAAAGATCAGTGAAGGAAAACGGCAGGAAGACTTCTGAAGATTGAGGTGGAAGGGTAAAAGAAGGATGTACAAAACAATCAGAAGCACACTATTTCAATACAACATGCACACCGAGAGAGAACCGCCGCAGGCCTGACACTTAACTCCCTGTTTAGTCGAGGGCATCAAACGGAAAGCCTGCGAGCAAGCTGTGATGGAAAACAGCTCACGTTTATATATAAGCACCAGGACGAGAGGAAAGAAAAGAGCAGTTGATGGCTTATGGAGTGTGGAAGCCCCTCTACACATCAGTTGAGACCAAGTGGACTGCTTACATTCATATCCTGGAGGCATATGAGCTGTTAATGTGTCCCTGTATTGGGTTTCTGTCAGTGGATATGTCACAGGAGGACCAAGTCATTAACGCTGTTTAGCACAGTTTTACTAAGAACGCTGTAAATGAAAAAAAAAAGCAACCTAATTTGATTGCTTTTCTATATTTGCTGTTCCCGAGCGTGTTGCCTTTTAGGGCCTGTTAACACGAACAGAGCAAAATATTCAGTATAAAATATTCAATATTTCACATGTTGTGCAATGATGAAATGCCATTCTATTACATTTGACTTAGTGTAAAAAGTAAATGTCCTAAATATTTGTCAATTCATACAATAACCGTCAACAACTGGACAAAAAATTGTATCAATATTCATTTAACATTTTAAAGATGTTTTCCCTACAGAAAAATACATATACTAAGATGTATTTGATATACATTTATTTTGTGCTAAGTATACTACAAATACATATTTATCTGCTTAATAAAAATACCCTGCAATTGTACTTATGGTATATTAAACTGGTATACTTCAAGTCTGCTAAATTGGAACAACTCATTTTGTACTTAATGCACTTTTGTGTGGAAGTTGTGCTGAAGTGTATTTGTGCTGAAGTGCAACTATTGCAAGTATACTTCAGGTACACTTTAAATATCTTGCATTTAAAGACTGATATTATTCAAAGATCAAATATCCATTAATCAATAGTGACATTAAGACATATTTTAGGCTTAATATTAAGAAATGTGCATTGTGCACATGTAGTACTCTAAATAAAGTTGAATTATTTGTTATATCAGCAAGTCTTGAGAGATATGTCAGTAAATATGTTAATATATTTGAACTATACTTTGTATGAATTTCTTTTTTTTATTATTATTTTTTTTTTTACTAAGGATTTAATGATATTTAAAGTTAAATCAAATTAATAGTAAACATACATGCAATGAAATACAGAGGAAATATTTAGAGTAAAATACAAAGTTTTTTTTTGTTAAAAGAGTATATTTTATGAATATGGTATTTGGATTCCTTCACACATTTTAATTTATTTTTTTTATTTTAAAACATCTATGAAAATACATGAAATTTGACATCACTTATCTGAACAGCCTATGAATTTTAGACTTGTGTTGAATGAAAATCTGACTTAGTTTTTGAAGAAACAAACACGTTTCATTTTAAAACCTCATTGTCCATGTTCTCTTCTTGCCCAAAATTCTGACTTGGTTTAGAAAGCACCATCACTTAACTCACAAAGGCCTCTGGATCTGCAGATGCACTAAAAGAGAAACAGAAGCGGAGAGATGCTGACGTCCACTAGGAGATAAACAGCTACTGAGCTCTTTTTAATTTCTCCTACTTTAATTAACATTAGCGTGCCCTCTCGACGGTGAGAAGATAGGCTCATTTGTTGCAGATCTAGCGGTTATGGAAGGCCCCTGATTGCAACGGATAACAGCCGGCTCGACCTCTATTACCATAATACATGTCCTCAGGAGAAGAATTATTCACGCAGGTGGACAAGAGGTGACATTCTCATAATGTCAAAGAGGCCAAAGCTGGCTTAGACAAGGCACTGAGGATGAAAAAAGACCTAGACAGAGACGCAGATTGCTTCTCATGGCTGCAGATGTGAGTTTGGGTGATACACAGACTATCCTGAGGCTAGTGATATATGAGGTCTGTATTACAGAAACTGATCTGGGACCCTTTGTTTAGCATTACAGGAAGTGGTTACAGGCATACCTGGAGGGATATGTGCATGGGTGGTCGGATCTTGGCGCCTGAGAGCTCCAGATAGGTATCTTTGCCGAGTAAGTGCACTGTGACCATCTTATGACATTTAGAGCCAGGTGGACACCGGCACACGGGCTCTCCCTCCACGACCAGACACTGCGCTCCATTCTGACAGTAAGACTGATCACATGGACTCGTCTTCTGGAGTAATATCATCGGTGGAGGAGTCTCACAGAACAGCCCACTAAGGAAAGAGAGAGGGTGAGGGTCAAAAGTTTGGAATAATTAGGATAATTTTTTACTGTTTTTGAAAGACATCTTTTAGTGAAGTGAAGTGACATACTGCCATACTCGGAATTCGTGCTCTGCATTTAACCCATCCATAGTGAACACACACACACCGTGAACACACACACACCGTGAACACACACACACACCGTGAACACACACCCGGAGCAGTGGGCAGCCATTTATGCTGCGGCGCCCGGGGAGCAGTTGGTGGTTCGGTGCCTTGCTCAAGGGCACCTCAGTCGTGGTATTGAGGGTGGAGAGAGCGCTGGACATTCACTCCCCCCACCTACAATCCCTGCCGGCCCAAGACTCGAACCCGCAACCTTTGAATTACGAGTCCGACTCTCTAACCATTAGGCCACGACTTCCCCACTTTATGCTCACTAGGGCTGCATTTATTTGATGAAAAATACAGTAAAACATATTGTGAAATATTTTTAGTTTAAAGTGACAATTTTCTATTTGAATACATGTTAAAATGTAATTTATTCCTGTTCTGCACAGCTGAATTTTCAGCATTATTACTCCAGTCTTCAGTGCCAAGTATCTTATAGACATGGGCTGATGTACAGTAATAAGATATATCACAATAATGAAAATGCATGATATTGTTTTCATGGGCACTTCAAAAAAGTGTAAATTATTATTTATTACTCCCATTTTTTGATTGCATTCTAAGAATACTAAGAAAATTCAGTATGTTTTTTTTTACTAATATTCTTCTGTAACATTAACAGATACCTAGTGTAACAAATGTAGCTATTTCTCATTGTTAATGTTACATTTACTAATAAATTCTTACCTATTGCACTTTATAATTCTTGTTTACTTTGAACCTTTATAAACAATAAAGCAACACACAAAAATGTATAGTTTTGTTTATTATACCTGTTATAGTATAACAACACTTTATTCTGCAACTTATTTCAATATCGTGATAATATACCATGATAAAAGCTTTTGGACCATCCTATGCCTAGTATATTATTGAAAACAATATAAGCAATTTTTCAAGCTCTTTCTTTCTTTCTTAAATCTAATTCACACAAGAGATGAAGACAGTGCTAGAATATTGATAGAGTGTCAGGATGGGTGGTAAGCCAGATTAATGTGGGGCTCAAGGCACCATCAGGCTCTTAATTAGTAGCCGTAGTGGAGTGAGGGATGCTGGGGAGAGAGCTATTGTTCTTCTGTACCATGCCACACACTCACACACACACACACACACACCAATGTTATAATTAGCCATATGGATATTCATCGTCTGTGCATGTTAGATTTAACTACACACTATCATATAACAAAGAACCAACAGAAGCTTGATGTGTGTGTGTGTGTGTAAGCGTGTATATGCTTGTATCACCTATCAAGCCTTTCATAATCATAATGAACACAGGTGTGCAAGTATCCTATTTATCAGAAAAGTATGTGCATGCTTTTTGAATGATTTCTGACCTACTTTCACTTTTGCAGACATAATTGTGAAGAGGAAAAACGGGGAAATTATGAATAAATAGAATTAATAGATTTTTATTGATCAATTTATCTAAAAAATGTCAGGGTCAATATTTGTTTTTATATTGTATATTTAAGTATTATTACTATTTGAAATATAATCAAACTTAAATATTAACATTTTGAATACATTTTATAATAATATGTAATATACTATATGATATTACCATTCAAATATTAGGATAATATTATTATTATAAAATATAATTTTAAATGAATCATAAATAAAGTAATTTTTTTCTCTCAAAATGCAGTTTTTCGTTTAGGAGTAGAGGTATGGATTAGGTTCAGATTAGTCTTTAGCAGTTTAATAGTAATTCACTTTCAACAGAAACAACAGAATTCTATGGTGTGTGCTTATTTAAATGTGTGGGTGTAAACAATGAACGAGCCTCACCTGAACCCCTCCTTGCACACACACGTGTATCCGTTGATGGCATCATTACACTCTGCTCCATGCTGGCATTTGTTCTCAAGACAGTCGTTGTAATCCTGCTCGCAGTGCTGGCCAACATAACCCGGCAAACATTCACACCTGAAGGAAAAACAACAACAACAACAGTTTAGATGCTAAACAAAACTGCTAGCAAAAGGGAATGTCCTAACACTAGGTCACACACTGTTAACTACTTGGTAGTGATAATGAGACTTCAACCATTGAGTGCATTAGTGCCCACCCACTTTTTCAGCAACATTGGTTCCGAAAGACTTTCCCCTTTTTTAAGCATTTAAAAAATGTCTTTTTTCAAGCATTATAAGCCATGAACCAAACCAAGCAAAAAAGTATATGAAAATTGGACAATAAGACAAAGTGACAAATAACATGACTATGATCTCTCCAGTTTTAGTGAGTGAAAGATCTACAATCCCATAAAGCACTGCCAATTAAAAAAAAAAAAAAAAACTATTAATTTATAGTTGTTGGTTGTCTGCATAGTAATGACATATTTTAAGTTTTTGCAATATATATATATATATATATATATATATATATATATATATATACAAATTCTGCTATTAAAGGGGTCATATGATGTTGCTAAAAAGAACATTATTTTGTGTATTTGGTGTAATGCAATGTGTTTATGTGGTTTAAGGTTGCAAAATCATATTATTTTCCATATACTGTACATTATTGTTGCTCCTCTATGGACCGCCTTTCTGAAACGCACCGATTTTTACAAAACTCATCATTCTGAGAAGCGAGGTGTGCTCTGATTGGCCAGCTATCCGGTGCATTGTGATTGGCCGAATACCTCAAGTGTGTGACGGAAATGTTACACCCCTTATCGTATTGTGACGAGACAACAACAATAAAACACCTTATAAACGAGGCATTAGTTGCATGCAGTGGGGACATAATTACTGATTATAATGACTTATACTAGTCTTTTTATGCATTGTGTTGCATCGCGCCGTGTAAACATTACCATGTCTGCATTTGTGATCGGAGCAACAACAAACAACAAGCACTACTCTACACTGCCGTCATACTTGAGTCAGAAGCGTCAGACTGTCCTTGCAAATTTGGAATTGCCCCACTTTATAGAAACAGCCTTTGTGCACAGCTGGCATTGTAGGCTACTCTCCCAGGTTCAGGAAACAGTCCTCCGTAAAATGCGCTGCACACACTCTAATATTTGGGTTGAACTGTTCTGGAACAGTGTTGTAAATACAACTTAACCACTGATTTCTAGTTGTGTTCTCTTTTGGAAGCCCAAACAAAGTAGTTTCGCTTTCACAACGAAACCAGGACTGTGTCTCCAGGACATGGCGCCGGCGGCAGCAACAATACTCCAGCGAGAATAAAAATCACACCCTCTTTCTTTGCGTATACATACGGTGTTATGCAAATCTTCCCACACAGTGATGTAGACATGTTTAAATGAGCCGTTTTAGGAAGGCGTGGACGAGTCTTAACTTTTATAAAGAATATCTCTTTGGGTTTGAGACTTTCGTCTTTGCAACTTCAGGGATTTTATCTATGCACAAACATCTTGTAACACTTCAAAGAGAGGGGAAAACTTGAAATAGCATCATATGACCCCTTTAAACAATTATTTTAAAAATAAGTTGAATTCATGTGAACAGTTGGGTTGAAGAAAACCATACGTCCTCAGAGCTCACAACAGGGCTGTCTTGTATTGTTAAAAATCACTTTTCTAATGGAGAAAATGAATAGGGCTTTTACTTTCCAGAACCCAACTGCTGCTCTATTACAGGCAGGTCATGTTGTCTTTCGTGTGAAGTTCTGACCAGAGGAGCTCATACACTCACCTGTAGCCCTTACTGAGAGGAACACACTTGGAGTCGTGTTGGCAGAGGTCAAACCCGGGCAGACAGGGGTCAATCACCTCCTCACACAGATCACCTAAGAGACACACAAAGAAAAGGAACAAATGACTCTAACAGTTGCCCTCTCCCAGCGTCCGGAGGTTTATCACATGCTGAAACACTCAAGGCCTCTGCTGTCTACGGGTGAAGCGCACAGTTGTGCGGCTAAAGGAACTCTTTGAATGAATATACAGCATGTGTGTCACGACCCTCCTCGAGGTGTTTTCGCCCCTCACACCATCTGCCAGCATTTAGACTGTGTGAGGCTTTTTCTCCTCCAGGCTCAACTGAAAACATATTTGTGTGATGGCAAAGTCTTTCTAGAGCACACAGCTCAGCAGGCTCCATTCGGAGGCACTAAATCACTGCCAACCAGAACCTTCAATACATTCCCTGTTCCCGTCCACCTGCTGTAGGACGTCTGGCCCTGCAACAGGCCATACTGGGTCTAATCCAACCTCCACATCTCTGCACTCGTTCACCCAGATTCCTAGCATTTCCTGTCCAGCACACTTGCGCTGGTGTTGCTAGTTGCAGGGCACAGCAGCAGCTCAGAAACAGATGTACCCTCTCTGTGCTCAGGCCCTCGAGACGGGGTTTAGGTGGTCTGCTGGCAGGCCAATTTCCTCTAGACCCTTTCTGCAGCAACTGTGCATGTTCTTCAGGGAATCAGTGCAGTCAGAGTCTACAGCTGATGTTTCCTGCATGCACCTCACAGGCTGGAGTCTGGCAAAGAGCTCAAGCTGTGGGTTCTTAAATCAAATCTGGATGTTGTTGGTAAGATTTGTTCTGACTGACGTTAATGCAGAACAAAACACACATATGGAAATACAATGAAAATAGAGAAGGAAGGACTCTTTAAAAGACTTGAACTTTGGCAAAGCGTGAAGATTCAACATTAAACAAGGACTGAAACACCAAATTGCCTTGCCTTGGTTGGGGCATAATGACATTTTGGAACATTTTTCTGTCGGTATGCTAACTTACACTACTGTTCAAAAGTTTGAGTTTTGTATAATTTTTAAAAATGCTTTTAAAAGAAGACTGCATTTATTTGATCAAAATACTATAAAATGACAATGTTGTGAAATATTATCACAAATAATTAAAACAAGAAAATATTTTAAAAAAATTATTTCTATGATGCAAAATTTTCAGCAGCCATTCTTTCAGTCTTCAGTGTCACACAATCCTTATGAAATCATTCTAATATGCTAAAATTAGAATGACAGCATTTATTTTAAATAGAATTATTTTGCAACATTCTAAATGTGTTCACTGTTACTTTTGATCAATTTAATGTATCCTTGCTGAATAAAAGTATTAATTTTTATCAAAAGAAAAGAAAAATCTTAAACACCTCAAATTTTTGCATGGTAGTATATTAATTTCTTTCAAAAAGAAAAGTCCCAATACAAATGTAAAATATAACAATTCCCACAATGCCCATGGGCATAATGTTAAAACAAGAGAAAACATCATCAGTACAATAAATCTTCAAACCTTCCCTCTTCCTTTTCATTTCACCCACATAATTACATACTTTTTAAAATATAAAATTAATGAAAAATACATTCTTGAGAGCGTCTGATCTATAGTCTCTGATACAGATGCCAGTAAAATGGAGAGAATAAGATGAGCACTGCATACTTCCTGCATGCAAGTATGCATATTTTTGTGAAATATCACAGCAAATGAAGACTCTAGTTTTAAAAGACTTTGTTAAAAAAGCACCTCCTCAAGCTCCTACTTCTATTTTAATTTCTCTTTTAGGTGAAACCCCTGAGCCAAAGTTGATACTTTCATGAAACATAACTGATAACTCCATTAAGATCAACCTCTGAGCAATACAATTTTTCTCTTGCTCTTTAACCGGACAGCTGTGTGTGCCCTACGAGCTTAAGGATGTGGCCAGGCTTATACCGCAGCAAGTACACACTCTCTACACCAACTGCACCCGCTCCAAGGGAGGTGGCAAAGAGGAATACCGCTATAATGACAGGGCCCGCTAGGAGCAGTTGCACTTCCTATTTTGAGGAAAAGAGAGAGAACAAGAGCAGTGGTGCCACTGGACGGCACTTGGCAGATCTGAAGTGGAAATGAACAGACAGTTTTAACAACAGCTGAACTTTAAATCCGCCAAGTCAGGACTTCTGTCAAAAGCCGGTTTGTTTAGTAAAACTGCCCACTACCAGTCTTAACATGTATATTATTTTGGTTTCTTAATGTTTTCTTAGCCACCTCAGTTGTGGCTGGAGGATATAAATGCAATTGGCACAGTCTTGCCAATGAAATGGCCTCATTGTGGTAAGACTGAGACAGACAAATAGGGCAAAATGACTAAGAAAATGGTAACAAAGAGTCTGAAAGATTCTGAATGTGTTTGCAGGCTGGTTTAAAGAGCTTTAACTGGTACCTCTGTAGTTCGGAGGGCAGACGCAGGTGTAGTTGTTGATGCCATCCACACAGGTGGAGTTATTCTCACAGTCGTTGTCTTCACAGTCATCAGGATTCAGCTCACACTGCTGGCCCTCATACCCAGGCAGACACACACAGCTAGAGGAATGGGAAGGCACAGGACAGTGATCAATATTTCAAATGTTAGAACAAAAGAGAACACATGGGTTTCAGTGATTTAGCTCTGTTGGGTGACACCCTGATACTGCCAGACTGATTTTTTCAAGTCTGCAGCCAGAACAGTGTCATTTGTTGCCATTTATGTCTCATTGTTTGGTCTTTAAATGTCAACCCAACATCCTTTATTAGTGCACTGCTCACAGCCAACAGAACACCGAGTTTTGGTTTTAACACGCACTGAACACATTTCAGGAATAGTTCAGCCACAAATGATAATGCTTGCATGAACAAAAAACAAGATCTTTATTTATAACACTCTTGTTCATTGAGAATATCAGGATTTTGGAAGAAGATCTTCAGACACTGAGTAAACCTGGACTTACTTTTATGTCCTTTTCTAAGCTATTAAGCTTGACAGTTACTGGTCACCATCCACTTTCTTGAAGGAAAAGAGCAGCCTAAACATTCTGCTAAACATCTCATTTTGCTCCAAAAAAAAAAAAAACAAGCAATATGATGGTGACTAGTTGATGGAAGAACCAGCTCATTTGAGTCGGAGTCAAAATGCTCCTGGAGTCCATGACTGTTTTGGTCCTTGACTCTGTGCCCATAATTTCATGGTCTTGAGTCCAAGACTATATTTTGATGGTCTTGGCCCTCAAACTGATTTCAAAACCATATTTTCATTGTATTGGTCTTGTCTTGCTGGAAGCATGAGGACTCTGTCTTGATTCAGACTCAACCCTTTTCTGGTCTTAGTCTTTAACTAGAATCAGCCCACTTCTGGTCTCGGTCTCTGTCTTGACTCAGACTCGACTCTCTTCTAATCTCAGTCTTAACTCAAACTTGATCCTTGTCTGGTGTCAGTCTTGATTCAGACTGAATATTTTCTGATCTCAGTCTTGACTCAGACTCAACCCCCTTTTGATCTTGGTCTTGACTCAGACTTGATTTCTTCTAGTCTCGGCCTTGACCCGTTACTGGTCTCGGTCTTAAATCAGACTCAGATCTCTTCTGGTCTCTGTCTTTACTAAGACTCAACTCTCTTCTAATCTTAGTCTTAAGTCAAATTTGATCCTTTTCTGGTCTCAGTCCCGACTCAGACTTGACCCTCTTCTGATCTCAGTCTTGATTCAGACTCCACCCTCTTCTGGTCTTGAATCAGATGTAACCCTCTATTGATCTTGGTCTTGATTCACACTTGATTTTTTCTGGTCTCGGTCCTGAATCAGACTCGACCCTCTTCTTGATTCAGACTCAATCTGTTCTGGTTTCACTTGTGACACAGACTCAACCCTCTTCCGGGTCTTGAATCAGACTCAACCCTCTTTTGATCTCGATCTTGATTCAGACTTGATTTTTTCTGGTCTCGGTCCTGAATCAGACTCGACCCTCTTCTGATCTCGGTCTTGACCCCGCCTCGACCCTCTTCGGGTCTCAGTCTTGACTCAGACTTGATCTCTTCTGGTTTCCCTCTTGAGTCAAACTCGACCCTGTTCATGGTCTCGGTCTTCACTGGGAATCAAATGAGCTGGTTTCAATTACACCACTGCAAATTACCTGCTGAAATTCTAAGCAGCCCCTAATATTAGTATTTTTCTCTGTTGTTTTGCCTTTCTGTTGCTATCCGTAAGACTTGTAGGTCAGATCCATCAGTGACTGAGGCTCGGTGTTTGATAAACCTCCATCTCCATGGTGACTTATTGAGCAATAGCAGTAAAACCTATCTCACTGTTTAGCAGAACCCACACCCGTCTGTACCCTTCCACCCAGTCCCTGCCCTCTGGCTGCCAACTCTCATGAGCTACGCCAGCAACCAATATATTCCACCCCCAGACACATAAAAACACACAAATCTTTGGGCTCTGTTTTTTTGTAAAGTCATTGAGCAACTCTGTTCCTGCTGGATATGAAGTGGCTGCCCTGCAAAAATTGAATAGAGGCCTAACGTGACATTACCAAAGTTGCTGGGTGATTTATTGGACATGGGGGACATTTATTGTGCCATTACAACAATCTGCCTGTCTCTTGCTTCTTTCAAATGTCCAGGCGTGTTACAAGCTTTGAATTTTTAATACACAGATTTTGTCCAGATGTGCATTTTAACAAATAATTTCAGTTTTTAAATCTTATTTTCATCCTTTTTTGACACTTGTATTCATAGCGATAGTGGGAACACTGTGCAGGCTACATTCAGACTTATGTTGCCAGCATAAGCACCAAAATTCAACATGTCAGGCCTTGGGTCCAACAGCTTCACAGCTAATTTGTACAGGTCTGAAAGTACCTGTAGTGCCCGTCCAGTCCAGGTGTGAGGTGGCACGTGCCTCCATTAACACACGGCAGGCTGATGCAGGCGTTAATGGGGATCTCACAGTTACGACCCTGAGGAAAGAGAAAGCCTGTGAGCACGGACGAGGAAAGAAAGAGCTCAGGTTTTAACATGCCTGACCCTACATACTGGGACAAAGGTCACAATCAGATGGATACTTTCAAAGGTGAAGAGGTTAAAGGAATGAAAAGCCATCATCTACAGTATTACATAATGAGTTCTGAGTAAAATGTCAACTTAAATGTTAACCGCTATTTACCTTTCAAACAGGGTTAAGGAGTGGACATCAAAGGCAATGATTAGCGGTGCTTTTTATGATTATTATTGTTGCTCATACTTATAATTAGGAATCAGTTTTAATCCCTTAACCTTTAACTACAAGCCCGGACACCCTAGCAACCACACAGCAACATTATAAAAACACTCAGAACATATTAACTGCATAGTATATCCAGCAGCATTGTGGTGGCTAGTTTTGCACAGACAAGCACTACTCACATTTTCTTCAGCAAATGTAAAAATCTTGTTTGTTTACTACTTCTATATCCAGGCCCAGAGCTGAGTTTATTTTAATATCATGGTTTATGGAAGATGTATGTCGTGTCCTGATCCTTTTACACTCTGGGGCTGTAACTCCGTGACTAACACTCTCCATTTCAATTTCAGACAAAGGCTTTTGCCACTGATATGCCTGTTTCCTCGGCTCTCCTCAAAGGGCCCATATGTCTGTTTTCTTTCTCTCAGCCCCTCTGTTTTTTTTCTTTTTCCTTTCCCATGTTTGACTTTATTCAGTACTCTTGAATGTTCGAATTAATCTTCACTTACTTCGAGGACAGACGCGCACCTGCAACTGACCTTGAGAGCGACGGTTTTAATTAAAAGACAGCTCATTGGTTCTGTCTTGTAGAGGGCAAAGGGTTAAGCTCTTATCTGTTCTTCAACAGAACAACACTGACAGGAATCCCATAACCAAACAAAAGGGTAATGATTGCACGCTGCATAAAGGACACACACACATACACACACACATTCACAAAGCACTTTTTGTGCAAAACCGAGTCTGTTTGATATCAAACTTTGGTTTGCTTGGGTTTTCGTATGTGCATCAGCAATCTGCAACCCTTTCTGCTTGAAATGATGGTTTAAAGTTTGGTTTATAAAGCAATCTGTTCTGACTCACGGAAGTGAGCCGCTATTCATGCCGCATAATTTACATTTTTGTATGCTCCCGCCTGGTCACACTTATCATTTCTCATAGCTGCTTGCCTCTGAATAAATTGCTTTCGAATAGCAGCTCACATTCTTCACATCTCTTGCAATGCATTTGCCAACAGCCCAAGACCCCACCGCCAAGGTTGCGCTACTGAGCATGTATCCACTACACAAACAACGGCTGCCTGAGTACAATAGGAACTAATCAAGAAACTTCAGAGACAGCAAGTTCAGCTCGGGAAGATGGATGATGAGTCTTTCTTGCATGTAATGATGCACATAACTCATAGGTATTTTCTGTACATGCGTGCAGGAGGACAGGAAAGACGCTAGCCGAGGATGTGCTGTGTGTGGGGTGGTGGATGTTCACTCACCTTGTAGCCAAATGGGCAGGTGCAGTGGTAGGAGCCCATGACATCACTCACACACGTGCCGTTGTTCTGACAGGGAGATGCCAGACAGGGGGCGCACTTGGACATCAGATTCAAATCTGCTGGACCTGAAACACACACAACATGAAATGTGAAGTATAAATGTGTGGATGAGAAAGGGAACAACAGGGGAATGGAGGTTACATTAAGGTCAACATGAAACAAACCTGGTCATATTTACTTGCGAAACAATATATGTGCATGTTATTACTAGAAAAACGAAAACCTTTTACCAAAATATATGTACTTGTCTCTTCCACTGAAACGGTTATTTTTGCTGTATTTATGTACTGTTATAGTATGCATTTATTATTTTGAATTAACTTCTATTTTCCAGTTTTCATTTAATTTTAGTTTAAGTTTTAATAATTTTGTTAAGTGCTTTTGTCATTTTTAATATTTCTATTTAGCTTTATTTTATATCAATTTTAGGTTTTTAATACGTAAACTTTTTTCTCAGTTCAAGGCAACATTTTTAATTCTTGTTCTAAGTTTTTTTTAATCTAATATTTATATTTTATTTTATTTTATTTTCGTTAATGAAAATAACTGAAAACGTATAACTTAATTGACAACTTAAACTATTTTTAACAGTTCTAAGCTGTAGTTAATGATAATAACACTGCTATTTTTTTTCAAACCGTCTCTTTCAACCTGACTCCATGTAATGTCCTCTTTTCATGATCCAACCAGTTCTGATTGAATAAAATCAAGTCATACCCTACAGTTTTTTTTCTCCTCAAATATCTTGTATTTATCATGAAATTGCAAATGCATAACTTACTCTCAGAAAAAAAGGTACTAAACTGGGGTTGTACCCTTTCAAAAGGTACAATAAGGTACAAACATGTAATTTTAGCTTTTGTACCTTAGGATACTGCCCCAGTGACAGCTTTGTACCTTATTTTTTTGTATGCTTACTTTTTGGAAGTTTCCTTTTTGGAGACTTTTTACTGATAGAAACAACAGAAAAAGGACAGGATATTATTTAGGGAGAGAAAGAGAACGGAAATTGACTCAAGACATGGTGCAGACCAAATTGAAATCTGCGTCTCCCACATGAGCACCATGGCTCAATGTGTCTGCAGCAGATGTGTTAACCAGCAGAACAGAAGACAGACTCACCCTTGCACTGGAATTGACTGAGAGGGGTGGTAAGCAGCAGTCGGTCCGCCATGTCAGGAGGTCCAGTGCAGCGGGCGATGCCAGGCTCTTTAAACCCAGCCTTCACCCACTGAGACAACCAGCGCAGCTCACAGTCACAGTACAGGGGGTTTGCACCTAGAGCCCTGGATGACAGGAACCAGGTGTTAAACTTTATTTGAAAGCATAAATGCATTGAAATGTCAGTATGATTCGTTAGTCTAGTGTATTTTTCCCTGTGAGTTCAACTCTTCGTTACAAAGCCAACTTCTTTGGTTACTACAGACATCCCAAGTGCACTTCCTTCAATTCAACAGGCCCTTTATTCCTCAATGGGGATTTTTTTTCTGACAGTTCTTTTCAATGAGGAAACAAAGAGCTACAGTAGCCCTGCTCCAAACGGGAAAAGAAACTACAGCCAGAGAGGAAAAAACTGCACCACCATAAGCCTCCATAATAGATGCCTTTTAGCTGTAATAAAATTTACAAAGATTTCCTGTGGGGCTCGGTCTCCGAGCACGGAGCACAAGGTTGCTCTCTCTCTAGGTTGCACCCGGTAATGAGGTAAAACTTACATTGAGTCTAAAGACCTGTGTTGGTCTCTAAGGCTGAGACTGGGAGTCCGTCATTAATAGAGGCAGAGAGAGCGCGCTTTTACACTGACACACACACACACACACACACACACTTACAGATGAGACAGAGATGTCAAGTGGCTGAAGGCTCCCTCCGGAATAGTTGAAAGGTCATTTCCGTGGAGGGTTCTGAAAGAGAAGAATGAAAAGGAAATGAAAAAAGCATGGAGCTCTGGGAGTTGGTTCCATTGTTTTCCACACTATAAATGGAGATAGAAAAAGAAAGGGTCGGTCATTCACGGCATTTAGTGCAGATTATAGAAAACCGCTGCCTTTTTGTGAGACACCGGTGGGAACTGCAGATTTGCATTGAGATGTCATTGTATGCTGTGTCGGTTCTGTTTAATAATTTCTTCTGTTGTATTACGGGGGCGCTCGGCCCACACATATACACTCAGACTGCAACCTGAGAACATGATTGGACAGCTATGGGCCCTTGAGGCCACGTCCACGCTGGCCCTGGGGCATTCTGGGATATTAAAAAGTGACAGTGATGACTGCCTGGCAGACTAAGCTTAAAAGGGCCGGAATAAGGTGGGCGTCCTTTGGGCTGTTTAACATATCTGTGCACACACGGTGTTGATAACCTATCCTACCCAGAGCCACAGAGCACAATCCAGCTTAATGCAGACAGGATGTTTCTTAAACTATAATCACATATTTCAAACTCACTCATTTATTTGTCTCCTTATGATTACAAGAGAGAACATATGCATCTCAGAATTTTTTTTATCCATGGACAAATTTTTTTCTCTTCCCGCCACATCTCAAACCGCCAAATAAATATATGATGGAAATTATATTTTCAATAGAAACGTTGACTTACTAAGGCTAATTTCATATTTGAGTATCATAAATACATGAACAATACATACTCTACCATTCAAATCTGACAAAATACTTCTGTTTCAAATAAATGATTTTTAATTATCTGTTCTAACAGTAACATAACGTATTCCATAACTTCGCATAATAAATATTAAAATGATTTATGCTTATTTTACACTCTGTTTAGACTAAATTATCTTAGCAAAAGTAATATTTTAATGGATTTTCATACACTGAAAAAATAGGTGTAGAGAAAAAATTAAAAACACATTGAATTAAACTGAAACATTAAACTTTTTTTTTTTTTTTTTTCACACAGTGTAGTTTTGAGTTTGAGTCTTTAAGTAGTCTGGTAAGTAACAAAAATAAATAATGAAGGTATGGTAAAAAGTTTCCAAGACCATTTTAATATGACTTTCCTATAACCAAAAGAAAAAAGTTTACCCAAGGGACTTTAAGTGCTCTTAAAATCTATTGCTTTGTTCCTTCAGAACTTGCTTATGCTGTGAACACGCTGTTCTAAAGCAGCTTTGTTCAGGCAGTAATCTCCTGAAGTTAAGTTCATAAGGCAGGTTATTAGGATCTCACAGAGGTGTTGTGGTGCATGGGGAGTGTGTGTGTGTGTGTGTGAGAGAGAGAGACTGATGTAACTGTGCAACAGATCGCTGCTTCATCAGGTAAAAAACAAAAGGGAGTCTTACAGCAGGCGGAGAGAACGCAAGCCATCAAATGCATGAACCGGGACACAGCGAATCTGATTATAGCTCAGGATACTGCAGAGAAAGAGAAAGCGAATATGAGTGAGAAACAGAGACAAAGAAACAGTCATTTAATATAAACATTTCTGCCAAATGTGTTGGCAGTAGTAATCTTGTTCACATGACTGCACTCACAAACACATATGTCGACACAGAAACTGTTTGATTGTTGGATTACGGTGTTACTTACAGGGTGGCGAGCTGCGTCATGTTGTTGAAGGTGAGAGGGGCAAGAAGACTGATGCTGTTATTACTGAGGTCTCTGCAGAGGAAACAAACACAAACACACAGCAGATTAAATTACATACCCTCAGAACAACGTCTACAACATGCCTTCAAAATCTGAAGCCGGTTTACTCTTAGAAAAGAGATTTAATCACAGTTACTTTCATTCTGGTTAGATAAAGTTTGTTAACTAATGACTTCAAACATGCATAAAAACTAAACCGTATACTGCAAAAAATATCCTGCTTAATTTATGCAAAAAAAGAAAAGAAAAGAAAAAAAAAGACAATTGAGGTTGCCAGAAACTCACTCAGTTATAATGTTTGAGGGATTATGGGATGGCATGTTGGTGACTGTATATTTTACAACTTATTCAATTTCCTTAAGTTGTTGAATGTTAAACCAAGATATATAAAACGCACCAAAATTTGCTTTGGACCTTAAAAAATGTGCAGATAATTACCATCTAAGTACACATGCCACAATATAAAGTCACATGATGAATCAGAGTTAAAAGGTAAAAGTGTGTGCCAAATGAATACATTCAATGAAAAGTGGAGAAATACACACAGCAGTATCAGTTGTTTCAGATTAGCAAGCTCTTTGGGCACGGAGGTGAGCAGGTTTCCTTCCAAATATCTGAAACGGTAAGAAAAATCCTGTTAACAGGCAAGTTTACAATCCTTAAACAAGCTACAAAGTAAAACCAGATTCACTTTAAATTTCATTTCATGCTTAAAAATCAATTTTACATCGGAAGAAATAGACTTATTACCACAAAGTGGCTCTAGATGTAGAGAAGTTACATTGAGCTGCTTTACTGTCTATGCTAGGTTTCCGACATGAAGTGTGGCTGCTGGGATTGCATATGTACAAAATGTACTCTTGGGTGAGTTTCATCCTAATTTTGCCACTCTGTGACATTGCTAAAAGGCCGATCTCAGCAGAACGTAAGCAGACCCTGCCACTGCAAGATGACAGGACATAGATAGATGGGGCTTTGATAGGGAACTCATGCTATCAGAGCCATTTGATAATGGGGTCTGTCAGTGAGCAAGAGTATTGTCTTCAATATGACACAAGAGAAGAGGTCAATCCTGCTGGAGTTTTCCTGCACAACCCAAGAACAATTACTGTCCTTCTGCTGAAAAACCGACAGCGACAAGGCAGGATCTTCCTGTTCACCACACTCGCTAATATAACCGCTTGTTATATCAGTCTCTCCTTGTCACTTGTTTGCAATCTTGTGATTTCTTTCCTTCGCTTAGTTACTGTCATCTAGTTTTATTGCTTCCCTGTCTCTCCATCTATTAAGTATCTTTAAGTTTAAATTGACTGATGCCATATATATGTATATTCAGTATATATATTTTCAGTAACATTTATAGTGGCTATAGATAGATAGATAGATAGATAGATAGATAGATAGATAGATAGATAGATAGATAGATAGATAGATAGATAGATAGATAGATAGATAGATAGATAGATAGATAGATAGATAGATAGATAGATAGATAGATAGATAGATAGATAGATGTTTTTTATGTTTTGAAGACTGCGCCAACCCTTACAGAAACAATTTTTTGTGGAAATAAACTGTCTATCCTAAATGGAAAAAATATGAAAACATTACAGGAAGAAAGACAAATAAAGGGAGATGGAAGGAGAAACTCACAGTTCAGTTGTATCTTTAGGGATACCCTTAGGCAGCGAACGCAGCCCGCGGTTACTACAGCGCACCACCGTGTCCGAGCATGTGCAGGAATCGGGACAGCGAGGGGCCGACGGCAGACAGACATTCTCTTCTATACCTGAGAGAGAAAAACATGCATATTTTATGCTCCTTTACATCATGCAAGAGAAAAATGTAATATGTGTTGCTAACAGATCTAATATAGAAACTCATTAATTCTTTAAAAGGAAGTAATGGAGGATGGAGAAAAAGAGAGAGAGAACGGAAGAAAGAGCACAGGTGCTTCGTGCACTGAATTGCATTGAAAATAGCCCATTCTCCAGCGTGTGCGTCTCCAAACACGGGTATCATTATTACAGCGCACGCTTGCGAACTGATACAGTGCACAGGAGTTTAAAATCAGCAGCTAAATATTGCTTTTGGCCTCGCTCGCTCCACATTTCCTGCAAGCAATACTTGTAGTCTCCTCCCAAGCTGCTTTCATCTAAGCTCTGTAAGATGCTATCTGTAAAAGGCTAAATTACCCTGCAGATTAAAAAGAAACAGCGAATTAAGCCATTAATGGGAGGTAATGGAGACTGAGATATGCTCCAGCAATAACACACAGACCGAGTCTGGAAGGAGAACTGGACGTGCATGCAAACGCAGAAGAGCCAAAGGCCCTGTGGGCTAGTATTACAATGACTGGACTCTTTCAAACAACCAAAAATATCTTCCCGTAAATCAATTTAGCTTGACTTTGTTAGTCTAACTGTAATTGCAGAGCACTGAAATAGCTGGATGTTGTGGTGGTGAGTTTTTTGGAGCCCCGCTCTAGGAGGAAGAAACGAACGGAATAACAACACATGAGTCCTGACAGACAGCTTCTTCTAAGTAATGGACCTCGAGCCAGGGCGATTTCTCTCACTTTCAGCCTCTTTATTTCAAAGTGCTTCGGCCGTCTACAGCTGAGCGGGCTCTCTTAACACCATATTCCCCGAAGCAGTGAAAGAGCTGTTTCTAACCAAAACACCCCGGCTTTGACAGGGAGGCCTTCTGAAACACAGGACCCCGGTCAGACAGAAGCCAAACCGCAGTTTCTTTTTCTCCGTTAAACTTTATGTCAGTCTCGAGAGGTTCTGTTTTCCCCCCGTCTTTATGGACACCAGTTCTTCCCTATAAAAACCAGAGCGGGAGAAGATAATGCTGAGGCCTCCACGCTCGGCGTTGAATTTGTCCTCGTGCTGCCCTCTCGGTACGGCCTTGTGGGAAGCTGGCCGGGTGTGATTTAGCCTGACGCTGGGAAGCAGGGAGAGGGGGATGAAGGTGTGGGAAATCTGAGGAGATGGAGTGGAGAGAGACCCTCGGTCTGGAAGGAGGCGACGCAGCGGCCTGATCTAAGCAGCGTGATTTCATGGGAACTGGAGATGGATGTGGTGTGGATGGCACAGGCTACAAGGCAAATATTAGCTGAGGCCTGCAAACCCTTATTCAGCATCCTGACGGTGCACCTCTGGTTCAACTGTTTAAAAGAGTGTATATAAACAGGCCAGTGTGGACATAAAGGAGTTGAAGAGCATGAAAGAGAATCAACACTGTGTAGATGGAGACATGGAAGTATAGACTGGCATATTAAAATTTCTTTCTTTCTTTCTTTCTTTCTTTCTTTCTTTCTTTCTTTCTTTCTTTCTTTCTTTCTTTCTTTCTTTCTTTCTTTCTTTCTTTCTTATATTTTATTTTATTCTATTCATTATTTGACAGGGACAATAGACAGTCAGAAAACTGCCCCAGAATTAGCTACAGAGCTAAATTTCATCTGCTGTCCCTGGGCAGGAAAATACAAACAAATGTATGTAACAAAAACATCAGTATAATACCATGTACAGTAAATTCCCCCCATATAAAAATAATATGAAAAATATATATAATTGATATAATCTTATATAGTATAATATTATATATGCATATATACAATATGCATTCTCTGATACAGGCATTTACTGATCAGTTACTGATCCATAAACAGGGCAAGCAGCAGAGTTGCCCAAAAGTTATACCGTCACAGGAGAAATCAGGCGTGGCTACATCCTGTATGGGGATCTCCTTCAGGAAGGCAGGTTTCTGGCAGCGTGGGTTGCCACTAACCACCCTGGTCTTCTTAAGCCACATTCCCAGCCAGGCTAAGTGACAGTCACACACGTAGGGATTAGACAGCAGGTTACTGTACACAAACAGAAAGAAAACACAAACCCCATTACTATATAATTACAATGGAAAGCAATCAGCAGGGTTAAATTACCACATAAACGATTAAACTCCAGAACATTTAACCCAGCAGGAGACCTGAATTTGCATTTAAATAGCAATACAATTACATATTATGACTGCGATGCAACCTGCAATGCTGACAGTGTTCGATAGCAACTTTTGCTGTGTTATTACATTGTTATAAAACAGCTACTACAAGTAAGCTGCTTTAAAATCCAATACAAGGTCCATAGATCTGATATTTCTAAGACTAAACTGTTGAAGATATATCATTCCTGACATATGTGAAAAATGCAAACTTGCACTCTGACCAAAACTGCAAAATTCTTGGAACTCTTTCTTTAAAATAGTCTCCGATGTTCTTAAAATCAAAGGCATTTGCCCTTTAATTGCCATTTTTGGTGTTCAATCTCATTGTTATCCTCTGAACCATAAACAAGGTAGTGCCGTGGCATTTGCATCATTGCTTGCTCGACACAGAATATTGTTATCTTGGACCTCTCCACAACCTCCATTTATATCAATGTGGCTTAAAGATTTAATCTTCTTTTAAAACTTGAAAAAGTCAAGCATAATATCAGAGGTAGGGGGGAATGTTTTTTTGAAAAATGGCAAGAGTTTATTACTTTAATGTTATACGTATTCTGGAGGTAGATTGAGGGGAGGTATAATTATTTTTCTCCTTTACTACTTGGAGGAGTAGTTTTGAATTATTATTATAATTATAATTATATTTAAATTTATTATGTATTATTTTATTTATTTATTTGCCCTATTAATTATGTAGTTGAACCTTTTTCATATGTCCTTCTGGTTTAGTTTGGGTTGGGTAGGATGTGAATGTTTGCAATTTTGCAATAAAACTCTACAACAAAAAACAAAAGCAAAACAAAATTTTAATACGAGGGCTCACTAATAAGACAGACATTTTCATCATGTTTGGGTACAGAACAATCCATCAACCAAAGGCTACAGGGGCCGCTGGAGTAGAGGCTTCAGAAGAAACTTATTGGCCCATTTTTCATGCGTCCTCACTGAGTTCTAAAAGTTCAGGTGGTGGCACACAGACCTAAATCAGAAAATTGTAGCCTTGAGTTGAAAGCGTCACCAGCAATGACTCTTGAAGGCCCACCAGGGAGCCGGCTGACGGCCCACTCGGGCGGGATGCATTACTGAAACACACAGCAGCGCTAGCACAGGCACAGAGGAACACTTTCATAGAGTATCTGCTGCGCTTCAGCCTGCGGGATAAATTAATCGAGTGTGCTGACCTTCCGCTGCTTTGCCAATAGATGCTTCGCAGCTTAAGGGGATGGGCTCATGTTAACACCACCCTGCAATGTGTTTGCACATTATTCCTACATCGCTGTCTGTACTCGCTTCAAAGGGCAAAGCAACACCGTCTGAGAGAGAACAAGCCAGGCAGACGTTTGCTTTGGGAATGATATCACACACTAGACATGAGAGAATATTTATGCTGCTAAATTTAATAAATGGGACATAACTGACAAAACACGTGGCTATTTTTACAGTGATAATCACAAATGCGAGCACTCAAAAGTAACCTCTGTCCTGACTGCTCACTCCAAACTCTCCTACCGGAAACACACTCCCGCTCCGCTCTAATTTCGGCAGAGGTGGAGGGATGAATGATGGAGTGAGAGAGAAACAGGAGGGAAGTGTGCCCAACATGCCTGCTGCACTACTGTGGGAAGAGAATAGCTGGGGAGGTCTTGCTCTCTCTCTCTCTGGATATTTTTAGCTGCCCTGTCCTGAAATGGACATGGCTGTGTCAGCCGCTGGGTAATTAGAGAGCTGGCAAAAAAGGAGAGAGAATAAAAAAAGAGCGAGTCTGAAAGAAAAAGCACAACAGATTGATTGGAAAAGTTGGCTTATGGAATAAGAAGGAAAAAAGAATTGAACATGTTTTGCAGATTCCATACAATGTATATAATATACAATATATGTCCTTAATGTTCATTTAGCTGAAAAGAAGTATATCGTACATTCTACATGGAGGTCTCAACCGTATATATAAAAAAAAAAAACCTGTTCAATCCATGACCTAGTGGCAAGTGCATTTATTTATTTATTATACATAAATTATACATAAAGAAAGAATATTTAGAAAAAAAAAATAATATTTAAAGATAAAAAATAGAATATAGAAGAGAATATTTAAGAATAATTTATTCTATTACAGAAAACAATATTTGAAAATAAAATGTTTAAAATGTTTATATCAACAATATATAAGTTTTTATCATTACCTACATTTTACATATTTTTGCTGTTATATATATACACACACACACACACACACACACAGAATATTATTTAAAAATAATATTTTTAAATAATTACATTAATTTATTAAATTATTAATATAATATAATATTTTTTAAATAATTTGATGGATTAATTAAAAATACAAATAATAATAAATAATAAAACAATAATAAAAATAATTGAATATAGAAGAGAATATTTAAGAATATTTTAGAATACAATATTTTATTTAAATAAAAATAAATATGTATGTTTTTATTCAGAATGGAAGAGCAAAACAAAACATGACAACACAAACAAAACAAAAATAAAACAAAGCACAGCAAAGTAAAGCCAAGCAAAACATGAAAAAACAAAGAAAAAAAGAAAGAAAAAACGACAACACAAAAAACAAAACAAAACAAAACACAATACAAAAAAAAAGAAGACAATAAAACAAACAAACCGTGCTATAGTGATAAGCTATAAAAAGGTTGTCAAGGAAGTTTACGCCTTGTTTATGCCTTGATAAAAAAATATATGTTACTGATTGGATGACTTCATTGTGTAAATTCTTCCTGTTGTTTATGCATGCTAAATTTGATTAGATGGTCAGAATGGAAGGAATGACACCCCATGCAAACCAGAACAATCTGAGAGTTTCTCTGCTCAGAATCTGCTCACATATTTCAGCTAGTAGAGAGAGTTCACCGAATGAAAAAGAGAACCATGTGTATTGCTGCATGTTGTGATGTGTGCCAGGAATACAGCCTGATATGATAATTCAAATGGTTACAGATGCTCGCTGTGTTGGCAATCATCATTTCCATTTTTTTTCTAAATTATGATTCCACCAGAAGTTATTTTGAATGCTTAACAGCATCTGTTTATCTACGAACATCTGTGAGATCTCTTTCAGTTTTCTCCGTTGATCTTTCTCTTTCTTGTCATTCCCTCAGGGTTGTGACAAAATAGAGTTCGTTTTTTTGTTGATCAGTTCTTTGTTTACCTCCCACACAAAAATCTACGCAGATATTAATCTGCATTAAAAATGCGCCGCACATCATTTTCTCCAGCTGTTCCCAATTTTTTACAGCATACAATCAAAAGCAAAAACGAAATGGCAGAAGAATGAATTCACTACATTTGCCTTTGTATGGACATCATCATCGCACAAAAGTTTTAGTCCATTTTTAGACAGCGGAGCAATTTTTCCTTTTAGCCATTTTTGAATAATTCACCCTGCCCCACGGGGCAAGCCAACATTTTCTCATCTGAGGTTCAAGAACAACCAAGACAAGAAAACATAACCTCATAATTTTGAAAAACATCTGCAAACAATAAGAATTCTTTGCTCGAACCACATCCTCATCCGCTTTGCATATGAAGATATAATAGGCGCTTGATTGGTGGTGGTGCGTGACCCGATAGACTGTGTTTGACTTCCTGCATCTTTGTGAATTTTTCAACTAACTCATTTGTGGGTTTGGTACGGATACAGGAACTTCAACAAATACTTTTATTAGGCAGCAGAGATAGTTGCGCTTTAAAATGCCGAATTCTTTCATTTATTTTTGTTTGCACTAAAGAATTTCAGTTGATTATGGATGCATACCTGATTGTGTGAACCCATGACACAGAGGGGAGTGTGTGTGTGTGTGTGTGTGTGTGAGAGGGTGGATGACTCACATGGTGGAGAGGGAATGCAGGGTGTTGAAAGCTCCAGGGGCGATAGTGGAGATCCGGTTATCGTAGAGGGAAAGCAGGCGCACGGAGCTCAGGCCGGTGAAGGTGGCGTTATCCACACAGCTGATCTGATTGCTCCTCAGCATCCTGACGGGAACACAGAGGCAGGTGGGATCACATTGAGTCTGACAGACTTACAGGGAGGGAGGAACGGAGAGTTTACGAGACTCTACGACCGCTGTAATGCATTCAGTCAGTGGCGGTCCTATGGTACGACTGCTATCACATCACTTCAGAAACATGATTTTGTGAATATGGCATGCATGCACTGGGTGGGTAAACACACAAACTGGTGTAAGGGAGGAAAGTAGGCGCATATCGAGACAGGAGTCTGGTACGAGTCTGCAGTGATTTGTTGGTTGTGAAATAATTTATTGGAAGGAAATCTGATGGGACTTCAGCAGACAGCACTTAAGTGAAGTGACATACTGCCAAGTATGGTGACCCATACTCGGAATTCGTGCTCTGCATTTAACCCATCCAACATGCACACACACACAGCAGTGAACACACACACACACACACACACACACAGCAGTGAACACACACACACACACACACAGCAGTGAACACACACACACAGTGAACACACACCGTGAACACACACACACACCCGGAGCAGTGGGCAGCCATTTATGCTGCGGCGCCCGGGGAGCAGTTGGGGGTTCGGTGCCTTGCTCAAGGGCACCTCAGTCGTGGTATTGAGGGTGGAGAGAGCGCTGGACATTCACTCCCCCCACCTACAATCCCTGCCGGCCCGAGACTCGAACCCGCAACCTTTGGATTACGAGTCCGACTCTCTAACCATTAGGCCACGACTTACTGTGTATCAGACCATTCAAATGAAACATTACTAAACTGGCAATTTTATTAATCTTTATTTAACCCAGCAAATCAGTTAAATAGAGTATATATATATATATATATATATATATATATATATAATTATTAGAAGCAACTAAGTTATCAACAACCGTTTTGAAAAGTCTGTCACATATATACACACAAAAACAACAATAATAATAATTATTATTATTATTCTTATAAAATAAAAGTTTTGGATAAGTATAATTGGGAATGTTTTTTTTAAAAGAAATCTCTTATGCTCCTCAAAGCTGCATTTATTTGATCAAAAATACAGAAATTATTAAATATTATTATATTACATTTAAAAATAATGGTTTTCTATTTTAATGTACTTTTAAATTATAATTGCTGTGATGTAAAGCTGAATTTTCAGCATCATTACTCCAATCGTCATTGTCGCATAATCCTTCAGAAATCATTCTAAAAAGCTGATTTATTATCAATGTTGAAAACTGTTTTTGATGCTTAATTTTTTTTTTGGTACCTGCGATACTTCTTTCTAACATTTATTCAAAATAGAAATATTTTCTAACAGTACAAGTCTTTTTTAACACTTTTTTAAATCAATTAAACACATCCTTGTTACACATTATTATAAATATAACACAAATATTATATGCAAAGATCTGAAAGCCCTCTCCTAGAAAGAACCCGACTTATCACATAAAATATGTTATCATATATGAAACATTATATATAATATAACTTGACTTGAGTCTAATAAGTCCATGAATGAACCCTAGAGCTTCTAATAAATTTTTATTTATTTTTTAAATTCTGAAAATGCAGAGCAGTTTTGTTTTAGGTGTAGAGTTTGGGTTAACAAGCTGTATTTGAACAACAGAAGTCTCTGGTTCAGTCTCTGGCTTTCTGGCCTTTGAGATGGGCAAGTAAACGTGTCTGCGTCTGCTCTCGGAGATTCTGTCTGTGCAGCAGACACAGGCCGTTGAGGCAGCTCGCCGCTTGACACGGGACGAGATGAGTTTGTGCGCGTGCGGTTGGGGAGGGCTGCGCTGCCCAAAACAATCAGGTTCTCCTAAAGGCCCTCAGCAGCACAAACGGGCTAAATGCAAACCAGAGTCTGCCGTGATGAAAACCTGAAAGCAGCAAATTCGGCATTAAACTCTGACAAACAGGGATCTGAGACGAGCAAACTCAATTTGGACACATACTCCTGGGATTTGAAAGCCACTAAATCCAATATTGCAGGACCATAATTCCATTCATTTGATCCTATGCACTCCTCTCTCTCCAATTAAACTAATTAGAGCGACAGCAGGCCTTAGGAAGGCTTTTTCTAACCACCAGGCTTCAGAATATGCATTGTATTAGCATCTTTGTTCCTGATAGCGCGCCAGCATAGAGGATGTCTATGCCCGTGAGTTTCTTAGAATAGCTTTTAGCGGTCAGCATCTCGATTAGACCTGACGATCACAGTTTTTGCTGAGAACAGGCAATTTTCCTTGAAAATTTCTTTCTAAAATAGCCTACATGAGCAATTCCTGGAGCGCATTTCCAAAGCCGTAACTCTAGTGTTTGTGCATTGATATTCAAAACCGTGTGAATATATGAATGTAAACGTGGCTCAGAGACATGTCTTCATTTTAATGAGCAGGACAACAGCGGAGAAATGAAAAATGAGCTTAAACGGTAGCAATACTTACAGTGTTTTGAGGCCGCTCAAACCCTTGAACATCCGTCCGCTGACCGACTGCAGCTTGTTTCCGGTCAACAGCAGCTCCAAAACACCTCCGGCCCCGTCAAACGCCCCCTCACGGATGTCCCGGAGCTTATTATTACTTATGTTTCTGCAAACACAGAATTGGTTAAAACATTAACTCCCCTTGTGCTCTGACGCAAGCTTTTCTTTTAATGGGTCTCAAATGCGCTATTTATTACTCTGACAAATGGCAGAAAGCACAGGTTGCAACGGTACACTGCAAATTTCTTTGTTTCATCATATGAATAGGTCGTGGTTTTATCCTAAACACACGTTTATGATGATTGACCGCTTAATTTTAAACCGTGCTTCAGTAAAATGTAAGGTCGGGCTTTTAGATCTGGCCAATTTATAACTGTGCTAGATAGTAAGCAATTTCATGCATGATAAATCACCAGTCCTCTTCCTGAGCGAATACCGCTTTTTCCAATTTTGGAGAGGGCCGCAAATATTGCCTGACAATAAATCACTGCATGCGTTTTCCCATTAGGTTGGAATATTCCAGAAGCTTTTCTTGTCCTGCTGTCCATAGCGAAGCTGAATTTCCCAAATACACCAATGTCATTCAGCAGTCAAACCGAAAAAGAGAAATAAACCCGTTCGTACATCTTGCGCAGGTTTGGCAGCTTCTTGAAGGCTCCGCTAGCCTCGAGCACTGAGATTTCATTGTCGTTCAGCCGTCTGGTGGAGAGAGAGACAGAGGTTAATAGTTCAACGGTAAGCAGAGCACTCACAAGCTACTGTATAATAATAAGATAAAGTCCAAGAGCAAAAATCACTTGTAAACCTCGCTGGAGCATGTAGGAGTGATGGGAAGTGATTATCATTCAGACTCTGTCTCTGTCTCAGTCTTCAAGTCTCTTATGTGGGAGACGCTGTGTAATTGGGACTGTGATGTCATTGTAATGAAAAATCAGTACCGCTCTCTTTTATGTGAGCGTTGGGTATGTGACTCTCATACACATTCATCTGTCCCTCAACACCAGTGAGGACAACACGAAGGACATACCCTGATACTGTTGCGAATAATAACAGGTGTATATATATAACAAAATAACATGGTGTGTTTTGGAATGGCATGCTACTTTATGCAGGGGTTTCAAACTGGAGCAGGAGGAAAATAAATAAGAAAAGAAAGAAAAGATAAGAATAAAATATGGACCAAATTGACATTAATTACTATTTCATTCTGTTTTAAAATTAATCATTGGAAAAATGTTAAAAGTGCGGTCACATTGACCGTTGTTCTGCAAATATCCATGGGTGAAATCCAGGAATTGTAATAGGAATTTATGCACGAGTGCGAAAGTGATTCATACATTTCCACTCTGAAAAATAGACAATGGACCTTTTTTTTGTCCATGAAATTTTGATTTGACTGCATCTTAAAGGAAACAAAATTCTATTGTAAATATTTTCAGATAAAATTTTACACATATTTACAATATTAAAAATTTTTTCACAGTATAATTGGGGCTTTATTCAGAAATAAATAATTTGATAACCCCTATTCTATGCATGTATTATACATGATATCTTCCAAAACTGGTGCATTC
The DNA here is from genome assembly GCF_936440315.1 of Barbus barbus. NCBI lineage: Eukaryota > Metazoa > Chordata > Actinopteri > Cypriniformes > Cyprinidae > Barbus > Barbus barbus. Next base: position 26,221,203 of record NC_136761.1, on the reverse strand, counting down.
AAGTCATGTTGGAAAAATCGTATTTAAGAGTTAACGCCACATGAACATCACCAGTCTTTCTTTATGTTAAAATTGTTCAAATAAATGGAATGATTATTTATAATAAAACTAATCTAAGCATTAAGAATAATTACTTTGCATTTAAAAGTATTGTACAATTACTACATAATACATAATTTAATTTAAAGCACCTTTATACATTGAATAAAAAAGCAAAACACACTCAATGTGCATTCTTTATTAATAATTTAGTAGATTAATCAAAATTTTGTTGAAATTTATGTAGAAACGATCCATTGCCACACTGAACTGGGATTTACTTACTCCTAGCAAATTTTACAAATATTTACAAAGAAACAGCAAGTAACACACTGAATTAATTGTGAATTTTTGAAGTGGAGAGACTGAAATAGTATTTTTTTTTGTCTGTCAGATTTACTCGAGCAATCTTTGTTTTATTTATAACTTCGAAAAATAATTTTTTACAGTGCATCTTACTCTAACCTAAGTTATTTGAATGCACCTGACATTGCAATTACGACTTCCCAACTTATAAAAGGACTTACAAGAACTTCCCAGGAGGCCTTGAATGCACCAAATGTATAACCAAGAAATGACAAGAAATTAGCAGTTAGCAGTATGCTAGTACTCCTTTGCAAACACAGAGCGAGACAGGCTGCTGCAGAGAAGGTCTAGGCAAGGTTGAGAGAGACTTTCCAAACATTAGTAAAAGTAGAGTCTAGTAAATGCACCACGGCTGTCTTTTTGCTTCCCCCAGGGCTGCTTTCCCCAGCGGGGCCTGCCATGGGAAAGCACATCAGATATAAAGTGCTGGTTCCTGGTTGCTAGCATTCCCGCAAGAGCTCTATAAATAAGCAGTCTTGCTAGCGGGTGCAAGCTGTAGTCACTGAGCCACAGAAAGACAGAGAGAGAGAGAAAGAGAGAGTGTGACAGATGAATCGAGTTGATGGGACTGCAGAGGGAAAACCCTGAAGTGTCCTCTACACACCAACACAAGGGCAAACGCATTGTCACCCTGACTAGCGCTGCCCAGGGAAAACACGGCTGAGTGGCTAATGGCTTGAGAGAGGCTCTGGACATTCATTCACACAACTCAGCTGGGGATGAAACCCCCGTAATCAGAGGACAGGAGAGAGGAACAAGGCCTCGGTGACAGAGGGACACTGAAAGAATTAGCGAGGTGAGATTGTAAATGGCCAATGATCCCGTGAATGATGGATGGGGTCGCTAGGGGCGTTTGTAAGCTCAAATGTGTGACTCTTACAGGTCGGTGGTGTGCTCCGGCAGGTGAGGGGGGATTTTGGTGAGTTTGAGGTTGGAGCAGTCCACCACTGTTCCCTCACACCGACAGCGCTCGGGACAAACCAGGTCCTGGAAACACTCGCCGCTGAGACGACTGCGGTAGTCCTCCGTACCTAACAAACACAACAGACACAAACAGAGAGACAGACATTCAAACAGCTTATTCAACTCATCACGTGCATGGTTAAACCTCACAAAATCTGTCAACCACACGTCCAGGTCACCTACAAAAAAGAAATATATTTACATAAAAATGATTTTTTTTGCAGGACAATTAAGCACTTCCACATTAAAATGAAATGAAATTAAATACAACAATAAATGGTATTTATAAATCAAGATTTTTGTTGTACCAACTATATACTAATTTAAATAAAAGTTTAAATACTAAAAAATTTAAATACTATTTTTTAAAATAGTAATGCAAATTCAAATAATGGGAATTAGAAAATAAAATCTCAAAGTAAATTGTCTTAATGGCTTTGTAACCCTTTTTAATTAAAATTATTTGAAATATATGAACACAATTTTACTTATTTTTCTATATAAAATATACATTTGTATTTTTCATGCAAATATTTATATAAAAGTGTCTGTAATACAGTTAATAATGGCTTGATGACTTAAAATATATTTAACACAATCTGACATTTTATAATAAAATGTAATTTGAACTCATCATAAAAATGTAATATTTATATTAAATAGAGCTGTAATACAGTTTGAATTTCAAATAAACTTGAAAAAACTCAAAATAAAATTTTTAAGTAAAATTGGGGGAAATGTGCTTAACTGTCTTAATGGCTTTGCAATCTATATAAAAATGTCAAATATATAAACACAATTTTACATATGTTTATATATAAAATGTAAATTTGTATGTCATTTAAATGTTGTAATATTTTTATTAAAAAGAGCTGTAATACGGTTCAGATTTCAAATACTGGGAATTAGAAAAAAAATCTCAAAATAAAGTGTCTGAAATGCACCAGACACTTTATTAATGAGAAACTGGGGAAATGTGCATGTCTTAATGGCTTTGTAAAAATGTAAAAAATGTATATGAGACCACAATTTTACTTCTTTTTCTACATAAGATCTGTAGATATCATGCAAATATAAAAAAAAGCATTCTAACATTTTCTTTTCATTGTGGGGCAAAACATGACCTGGACATATTTTTAATGAAATTTACCCACATAATAATAAATAAGAATTAATATTTTGGTTTAATGTCTTTTTTCTTTACACCTACAAACAGTCCACAAACAGTCACAGGCACTTGTTTGCAAACACAACCTCATCATCTGCATTCTTTTTTTCAGATAACAGCCTCATTGAGCGAGAGGTCAGGTATTGGAGGTCTGGCACTACGAAGTGTTTTGACAGGAAAACACAGGCAGTTTCTGCGTAACCCGAGCTTCTGGCCGCATGCGATAAGTCTGCTTCCCATCAGCCATCACTCGCCTGCCACTGTTTATCTTATTCCCACCATCTCCGTTCGGCTGCCCTGATGCTTCCAGCCAAACGTCTACGAGAGCGACCTTAAAGCAAAAACGCAGATGCAGAACACAGCTAGAGCTCCTCACAAGCGATCCGTTGTTCCCGGGTTAAAGAACGCCACCTTCACTCCTCACGGCGGCAAAGAGAGCTGCCACCGCACGTATCCCAGAATGCCATGCTGTGTGCGAGTGTGTCCAGCGGTCCCTGGTGCTTGACGGAACCATGTGAGGCTTGTGTAGGCGGCGGCACATGGTTAGATCAAGCACAAGAGACAGCTGCACCAGAGGCCAGAGTGGAGGAGCGGAGCGGGACGGAGAGGTGGGGAGGAGGAGGAGGAGGAAGGAGCAGCCAGGACACAGCAGCCAGGAAGCCGCCCAGAACTCTGGGCCACCATGCACACAGGGGGGCCGGCCCCTTTCCCTCGTCCCAGCATGGACAATAGCCCGCTGGGAATTACAAGCCCGAAAAGACAGACAGATAGACAGACAGACAGGGACTTGGAACACACACATAAAGACATCGCAGAGGAGAAAGGAATGGAGCAAAGCCCTCTGCCACCACACATACACACACGGCCGTAGCCAGGGTTTGAAAACTACAGAGGTCTGGGGTGAGGTTGAAAATTGTGCATAAGGTGTAAGTCCTTTTATAATGTTATCTTGGACCAAAAACCAACCATAATTTAGTTGTGCACTACCATTTTCCACCTACTCCTTGAATTTAAACAGTTGTACAACTAGTGAGGTCTGGGGTGGGGTTAAAGATTGTGCAGTAATAACCCCAAATACTCATTATATACACTAACACTTTAAAAGAGAAAGAGATGTGGATGTTTGTGAAAGACGTTTTCTCTGTTTTGGAGGGGTGAACAAATTTATTGCATCAAAATGTGTTAATATTTTACTATAGGTTAGGGGTGGATAATTTTATCAGTTGCTTATTAATCCTGCAACAATTCATATTACTGTTATAGTTTTCATTAATAATAATTGCTATGTAGATGATAACTTTGTCTAGTGCTCTAATGAATGTTTTTAGCATGATTTGTGAAAATTTAACTACTATAGCTTCTGAATGACATAGCATAGACTTCTTAATGGCAGATCTGTGTACTGGTGTTAAATGCTACTGTTTTTGACAACGTTGATAATGTTTCATGATATTTTTTGTGTTTCCTTTACCGAATGTGCTATCCTGACGGCAATAACCTGTGTGTGGGCTTTTTTGATTAGTGCTGGCAATGCAGTGTTGCCAAATATTGCTAAAAATAAATATATAAAAAAACAACCTTTTTTGCAAATATGATAAGATAAACATATAAACAACCCTAAACTGAAACTTCCCTATTTATTAACTTTCTATAGTTTCAAATAAAGTGGAAAAGACAAGTCCAAAACTGCATGTAATAACTGGATCTGGCAACGTAGAGGCTGCGCCCGAGCCCTCACTCACAACTCTCTCATTCGCTCCGCCAGCGTCTCGCAGCGATCGTTTTCATCTCATGGATGCTAAACATTCTTGCAAACTGTCTAAACTGAATTATACATGCAGACATTCATATGAGGAGTTTTAAATGACAAATTTGCCATTCAGAGAATACATTTTTATTTTTGAACATGCAAAATTTACTGAGGTTTGGACCTTGATAATCTTATAGCTGGCTACGGCCCTGCATACACACATACACACACACACACACACACACACACACACACACACACACACACACACACAAAACACAGATTTTCATGTGCAAACACACGATAGGGGCCAATAGCGGGTTTGTGTGCTCTGGCGTTGCACTGGTTATTGTGCTGATATACTGACAGAAGTTTAATGAGAAAAACCTGTGGCTTAATATCAAAGCAAACAGCGGCTGCACTTCTCCCACCAAATCAGTTCCCTCAGGGGCCCGTGCTTTTGGCTGCGTGTGGGGGCCAGTTCCGACTCGTAAAAACATCTTCTAACAAGGCATCTTCATTCTTCTTCAGAACAGCCAGCATTGTCCTATTAGCACTCTGAAACCTGGCAGTGTGTGAGAAGAACTGCTCCAGGCCAGAGTATGCCACACACAAACTCACACACAGGAAAAGGAAAGGGACGTCACTGAATGTGAGGAGACTCAATGTGAAGAAGCATGTGAGCAGCAATTGGTGGGCCAGAACTCCAGGCCATCAATAAGTCACTGTGCACAGCCTAGTAGATTCACTGTATGGCAGGAGCCGTGTTCGGATTCATTTACTTGATTGACTCTCTTTCATAAGGTGTAAGTTCTTTTATAATGTTATCTTGGAGCAAAAACCAACCATAATTTAGTTGTACACTACCATTTTCCACCTACTCCTTGAATTTAAACAGTTGTACTACTGGTTTTGCATATTATAGTATTTGTATTCAGCAGGGATGCATTAAATTGATTAAAAGTGACAGGCTTTAGCATTGTTACAAAAACATTCAGTTTCAAATAAATGCTGTTCTGTTAAGCTTTCGACTTTTCAAAGAATCCTAAACTACAACAACATAAAACTATTAAGCAGCACGACTGTTTTCAACATTGATAATAATAAGAACTGACATTGGAGTAATGATGCTGGAAATTCATAAAATAGAAAACTTATTTTAATTGGTAATAATATTTTACAATATTACTGTTACAATATTTTTGATCAAATTAATGCAGCCTCGAAGATCATAAGATTGTTTTCAATGTTAACACTTTGAAACATTTTGGGGCATTCTACTAACTATAAGTAACTTTGCAAGCGCATGTCAACTTGGTAACCCAAATCTAACAGTCTACTATTACTTTAATGTTGGTTGGTTAGGGTTAGGGCTGATGCATAGATGTAAATTAATGAGAGTTAGTTGACATGTATGTAGCTGCAAAGTTACTTAAAGTTAGTAGAATGATTAAAGTGGACTATCAAAATAAAATGTAGCCTGTTTAAAACTTTATGTTCACATTATAATATATGGGTGTACTATGCATATTTATTAAGTATATATAAATACAAACACATGCATGTATATATTTAAGAAACATTTGTTATGTTTATATAATAAATATATTTATATATATAATATAAATATGAATATAAATATATACATGTAAATATTTACAAAATATATACTGTGTGTGTGTGCGCTTTTATATATACATAATAAATATACACAGTACACACAAATATATTATGTAAACAAAAACTTATTTTGGATGCGATTAATCATTTGACAGAACTAATATATATATATATTTATTTATCTACAAACTTTTGAACGGTAGTGTTTGAACGTTTTGACAACGTTTTCGCATTTGAAATCAGCAGGCAGCTACCAAGCTGCTGAATACTGACTGTAAAGTGGGCAATCATAACATTTTGATTTCTAAAGGACCCATTTTTGCATCTTAATGTGAAAACATATTCTGTGTGGACTGATAAAGAAGCCTTGTGAATGTTAAAGTATGTCTACATACTGTAGTACTATATTGTTCCAAATAATTCTAAATGCAACAAGGCATAAAAGTCTTCTTTAAACAGTGTGCATGTGTGTAGCTCTACCTGTGCAGCGAAACTTCTTGCCCTTAACCTGGCTGATGCGTTTGTTGGCGAGGCGGCGCGGGTGGCTGCATCGAGCTCCGCTGGTCTCAATTGGATTGTCAAACAGATAGTCAGCCAACCACTTCAGATGACAGTCACACATGAAGGGATTCTGAGCGAGGTGTCTGTGGAGGGCGGACATAATGATAAATTAAAACGCTTAATTAGAGTCAAGGGAGTTTGCATAATCAAACAGTAATATCCTGTGATAACAATACGATTCATAGACATGAACTATTTTTTTCAGTGTAAGGTTTTCATTTGTTTAGTTCACATTTATCTCACTGCTGTTAATGTTGTTGTTTTGCAGTCTACTTGCAGCTAATTAATTGCGGGGTGAAGACAGTCCTGCTCAACAGTTGCTTAGAGACTGGAGTCTCCTGGACCGAGTATGGGTGTGAAGGATAGAGTGTCTATGTGTGTGTGTAACTCACAGTGTTTTGATGGAGCGTAGAGGGGTGAACAGGCCTTTGCTGATGGTCTGAAGCTTGTTGTCGTAGAGGGACAGCAGGTTGAGGTTCTGCAGGTCTTTGAAAGTGTTCACTCGGAGACAGTTGATCTTGTTGGCGTTCAGCAGTCTGGAAGAATAAACAGAAGTTTCATTAGATGTTTTTTCTCATCAGTATAAACATACGATAACAAACAAACAAAAAACTAAAATCTGCTTTAATATATTTTTATATTTATGTTTAATTTACGTGTATAGTAGGCACTTTCTTATCATTTGAATTATGGCACAGTGCACACAACGCCTAAGTGGAAAACCTCCCAAAAATACTGTTAAAATGAATACTGACAATGTCAAAATTATGCATTCCTAATATAAAAAAACAAACAGACATACAAATTAAACAAAAAACTAATGAACAAAAAGCTAAAAAGGCAAAGCAAAGACAAGACAAAACAAAAAGCTAAACAAAACACAAGCAAAGCAAAACAAACAAAACAAAAACAGGTAAAGCAAACGAAACAAGCAAATCAAAGCAAAGTGAACCAAAACAAAACAAGCAATGCGAGCCAAAACAAAATACAAAGCAAAACAAAAACAAGGAAAGCAAACAATATAAGCAAATCAAAGCAAAGCGAACCAAAACAAAACAAGCAAAACAAAATACAAAGCAAAACAAAAACAAGGAAAGTAAAGTAAAGCAAAGCAAACAAAACAAACAAACACAACAAAGCAAAACAAAACAAAACAATGCAAATACTTTTATTGCTGTCAATGTGTCATTGTGTCGTGTATGCTGTTCTTGATGACTGATGATTATTTATTGCATTACAGAAGTCGGTATGCTCTTATTAGTGTGCTCTCTGTTGAACATGTGCGGCATCAGTCACCCTATAGAAGCCTCTTTCAGTGCAGTCCCTGAGTTTCCTACGGGTACTTTGCGAAAGACTTAAGAGACAATAAGGACTTTTTATTTTCAATTTGCTTGAGCGGAGAGTGCCGCTCTCTCTGAATGATTTTATGTTTTGCTTTAAAGCCTCTAGTGGAGAGCGTGATGGTTGCAGTAAATTTAGTTTTTTGCACTGTATCAGTAAAGACGAGCAGTGTGTAGATTTAACTGGGGGAAAATTAACAGTGTGGGATCCACAAAGTGCTCAAAGCTGTATGATTTGATGTAAGTCTCAGAAACATATTCAGATCTATAGATGTAATTTACTCGGTTCACAGATCACAAATTTGAACAAAACCGGAGTGAATGTGCTGTCGATGAACTGCTGGAGTATTCAGCTGCTGAGTTGCACCCATCACTCCTGTCATGTCACACACTTCCAGCCGCCCTCGCGTCTCTCCCGTTCAGGCCGCCTGACAATTGACTAAAGCAGTCATGTGCTTAATTACTGAAAGCCATTGTAATGAGGTTTTGTCTTGGAGCAAACACATGCATCGTTAGTCTACCCACAGGGTGAACTAATTAGGTTTGAGTATCTCAAAAAAAAAAATAGTGACTAAAACCATAAACAACAGAAAGAAACGCAGAAATGCCAAAATTGCTTTGCAAAATTGCTGGAATGCCCTGAAGCGTACCTTTGAAAGGGTCTTATTAAGAACATCCATTAAGGATGAAGAACTCTAATTGCTGAAAACACAGATAATTTGCGTCATTATGACAGTTGACAGTGAAAACATGGGCCGGGCCGCTCCAGTAAATCTATGGTGTTTTAGAAGCATAATAACAGGTGATGTGAGCTTATTTTTGTGCCCGCGGCAGCAGCGTGTAGGTTAAGAAAAGCGGACGCCATCAGAATTTCCCCAAATCATTAGAATAAGCTGAAACAGGTCCATTAGAGCTGACAGATTCACCTCAATTTGGACTATTAAATGCAGAAATTATGTCTGAGTAATGTTTCCATGTCTACACAAATATAAGTAGGTGTGAGGGACATGTTTAGCAATCAAGACCAATTTACATGCTAATGATGTCGAGAGTGTTCCCCCAGAGGAACCGAGAATTAAACTTGATGCTCCTTTCAGCCAAAACACTACATGCGCTCTTCACTTCTTTTAGTGCTGCTCTTCCTTTCATGAGGGAAAAGGCAGAAATGTTTTACCTCCTCATAACATGCACAACCAGGCTTTGCATAAATGTGTAGTGATCAAGTGCCACTGCCAATAAAGCAAATACAAAAAAATATCAAATACAGAAATTAAAAAAAAAAATTCTCAGTAAAATTTTTATGAATGTAAGATAAAATCTTAAATTTATTATAATATATATATTTTAAATTCTCTTGTTCACCAAGGCTGCATTTATTTGATCAAAAATACAATAAAAACAGTAATGTTTTGAAATATTATTACAATTTCAGTTAATTTCTATTTTATTATAAATTAATTTTAAAATGCAATTTCAGTGTCACATGCTCCTTCAGAAATCCTTCTAACATGCTGATTTGCTCAAGAAACATTTCTTATTATTATCAATTTTGAAAACAAGTTTGCTGCTTGATATTTTTGTGGAAATCATGATAAATGTGTCAGTATTCCAAACAGCGTTTATTAGAAATACAAATCTTTTGTAACATTTTAAATATCATTGCTGTCACTTTTGATCAATTTAATGCGTCCTTGCTGAATAAATTCATTTCTTTGAGTGGTAGTGTAAAAAGATAAATTACTAGTAGTGAAACTTGGACCCCTCTGTACATTCACACACACAGAAATCATTATCTTCTTGACATTGAAGGTTACTGAGTCATAAATGCAGCACTCACAGCAGCTGCAGGGAGACCAGACCGTCAAACAGTCCCTTTGGGATCTCTGCAATTTTATTTCCATACAGGACCCTGTAGACACACACAGATACAATGTAAATAGAGAGCAATGAATCAGCCCACAACGTCTCAATATGTCTAGCCCATGTGCAACACATCAAGCGTGGATGTGTCTTTCTTAGAGGGGCTTTCAAGTTTTTCAAAAAAGTAGTCAAAATCATAAAAGTGGTACATAAAACTAGTCCTCTGAAGTCATACGATACAACATAGCTGTATATAAGAAAAAGACTGAAATTTGTCAGAAAAGTTACTGATAATTTTGTAAGAGTAAGCTGGATCAGAGAACCGGATCAATCTAATTGATGAATGAATCAAAATGATTTAATGATTAAATAGTTTAAAACAATCAGATATAAATACTTCTCTTATCAACAAGACATGAGAGTTAGGGAAGCTGTCAATGTTTTCAGTGAATAATGACTTAAATTTCACTCTGTTCCTGCTACAAAACTATTGTGTATGACATGAAATAAAGTACATGACAATTTTTATGACAATTTATGGTGTTGTGTGTCCTTTTGAAGTTCTCCATTCATAGTAAATGTGCTTTGTGTTCACAGAACAAAGAATGAGTTCATGAGTTTTGAGCGCCGTTCACTTTTGGCTGAACCATTCCTTCAACACACTCTAATTTCCGAGCAAACGTGTGGTTGTGTGTTTACGTCGTCTCGCGCATCCTCTTTGCTTTATTCCTATTCCCTGAGAGACTGCAGCCCATCTTCCACCCCTCAGCGTCTCTTTAATCATGAGGCATGTGTAAATGAGCTCTGTCTCGTGTACAGCTGTGTGGGCTGGACGCAGGGAGACAGATCTGACCAAATTAATATGCGCACGCTGAGGCTTCTGTCTCTCTCTGACTTGTTGAGGTGATTTAAATGAAAGTCCTCCCTTGTGTTCACGCTGCTGCAGATGTCAGCAAACACACACACACACACAGGCAGACAGTAGGCTGTGTCGTCTCCGTTCTGTCCGCTGATTTATTCGACACCTGTCCTTTCACCTGACTGTTTACATTTACGCATGCCTATTATCTTTGTACATGCATTGCTATGCAGCTCAGGTGTATGATTGTTTGCATGTGTGTGTGTGAAAAACACTTACAGTGAAGTGAGCGAGCGCAGGCCACTAAACGCATCTTCTGCAATCTCGGATATCTGATTCTTGCTCAGGTCTCTGTAATGACATAAATAGAGATAATACGGCCAACTGTTAGACCAACAAAGGGATGGTTTGCACATTTGTCTGACAGGACGTCGATACTCCATAAATACCCAACGAACTCGATACTGAGGAGAAAAGAACATAAGAAACTGCCTGGTGATCATCATTAGCATCTAATCTTTAAACCATTTACTTCTTCTCACATTAAGCTATCGCATGTCTTGAACTGGCGTGGACCAGAATTTAGCAATTCAACTTTGCAATGCCATGAGGATGAATAAATAATGACTTGTTTCTTTAAACTCTAATGTCATGTAAGCTAGATTTTCTCAATTTTGGATTGTTGAGGTGGAAATAAACTCTGCAACGATTCGGTGAGAAGTGGTTGTGAAAAACTACACAAAAGGTGCGTTTCTCTCAGGAAGCCCAGATTTGTTTGAGAATATTCTTCAAAATACTGAGCACTTCACGTCAAGGCATCACTGCCAAAGCAGAGGTGAGAAGATCTTATTAAATATCTGAATTTGTGTCTAAAATATAGATTTTCTTGTGCAGGGTGACATGCTTCTAGAAACTGCGGTGTATGTTATGAACCCTTCTATTATTTTTTCAAATTCTTGACAGGAGATCACTTGCAGCAGGTATAGAGTTCATGCATAGGCTGAAAAAGTATCAAAAGAAAGTGTGTATATTTCTAGATGTGTCAAAATAGAGGACTGCTTAGCTCATTTTAAAGTGCTTTTTGGATATACGTAAACATCAGGTCATCAAGTAATCTCTTCTGCTCACCAAGGCTGCATAATAACAGTAAAATGGTTAAATATTATTACAATTTAAAATACCTGTTATCTATTTTAATATATTTAAAAAGCAATTTATTCCTGTGATGCAGCGCTGAATTTTCAGCATCATTACTCCAGTCCAGTGTCACATGATCCTTCAGATATCGTTCTAAAATTCTGATTTGCTGCTTAAGAAACATTTCTTATCACTAATGTTGAAAACAGTTGTGCTGCTTATTTTTTTCCAGGATTTTTTGATGAAAATAACCCAAGCTTTTGATCAGTATAGTGTAAATGGTAAGCTCATCAGTTTGTGCTGTTGTGTGTGGAAGTTCTTACATTCTCTTCAGTTTCTTGTATGTGGAAAACGCTCCTGCTGGGATGCTCTTGATCATGTTCTGCTCCAGACGACTACATGGGAACAGATGGATATGTTTTGTTACACAACACTGACTTTTCCATTACGCTAGTAATTGTTTATAATAAAATTACGAAACAAATATGGCACGGCAGAGAAAAGAAAACAATGTAATTTTCCTGTAGGTGTTCCGCAAATGTACATGCATCATATCAAATTTATTCCACTCGCAACACAGATCTGCTGGTGATTTAATTTCTCAGAGTCTGAAAGCATGTGTAAGCGTGTTTTACGGGTATACGTTTAAAAAAATAAATGTTTCAATTAAAACCGAAAGGCCTGATTTTAAGTTCCACATATAAATTTGTTCTTTAGCTCTTTACGTAATCATCTTGTGCTTAAAAAAACATTATGTTGATCTGAATAACATTAATTATTTAGAATGACTTCATTTATTTACTATTTTTTACTTATTGCAAACAGAACAATAGAGCAAGAGTGAATAAAATGTTCTTGATGAAACAAAGATGCTCTGTCGACCCTAAAGTGCTCAAAAGAGTCTTTCGCTGAAGATCCTTTTGTTTTTGAGAGTTTGGCTGGTACTTAATGCTCCTTCAGGAGTTCTACAGAGAAAGCCATCTAATGCTTTACGGCAGCCTGTACATTGAGTGTTCAATTTGTGTTTTGGCTCACTGGGATACGAGGGCATGGAAAACAAGTCCCTGAGAAATAAGCACAGCTCTCTGCATGCTCCAGGTTATACATCATTTCATTAGCCCAATTTGTTTTTGGCCGTGGGCTCGGTTGGGCTAATGTGTCCTAGCCTGCATATCCATTTATTATGCAAAGGTCATACACTATTGACATAACAACAACGGCGAGGAACAGCACATATCAGGGCAATTACCTACCTGTCCTTTAGTGCAAACAAGGAACTCTGAATCAATATGGATACCAAATACCCTGACCAAGACGATATGGACGTTCTCCAAGGCATGAGAACATTCAATCAGCCTGAGGCAAGACAGCCAAAACACATCGAAAAACTAGAGTGTTTTCTTTGTAACAGCATGCATGTGTGTGAGCGCACCGCTGCGCTGCTATGTGATCATTAAACACGACGTCCCAGCCTATGCTCACAATGGAAATTTTGGCCTTACAAATTTCCCATGCGCAACCAAAACGTCCTTGTTTATTGGAGGATACCGCAAAACCTCTTTTGGACGCTATCTTGCATTTGAAGGACACCGAACACAGAAGTGGCTGGAACAACAACAAGGTCAGATGTTTTAAGCGGCAGCGCTGTATGAATCACATTAATTTGATTGCTTTTTAATAGAAATGCTAAAGTTAATATGCTAACATTAGCATTACACAAGCTAACATGCCCGGCACAATGAAGCAAAGGTCATCTAAAAAAGTTAATAGGCAGAAAAATTGACAACAACATTAATCTAATGGTTGCTTTAAAAACGGTGGCTTTCTCATAAAAATATAACCGAATCGCACAAAAAAGCCACAGTCATCAAATATATCCAAAGACAACTAGGGTTTTAGAGAATATCCTTCAAAATGAGTTTGAAATGGACATTCGCAAAAGTGACGTTTTCTTAACATCACTATTAACTAGTGCTGTCAGTCGATTAAAAAAATTACCTATTTAATGGCATACTTGTCGGTAATTAATATATTTTATAGTTTAATGGCATATTTTTTACAAAGTAGCCTATAGTTAACGAAGGCCAGTATCACTCATACCAATACCGCATCTGATACCTGTATTACTGTAAATGCATATTTTCCTCAGTTTTAGCCATTAATTACGCTGTCTGAAGCCGCTTTCTGTGCGCATGCACGTGTCTGATGCCTATGTTCACAGAGAGCTGCTTCACCGACGGTACCAAATTAATAACGTCTCTTTTATAAGTATAGTAGTACAGTATAATATAGTCTACTGTAATGCTAACCAATGGATGCCAGGAAAAAAAAAATAGGTGCTCTCTTAATTGTGTCAAATACTTTTTAATGCATTAAACAAACATTTGCTATTAACAAGAAAGAAAGAAAAAACTCACTGCTCCTAATTTACTATATTTCTTTGCTCTTTCTTTTGTTTCTGATCGTTTACTTGAATGGTATTTTGAACAGCTGTTGTATGCTATGATGAAATGTCACAGACATTGGTATCAATTACTACAATTTTGCTATTTGGTAATGTACTTATACCAAAATTAGTACTTATATGAACTATATACTTAGTAATTAAAAGGTCCACCATTTCTCATCATATTAAAGACAGCAAGCCAGCTTGAATCTGCTGATAAAACACTCTTTCTTGGACACTAGATCGGGCTCAGTGTAACCTGCCTCATTTTGATCCTTGACTGGTTGTCTAATTACCTAAACCGTGCAGACGGGATGGTAGACCTCCAGCAGCACTGAGCAAGATCTATCTGCAACTGCGGCACGGCGCTAACGTACTCGCTAATGAGGCTGCTACACCGCACTGCTAATGGCCTTTGTTACATGACAGGCGGAAGAAGATCACCGCACAGGCGATATCAGTGGTAAGTACTTATCACACAGGCAGATTTTACACAAATACAGAAGGGAAATGTTTTGAGGAGTGGAATCCATACATTTCTACGATTCCCTCAGGCAGGTTGGCAGGAATCTCCGTCAGACCTTTTCTACGGCAGTCTACGATGTTGTTGTTGCAGGTGCAGGCGGCAGGGCAGATGGATGCCTGGGGAGCGCATGACCTTGGCTCCGTCTGCACAGGACCTGGGGAGGAGGCAAAGATGGAAAAATAACAGATCAGGAGGAAAATTGACTAAAGACAACATGATTTAATGACACAAGAAAGCAAATGGAAGACACAGGGAATACCATTTTGAGTCAAATATGAATAGAATAGCATTCCTTCTGATAGTAGTTATAACTGTCTGTACAGAAGTGTGAAAATTAATATTAGTTCCAATAACAGCACAAATGAAGACGGGTGAAAATAGCTTTTAATACAGTACATAATCAGCATGAACAGACTCCCTGTTGTTTTATTGTCTTGCTTTGCAGCTTAATTAAGAAACGCCTTTTCTTGCAGCGTGTTTTGTGTTTGTGTTGGAGTATATTCATCAGTTGATTAATCAGAGGGAGAGGAAAAGGGGGCTTAATTAACAAGAGCTGAACGTGAACTTTTTCACCAATGAAACCCAAAGGTCCATTAAGAAATACAATGTATGGAGTGGCTTTATAAAACAACACAATGAAAAGGCCCTAAGTGTTTTCTTGTAATAGCCAGCATTTGCAAATTAATTATAAATTTGAGAAAAAAGACTGGCAGGACAAGGAAAGAGAGAAAGAAGAAAGAATATATATAATTAATTAATATTAATTAATAAGTATAATTTTTTAAACAAAGAAAATTAAGTACAGGCATAGGGCACAGACCTTTAAGTTTTTTTCCACTGTGAAATTATTCTCATGACAAATGTATTTAAACACTCCTCCAATCATTTTCAATGCCATAATGTGGAAAAAAAGAAGTCAGAAGAGTATGTGTCATGGTAGAATATATTGGAGTGAGTGAGTGAGTGAATGAATGAAAAAAAGAATTTAATGAATAAAGATATATACACAAGTAAATAGATAAATATTAACTAATAAATAGTAATAGTATAAATAAGTTATTAACATCAGTGTAAATAATGTCAAATGCATAAATAAATAAATGACTGGTTAGTTATTAATATTAGTGTAAATCATGTCAAATGCATAAACAAACAAACAAATAAATAAATAAGGTACTAAAAGCAAGCTTCATTTTCTTGCAAAATATGCTAAATGTCATTTATAATAATGCACTTTTTTTATTTTTGGAGAAGGACATTCTGACAGAGAAAGTGAACACTGTGCCATACCTGTGCAGACAAATTCTCTCTTTTGAACATCAGGAACATTGAGACCTCTCATATGGGCGGGGGCCATGCACTGTGTGAAAGGGGCCAGCCCTCTCCTCTGCCGCAGCCAATCGGAGAGCCAGGACAGGTGGCAGTCGCAGTGCAGGTTGTTGGAGTGCAGGCGACTGAAGAGAGAGAGAGAGAGAGGGAGAGGGAGAATAATGAGGGACAGATAGTGAGACACTATCGGATAAAAGTCAGAGGAGGTTTATATATCTAGCATGAATGCTGGAGTGGATGATCCCTCAGAAATGTCGGGAAACAGAGCTCTCTGAAGATGGAACCAGAAGAGCAATGTTTACCACACATTCAATGTCATATTCCATCTGTAATATGGCATTTAAATGCAAAGGAGGAAGGAAATCACTGCCGAGATCAAGTAAATATTCATAGGGAGAATCTTTATACAGCTTCGGTAATGCAGACTCTGAATAACACATCTGAATTAGTGACAACACGAGTGTGACTGGGTCATTCTGTTATACGGATGATAGTAACATGTCCTCAGAGTCCACAGTAAACCGCTCGCAAATCCCCAGAGCATGGACCCTCATTTCATCAAGGTCTTCAACAAATGACACAACTCCCAATAACACCTTAATATAAATCTCTCAAGGGCCATTCCACGAAGGGTACGAGAAACACAGTTCAAAGAAAAAGTGGTGTCAGCGAATCAAAAGGCGCAGCTATAACAGTCAACACTGTCTGTAAATGAAATAACAGGCAGAATCCAGTTAGGTGGACAAAAACCCGCCATTGACAATTTCAGCAGGGGGTGATGGTTTTAATAGAGCTTTTCCCATTACAAATCCAGTATCTGGCCCCCTGTCTTTGCGGATTAATTACAGATGAGTGGGATTACAGAGATGGATGACATGGAGAGAAGAAGCCTCGGCTGCCTCAGGTGTGCATGGGATGAGCCGAGGACGGGCACAATGGGGCAGCTCCACGTGCAAGCACACCCTATCGACTGTCACGGAAAATGACTACTTGTCTGGCGGTGGGAGTGCTTTTGATTTGTCTGAGTTATTGAATGGCAAGCGTCATGGGGTGATATCATTTGATCTAATTGAATGCACAAAGATAGTATGTCTGCAGAAGGTGGGGGAAAGGTGAGGAAAACTGGACTATTTCATCAGAAACCTGCAGCCAAACCACCATCCTACTAAATGGATTACCAGCATCTCTAAACATTTGATTTAATAAGTTGTTTTTACGAGCAACAAATTCAATACAGATATATCAGGGATATTAGAGACAGAAAATTCAATCCAAAGGAACTGGGTAGCAACCGAAGCCTTGCTGTGGATAATTCAATACTGCCCAGGGAGCAACGCGCCCGGCCATCCGAGCATCAGCAAATTCAATCCCGCATGAGGGGGCTGGCCTGTCTGATGGGCTGACTGATGGGAGGGAGGCCAGACCGCTCGGCTGTGGAGCTCCAGCTATGGATGACTCCAGGGAGAACGCCATGACGGAAAGAGGAGGAGAGATAGATGGAAAAAGAAATGACTGATTGAAGGAGGAAGCTCCGAACATGTGCACCAGGGTCACAATAACCCTGTGTTTCAGACGGAGATTCAAATTCCCAGAAGCCCGAAATCAAACTAGCGTTTACTCCTGACATATTTCTTTATTTATCCCTCTATTAGAGCCAAAGCTCTGAGAAGAACGACCACACTCGAATAATAACAAAAGCATCTCTGAGTCCTGTTAATATTGCAGGTCAGCCACAGATTGGAACGAGGTTTGGGGACTGTGTAATTATTTATATCAATTGTGGTTTGGGTCTGACAGTGCAAACGCAGAGGAGCGACACAGGCATCTGTGTAAGAAAACCATCTCAACATCTTCAGCTAAGACAATGTCTGCTCGCAAACAGACCACAGCTCTGAAAACTGGCACGGCGTCACCACAGAGCCTCTAGTCAGGCAGCAAAACCTTTCAAAAAGAGTCAAGATTTAGTTTGAACGTCACTAAATGTAAATATATGAATATCTGATTCTATAGCATTACCATGAAGTGGATGAAGAAGCTCCTCAGTACTTACAGTGTCCGCAGTTTGGGCATGTGGTTGAAGCTTGACAGCGGGATGAGGGTGATGTTGTTGTTGTTGAGAGTGCTAGAAGGAAAAGAAGAGAACAAACATTAGGAAAAAGGCATTTACTTAGTAAACATACAGCGAGTGAATCCAGATAACATTTGACAATGAAGACCAGACCAGTGTTTTTCTCAATTCACTGAACAATATACATATGCAAACCTGTTTACTTAGACAAAAAAAAGGTTTTTAAATAAGAGATAGTCACTGGAAGTAGTGTGTGTTATGGTCTGCGAAAGAATGATATCATCGATGATGTGCACACTTGCAATTATGGATGGCAGACCTCTCTGCTTCCTGTCATACCAGCCACAGTTCTGATTAGCGCTACTTAGCTGACCTAATCTTGTAATCAATCCATCCCACTCCATAACCCCCAAACCTATCACACACATGCAGAACACACAGTCTCCTGTACCTCCACCTCTTGGAAAAGGGTCTGGAATTTCTCAATTTAGGATTTTAATAGTTCCTGCTTGGTGAGGGAAAACTGCTGATCTCTCTGACTTTGCCAGTTCAGTTTACAGCTTGGGTTTGGGGTCTGAGTGTTCCTTCTAATGAATCCTGCAACAGTACTTCTTGAGTACAGTGCATCCATGATTTACATTTATGGATTTGGAAGATAATGAATTAGATTGCATTCAAGTTATGCACTTTTTTGGGAACTGAACCCATGACCTTGTGTCATGCTCTACTGTTTAAGTTACAGGAAGACAAACAGTCCCAAAGATTTTGGTATTAATCCCAGAGCCCACTGACTGATCAGACCAGATGCTGGTCTTGCATTTTATTCAAGGCCAGTTAATTCAGTCTCAACACAAACAAGCTACTTGCACTATTGGAGTGATCATATTTACAGTACAATTTTGACCAATGGAAATTTCCCAGCCTGAGTCCAATAAAATTGTGCAAATCAGAGGAAAACTAATCCCTTTAAAATATAACATTCTTGCGGGACTTTAAATGATATCTGAATATTGATTTTGGCTCGGATCTGTGGTGGAACACTTTATTATGAGTGAGGGAAAGAAGAAAACTAACTAAATGGAATGGAAAATTATTGTTATTCTACACATAGACACAGAAAATTCCACACAAATTACACACAGGGTGAAGGAATCACCCTCGTGAGGAGTTGACCAAATCCGCACCAGAAAGCGATCCTCTTGTCAAGGCCGCTGTGGCTCAGAGGTTTCATTGCTGTTCTCTGCCGCTCTATAGAGATGTAAATAGAAGAAGCTCTGGGCAAGGGAGGAACGCCCTGGTAAAAGCCTGTAATACCAAACCATCACCAAGGAAAAATGCAATTTGCTCAGGAAGGACTATCTCCCATCTATGAAACCTTGGGAGCATCCTCCAAAGTTAGGTGATGTAAGAGAAGAAAAGAGCAGAACATAAATGAATACAGGACTGAGAACTGAAGAAGGACTGCTAAAGAGAGAACAGGATCCACAGAGAGCGGCGAACAGCTTGTGCTTGCTGTGGTAGTGCTCTCTCGCTCATTTATATTTCAGCCATCCGGTTTCCAGGATTAGAAGCTCTGAGTAAAAATAAATCTCATATAGATTTCATTCATGCAGTCATAATTTGAAAAAGCTGGAGCTGGACGGGGCGTCACAGTTATGTTAAGTCGGCTTAAACCTGACATGTTCATGCAAAGAGCGATGACCTTTGGTGTCAGACTGCACCTGTTAATATGGACTTCTCTGGTATGAGTTAAGCTTTGCTACAAGAAACATTGAGCACTGGACCAAGGGTCTTAAAGATGAGCCCACTGGAGAGACGCTGTCTTACGCAAGACTGCCAGTCTTCCCTTTATCCAGCCCTCCGCACTGCAGAGGGCCGCCCACTGCTGCAGCGTGGGATCTCAGCAAATAACAGCGCAGCATGAGCAGCTCTTGCTAAAGCCACTCGTGATAATTGAAGATAACCTTGAGTCTTTAAAATTCCTTTGTCTTCATCGTCAGCAATATTAAGTCATTCCGCCTGTGTCGCCCTGTAGTTAACAATAAATCAAAAATGTGTTAAGCAAAATCAACTGCTGCAGGAAAGGACCGCATCCACAGTGTCTCCTGAGAAAGTGCATCCAAGCCGAAACGAAATGAAATCAATGCCGGATCCTGACAAATATCGCGCTGTACGGCTTGACTGTGTAACTTTATGATTTTATTTAAAGCTTTATTGATGCAGGCATCAATAAAAGCGGGCAGCTGTTAATTGCTCACAATGCTTAATCTTCAGACCGTCTCAGAGGGGCACGTTTTCTTTTTACTTCCCTTTACTTTTCTCAGCTATGTCAAAAAAGCTTTCCCACAGTCGCAAAAAGCTCGACAGTGGGGTCTTGAGTGCTCTTAGGCTTTCTTCAGGCCCTCATTAGAGGGACTTGGAGAGGGTCTCTGGATACTTCACTCCTAAAAGACGGCTGGGTTTTCAGAGCCAGGACATTTCGAAATAAGAGTGAGGTTGTTTTGGTGGATGCAAGGGGCTGAAGGGAAATAACTGAAGTGCTCCCTCATCTGACTTAGTGCCATTCACTTGCACAACTGAGAAATCATGAGGCAAAGATGTGTTATTTGACATGACAGGCTTGAGGAAAGTCAATACTCTTCCTGTGAGTGTATAACTGTCTTGGTAACTGGCCCTTTTTCTAAATCGCTTTGGTAAGACGACTTGCGTTCATTTGTATAAATGTAAAGGATGAGGGTTTTCTGCTCAACTTTTTTGTCTTCTCAATCCTTTGTCTCCTTCATATGCTGTAAAATCAAGTGCGTTTGCAGAGGGCCTAACTTTAGAAAGTAGGGAATATACACAACCTTGTCTACATTACTCTCTTGCAAACTTGAGTGAGCCAACGTGCCTGTGATGTTGTCATGGTTCCATGGGAAACTATTATCGCTACTACAGCACAATGGTGAGTTTGCAATGCAAGCGTACATCCGAGCAACCATTTACAGGGCATCCCTGCGTCGGGCCCTCGAGTCAAAACAAATGAGTAAAGTGTCTCCAGATGGAGAGCAATTTCATTATGAGACTCCACTTGTTGCAGTGTGATGGAATTCATTTGAGCAGGATGGAAATCTTTGCCATTGTTTTGCTTAGCATCGCAAGTTCAGCTACAGCACAAAGCCGCAATCAAATGTTATTCCGCAAATTCAAATAAACCCAGTGAAGATAAACACAGAAATAACACAATCTGCCACGCATAATCCCATCCATGTGGTTTGTGTCCAAGTGTGGGCTTATTAAAAAAAGAAACACTAGTGCTTAGTAAGTGTAACAAAAAAAATGGAAAGCTTTATGGCTGGATAAACCTACCCTTTGCCTCCTCTAAAAAGAGAAAACGAGCTCTTCATCCCTCAATGGTGCAGAGTACGGGAGGAGAGGTGAAAAGAACAGGTATTACAGCGAAAACAGACACGCTTCTACCGCCATTGATGAGGCCATTATAGCGCAAATGAGGACAGATTGAATCTAAGCTGTTCCGTCGGCCTCCCTCCTCTTTCTGGCCATCCAGGAGCGAATGATTAATTGTGCGCAAGGGTCCGACTGCTGAAACGCACGATTTCCAGCCCGCCCCCTCCCCATCTCCCCGAGCCTTGGCGTAGACCACATGAAGATAACGCAATGGGGCCATGTCTGGTGGCAAGGCAATTTCCTGCGCTTGAAACTGCTGTTTGTGAGCTAATGACAGCTCTCTCCCCCTCCACTCCCCTAATCCATCCTCTCATTTAGCCATCAGCTTGCCCTTTCTCCCTCTGCCTGCCTGTTGTCTGTCACATAAAGACTCATCTATTGACTAAAGACAACCTTTCAATCAGGCCTTGCAGAAGTAAGACTGATTTGTCCAGAGGGAGGCCAACCCGTGTTAGAAATTAAAGATGCATGGAATATCTGATTCAAGGGAATCTGTGCTCTCGAGTTCCCAAAGTGGGACCGCCGGCACCTAGCTATCAGTCTAGAGGACAATTGTTAAATCTGAAAAGAGCTAATGTTTTTTACTGGAGCACAGGGGTTAGAAATGATTAGGATAAGGGGTGGCAGGGGCCAAAAAGGAGCAAAGCTGAAGGTTATCGTTGCCAAGAGGAACATTCAAAAGGTCTTGCATTGAGAAAATTACATTATGAAGGTAAAACTGCCAAACCATAAACCCAGAGAAGAAGACAATTATATTTCTTGAACCTTCCATATGAAATACACAGTATTTCATTCGTAATACATTTAGGTTTCGATCAAATGCCCCCCAAAACAATCCCAGAACGTCTACGTAACCACAGAAATGTGATAGCTTCTTCCATTCAGCCTTTTTCCAAGTTTTTGAGTCTGACGGCATGGCGTTTTGTAACCAGGATTAATAATCCACCTCCTCACACTCCCTTACACAATCAGCATCTAATCTAACAACACACTGCAAATATTCAGATTTACCCTGGTTGGTATTATACTACAAGCGAGTCTCTTTAAATGAAAATGTGAAAACCTCATTAAGCGAGCACATCTGTGGATTTGAAAGGAGAAGAGGCTGTAGTACAGAGTGGTGCATATTGACAAGGCCTGGTGAACCGCAAAGACGTCCCTTTGGGGCACGCTGCCCATGCTATCATGCTAAACTCACTTTACTTCGACCAACGAGGTCTGTGCCAAGCTGTCGGGAAAAATGTGCCGTGCACACATTGACAAATGACAGCATTTGACAGGAGGAGAGGACAGTGGTAATGTGAAAATTTGGGCCTTCTTATCAATGCATGGTGGGAGGGAAAGTCACCTTCAGGAGATGGCACGGAAATGTCTCGGCACTCTCCTGCTCATAAAAAATGACACAGCAGGGCAAAAAAATTCACATGATTTGACATTTGATTCAGAGCCAGAATTTTCTGTACAAAAGTGGTTATAAAATATGCAGAGGCTCCAGCGCTTGCGAGAGTGCTGTGTATAGACAAAGCTGAGTGGGGTATATGGGGAATTTCCAAAATGCTCTTTCTCACAATACTATAAATTCCCTTCTCACATTTAAACCACATTTTATAAAATAGCCCTGAAGGACGATTATAACATTTGTAAGCGATTCCACAAAAGACCCAAGTGTTTAAAGACAGCAACAAACATAAATTGCACATATATTGCGCGTAGCATAATTTGAAACAGATTGTGTGAGACTTTCTCATTGTCTCTTCATTGTGTTCTTAACACGATAAGAACATACATCAGAACAAAATGTGCTTACCATAACCCTGCTGAAAAATAAATCCGCTTGAATACTTGACCAGTTGGACATTCTTCATGCTTTCTTTGCCTTTATTATTATTTTTTTATGAATAACTGGCCAAACTCATGCTGAATATAGATATTTTGAAGTATCATTTTATTTATTTTTTGTTCTCCTTACTATAAGAAAGGTTAAAAAGTTCACTTAAAACATCCACTTTATTATTTTTATTTTTATTTATTTTTCATTTCACCTTAATTAATTGGCTAAGGAATCCTATTAACTACATTTTTTTTTAACCCGCTTAACCAAATAATAATAAAAAAACGTTCTGTATATTGACAATGGTGTATGCATGGAAATTGAGTTTCAGGCATATACCCATGAAAAATATTCAGTTATTCTTACACCATATCTCATTTATATTATGTATGAAATTTGATTTGATTTGTCTTTGGAAATTAGAAATGAGAAGTGCTACCAGCATTCATAGTTATTAAAAGCACCAACTTGAATTTCATGAATATAATAAAGATAAGGAGGACACCATATAATGCACAGTCCATCTACATTTAAAGCAAGAATTGAAAGATAAAAGGGCCTGATTTGGTGCATATTTTTTTTTAAAAATGATCAGAATGAAAAATGAGAGGTGCAAGAAGCACCTAAGTATTAAATAAAAAATAATCAAGGGGTGCTCCTTGTTAGGCAGGTTTAGGTGCTCTGCAGATGGAGAACACATCAGTGTGCTGCCTACCACACTTCCTTCAGCTCATTGGGATGCAAGTCACGTCCTATGTGAGAAAATGTCCGAGATAGCTTTGAAGTAATTAGTTCAGTCATTAGCGCAGTTATGTTAAATATAAATTACAATTCATCAGCAGAAAGGGCCGATCATTAATTCTGTGTAGTTTGGCAGGCGTTAAATCACTAGCAGCCATTTAGTTGTGGAGGAGGGTTAGGCACGAACCGCTCTGTCCAATCTCCGCTCTGATCACCATCTCTAAACCCGATGGAAGTGTTTAAATAGCTCTCCGCTTTGGAATTTTTTAAGTCGCTGTTTATGGTGATCACCAAAATTTTACAGTGATCACGAAAACCCAACAGTGCATGATGGGAAAGGATGCTCAAATCTCTCAATTATGTCGCAGTGCACCATCTATTTTAATAGGCCTTTAATGATCATTGAAATTAAAAGATTCAGTTAGCCTCTGGAGTTATGCTTAACACACCGTGCTCAAACAATGCATTTAACACGACCTCAAGTGCGCTCTGAATTGCAAAAACACACATTAACATCACATTTTTAAAATGTTTATCATTTATCCTTTTATTTATAACTCCTGATGTCAAATTACACTGATTGAAAAATACTCACGCTTGCCCTGAATTCCCATAATCCAGCACTTTTTTAAACACAAAAGGGAATGTGGTTGAATGCGTAAATGACGTCTACAATCTACAGTCTCTGGACATTTCTAAAAGCATAAATGAATCCTTAAAACTCCACTACTCCTGCTTTCACCATTATGACATCACACTGAGTCATCATACTCTTTGGCGATACAAGAGATGGATCTCCATCTGCTGTGCTGCTATTCAGAAAGATTAGTCTTAAGACAAAGGTTAGTCCGGACTATAATATAACTCATGTTGGAAATCATTATCCTCACACTGAGACTCGCAACATTAACACCTGCGGCAAAATCGCTACACCTAAACCTTAATTTCGCCATCAATTACTAAGAGGTGTCATATTCTCACAAGCTGGCTCTGTAGCACAGCCTTAATGTTCAGCCGTATGTTGAATCTGCTGCTGAAGAACATGGATCTAAGCTTGATTATTGCGCATGGGGTTATTTAGCCATGATACAGGTACATTTGCAGACCTGTGTGTTGCAGCCTCTCCAGAGGGGTGGAGAGATGGCTCAATCAGCAGGAAAGTGATGTTTATTCATGTGCTGCTGCTCTCCTTGGCTCGCCGGGGTCCCAAAGGTCTTTGGCAGAATCTAGGGAGGTTCTATATTATTAATGAAAATTGATTCCCGACTTACTCATCCTTTCCTGCTCCCGAGCTCCTGTTTTATAAGGTAATTTTATGCTCTGGTCACGAGGAGAGGACAGAGGACACAAAATATATTCCTTTCTTTCCTTCTTTGATTTTACCTGCACCTCTTGCTAACACTGCCGGAGAACCTGCCTAACAATGATATAACGCCATGCTGCTATGTCCTATGGAGCCAGGAATTAATAGAGGGGGTGGCTTGACTCCGGGTCCCCAGTGAGCAGCGCTCATTTGGAGGATGAGTTTGGCACTTAGCGTCCTGCCAATTGGCTTGATGGAGATGCGGCGGTAAGCCCCCCCCCGTATATCCCGCTTCCAGCCTCTCATCGTCTCCGGGACAATCCAGGGGATACCCAAGGAAAAAAATCAACTCACTCACAAACACATCAAATCTATGAACTCTGACTAAAAGTGTGACTAAACCAAATAAGAAGTCTTCCCAGCAGGCAGCAGAACAGAGATCTGAGCATCTAACACCTGCTTTAAAGTAGGAAGCGCAAATCTACAGACATTCTAATCAGAAAACACTGTGCTTTTAACGCTAAGGTGCACCCGGAAAAGTCAGGACACTTTTTCAAGTGGCAACAATGCAGCACAGGATGACAAACGAGCAACTTTAGCTGTTGCACGGACGATCGCATGCTAAGCGCCACGGTGTCGGACCGGACGGGGTGACAGCGGACTATGCGCCACAGGTCCATAACGCAACACAGTTTGTCCTTCGAGAGCAATCAAGAAAAACACAGACAGAGTTAGAGGAAGGGACAGCAGAGGTGAAGAGAGAGGAGAGAACCCCGCAGAGGAGGCGGGAGGGGGACTCACAGTATCTCCAAATCGCGCAGGGCTCGGAAGGCTCCATCTTCGATGCAGCTGATGTGGTTGCTGTCCAGTTGCCTGCAGATGAGAGACAGAAGTCAGCAGCAGGTCTGCAGACGAGCAGGTGGGGGCTGAGGGGAGGGAGGGAGGAGGAGGAGGAGGAGAGGTGGGGGCTGCGGGAGGGAGGTAGATACACTAACACACACTCATATCTACTCTCCTCTCCTCACCGCAGTCGGGATAAAGGACCAGCTGGCTAAAAGTGGCCTGTCTGGCTATAACCTCCTCCTATCTCGTCCTTTCCCTCTCTCTAGCCACACTGCTGAGTGTGGGGGCAAAGAGAGGTAAAAGAGAGAGAGAGAACAGGAGGCTGGTTATAGTGCACAGCCCTCCCCGTCTGTCAGTTCTCTGTAAATATTAATTGCATTCCCCCCCCGCCCCACCCAGCACACTCATCCACCCCCCTCTTCTTCAGAAGTCAGAAAGGGAGTAATTTCATTACATTAGAGCAGCCAATCCATTACAAGCTTTTACCGGCTCTGTCACAGAAACAATTTCATTAAAGAAAGGGGTTCGTAAATCAGCTGGGGGTCACGATGCTGGACGAGCAGACGCGAGGGGCACTTCTTCCTTTTTGCTTCTTTTTCCTTTTACTTTAATTTGCAGACTTTGCCATTCACCCCTCCTTCTCTCTATTTACCCCTCCCTCTTTGAAATGGATTTGAAAGAAGCTTGAATAAAGAACAAGGAATCTTAAGTCATTTGTTCGGCAAACAGAGCTGCGGTGACATCTGACCCGTGACAGACACGGTGCCTTCGCGTCTTTAGAGACGAATAATAAAGAAGAAGGGAGCATCTCTGGCATGTCTTTCATTCCATCGCTTCTTTCTAAAAGACATGCATCTGTCTCCATAATTGCTGATGGGACAGACTATATGGCAGCCACCCACTGCAGATGCATTAACCATCACTGTGAAAATTAAATAACCTTTATGAGCAAAAGTAAAATGTTTGTCTTTTATGATGGATTTTTTTTCATCCAAAATAAATTAAGACTTTTATGTGCTTTTAATTATAGACTGTAAATTATATCTACAAACACGTATATTCATTTGTTACAAAAACGGCAGCAAGTGTGTGTTTTTATTTACACACGCTGATACTTACTCAAAACTTGCTTCATTTGGATATATGGAGATCACAAATGAAATTACAGTTCATTAAGAGAGTCAGATGTTGATTCATTTACCACTTTAATCAATTCAATTCAGTAAAGGATTTGTCAAACTGACTCAACTGAACAATTCATTAAAAGTATCAGCTCATTTGTTTAATACCATAATACATATTTGCTCAAGAATCAGGGTAGTCTGGTCTGCTTGTTCTCGCATAATACTTTTTGTCAGTAATTCATGGGATGCAGTTTTTTTATTTCACAAAGCACATATTTTGATATAAATGCTTTAGATTGTTTTTTTTTTTTTTAGAATTCATATCACAAGAAGTGCCTTGAACTATCATTTTTACATTTACATTTAAGCATTTGGCAGATGCATTTATCCAAAGCTACTAACATAGCATTCAATCAGTTCATGCATTCCTTGGGAACTGAAACATTAACTTGATGTTGCTAGCACCATGCTTTACTGCTTGAGCTACAGCAGTGCATTTTTCTATACATAAAGGTGATTGAAACCTTATAGATTTTCTACAACAGCGGCCTCTCAACAAAACCTGCTCCAAAATCTATTTCCTCACAGTTCATTTGTTAATAATAATCTCAAAATAGAAAATTCCACAACAAGTAGTTAATTTGCCAAACAGCGGGTGATATTGTGGTAACTTGGAAACATTATATTTAGAATTCAAACGTAGCTCATTCAATCAGATTTCACAGCCACAATTGTCTGTAATTGAACACATGAAGTTGATCTCTAGAGAATGTCATTGTGATCATGTGCAAGAGACTTTTAACAATTGTAATACTGAGCATAGTCAAGGGCGAATAGCTGTCTTGAATACACATATGTAAGCGTGTGGTGTGTGCGAATATCTGCATGTTTGGTGATTGTTTGGAGAGGTGGGACATAGTAGTGTTGGGTAATGAAAGTCCCAGTTTTAATTTCCCTGCTCTAATTACATTGGCCTTTAATCATCTCAGTCATGAGCCGTATTGGCACTTTAGAGCTCCCGTCCTGCCAGTGTCCCATCTGGAGTGAACGAGAGAAAGAAACAGATATGCGTCTTCCTTCCCTTCACTAGACTATTAATCTGTCGGTGATGCTAACCAGCAGCCGCATGGCCGTATTTCATTCACGCTTGATGGGTAACACAGCAAATGACTCAGAACTGACCGTCAGTACAGCCAGGAAGATGCTTGATCAAAGCTGCAAAAATATGAATCACATACTCAGTCTATAGTCATAACAGATATATACGGTATGTGACCTTTCATGGCCACCAAATTAAGTGTGGTTTCAGGATTTGTGTCTGTATCACACCACTGATGTCTTGCATCTTCTTTTCTTTTCTGGTTTTGTTTCACTTTGATTCCTCTCATCTCATTCAGTCTTGTCTCTTTTTCCTACTTCTCTTCCAGTCTTGTCTCACTTTGTGTCTCACCTAATTTCTTCTCATCTCATTTTCGCCTCTGTTAAGTCTCTCATCTTTTCTCTTTTCTCACGTTGTATCTTCTCCTCTAGTATTGTCTCCATCTCATGTTTGTCTCTTCTCTTTTCTGCTTGTTTTATCACTCCATCTCATCATAAGCAATCTTTTATCTCTCATCCCTTTCTCCACATCTCATAATTTAGTCTCTTCTTGTCTCTTCATTTTTTTTGCTTCACCTCATCTCACTGAATTTATTCTTTTCTTCTCAATTCTTCTCATCTAATCTCATGATTTTAGTCTCTTCTCATCTATTCTCCTTGTCTCCATTATTTTCATATCTCCTGTTCTCTTCTTTCAGTCCCATTTTGTCTTCATTTTATTCTATCTTTTCATCTTGTCTTACTGTCACTTCTCTTCTCTTATGTATTTTTTCCTTATTTTCCCCTTTTTCTTCCTCTCTTTTCTAGGCGCATCTTGTCTTTTATTTCCCAGTCTTGTCTTATTGTCTTAATTAATCTTGTCTCATATTGTCTCATTACATCTGGTCTCATTTTGTCTTGAGTCATAATATTTCGTCATGTCTCATATTGTCTCATTTTATGTGGTCGCATATCGTCTCACCATTCATCTGGCCTCATTATCTCATTTTGTCTCATCTTATATTGACTCATTTCATCTGAACTCATATTGTCAAATTTCCTCTTGACTCATATTTCATTTAATCTAGTCTTGTATCATTTCATTTAGTCTGGTCTCATATTGTCTCATTTTTTCAATTCATGTTTTCTCATCATATCATTTTGTCTTATCTCATTGTTTCTTTTTCGTCTGGTCTCATATTGTCTCATTTCATTGCGTCTCCTATTTTCTCAATCCATCTGTCCTCATTATCTCATTTTGTCTGGTCTCACATTGTCTCATTTCATATAGTCTCATATCATTTAATCTAGTCTGGTCTCACATTGTCTAAATTGTCTTGTCTTATTGTCTTAATTCATCTGGCCTCATTATCTCATTTTGTCTTCTCTCATATTGTCTAATTTCATCTGGCCTCATATTGTCTTTCTTCTTGTCTTATATGTCTAGTCATCTGTTTCATTTAGTCTGGTCTCATATTGTCTAATATATTCTCAATCCATCTGTCCTCATTATCTCATTTTGTCTTATTTCATTGTTTCTTTTTATCTGGTCTCATATTGTCTCATTTCATCTTAATTCATCTGTCCTCATTATCTCATTTTGTCTTATATAGTTTAATTTAATCTGGTCTCATATTGTCTCATTTTGTCTAGTCTATTGTCTTAATCGATCAGAAGAGCAGTCTCAGTGTGGATGGGTGTCTGGAAAAAGTTGGAAAACTTTTGATTGGCTATCTTGGCATCAGTGCCATTCACAGCCCATCTTGCTCAGAGTGTGAGGTGTGTTTTTCAGCACCAGCAGTGCACATCAAAAGCCGAGATCTACAGAGTCCTGTCTGCTGGATGCAGGAGCTTATAAAGCAGACAACGACCGCACCTCGTCCTCTCGGCCATAATTCAAACCCACGCGCAGTCAGAGTGACATTCTGGGTACAGGAGCATGAAGTAGAAAGGCTTTTATTAGCACCCAGATGAGAGCCTCCCACAAGGGGACAAAAATCAAAGTGTCCACGTATCTAATCATACAGGACACACTGCTCTCTCAATTACACCTAGGCTTAAAGTGATGTAGTATTGTACACCATTTGGCCTCTCGATCTGTGGTGAATAACAAATGTCAGCAGAACGACTGCGTGTCAGCCCATGAATCCATTGCTCATACAGCACCTGTTCTAATGGGATCCGTACTCCGCTGACACAAGCATGTCATGTTGATATAGAGCTCATCAGGCATGTTTTCGGACTCGCAGTGCACTTGATGAGGGAATCTACAACATCACCCGCACTCGATACTTCTCGAGGTTAACAGGGCTGGCGTAGCATGTTTGGTGAACAGTAGGAGGGCAAAGCTAAAGCCATAAACGTGGACAGAGATATTGTGGCTAGTTTAATAGGGTGCAACATAGACTCTCATTAGCTGGAGGAACCATCTTGACCATATTATCCAGATGGCCCCTCTATAAAGGGTGGAGGATGCTGGCTGCAGGCGGTTGCTGACTCCAGCATGCTGTAGCCTGTAAAACAGTGGAGATGCGAGGACGATATAAGAGACGGAGATTCAATGTGCCCTCAAAGCATGCATAGCCATTTTCAAACAGAGGACATTAAGGTAGAAAAGCATATGAGAAAATCAATTCATTCCTGGAACGCTGCCTGACCATTTTTTTCCACTCCTTCCCGTTAAAAAACCAAGGGCTGGATGATGTTAGCAATTAAATCAAGAGTCACCTTGCCACGCGTAGCAGAGGCAGGTCGGTGGGAGAGAAACAGGCAGCGCTGCTGACGTACAAATCCATCCTTCTCCCTCAATCCTCATTAGTCCTTTTTTCCTCTAAAAAGCCCTACCTGAAGAAATGAGTGTTGCCTACCTGTACCTATCAAGTCAAGTCAAGTCAAGTCTGCTTTATTGTCAATTCTTCCACATGTACGGCACATACATACAGAGAATTGAAATTGCGTTACTCTCAGACCTTTGGTGCATACAGTTAAAAAAGTTGTGACGTATTGTCAAGTATGGTGACCCATACTCGAAATTGGTGCTCTGCGTTTAACCCATCCAAGTGCACACACACAGCAGTGAGTAGTGAACAAATCCACACACACACACACACACACACACACACACACACACACACCGTGAACACACACCCGGAGCAGTGGGCAGCCAATTCTGCGGCGCCCGGGGAGCAGTTGTGGGTTCGGTGCCTTGCTCAAGGGCATCTCAGTCGTGGTATTGAGGGTGGAGAGAGCGCTGGACATTCACTCCCCCCACCTACAATTCCTGCCGGCCGGAGACTCGAACCCGCAACCTTTCGATTACGAGTCCGACTCTCTAACCATTAGGCCACGACATTCCCATAACATTTAAGACACTCACAGTAGACGTTCAAATACAGATAAATACAGTTTAAACATGTACATACAACTATACAGATATACAAAGAGGACATTGTAGAAAAATAAAAAGAGATAGATAAAGTGGCATAAGGCACATGGCAGATAGAGTGCAAACCAGTTAAATAAAACAAAACTGTGCAGATATATGTGTATATGTATCATTCATCCATCAGAGTGTGACGGTGCACATGACAGTGATGAGATGAGCACTCAAACACTGCCAAACATCACAGACATCACTGTAAGAACGTCAGGGGAATACATGCTGAACAAAAATTCTGTATGTGGGATTTGAAAGCTCGCAACTGTTGGGGAATGTTACATTTTAAAGTAATGCATTACAATGGGGGTGGTGATGGCGCAGTGGATAAGACACATGCCTTTGGTGTGAGAGACCCGGGTTCGAATCCACTGTGAGACACCAATGTGTCCCTGAGCAAGACACTTAACCCCCTAGTTGCTCCAGAGGCGTGCGACCTCTGACATATATAGCAATTGTAAGTCGCTTTGGATAAAAGCGTCAGCTAAATGAATAAATGTAAATGTACAATAATGTCTATAAAATGGGACTAATAACGTTTTAAATTTATTTTGTATATGCAGTGTAAATTTTACAATCAGTGTACTACCACCAGGTCATCTGACGACACACATTGCTGCATATGCAATGTTATCCCCAACGCTGTTCTACATAACATATTATGTGTTTGCAGAGAGTCATTGACCAGCGCATGCTGGAACTCATTTGACAGGGGTCAGTGAGGTCAGAGTTAGTATTGACATTCAGTTAACTCAATCTGACCGGGGCGGGCGGTGGTCAACATTCATGCACACGCGTCATTCTGAAATACAGTGAACCAAAAGACCACCCTGCCCTGAATACACATACAATGATACAGATGAGGTGTGACACAATGGCGGATGTACAGTAGGCTTGTAAGTTAATGGTTGAGCATTCAATCTCATGAGCTACCACCATTGTGCTGTCAAATCCTGTTGTAAATATTCTTAAAGCTGCTTTGGATAAAAATATCTGTTAAATGGCTACTCGCTTATATATAGTTGGGCTTCTCAAACTTTCCCACCTCTTCACACTCTTCCCTTCCTTCTTTCTTTTCGGCTGAAAAGCATGACTATATCTTCAAACAATAGTCAACTATATTTCCATACCTCTCAGAGATATCTAGCATGACGAGACCCGCGGTTCTCAGCCCACGGTGGGAAAGACTTCATCTCAAAACGGTCTTTGTAACAAAGCCGGTTTCAGATACTGTGACGAAACTGCCCAGAACTTCACACACGCTTGAGCCTGGGAACGCACATGAACACTACGGCCTCATACCACAACGATCTCTGACTGCAAACAAAGCGTCCCATTAATGATGACCTCAACTTGGCGTCCTTTATTCATTAGAGGGCAGATTTAATTGCTGAAATCATCCAGCCCTCTTTGAAGGTCATGTTTATTGTTGCAGGCATGTTTGAGCTACCAGCTCCCTGTGCTTGATCTGTTCATAAAGGTTTGGGTGATTTTTTTTTTTAGATTTGTAGGGCCTTGTTTATGCTTAAAAAAAAAAATCATGTTTATTCATTAAAGAAACACTCCACTTTTTTTTGAAAATAGGCTCATTTTCCAACTCCCCAAGAGTTAAACAGATAACTCTTACCATTTTCGAATCCATTCAGCCGATCTCTGGGTCTGAAGTGAAGTGACATACTGCCAAGTATGGTGACCCATACTCGGAATTCGTGCTCTGCATTTAACCCATCCAACGTGCACACACACAGCAGTGAACACACACACACCGTGAACACACACACACCGTGAACACACCCGGAGCAGTGGGCAGCCATTTATGCTGCGGCGCCCGGGGAGCAGTTGGGGGTTCGGTGCCTTGCTCAAGGGCACCTTAGTCGTGGTATTGAGGTATTGAGGGTGGAGAGAGTGCTGTACATTCACGCCCCCCACCTACAATCCCTGCCGGCCCGAGACTCGAACCCGCAACCTTTGGATTACGAGTCCGACTCTCTAACCATTAGGCCACGACTTCCCACCAAAAGTCGGTAGCACTTTTAGCATAGTTTAGCATAGATCATTGAATCTAATTAGACGCTCAAAAATGACCAAAGAGTTTCGATAATTTTCCTATTTAAAGCTTGACTCTTCTGTAGTTACATTGTGTATTAAGACTGACGGAAAATGAAAAGTTGCGATTTTCTAGGCCGATATGGCTCATACTCTCATTCCGGCGTAATAATCAAGGAACTTTGCTGCCGTACCATGGGTGCAGCAGACGCAATGATATTACGCAGCACATGAAAGTAGTCCCCAGCTATATCATAACTAGTTACCTAGCTGGGAACTACTTTCAGGCGCTGCGTAATATCATTTTGTTGTTTTGTTACAAAGACCGTCTTAGTACACGATGTAACTACAGAAGAGTCAAGCTTTAAGTAGGAAAAATATCGAAACTCTTTGGTCATTTTTGAGCAAGATACTAACGGTCTAATCAGATTCAGTGATCTATGTTAAGCTACGCTAAAAGTGCTACCGCCAGACCCGGAGATCGGCTGAAAGGATTCGAAAACGGTAAAACTCAACTGTTTAACTCTTGGGGAGTTGGAAAATGAGCCTATTTTCAAAAAACGTGGAGTGTTCCTTTAAAAATCACTATTAACAAGCTCTTCTGCCATACTCCACGGCAGCGAGATCGGCTTCTGAAACTGTTACAGAGATTTATCAGAAGCCATTACTGTAATTGCAAATGGCTGTGGAACATTACTCACTGGCAATATCCTGAAGATATCCATCTTATTGAACCATACTGATTAATTGAATTTTCATCAGCGCTAAGCTTATTAACTGTTATGACAAATGATTCGAGGGGCGTACATGTAGGCCACCTAGCACATTGCTATTGAACATTTTCTTCTTCCAGCCAGAGAGATTATTATCTTTAATTTCAGTTATCTGTCTTTGAAATAAGACTTAAGACTCGTTAAATGCAGTAGACGACGACATCGTTTGCAGTTTGACGGAGTACCGCACCACGCCTCGTTACTTCAGGAGAAAGTACAGTTTACCGATGGCTTTTTTGGCCTCGTGCAAACGAATCTCACGATGCCAGTGAAGGGATGAGGGAGGAACACTTACAGGTTCTTGACGGCGGTGATCCCTCGGAAAGCCTTACGAGGAATAGCCTGAATCTGATTCTCGCTCAGGTCCCTGGAGAGAAAGAGATGAGAAAGAGAAAGAGAGAGATATTAGGATTTGTTTGAAGCCACTTCACATTTCGTGTCTTGAGGAAGATGGACAGTTCCCTGGAACGACGCGCCTCAGCTTTGAAGTCTCAGACCAAATTGTTCTACTGACCATAAATGTCACATCCTCCTTTATTCGTCTGGCCTTTTATCACTCCGTCTGTGTGTGCGTCTAATGAAAAACATTTCTAAAGCAGTACTTTGTAATGAAAGGTCTCATAGTGGTACGTCCCACAATCCTGCAGAAAATGAAGCAATCATATGCACTTTGAGTAACCCAAGAAAGAAAACAGACAAAAGCGGCTCTACATCAAAATTAATGCCTGGCATTTGTAATGCTCGCTTATGAGCCAAATGATTTTTGACATGTCACAATGGTTGTGCTTAACTTTATTAAGCTTGTTTGTTTGTAGACTCACGCTGGCAAAACATAATTTGAAAACCAGAATGCAATTACGGGCCAAGAAGGAAACAAATGAGATATGGAATATCTGCCCAGCTAATCAAAGCGTCTGCTTTGGAGTCATGCCTGCTACACATAACACGAACAGACCACCACGTGGGTTAACCCACCTGACCTTGCTACAACCAATTTCACTGATAAACAATCAGGCGCGGATCCAAACGCGGTGAGGAATCCTGCCAGAGCTCGTGCATGGGACGTAATGATGTATCAAGTACAGCACTGCCAGCAATTTCCTCTTAGGAGCATTTTAAACTGGAGTTATTGAGCTCTTCCCTCCTTCAGCCCCCCGCCAGAACTGGATAAGTGTGTTTTTTTTCTCCCTTGAACCAATCAAGTTTTATTATGGCAAAAACCTTAATAACTATGTTGTGCTTTGCAATAAGAGGCTATGGTATTTCATCAAACTGTTTCTGATGGTTTTTGACATGTTCCACAATCCTGCTTTGCTTTTTTTTTCTTCACAGCACTCTTGGCTGGCTTGATGTGAACATCATGTTTCCTTTGTGTATCCTGTAAGTTGAACTATGCAGGAGGGCAAACATACCCTGAGTAAAAACTCAAAACATCCCATGATCGTATGCCACAGAGTGGGAAAATAGGGCCGCTGTTTATACCATCATCACGCTGGACAAGAGCGAATGTCTACCTCTCTGATGGTCTAAATGTGAAACAGATAAAAGTGCAGAGATGGTATGGAGCACAGAGACTACTTCTCTTCGCTTTGGCTTTTTAATTCTTCATGAATGGCGAAGCACCGGCCTCGTATGTCCTCGGCGAGCCGCGAGCGCAGTGCAGTGCTTTACAGCACTTCCACTGCTAATAAATGTTTTATTGCTTTGTTTACTCAGTGGAACCTTTTTCATTATTTCTACAAAAAGGCAAATTGTCCCAGCCAAATAACGGCACTTATGAAACACAATCAGCCTCAGCGGTGCTCTCGCCGAGAAGCGTCAGAGAGAAACTCCATGTCAGAAGAAAAAAAAAAAAAAAAAAAAGTCCCACGGGCTTTGGGTTGAATGAGATGATTTCTAATGAAGAATTACTTGAAACTATAAAGAGACAATAGAAGTTTATGAGATATGAGAATTATACTAGCAGAAAAGATGTAGCAATGTACATATTTCATCCACTTTGACGCTATATTAATTACACATGGATAATGAATCAATCTGTGTGACTTCAGAATGAATACAAGCTCTCCAAAGAATCTTTAATACAGGTTAATTAGTCAACTTTAGTAATGCAATTCTTAGCATACACTGTAAAAATCATTTTCTTCGTTATTTTTGCTCTTGTTTTATACATATTATACACATGTGAGAAGCAAAATTACAAAAGACTCACACACATCTTTTTTTTTAGAGAATATAACCTGAATTAAGTCTATTTTTCAAAAACACTTCTTAAACTTTTTGTAAAAATATAGTTCGTTGGCAAATAGATGTGGAAATATGACTACATGCCTACATATATAAACACATACTGTGTAAACTACTCATTTTTGTTTGTTTGCTTTGTCGTTTTGAAGGAATAAACTGACTTTTACAGCAATAATGAACTGAACTCAATCCTGCTATGCACTGCTATCATTAGCGTCAAATTGGGCGTCTTAACAGATGCTGGAACGAATGCTTTAAGGTAAAAGATACAGATTCAAAGCAGTGTTTGTGAAAGGAGGAGAGCTGCATTGGTTCCCCTCCTCTAGCAATCTGCTTGCAAATTTCATTAATTTCATTTGGCTTTGGCCCTGCTCTCTCTGACTGTCAGGATGCCTGCCATAAATCTCCCTTTGATTCCATTATGGCTCCCATGTCCAGACAACCTGGCAACGCCAAAACATATTACAGATAAACGCTCAGCAACACGCAAGGATATGAGAGCCGAGCTGCAAGGAGGATCTATCCTTACACACATGCACAGACTCGATCACACACAAAGGTCAGACAAAGCGAAACGCTATATACTTCAAGAAATGCTGTTGTTATGCCACTCAACAAACATCTTATTTTCAATCGAATACACACAAGAATCAACGATAAACAGTTAAACATATGCAAGGAAGAGAAGACCACTAACAGTTCAATATACACATCTGTCACCTTTCAAAAGCTCAATATTTTGTCAATATAAATCAATGGGAAATTTTCAGACT
Organism: Barbus barbus; assembly: GCF_936440315.1. Classification (NCBI taxonomy): domain Eukaryota; kingdom Metazoa; phylum Chordata; class Actinopteri; order Cypriniformes; family Cyprinidae; genus Barbus; species Barbus barbus. The sequence goes on along the minus strand of NC_136761.1, from coordinate 26,183,530 downwards.
TGAATCATTAACAATTGCTTAAGAAGTTTCTTAGTGGTTTAGAACAAATCCTAAGCAGAGTCCGTCCATTCATTTTTCAAACAGTATCATATGTAAGGTCCTAAGCAGAATGTTTGAGGAATATCAATACGCCGCTGCCTTACAAACGCAGTGAAAACCATTGAGGGAATGTCGGTCAAATCTCTTTCTTATCACGCTTTACGAATGTCACTCTTATCTCTCCACTGAAAAATGGAATGCTGCGGTTTTACAAGACGGTTATTTGCTTCACTTTGTTGTTTTCTCGCTCTGTTTGAACCACAAAGGAAAAGAGTGATTGTCTAAAGAAGTAGCGGAAACTTAAACACCACTTTACGTTAACTCAAATAATGCAGGATGTCTGAGACAGGGTCTCATTCAGCAATGACTCACACACACACACACACACACACACACACACATACATACACACACACAAGCTTCTCAGGTGCAGATGCACAGTTTTCTTCCTACCCTCATTCTAATGTTGATGAATCTGGATCATTTTAAATGACGGAGCATCTTAATGCAGTTAGTAGTAATTATCATAAAGCACACCCAGACATCTCCATATAAGAGTCTCCTGAACAAGCCGTCCTATACAGCCATTCATTACTCTCTGCAAACATACAGCATCTAAAGATGCAATCTTACCTAACAGCACCCACAGCAAGAGTAAAGCAAAATGTGCCTCTCAAAAACACAAGAGACATAGACTATACTGAATTATACATAAACTATTAAATAAATCATTAAATAAGACTTTTAAATAGTTCACTTAGTTCTTCAATTAGTTTCAGATTAGTTTTCAGTGTCACATGATCCTACAGAAATTATTCTAATATGATGATTCGATTGAAAACATTCTTATTTCTTATTATTATTATCAATGTTGAAAACAGTTGTGCTGCTTAATGTTCTTTTTTTTTGGAAACCATGATATTTTTTCAGGATTCTCTGATGAATAGAAAGTTCACAAGATGTCTTTTGTGACATTATAAATGTTTTTACTTTTACTTTTGTCTTTACTAATTTGTCCTTGCTGAATAAAAGTTGAATTTCTTCAACATTTGAACAGAAGTATGTGCAATAAATAAACAAGTAAAAAAAAAAAGTGAAAAATGTGACAATATGACATGCATTTGCACAAAGACTTTATGCACAAATCTAAATGTTACACTCCCTCTCACACATGAGATCCACTGTCGGACAGGACTGGTTTTCCCTGAGGAGGTCAAGTAAATTTGTGTTTCACAGCACTTTGTTAATGTTAATCTTTTCTAAAATCAAACATGGCATTTTTTTTCCTTCTCGAAACCTCTGTATAAATTACAGAGCAAAGTACTTACTATGTTTAGGCTAACTCAGCCCTCTGAGAAATCTTAACCCTGTCTGGATTGGACTGCTTGTTGATACAGTATATCACACAAGCCCAATTTAAATAGGTCTCGTGATGCATGGATCCAGAGCACATGGGCTATTCCGTCCTTATTTCTTTCATATATTTAAAAGTAAAGTCAAAACAGACATCTGTCTCCTTCCATCTAGCTTATCGAGCACAAACCGTGGCCCAGCTGGGTGACTGGACCGTTGATACATCTCCCACCATACCCATGCCTCTCTCAGTATCTATCAAGCGCTGGCTTGCTTTCACTCTTGCTCTTGGCAGGGCTGTTATCTGCATGCCAAATTGAATCTAGAGTCCGAGATTCTCGCAGAGGCCCTGATGCCTGTCAGTGGGTTCCTACACGCTCCTGTTAAGTCTTGCCAGCGCCGACAGATCAACCCCGGACGCGCTGGTACGATCACGCCCAGATGGGTCGAACACGTCTAAGCGTACGCACCTGATCAGGTGAAAGGTTATTAAAACCCTCCAGCTACTCTTGCCAGATATATTACATTACATTATTTAGTATGCACTCATAACTGGGGCCAACTGCGATGCTTTCATAACACATCTGACCCGACTGCTTCGGGGATGACCAGTTAAAATGTGTGTGTTAGGGGCCAAATCGCTGTTAAGCATGAAACCAGCCCTATAAACAAAAGGAAACACCCTTTGGCTTGATGATTCGGAGTCTGGAGGCATATTTGTTTTTCATCTGGGTGTCGTGAGGAATCAGGCCGTAACTGTGACTCCCTGAGCAGACAGGTAAAGACTGCAAGCTGGCCGGGTCGGATGCCGTTCGCGTGGGTTATGAGATGCACATTTCTGATTTCTTTCATTAAAGACACAGCCAGAATACAGAGAAAGCAGCAGACCCCCTGGAGCGCTCCATAAGCATTTTGTTTTATGAAACCGGAGACGTATGAAACCTGAGAAGTCCATATCCATCCAAGCGGCGGTTTCACATGACGAGCTGCATCTACTGTAAAACATGCACTCTTTCCCCTTCCTCCGCCTTTTCCCACCGGAACGGCAATTCACGTAACACTTATTCGATAAAGATATATAGAAATGTGCATAATAAATAGTGACCCCATTGCAGCCTCGTATTTCACTCTTTTACAGCCCCGCTTATGGTCGTGATGGGCGGCCCTCTCTCTCGCGCTGATGGCTGGTGTCTGCGCTCTGCTTTATGGCCACTTTTAAAAATGGTGGCAAATTAAAACACTATGGATTTCTAGCCCTGAAGGACTGTATAGTGTAATTGGCCTTAAGGATGACAGTAGTTCTTAATTACACTGAGTATAGGAGCTTTTCATTGGACTCAGACTGCTCGCTCTATCTCTCTCCCGTCTCATTCTGTGTGAATCACCAGCCAGTAGATCCTCTGCTTCCCTTCGGTTATTAGAAGTTATGATTGCGGTTTCTCCGCTGAAATCTATCTCTTAAATGGAGAAAAGTGGATGTAAATATTGTGGATGCAAACCAAAAAAGGTTAATCCACGTCTGCCAGTTAAATCAAATAATGCATTCTTGTCATGATTATGATCAAGGCTTTTACTGTTAAGTAATCACAAAATATGTTGATCATAGGTCTGTTCCTGTTTATTTGTTTTATTTTAACAGTGGTCAAAACTAGATAACTGAAGATAAAAAACTGAATTAAAAAATTATAATAATGCATTGGACACCAAGTCAAATTTGAAAAGTTCTGTGTTCGAAATCTACAATATGATATCATGAATTCATCGACACCACTTGACTTCATCATCCTAAACTTTAATAAAAAAACAAAAAGAAAACAAAACTTAATCTTTCTCTTTATCTTTCTCTCCTTCCCTTACTAGCTTGTACTTATCTGAACAATGCCTGAGACCTGGTGTTACGAGCACTTCCTGATTGCCTCTTCAAGGTGAATCGCTTTATGTATTCCCCAATTGTAAGTCGCTTTGGATAACAGCGTCTGCCAAATGACTAAATGTAAATGTAAATGAATTACTAAGATCACCTTTCAGATTCACTTTTAAACCATCAAAATATTACTGTTGTAGTTTTAAGATATAAATATAATAGTTAATTTGCTGCTCAAAAAACAGTGTTTACTATCATTGTCAAAACAGTTGTGCTGCTTAATATTTTTGTTATTTTCAGGATTCTTTTATGCATTTTTATCAATTAAATGCATCCTTGATGAATGAAAGTTATAAAAATCTTACTGACACCAAACATTTAAAGAGTAGTTTACATTGCGTACAACATGAAAACAAAAACAGAGGTTGTTTTCAGAGTTTGAAGAAGTTACAATTGTTGGGAGTACTTGGCATAACACTCAATACTGTACATGCAACTTATATTATTAAATCATAAATAAAATAAGATGGGATCATCAAAATAAGTATTTTAATGTATGTTGTATTAAATTGAATAAATATAGTAGCATCTACAATGTTTAGGGAAATAACTGTCTGTTATGATTTTTCATAAACGTTCAGTCCTATAGTGACGTGTACCAACAAGACGGTCAAACACAGAGTAAGACTGACTGATCTAAAACCCATCGCCGTCTCTAACGCTTTAAAAAGTTAGTGAACACCAGGACGCCACTAAAGGAAGTGGGTATGGAAATGAAATGAAAGAGAAAGACAGAAGCACGTAGATGTAGAGTCCTTGTTCCCTGATCAGCATCTGGCAGCGTCAGCTTTGTATTCCGCTGCAGTCGTTTAACTGCCCTTGCTTAGTGTCTTACTTGTAGCCCAAAGACTTCTTGATTTAATTAACTCAGTGCTTTATGAATAAAAATATTTCACTATTGATCATCCCAAGAGCTGACACAGGCTAAACCGGTACAGCGCTCGCTTCATTACGCCGTCCTTACTCGCTTTTTTTTCTTTCTGATGGCAAGGGAGGAGGCGAGATTCGGATTCGCTATGGAGGGAGGTGAAGGCAGCTTCTAAATCAAAGTAAATGAGCCCAAATGCTCCCTTGGGTGTCTAAAGCATTCTGCTAAAGCTTCTACATTCCTCCGCTGGCTCCAAGACAGAGTCCGCGTATGGATATTATAAATAGAAAAGGTTTTTCCCCCCTGCGTTAGTATCTATTATGTTTTGTCAATGCTTTAATTAAATTGGATAGCTTAATGTGATTTATCCTGATCCATACGCTTTATGGCTCTAAAAGCCTTTTTGGCTCCCAGCCCAAAAGATGTCGAACAAATTTAGATGAGTTAGTGAAGAAAAAAGGGGAGAGGCTGGGCGCAGAGGGTGATTTGTTATTGGTTAATTCACTTTTATTCTTCGTGTGCCATTTGGTTTAATTTTCTTTCTACTGCGTCGTCTTGCCTTGGAACGGGACCGAGACGTACGACAAGCTTTTAGGATCATTTATAGTCGCAATAAAATGTCAGTTATAAGAGATGAGGAGAGTGCATATCTGATTTCGAGATGGGACGGCTTTTGGATGCAGAACGACGCCGCAATGTCCTTTTCCCGGTCCTCACAAACTCAAGAGCAAAGCCGTCCGAAACGAGGGGAGATGTTGAAGAAAGGACGAGGCTGCTAATCAGACAATAGGATTTAAGAGCTTTTAAAGTGAGTGGGTTGGAGGCAACAGCTGAGTCGCGCTCCGTCCAAGGCGAGGGGCCTCCTGGCACTCATAAATAAACCTGGGAGATTAGGAGATTGGCTGGGGGTGGGTGTGGTTCTGGGGGTTCGGGGGCAGAAGTTTCCATCCGTCTTGCGGCAGGTCACGGTTGCCACGGAGACCAGGAGCCATGCTGGCCAATTAAGTCCAGAGCCAGAGTTGCAAGTGCTTTGGTGGTGGCAGTAAGGGGCAGCGAGAGCAAGGCTTTGCGTGTTTGTATCTTTTTTAATACAGGAGAGCACAGACCACACTCCACACTGAAGCAGCACCTTTAGTAGCGAAATAGATGTCACTGTGGGAGTGGAAGGATGAGGAGAGACAGTGTAATTACCAAACAGCAATACACCACTGTCTTTGAGATGAAGAGACAGGTGCGGGTGCTCTGAGTGTGTGTGTGTGTGTGTGTGTGTGTGTTTCCAAAACAACCTACATCACATCATGCACTATCAAAGGATATAAATTATATAATAATATAAAAGGAATCAATCTATCTATCCATCCATCCATCCACTCACCTATCTCTTCATTCATCTATCCATCGTACATCTGTTCATCCATCTATTTATCTACCCATCTATCTCTCATCATCCATCCTACCATCTTACTATTCATGTATCTTTCCATCTATCTCTCCATCATCCGTCCATCTGTCTATCGATTTATCTTCCTATCTCTTTATCCATCCACCATCCAGCCATCCATCCATCCATCCATCCATCCATCCATCCATCAACTCGTCTATCTCTTCATTCATCTATCCATCGTACATCTGTTCATCCATCTATTTATCTACCCATCTATCTCTCATCATCCATCCTACCATCTTACTATTCATGTATCTTTCCATCATCCGTCCATCTGTCTATCGATTTATCTTCCTATCTCTTTATCCATCCACCATCCATTCATCAATCCATCCATCCATCCATCCACTCGTCTATCTCTTCATTCATCCATCCATCGTACATCTGTTCATCCATCTATTTAGCTACCCATCTAGCTCTCCATCATGCATCTATCTCTATCCATTTATCTACCTGTCTATCTCTTTATCGATCCACCATCCATCCATCCATTTATCTACTCGTCTATCTCTTCATTCATCCATCCATTGTACATCTGTTCATCCATCTATTTATCTACCCATCTATCTCTCCATCATCCATCCACCTCTTCATCCTTTTCATCCATCCATCCATCATTATTTTACCTGTCTATTTCTCCAACTATTTCTCTATCCATCATCCATTCATCCATCCATCCATCCTGCTAACTGTATATCTCTCTATTCTCTGTTCATTTATTCATCCATCTCTCCATTTTACCATATATTCATCATCCATCCCCCATCTGTCCATCCAGCCCATCCGTCCATCCATCCATCTAACTATCATCTATCTGTCCATTTGTCCATCCATCCATTTATCTAACCATTTATCTCTTCATCCATCCATCAATCCTGCCAGTTACCTGTCTATTTCTCCATCTATGTATCTATCTATCCATCATCAATTCATCCATCCATTCTGCTAAGTATCTGTATCTCTCTATTCTATCTGTGTATTCATCCATCTATCCATGTTTCCACCCATCCATCCATCTAGTCCATCTCTCCATCCATCCAGCCATCCATCCACCCACATATCTAGCTATTCATTTATCTGTCCATCTATCATCTATTTCTCCATCCATCCATCCATCCATCCATCCATCCATCCATCCATCCACATATCTACATTTTCATCTATCTATCATCTATCTCTCCATCCATCTATTCATCTATTCAGGTAAAAATGCTCAGAACAAAAGTGTAAATCAAGCAAGCCAGTGTTCTATAAAGACAACAAGAACCTCACAGGACAACAAACACAAATCCAAACTCTAATCCTTAAACTCAAACCCCCCTCAAGTAACCTCAAAACAAAGGAATCAGATGAGATTTGCTTGTCAGCTTTCCAGAATGCGTTAGGTAGGAAGCTGAATAGATAGCAGGGGTGGCTGCTGGCTTTCGGCGAGCTAATAAGCCTAAGCTATTTAAAATGAGAGTAATCCAGTTAGTGTGGGTAAAGGGCTAATGTCCAGCTAATCGAATTAGAGGCAAAACTGGTTTAGTCTGCCATATCTGGCCAAGCTCAACCTGCCATCCTCCGCATTGTCTGCAAAGACCGATGATGAATGCAAGACTTCGTTGCAGCGTAATTCCTACAGCTGATTGGTGGGTCGGGAGCGTTCGATCATGAGGCGTGACCGCACACCTATGACATACTGAGGGCTGCGTCAATACAGAGGGATGACATTCAGCAGTATTCAATTAGAGAAATGCACAGAATACGCATACGCAGTAACACAACATCACAAATCATGTGCCTGGCAAATTGTAGCTGCAGGCTGGACTGAATGATTATGTGGTATAAATGGGGGCTGTTAAGTCTATTGGGCCCAAGAGGTTTTATTCTAAATCTAATAATGGGAAACGTGGAAGTGGAAAAGGGTGGAATATTTCTGAGAGGTTATGAGGGCAAGCATGAGACAGTGGGCAAAAAAAACTCCATGTTTCACAGAAATCTGGATACAGATCTATGAGGGAAAAAAGCAGGGTGACATTGTCAAAATAGGTTTTCATGCTCTGTAATTACTCAACATATGAGTCTAAGAAGGTCAACAATAGCACGCTAATTAACATGTAACCCAACCTGAGAAAAGTGTAATTGCGTCCATAGAGAGGAAGAGAGGTAGAGAGAATAACTTGGCCGAATAACTTAAGTGAGGCCGGGCCCCGCGGGGCCCCAATCAGCACAAGTTTTTTTTTAACATGTTAAAAAATATTGTTCCGCTTTCCAACAAAGGCCACCCAGCAGATAGGGATAAACAAAGGTTTCCCTATATGAATAATCTCCAAAGTGGGTGAAAAGAACCAGATCATGACTTAAGTGCTTAATTAACGTGCTTAATGTTAAATCATTTCCAGTTTACTTTTTTCTTAAAGGTTTAGTTTTACACATCAGAATTACTTTTCTCTTGATCTCCGAGTATCTCTGAATCTGTCTATTATTACTCTCTGGCTCATTTAACATGAGAATGTGTGTGCGAACAATAAAAGACAGAAAACAGGGGGGAAGGCTAATGGTATAGACAGAGAGAGAGAGAAAACAAAATACGCAGATGCATCCCTGACCACAAGATGGAGCCCCCAGGCTTCTCTCCACCATTGAACCAACCAATCAATAAATTAATCTCTGGTGGAGAGATGTAGGAGGCTGTATGGTGCCGTGGAAGACTCCTTTACCCACAAGCTTAGACGTGACCATATTAACACACTAAAGGTTCAGCCAGACAGTGGCAGTTGGTATCTGCAGGGAGAGACACTGGGACTGTTTTCCTAACCACAGAAGCTGGGAAAAACCAGGATATTCAGCACTGGCTTCTGCAGACGGGAAGAAAATACTGATGCAATGATTAAAATTCTGTCTGATACCAACAGGTCGATAATTAATTTCATGTTATCGTCAATAAACAATAAATAAATGAGGTAACAATTTAGTTTAGGGGCCAATTCCCAGTGTTAACTAGTGCATGCATATTACTAGCATATTGCCTGTTTATTAGTACTTATAAAGCACATTTAATGCCTAATTCTGCATGACCATATTTTAGATCCGTAAATTCTACTAAACTTAACAACAAACTTACTAACTATTAATAAGCAGCAAATTAGGAGTTAATTGAGGCAAATAGTAACAATTGGATATTAAAATAAAGTGTGACCATAACTGATAATAAAATACAATACTATTTTGTGTAAATAAGTTACTGTAAAAAGAAAACACTAAAAGCTTTTTAAATGCTACAAGTGAATTTAAGCATCAGAACATGCAACAATGCAACATAAAGATTGCAATTCAACTGTGTTATTAAATGATCAGGGTTTGGACTTTATTTAAGGTCCAATTCTCATCATTAACAAATCTTTAAATATGACTTTTGCCTCAAACTTAGGTAAGCTAGTTGTTAAATTTAGGTATTGGGTAGGATTAGGGATGTAGAATATGGTCATGCAGAATGTGTGCTTTATGAGTACTAATAAACAACCAATAATAGGCATGCTAATAAGCAACTAGATACCAGTGAGAATTGTTCCCTATACTAAAGTGTTACCCCGGATTGTCAAATATTAACTTAAAGTGATCAGAAGAGGATGGCAAAGGTCAACAGAGGAAAGAAGCATAAATTATTCAATACCCAATACTGATCAATACTGGTAAATAAGTAAATATATAACAAAAAATTGAATATGCTGTACAGCAATAACCAATATGGTAGTGATATATTGTGCTTCCCTTTAGCAGAAAATGTGTTAATGCGGAACAAACAAAAGAAAACACTTTTCTAAATAGAAATGTCTGCATGGGAAATGACCAAACTAACATCAACAAAAGAGACGGATGATTATGCAGATGCTGCAGTTCAAAGGGAGCTGTAGTTTTATACAGTATTTACATTCTGGTACTCAACTGTCTGTGCTTCATTTGTCCTGGCAGTGGAGGATGAGCATAAAGCGTTCCCTCTCATTTTCCCACCAATTTGCCGATAAACAAAGACCCAGCGCTCTGTTCACTATCGGCCACTAAAAACAAGAAACCAGCAGGGGTGAGCAGATTGCTGCCCACCTACACAGTGGTGTCTTTAGCATGGGCTGCCCATGTGAGAACCCACGGGACATTATGAGACACAGGCATTTCATAAAAGAACCAACCCGAGATGACAGTGCACCATTGGAAGAACTCTCATTTGATTCACAGCAGGACAAATGCACATTGGGGGAATGGGTGACAGAAATGGCTTTTGTCAATAGCGTTGCCATTATGGAGACAGTGAGCTGCCTCAGTCGCCGGCCGCTGTGTGTAAACTGCTTCCTGAGATTAGTGTCGAAACTCTGTTTATCCGACTTCCTAATCAAATCAGCCACGCCGCCACATGCCGGCCGGCCGGCCTTTTTGTAGCTGGATGTTCTGTGACACCAAACATCTCTACCATGGCCCGATGCCACCTCACTCACCCCCATCAAATTCACTTCCTGCCGTTGACTATTTGGGCTTCAAATATGACTCTATGAATTGTACACCTTTTATATATGGAACAATGACAAGTGAAAATATTAAAAATTAAATAAAAAAATATAAAAATACATATTTATTTACAATATTTTCAAATAAATAAAATAAAATGAATCCACTAAAATAGGCCTGGATGAATAAAAATAAGACAAAAATAAGAAAAGGTAAACTTAAATTATGTAATGTACACTAAAACGTGAATTAAAAAAAAAACTGTACAAAATGTATTTTTTCCCCAAAGCCTGGTTTTTAACCTATTGGTATATTCTAACACTAGCGTTCTCTATTCTTTTTCTATTCTATCTACTTGTTTTCTTTTTATTTACTATGTGTACTGCATTAAACTAACCGAGACTTGTCACATACATATTACTGCTCTTTTGTTGGTTTTGATTGCTTCTATTGTCCTCATTTGTAAGTCGCTTTGAATAAAAGCGTCTGCTAAATGTAAATGTAAATATTCTGTCAAAAATAACCACATCAGCATCAGTTTGATTAACATATGGAACAAACATAAAACAAAGGTTTTGCTGGGGCCTTTCCCTCATTGGGACAACTCTGTACCCCTGAAGGGTGCACATTAGTACCTAATATGTACTAAAATACACCTTTTAGGGGTAGATAACACACAAAAGTGTATCTTTGAGGGTGCCGTATCAGTGACAGTTACTGTGCTGCCCACATTCCCTCTGCTGTAACTGCTATCCTGAAGAGTCTGCTGTAACTACCCCCCTAATTTAGCTAAAACACCTTCTGCATAAACACAACATTTCCTGCGCTGCCCGCCTGGCTTCCTCTTTTACCGGCTGTTAGCTCTTGTCTTTCCAGTCCTGGAGATACACTATCATCTGTCGCTCATTGGTAATTGTTTGTTTTCTAAGCGTCACTCAAGGGCCAGCGCTATCGCTTTTCAATGCTACACATTCCAACAATAACCGGCGGGCTTTGGTTTCTGTCTCTCTGCGAGCCAAGAATGTGAAGTCTAAAGGATGGTTAGATCCTACCCATGAGCCTTCCAGCTGGTAAATGTATAAACCGTAAGAAATTACACATGAAACCTTGAGCCCTTTAGCGCTGATCAAATATAAGGCTGTGCAATGATTATTTCCCTTGTGAATCTTGAACTTCAGCCAGAGCCTCAGACGTTGAGGCCCAGTTCCTCTCGTCCTCCTTCCATTACAGCCCTGATGAGCAAGAAATTGAGCTCTAATCATTCAGAGAAAAATAATGGTCATTTAGAGTTGAAAAACAACCGATGAAAACTCTTTGTTTCGTGCTTTGGAAAGTGGAAATTGTTGGACTATAAACTAATCACGAAGCTAAGAACGCTTTTTTGTGCCTACTGGGAATACGTTGGCACAATGAGGTCATGTGCAGCCAAAAATGGCCTTGCCCACACAGCCTGTGCCCTTCCATCCACGGCGGCTGGTTAATATGACATCTTACTGCGGTGGTTTATTTTTCCCCATTATCCGGTTTGATCAGTGCGTGTGGCTCCCAAGGGCCGTAAGTCAAGCCCCCCTGTGGAATGTTCCATAGATGGTGAATTTCACCTCTATAGAGGATGATCTCACTGATTATGACATCATGAAGGCAGGTTGATTTATTAAGGCCCGCTGATGAGGCCGTATTTAAATAAACATCAGCATCCCTTCCAGAGTTAAAGATATGGTTCCCCCGAGGGCCTACACATGGCCTGGCTGGGGGGGTTTAGGGTTAAGAAGGAAGTCGAGGCGATTCGTTTGAGTCGATGACTTTAACGCTTTGCCCCCATTCGAACTTACGCGCCCCGTGACAATCTCAACCAGGTGCGCTGGGATACTCTGGAATGGCCTATGCAGATTACTGTAAGAACAACAGCCCGTGGTGGTGTTAAACCTCTACTAAATAGCTTGTCTACCCTTGTTAACACCCGAGCCCGGGCTGAAATTGAGTTCAGCTGTGGCGTGGCATTACTGAGCATTTTATGTGCTAGATCATAAATCAGGGCCCCTCACGCCGGCTGCAGCCCCTCAGGCCACATTTCCACCTTCCTTAGACCCCATTAGCTCCTACATATTATGCTTTCCACGACGGACCGCAGGAACACCACAACAAGTGTCCCTCAAGCCGCCACGTTCACGCAGCCCACCTCGGACTGCATTTTATAGCGGTTCCATCTGGTCATGCTGTGGGTGCTTCTGTGCTTTGACCGCTACGAGCATGAGCTTTTATATAAGCTTTCTCACGGTGAGCGAATATGAGAATAAAGTTAATCATAGCTTTGGGGCCAGACATATACAGAGGTGGGAGCAAGGTCCAGTGATTACACCTCTTAGGGAATTGAGCTGCGAGCGCTGAGGGAACGGACTTGGTCACCTGCAATCGAGCTACAGAAGGCCGCTATTGTATTTGAATAATGTACCTGAGGGGAATATGGTGTGTTTGTGAAGGTGTGTGTGTGTGTGTGTGTGGATAAATAATTATAGAGGTGGGAGGAGCGTTTGTGTGTGTGCATAATGAAAGGGCAGAGGGAATACGTGAGCATGTGTGTGTCTGTGCATTAGGGTGAATGGCATATGCTTGTGCTTTTATTCAGGGAAACACAAGCGTGAGATCAAAGACCAGGTTTAATGAGAAGTGTTTGTGCAATAACTGTTAAATTTAAAAGGTTGTTAAAGATGAAGACAAAAAAGTTAGAAAAATATTGTCTATATAATAAATAATAACTTTAAAATGCATATTAAAATACAAACTAAAACCTATAAATAAATGACTAAAAATTGTATTCATTTATTTATTTATTTTATATTAATTTTAATTGTTATTTTAATTTAATTTTTTTTTTTTCCCCTAACAATGCTGGGTCATATTTAATTAACCTCCAAACCTGACTTTAAAATATATAAGGTAATGTTTACTAAAAAAAAACAAGTCTGATTGACCCAAACTCACAGTTCACTTTGATGAATTGTCATGTATCATCATATGAGTCTAAATTATAAGAGACAAACATTTTAATTAAAACATCAAATAAAAAAACTGAAACCAAAATGAGCAATTTTTCAAAATATAAACAAAATAAACAATTCAAATAGAAACTAAATAAAATTAAAATTGATATTCAAAACACAAAATTAAAAACAAAATGAGCTAGTAAAATTTCCAAAGCTTCAATATCCCTGGAACAGACGGAGCAAAACGTTACAGGTTAGATTCGGAGTGCTTTGGTCAGACTTGGGTAATGCAGCAGCTGGACAAATTAGACTTGCTCTCAGCACTCTTGGTGGCTAAAGTCAAAAGTCAAGGTTATCCATGATCACAACACCAGCATCCATCCTCCTGCTGTTTTCACAGGTCACAGGCTTTCTCTTCCAGCTGAAGACCTCTAGGGCCCCACCTGGCCATCCATAAACTTCCCTGCTACATCAGACTAGTAACCCATGAGGACACAACTGCTATAATCATTCCTTTCTTCATGTGTCTGAACTAAAATTTCCCAATTATACATGTCACCAAATGACTCACAGGCTCCCACACACCGAGCTGTGGTGCTCATGCAGACAATGCGAGCCCTTGATCGCATTCCCACCGCTCCTCATCATTGCTTCCTGTCTTTTCTCTACTACTACAGTCAATGACAATGATGAAAGAGCTAAAAAAGTTTGGCTGAGCACATGACAACAAATCTGCTCTCACTACAACAGCATTAATTTACATACAGTATGTGCCACGCTGAGTATGATCATAAGCCAGTTCCTAAGACTTTACAAGTTTTCTGTGGTGTACAAGTACAGTGATTTTAGTGCATCTAGACATTTCTCTGAATCTCCACTGAGGCAGTGGGACAAGCCTCCTCAGTACTGCCTCCAGGGCCTGGTGCCCTTTGCCAGATGGCTTTGCAGAGTTTTGCTAACAAAGTCATTAAAACGCCTCATTTAATTTAAATTTCATCCAAGACAAATCTCCCAGCAGTCCAAACCTCGCACACATACAACAGCCCACACACCCCCATTCAATCTGAGATGACTGATCGCTGAAGAGAGGACCCTTGCAGAGTCCTTGGAATCGGTATTGCCGTCTTGGTCCTTTTTGGAAGCCAAACAGGGATCTGTTTGCACTTAGAGAAATGACAGACAGGCAGAAACCAGAGCGTACCCATGTCTGATGACCAAAGTGAAAAAGAGAGGGGCTTTCTCTCTGTCCCCCCCTTAACCACATCCCTGCAAGCTCATGTCAATTTCAGCCAAGAGGATTTCTCGCCGCTTGACCAATTCCCCCAAACCCTGCTGCTCAATAGCTACCGTACTTGTGCAAAATAAAGTGAGGACCCATTTACTTGTGACGAAACATGAACTCTAATATGAGTCAACCGTCCCTTCCCTTGATCTGAGTGACTGATGAATGTAATTAAACCAATCCACTGGAAGTTCTTCCTGTTCTTAAATTGCAAGCCTCAAAAAGAACACTATTTTCAAACGCTTTCATCAAGACCACCAACAAAACAATAAATAGTTAACGTTGGGTAAAGTTTTTAATCATATTGCCACATCAGTGAAGTTATGCAATTAAAAACAAGAGCTTGCATAAAAGCCCATTGTCTGGTTTGCACTTACACAACTCTTTAGGGCTACAATAAGTTACTTGGTAATTCATTAAAAAAAGAATTGATGTGTGTCACACTTTTTTTTTTTTTTGTTTAGTATTATTACTGTATTTAGTTAAGGCCAATTATTTGATTGCTTTTATGCAAATGTACCTCATCCTTTGGCAATGAAATTGCATTTCTTTTCCCCAAAATACTTTCCTTAGAAGTCGTAAAAGATTCATAAAGTAACTGAAATCATTAAGAGGAATTCAGAATTTTTAAATTCTTTATGATATATCATGATATATCTATATCATGTAGCAAATGAAAAAGATAAAAATAAAAAAGCCCAGAAGAGTGTTAATGCAAAGCAAGGTAGCGGCACGCTATAGCGCCATTTCAAGAACATAATCTCTGGATGTGACACTCTCACAACCAGAAACATAATCAGGAAGTTTGCTTTAGTCAGGCAATGGCATTCTGGATGGTTTTGTCTTTGTAGTGCTCTCACACCACAAAATTTGTTAAGAACACTTTCCAGCAAGTTAACTGTGGCAGATTCGAAACAGACACCGAGACCTTGAGATCCTCTTTTCGATTGTCTCCTAAAGGATCCCAGTGCTCCACCCAGAAAAATATGAGTCTGTTTTTAATTTCAGATACTCATGTGTTCAATCCATTCAATTTAGGAAAGGCAAAGCAGCTGACGCTTATAAATAAAAGAACAAAACTTAAGAGTTTGATATAATTTTTATAGAGCGTCTCGTTTTCCTCGAGTCCTTTTCAGTTCTCATTTTTAATTCACATGCATAAATACGTTTGTTTTTGTTGTTGTTTTTTTTTATGGCCGCGCTAACCGTTACCTGGAGGCTCTGATTCACCAGCGGTAATTGAACTGATGATATAAATAAACTCTCCAGGTCTGCTCTCTGCCCTCCCGGTTGGTGCCTTATTGCTGCCGAGCCAACCTGCGCATGAGCACATGTGGGATTTTTGTTTGGCAGCCAATAATTACAATATCAGCTGTTTAACTCTGCGGTAATTGAGGTCACCGGATCATTTAACTCGCACTTGGCAGCAGGATTGGGACGGAGGCGTCATTTTTCAAACACCTTTGAAATGATAATGAAACGCGCAAGATGTATGGAGGGATTATGCGCTGCGGTGGTTCATTGATGTGGTCAATGAGAGAGATCGTTTTCTTGTTGCTGGAGACAAACAGTAATGCATAAGCCTGTCCAAACATCAATGCTAACCATTAGGACTTACACGAATCATAATAGTCCAAAATGACTCTTGTTTTTCCCTCAGAAGACTGGACATATTTATAGGAAATTACAGGCTAGCTGGCTAATAAATCTGTGAGGTAAGCATAGGAAAAGACACATTCTCTTGTTTGAGCTAAAGCCGCATGGCTGGTATAATGAAGCTGATCCATGTAAGTTTCGCCATGTCGCCTCTAGGCCATGTGTTCCTCATCACAAGTGGATAAAACTCTTATGGGAACAATAGGTGCTGTTTAAACTGCAATCTATTGGGTTACTAACCCTCGGTTTTGCTAGCTCTTTTATCTCAGTCTGATGTACAAGGGCATACATGATAACAGGGGCACAAATAAAACCGCAGATCGCTGCAAGATGTGGAGACTCCATGGGAGCGGTGAAATCTCCTTGGCTCAAATGTTTTTGACACACTTAATCGGTTAAAGATAACTCCGTAAGGGAATCACACCCATAATGGCCCCCCTAACCAGAGCTCTGCCCGATGCACTTAGCCTTCAACTTTATCACAACGGCTCAGAATCCTTTAATTCCGCCGCACTACGCTAACCGCGGTCGGAGACGCTTTAAGAGCATTATAATGGCTTCCACCACCTTAATTTCCAGCTGAGAAGTGTGCTGTCATGCTGAAGACCTGAACACAGTGCTCTTTATCTTGTTAGATCTCCTTGAGGCACTTATTATGCCAGCTGAATCCTCTTTCACGTATAATAATGCTACTTTGAAATGACCCTTCCTGCTCCCCCTTGTCCCTCATTCTCATCACATGGTTGCATTTTTCCAAGATATGGATTTCGGGCATCTGCTTAGTGTTAAGCAACTTCTTCCCTTATGCAAACCCAGCAGGGTGCACTTCTTCCGGCCTTCTGATGAGCTCCATATCCTAAAAATACCCATAAACCCTCAATTTATTTTCAATAATTTCTGAAGGCTATCTTGGATATCCAAGAGGATAAAACTGGGAATTATTTTCTGCTCTGAGGATGAAGGAAAATCTCAAGCGTCCTCACAAGACTTAAGGATGTTTGACAAAACCGGAATGATGAAATTTCTAGATATGTTGGAACAGATGAGCTGCTGAAGCGTACATCTTTTCTGCTGCAAAAGCATCTACTTGACAAGTGCCATGGGACTTCAGCATGATAAGCTTTCATCAGCTGTTATAATAGTGGTATTGTGATTATTTAATTAGTTTTGCATCAAGGGGAACTGATATCCTGTGTAGGTCTATATACAGTAAGTGTGTGTGTCGGTGTTACAGTGGGGCAAAAGACTGAGAACATGTGGACCTAAAGTTTTAACACTAAAACCTTTTGAAATTCATGTGCATTTTAAAAGTTTAATGATAAATAAAATAAGTAATTTAAATTTTGCATTAATAAGCATTTTCATAAGTAAACCCCCACTGTTCTTAAGCATGCATAGGTTTGAGTGAGTCTCTTTGGATCAGCGGGGCTAATGCACTGAGAGTCGACTAAGAGACTCTGTCTGCGCTGTAAATAATGTCCACCTTTAAATCACAATGTGATGAAACTGGAAGGAGGAGACTTTCTCATAGCTCACAGACATCTGACAGACAGATGTACAAAACGACTTCTCAAAACTCCCTCCACTATCACTGCTCATTTTCCCAGTTCTTTGAAAACCATAAAGCAGTTTGGTTCTCGTCAGATGCTTAAAAAAAAAGTTACTACAAACTGTACATTAGCCCATAGCTGGTTTGAAACCCAAGAACCAACCAAGATGAGCAACAAAACAAGACACAAGAATGGCAAATAAAATGGCAATAATAGCACAGCCAGAAGCAATTCATGCAGATGCATAATTTCCCCCCCAAACCAGTTAAGTGCTAACCCCAGCTTGAAGATGATTTTATTAGTCAAATTAATCACAGAGTCAAAAGTTCAGACTTCAGAAAAATGCATGTTGATGCATTTTCGAATTTTTAGAAGTCGGCAGTTCACTGGGCTTAAAATGAAAATCCAAAATGTACAGACATTACAAGACGCCACTCTCCAAATCAGAGCTCCTTCCATTAAGAAGCAACATCCGGATGTTTGACAGCTCGTTTAGACCAGTTATGATGAAAAGACTTCCCTCGGCCCTTATGTTTCTCTATAGCCACAGACCGCACTAATAAGGCCATGTCTGAATATGGCTGAAGTGGACAATGTGCTGACTATAGCCGCCTTATGCTTACGGCCGTATCAATTATAAAAGTGTGTCTGTTTTTTTGTTGGGGACATTATATTCAAGGAGAAATGAAGCATGACAGGATGTGATTAAAATACCAGCATGCTAACAGGCTCGCTGTTGGGCTGTCCCTGGAAGGCAGTGTGGCTCTTTCACATTACTGTCCTCTTGCTCTCTCTCCTCTCGCTCCGAGCAGACATAATGAGAGTCTGTGCCAAGGAAACACTCTGCTCATTTTCGGAGGCTTTCCAGGCCATTGGAAAATTGAGCCATTCTGCCCTGTCTCATTAGGAGCGAGATTAGAGTCAGTGGGTCTCCAATGATTGGGATGATTTGTGCTATAAGGTGCTTTCTGTTTGACACATTCGTGCGTGCGTGTGTGTTTGAAAGTATGCATAGTACCCAGCGTTTCGACATACTACAATTTCTACTGTTTATACAACAATTCCCCTACCGATAACACTGAAGACGTGCTTTTGCACCCAATCTGATTTAACCTCCTGGTTGCGAGGTCACCTCTGCCCTTGAGCTACACATTAGCCAAATTACAGACCCTGACAGTGGGCCGATTATTTTATGGAGCAGAACAAGCTAAGAAAAATACGGGTTGGCTGTGGGTGTGGCGGGGGGTCAGCAACCGCCCGTGGCGCTGCCATTATCCTGCAGAGTCTCTCAACACCTCCCGGCCACAGATGAAACCTCAAGCTTACCACCGCCTCCATTGTCCAGTTCTCTCCACCCCATCAATCACACACCCCGTCAGTCTGTCCGCACTCCTCTCCTAGAATAGACATCCACATGTCGGTTCCTGCTCCAGATGATGAGTAATCAGGCCTGGACACAAACCTGAGAGCTGGGGGTGCCAAGCAAAACATCTCAAAAGCCTTTTACTGGAAATCGAAATAAATAAATCTGTGCCCTGTTTGCTGAACTCTGAACTGCAGCTGTGCCGGAGGGCTGCAGAAGTCCAGTCGGTTCTGCACGCCTGTAGCGTGGCACTGGGCAACAGGTTTCCAGAGGTGGGTGGTGCAGTTTGGTGGAGTGTGCAGGTGCTGAGGGTTTCCCATTACTTCAATGGGATTTATAGCGTCTTCTAAAAAGTAGCATATGAGACTCTGCCCATGGGCAGACAATATACTGACAAAAATTACAATAATAAAATTTTTAAAAAAGTTTTTTTGATTTTGACAACAATAACAAAATGTGGCTCATGATGGCAGTTAAATAATTTTAATTATCACATACTAATGATGAATATATGATGAGCAGAAAATACTACCGCTTTATGCAATAATGTTTTAGAATTTAGAAGAAGAAAAATCTAGAGAGAACAAAGTCAGTAATGTCAGGGGTTGAGCCATTCATGCTATAAATGTAATATTGCAACCTACACTTGTGCAAAATTAAGTAAATGCAAGTGAGCTAGTCAGGGCATCTACAACACATTGTGAATATGCTCTTTTTGTAAAAACATGTACAAACATGATTTGTTCCCTTGTGGCTACAATTTATTTACATTAAAATGAGGGAACAAATCTGTATAAATTAGTTGTGATTTAACGATAACAAAGGAACATGTTAATAAAATGTGGTCATAAATTAATAAGTAATGGCCATGAATTATTATGGGTACAATATCTATTTGTATTTCCTCATCATGTGCGGTTCTCTGTAAATACATGTTTAAATTAATATATAAATTATTTAAATAACACAATGTAACAAATTTTATTTTCACTTAATTTTTGTATTTTTGGCTATTGCTACAAATATACCCCAGCGACTTAAGACTGGTTTTGTGGTCCAGCGTCACAATTAATGAAACATTGGTTTAGTACAGAGAAGATTTTGTACTAATCTTGCATGTGTTTTAAGCAGATATTTTGCTTTTGCAAGGATGGGAGCATTCTAGAAGTTTCTGTAACATTCTGTAATATTCTGTAATATTCTAGTACATTCCAGTCATAAAAGACAAAAATCATCCAACATACACTTCTAAAGTTTTGGACGACTCACTTTTGGTACACAAAAATGATACACATTTGATTTTAATATTCAGGATGTCAAATTTCATAAAGAAACAATAAAAAAAAAAAAAAAAAACTTTTATAAAAACTTTTACCATGTAATTGAATTAATATTGCACTTTCTTGTCAACAAAATGCAATATGTAAAAATTATATATTTTAAACAATTTAAAGTGTATTTACATGAAAGACAAAAACTATGACTAAAACAAAAGGCTGGGTAAAGATTAACACTGCCCACAATTCACTGTGGAGTCTGGTGGCCTCGACCAGGTCAATGCTGTGGCGCAGGGCCGCTTGAATGCAAAAGCAGGAGGTTTTTGTGGCTGCGGCGCCACTGGCCAGAGGAAAGCACCCCTGCTAGGAGCTCTGGACAAACATTTTAACGAGCTCTGGCATGCGTGTGCGTGTATAAAACAGACCGCAAGTGAACATGTTAGCGGTACCCTAGTACTGGTTGGTGGCAACACTTCCACTTAACCTGTTCAGCAAAAGTCTTTCAGACCTCGGCGAAGTGCCTCTTAAGCCATTAAAGCCCAACATTCCAAGGGCTTCCCCATGAGCACTGAGACCTGAAGCCCCAGTCAGAGCTTCTGCTCCTGTCATTTAGCCTTTCCCAGGGACCCTGCAGTCCCAGAGTAATGTGGAGAGCAATAAGCCAAAAGCTGCCAAGCCGTTTGATGGATGGCAACGGTAAGAATAGCACAGCATTCCACGAGGCAGCATCCCCAGTGGATATGACTTTGGTAAATGATTGCGATTGTACATAAAGGCCCGGTCATTAGTCTTTCTCTGGACACATTACAGAATGAGAGGGTTCACCAGCAACATTTTCAAGATACGCAAAGGGTTGAGGCAAGGAAGGCGGTATTGGAGCTGGAACGGCTCCAGATGATGCTATCAGTGCCTGGGACTGAAACAAAACACCTCACACAACTAAATCAGTGGCTGCACAATTCGAATACAAAGGGACACTTCAGCTTTCGGTTTCAGACATTGTTTCCCCCAGCAAAAACCAGTCAAGGTGTTTACATTCCAGACAGCTGGAAGGTTGTTCTGTGGTTGCGTCTGTTGGAGATGGTGGCACCCTGGTCTCCTGCCTATAGGCAAGTAGTCTGCTCCCAACTCTTATCCTAACTTCTTCAATCTCTCTTAATGGACAGTAAAAGCTGGTTTGACTTAACAGCGGTGGAAGGTGGGGTTAGCGTGGCATGAAGCTATCTGGGATCCTGACCCGCAGGCATCCGGGAATCAATAGCTAGGGTTAGTGAGCCGTGCGAGGGTGTGAAATCAGGGTAACCTCTGGCTCCTGACAACTCGAGAGCTGATCTAGACCTGTAGTTATGTGCTAACTCAGGCTCTGGGTCATAAAGAAACTGGCTAACGGCACTCAAACACATCCAATGATTTGAGCCTCTAAGGACAATACCAAAAAGACAGTGCGCTCTGTGTAATTCCTCCGATTCACTGAACAAACCAGCTTACAATGAGCAACAAGCATCCCTCAGGCAATAAGATACCCACAAAGAAACACATGGGATCTCTGAACCCATGGTTACGCATGGAGTCAGATCTGGGCAGAGGGGCCCGCTTCTCAATAGATCAGACCCTGCAGGTAAGGATACCATGGCACAACTGTAATGAAATCCAGAGATCTCGATTTATCTGCAGCATCAAATGGGCTAGAATACTTAAGAACTGTGTCTGGAACAAAGCTTTATTAAACTCAATCTCAAATCCTTTGAACAAATTAACCGTAAAAGAGATATTGCCAGGGAAAGAGACTCACATAAAAATGATTTTGAGAAATTTGAATACTCAGTGTGGCAGCTGGAGTCCTGTCTAAAAGTTAAAAGATCCAATCACATTTTATATGGTCCCACCAATGGTTAAAAGGAAGAAAATTGTACATTTAAAAAAAATATTGAAACCAAATCTCAACATTTTTCAGAGATTTTGGCTACCCACACTTATTTTCCCCTAAAAAGGACTCATACCCTGTTAAGAGTCTAAATAGCAGAGCTTCTCTGTCCAAATGAACCGCTGTGTCTCCTTTATTTCCATAGGTGATATTTGTGTATAGCACAGCTGCTCGGCGTAACACACATAAACACATCCTGTGACTATTTTCCTACGTTCTCGTTTGAAGTGCACAGGAAAGCTCCCAGCCACTGTGGTTAGACTGACGCACAAGACAGTGGGTGTGAGAGACTCTGAACTCTGTTATCCTTCATCGTCCTTTATATATACACACCTCTATCAATATAAAATTAAAAGTATATATATATATACTTTTAATTTTATAATGATAGAGGTGTGTATATATAAATAATATATAAATATAGTATCTAATTTAGTATATAATAGTGATCCCTTAAAGGGTTAGTTAACCCAAAAATGAAAATTAGTCCATGTTTTACTCACCCTCAAGGCATCCTAGGTGTATATGACTTTAGTCTTTCAGATGAATCCAATCAGAGTTATATTCAAACTTGTCCTGGCTCTTTCAAGCTCTATAATGGTGGTAGTGTTCAACAGGTCAAAAGTAGTCAAATAAAGCTCACACATTCATATTAAAATGCGCATATTAAAACCAGTCTCCTCTTGGCTTATATCGAAATCTTCAGACATTTTTCTTTACAAATCCTCGTTTGGTGCTTCTAATTCGTGACCGGCGTTTTGTTTTGTTCTCTCCGTCGCACTTCCGTGTTCGTCACGAATCTCCGGCGCTTACGCGACACATACGTCCTACGAACGCTTCCGCCTACGACAGTTAGCAGAAGTGAGAAAATGGTGTTTTTATAATTTGATATTTGTCTTACAAAAATGCATCGATTCACTACAGGAGGCATTTATTCACCCCCGGAGCCGTGTGATGCATGTTTTCATATGGATGCACACGATTTATTTGACTCCTTTTGAACACTACCACCCGCCCATGTCAATTTAGAGCTTGAAAGAGGCAGGACAATTTTGAATATAACTCCGATTGGATTTATCTGAAAGAAGAAAGTCATACACACCTAGGATGCCTCGAGGGTGAGTAAAACATGGACTAATTTTAATTTTTGGGTGAACTAACCCTCTAACATGCAGTCTTTTGATTAATTAATAAAACTAAAAACGACAAGTAAAAAAATAAACATGCCTACTCTTTCTTATGTATTTGATGACCATGACAAATTCTGTTGAACACTGTTGAACATATGACCTCAATTACACATTATACAGTGTCTGTCAGTAAAATTCAGTGTTCATGGGTATTAAGCCTAATTTCTGCACATTACTGCCCAACACCTGATTGAAATCCAGACATCTGCCAGCCGTATGTCCTATGCATGCACGCTTCTACATGACACTGTGTGTGATGGGATCAGTCTTGCTGTGAAAGCTAACACTGCTGATTGTGGTTCAGAGCAGATGATAATACTAACGCTTGATAGAATGCCATAGTCTGAGCTCAGCGGGGTTCCAAAGGCCAGAAAAGGCTCAGACGCCTAAAATATCTTTGCTCTTGTCAAATGTCATCTGAAACTGTGTGTTCAGTTCAGGCTGGCTGGAAAGAGCTTTTTCGAACACTTCTGGCAACACTGTACCTCAACTCACAGCATCTTTATTATGTGTGATTTTGAAAACCTTCTGTTATGTGTTCTGTTGAACTCTGGGCCCATGAAAATGCCCACTTTATGACAAAGGACATTAAAAAGGGAGGGTGAGGTTTCTGCTGTTTGCAACAAGCGACAAAACTTTTTTTTTTTTTAATTAACAATTGTTAATTTCTGAACAACAAGGCTAATTTGGGGTAGGGTGGTACCCCCTCCTCTTCAGCCTTGATGCTCATGTGGGTTGCCAGATTGAGGACACGCAACAGGAACGAGCGCAACTGACAATGGGAGACGACAAGCCTTAAACCCTAAGTTGATTTATCAGTTTTAATATTTCTCTGGTCACAGAGCTTTTTAGATGAATGCCAAGGTTTTTTACAGTAAGTCGGGTAGAATCTACAGTCTCTTGACGATACGCTGTCTTTTCCACCAACTGGCAACCCGGGGTGTCAAAATACTATAGGGTAAACTGTCAGTGGGCGGAGTCACACAGACCAAAACAAAAACACACATTCCAACACAAAACACCCATTTCAAAGCAGAATAACTGCTGTAGCACTGATTTTCAGAACAAACAGGTATGTAAACTTAACATGTTTCCTGAATATCTGCAAATGTATTATGGTGTTTTATGCTTTAGTACAATCAAAAATTTATAACACCTTTAAAAATAATAAGTAAATTTCCATTTTGAGTCAAAATTAGGAAAATGAACCACAATTGTGAGACAAAGTCACAATTAATAGACATACAGGTGCCATTTCAAGAAATAAAGTTGCTATTATACACTGATAATGTGCAATTGGAAATCTTAAAGCAATATTGAAATTAACCACTCCTAAACATACTGATTTGAGATGTCTTGTATCTGCAGCATGGCACTGTCTTGCCTTATGCAGACCAATTTGCACAGTGGCTTTGCAATGCCAAACAATATTTTGGCGATGAGGAACAAGAAGAAAGTGGCCTGCCTTTGGCTGCAGATTTATCTACTGCGGAGATGCTTTTATACTCTCACAAGGGAAAAGAAAAGGGACACACATACTGGATTAGGGGAGGTTCTGCCCAGTTTAATATCAGCTCCACCATCTGTGACTGGTCAATTTCATATTGATTCAATCAGCATGCCTTGCTTTAAACATTTAATATAAACAAGGGATCCACGGTGCGCTTTTGAGGGCATGACAGAAAGCTGCAGTATCCCCGGCCCGCTGGTTCTGAGGATATGCTTTCCTCAGAGGTCCTTATATAGGAATGATTGAAGCCTTATAACAAAAAGAGATGAAAAAATATACTGTATATATATCGTCAGGCTTGCAAAGGCATCTGCAACAAAATATGAAATTCATGAGAGACAGTTTTCAATGTCAAGCCGGACGTAATTTGCCATGAATTTTAAAGAAATGCGGCTTAAAAAAGTAGACGGAGGGAGGGGAAAAAAGGAATAAGAAGTAGAACGAAGACAGCTTGAGAGCCACAAATATGTTGCAAAGATGTATTCAACAATTACCAAACCAAATAAGACCTTTCTCAACATGCTTTGTGAGGCATGCTGGGTCTGTATAACATTAAACATGGAGCTTCAGCAGGCCTTTGGCTGCATTGCACAAGCACATTTGCTTAATTAACTGCTGTGGTATTAGTCTACAGCATTATTTTCCATATTTACTGCTGCTCTAGGGGTCCATATTACCCAGATTTAGAGGCACATTTATTTTTTTGGCTCCAGAAAGAGAAAGCAAAAACAATGTGAGCTTCCATGCAGTTATTTCAGTATTGTTTCGTGCCAAGAGATCTGCAACAACTGCATGTGGCAAGAATCCCTGCACCCCGTACAATTAGACATTGAGCAGACATTAAAGTTTCATGTGAAATGAGATCTACTGACAATACAAATATCCTGAAATGCACATTTACTTAAGATGTAGGACAAGACATCTCGTTTCTTCATGTAGAAGTAAGACACTTAAAATGCCTCATCCTGCTCTAGTTTATTTCCCAGATGTGTACCCTGTGCCCTGTGTGTGAGTGCCCTGGTGGCCTTGACATGCAGGATGAAAATGTTTGTCTGAAGCCACCTGGTTCTCATCAGCACTGGTGTCCCAACAGAGCTTCTCATCTTGACCTGTCCAACACCTTCCCACAAGACCCCATCCCGCATGCAGACAGACACGCAGAAAGAGCAGTGTGAAGAAATGATGTCAACTGACAGGAAGTGATGCACTTTGAAAAACATGAAAGCTCCTCACATCCTCCCTTTTAACCTTTTTTTTGCCTTTAATTAAATTCATGGTTCAGTGATGAAACTTTAATTTCAGAATTAAATTGCATTTTTATATTCTTTTTTATATTCTGTTTTTGAAATTCTATTTTATATTTTATTACGTCAGGATGAAACAACTGTTCTGATATTATAGTGAAGGAAAATCTCTGACCTCTGTTGCTATTTCTTAAAAAAAAATTATATACATATACAAACACACACTTTTTTTCTTTCTTTTTTTTTACAGAACTGAAGTCATCGAAGTCATGTGGTGCAACCGGCATGCCGAAATGTTTATATATATATATATATGAACTAAGAATTTATGATATAAAACATTACCATGAACCATATATTTAAAAACATATTTTAAAAATATAATAAATTGATGTCTTTGTCTATTTGTCAGGAAATCTATTGCATTTTACTTGAATTTTAGGCCACATTACAATTTTAGAGTAATTAAATCCAATTATTTCACATGTTTATAAAAAACATTGCACATTTTTATTTGCCACTGACCCTCATAACAACAAAAACAAATATTAGATTATTACAAGTCTTTCCAACTCACTCACTGCTGAGATGTTTTGTGGAGAAAAGTTTAGCAAATGTCCTTCAGTTCTCAAACATTTAGTTCTTTTGTTTGGCTATTGTTTGTTTAGCTATTGTTTATAAAATCCTCTTTAGCATGACTAAGTGGCTGGGGGTTATGTTCAGCTTTCTGTCCGAAATAACATTTCATCAACAATTATCCTCACTAATCTTGCCCCTGCCAAATTAGAACCAAAGATTAGTGATTACAATAAGACGGAGGATTTGCAAATGTGCACGCTATGTGTACCCCGTGTAATGGGATGCTTCGGTATCTGCCAATTAGACACTAGGGCTAGGAATTAAATCCATTACTGCTCTTTATGAGAGGAAACAAGCCTAGCCACACTAGATCAGCAATTTGTCAATCATCTCAATTTTTCAGACTCTTCTCAACCCCTGGACTGCAAAACTCACAAGTAATTCCATACTGATAAACTAACAAAACAATAAAGTTTGCATAGATCATATTGCTCCATTATATTTAGGAAAACCCCATTATATGTACTTGAGCTCTGCCAGAGACGAGTCAATGAAGACTGCTGGGCAAAAGTTGAACAAAAGACCAATCTGAGAGCAGAATGACTGGAAAATCTGAAAAACCTGAAATGAGAAAAGCAGTTGGCTACTACAGCTTCTTCTGTGAGTTAAAGGCTGACAGACTTCAAAAATGGTAAAGAAACGCAGATATAGTTCTGCTAATACACTTTGACATTCTAAAGGTACGACCCCCTGATGTCCGGACGGGACCACAGTAATTGGCTGGGTTCTTCTGAAGTTTAGCATAAGGACTTCTCTAAAGCTCTGGACCATGACCAGTAGTCTTTGCTAAAAGGCTCTCAGAGGAGCTCCTACTGCTTTTCATTCGTGTATGATCTTAATAAATTGGCTGAGACAAGTGAAGCTTCAGCCTCCTTATGGGAAAGAAGCACCTGACAGTAAGATTATTGGAAAACCTGGAGGATGATGGGAAAGCCATTTCCAATAGTAAAATATGTTTTATAACCGTCTCCTTTTTTTGGACCTGGTAGCTTTGAACTGGACAGGGTGTAAGGCGAAATAAATCATCGCACCATGGCTCATCCTTTGTAATTTGGCACCACAGCATATTAAAATGCATCCCACACTGAGGACTCAAACGCCGGATTCTGCTTTACGTTTGGCTCATCAAAACGTCCTGCGTGAGTTATAGCTCCCAAACACCAAGAAACACAGGAAAGCGTTTCTGCTTTTACTCAGACTGCATGTTTCAGTCAAGTTTGTTTTCAATAACATCAACAACATGGCTGCTTTGTGGCACTGACAACACCTCCTCCATGGCCTCTGATGTGTCAGAGCCGACTTTCGCCTTGCCAGAACATCAAAAGCCCTGAAACAGGATCATGCCTGAATAATTATGTCTTTTTATAGCCTTGAAACGAGTCCCTGCTCCACTGCTGATCATCAATAGGGGGCTTGTACTGACAATATATATCTTCATATAATTGAAGCTCTTTTCCATATGTTTGTTCTCCTTTCGAGGAAGGGACAGTCTTTGGTGTCAATTGGGGCTTGCGCAACATCTGTGAGCGATTACATCTGCCCAATCCAGCAGGCAGGTTAATTAAGATGCGACAGGTAATCAAGCTGCCGGAAGCCAATTAAAGCTGCCCGATCTGGTCTTAAACTACTAGGCCTCCATCTTTCAAAGAGATCAATTGTTTGCAAAATCAGGCAATGAGTTGAACCTAAATATCATGTGTGCATATCAGCAGATTGGCTTCACATCAAATGTAAACAGTGATATTATGGGATGGAATGTTGCAGGTGCTAAGATGGCAGAATAGTGGCAGGGAGAAAGCGTGCATGCATCTGCGAGTCATCCCCCGTGGCCACTTGGCTCACTCACAATCAACACTCTGAATAGAAATTCAATGACATCTGTGCCCATGCTCCCGAAAGATTTATGCTGACAGCACATTTGAATACGCAGTGACCCAGAGGCATGCATCTGACTGAAAGGGGTCCGATTAGCAGGTGAGGAGAGGGGTGAATGGGAGGTAATGTTGATGTCAAATGCAGGAATTCTCAATGCCATTCAATACGCTGTGGGGAAAATATGAAACAAAAGATAGAGTAGACCGTTAAATTACAGGAGATGCCATATATTTGACCCCACAAAAATGCAATAATAGTATTTTCCAGCACATATATTTGGTGCCAAGACTACAGATCTGAAACCAAAAGGATATGAATGTTTTTCTTATTATATATATTTTTATTTATTTTTTTATTTTTTGACCTCTACGCAAAATTTTATTCATAGAATTACAGCAGCAAAAATACTGGCACCTTAGTAAGAGTCAATAATAGCCTGAAAAAATAAAAGTAGCAATAGCTGTCTTCTTTCAGTAAAAGTAGTGGCTATAATATATTATAATATAATAGGAAAGGATATACTGAAAGTAGACTGCTATTGTTAATTATATTTTTATTACATTAATTATATTATATTTTACATTAACTCTTTCCCCTCTATTGATGGAATTTTCTGCCTTTCCGTGTTTTCACTGTTATATGGTAGGGGGCACTATTACGCATTTTCTGTAAGAGTACTGAACATCCGGATCAAACACAGACAAAGAAGAAGCAGAAACAAGTGATCACATATGCAAGCAGTATGCATATATATGCATGTGTAAAATAATGCGATCATCAAATTTTAAATAGCATATAAATCAAAACTGCCTAACATTACCAATTGAAATGTAAACCCAGGAAGTGCTATGCTATACTGCAATGCTATCTTTGGGGGTGTTGATGGAAGCAATCTCCTCCGTCTATGTTTTAATTATTGTTTTGAATCTGATCCAGAGTTAGTGTTTGACAAAAAAATTATTTTCTCATTAAATTAAACTTACGACATTCAAGTGTTGCTAAAAACAGAATGCATGAAGCTAGAATAAAAGGGGTTGTGTATTTAAAAGCAGAGGGTGTGTTCGTTCTTTTGAGATATCGCATGCTCCGATATTCATACAACAAAATATTCTGGGGTGGCTGGCAACTTTAAGAAAATGCTGGCAGGGAGAGAGTTAATAAAAATTTGCATTAATATTTCACTTTAAAAGTTAAAAGGTGTGCTCAACAGAAAATGTATTTCTGCTTATGGTGTTGAATATTGTGAAATATAACTGGTATTGGCACCAACTACTGAAACCCTAGTTTAAACACATGCAATAACCACCAAGCCACAGCTCTGATAATATTGATCATTCAAATAAAATAAAATAAAATAAAATAAAATAAAAAGCCTTGTTTAACACAAAAGGGAGGGGGATGGGGGAAAATGCTTAATGTGGGAGATAGTGGACCGTTGGTCCTTAAGCTCTTTGATCCAAAAGAATTGGATGAGGCTGTTGGGATTTGTGTAGTCTTTAAAGCACTGGATTATAAGAACCTATCTGCAGGAGCCCTTGACATGATAGTGGGTGGCAAACAGAGCAACAGCCTATGGTGTAGTATGTACCTTGGCACCTTGCCCTGGTCTCCACTAACAGCACAGAGGTCCTGGATTAGATTTACTCAAGTAATCTTTATAAATTTGACAGAAGTGCAGAGATTACACCAGCCTCACCCAACCAGTGTTTATCAGAAGGGCTCAGACGCCAAGTCTCAATCTCTTCTCTCCAAGGACTACCTGGCGGAGGTCTGGCACCATTCCCCGGCTCGTGGAAGTCACCCCAGGGGGCAGAAAACTGAGTAGCAAAACAAGCAGTCCAATCCAAGCGAAGTGCTCTGTAAGCACCTGGGAGTACGGGAGCACGCTAGTCAAGGCTCATTAAAGGAATACATTAGTCCTTTCAGAGCACAACGCTGCAAGGCAAAGCCTGTCAATCTGAAGGGGTCTGATTATAAAACAAGCTTTGATTGGTCTGATTTCAGTGTGAGAGAGAGCGGAAGTGTTCCTTAGCAAAGTGGAGCCTGGAGAGGCAGGCAGACACGGAGGTCTAACACATGAATCACATCAGTTGACGACTTCTGCTTCTCCTTCCTGGATATTTTCCTATGCTCGTACGTTCGGTGGAACCTCCAATGCCATGCTTTTTTAATGCCGGAAGGATGTGATGAGCTGGCAGGAAAGGCCTGTCTCTTTGGCATACAGCACTGAGCACGGTCTGGCAATTAAGGCTGCACACTGAGACCACTAACTCAATGAACAAGGCGGTTAGGATCAGTAACCACATTGAGGATATTGTATTTACACGCTCTCAAATGCATCACGCTCATTAAGCTTGCATGCAGTTTGGTTGATATGGAGCAAGATGTATGCAACTGTGAACTAACCAATTTGGTGACTATAACCATCTGCCAGGAAAACAAGTGTGAGAAATGTGATAATTCGAAATTTCCATTCCAAACAAGCCAAGTGGCAAGACTTTATCAAGATGCTGACATCAAAGAGCCACATTTGCTGCACAATCTGATGCACATAGTGCAGTATTAATGACGTGTAAATTATGCAAACATAGTAGCAAACAAATGGAGAGCCTCATTAGCACAGCTAATTGTCCCAAATGGAAATTTCCATGCCTTTACTTCATAGAAACCTTACTTCTCTTTGAGTAAGGGGTAGAAGTGGAGCGCCAGATTGATTTTTTCGTCAAAATCATTCCTTTGATGGCGCAACTAGGGATTTATCTGAAGATGCACAATTGATGTAAAAGTTCTAGTTAAATATGAGCAGTGGAGTGCAAATCAGCTTCGTAGCTTGCCCAAGTTTCCTGCTCCTTACGCTGAACTGAACTCCTGTTGAGACTTTCACTGAACTCCCTTCAGGAGCGTGTGGCTGCTTTCCCTTCCTTCCATGCTGTTTGAATTAGAGCTGACGTCAGCACATCTCTGGGCTCTCCTCCTGCTCATTATGCCAGTGCTAAAGGTAAATACATCCATTTATAAGAGAAAGGTGCCTTCAGTTCATCAGCCAACGTCTAAATACACCCCCCGATTATTCAGAGCCAACACCTCAAGTCTTGCTACTCAATTAAACAAAAAGTATTCAGCGACTACTCAAACAAGCACAATAATATTGCTTCAATGATAATTAATGAGCACAAGCCCATGGAATCATTATTTATCTTCCTGACCTCATGTTTTTTCATTTGTTTAGAGCTCTCGCATCAGGGTTCAGTGCCTGCTTTGTGTTTGAGAACTGAAGTTTAGGAATGTTCTATCACTGGGGAACTCCTCAGAAGTAACAAATCGCTGATCGGCTGTCTGATTGTCTTACAGACCAGAACGGGAGGTTTTCATATAGCTGGAAGTGACAGAGGAAGAATTGGAAAAGCCCCTGTGACAGCTGCCGGAAACATTGCCAGTGGATGGAGGTTTTGATGAGTAGCCCTCTGGGCTTTGAAACCACAGCTAGGCATTGGGCGAACAGGAAGCGACAGGCAAATTCGAGAGATCGACGTGTGAATGACACGATCTAGTGCTTTAATCATCGGCATTCGCTTACTTCCTCTGAGAAAACGTCAGGGCTGTATTTGAATGATAGGATTGCGCAATGGAATCGATGCACAATTCCTTTTGCTGGCATCTGCGTGACGTGAATATCACAGTTTGTTGCACGACACTCACATACAATGCAAGTGGCTGCTGTAAACACAGCAGGGTATGGACAAATTCGCCGGAACAGTAAATCAGTCCTGACAGAGTTTTGCAGCTGCAATCTAGTGCTCCAGTCAAGAGGAAGCTGAAACGCAATGAGAGGTGGGG
The DNA here is from genome assembly GCF_936440315.1 of Barbus barbus. Classification (NCBI taxonomy): domain Eukaryota; kingdom Metazoa; phylum Chordata; class Actinopteri; order Cypriniformes; family Cyprinidae; genus Barbus; species Barbus barbus. The sequence goes on along the minus strand of NC_136761.1, from coordinate 26,151,089 downwards.
GGCTTGTAATAGCAGGGTTTGAATGAACATAGTCAGTTATTAATTTAAAGCTGTTTACGCAGAGCCACTCGATGTTTGCACAAGGCCTATCTAGCAATTAATAAATCAGATTCAGGGCTTTCAGAAGGGCGGTAGAGAGGTTGGCAGGGAGTAGTTTGTTCACTGATGAAATGTAATAAGCCCCAGCTTTTAAACTCCACTGCTAATCACCTCTCAGAAAAACTCCTAAACACATAGTTGCTGTGTTTCAATGGCCCGTCTGCCTATGCAGTCTACCGTTATCAAGGATGTGTTTTGTAGTCTTGGAAAGTTCAACCCACCCAGATTCTAATCAAGTTGTATGTTAAATAGCAGGACCTGTTATTCTGATACACTCATGCCCTTGTCATGTCTTCGGCTCCATTCAGCTTTGATATAGATTATCCGGTAAAGAACGTGTGTATTGTGCAAACATAGGGGTCTCCAGCCCATAAATCACTTTAACAGGCTTCCATCGTGTACTCAGAGCTACAGCGTTGGGCTCTCTGTTTTGTCAAGCTGCTTCCCGACACCTGCTCCTAATCACCATCAAAAGAATAACTTAGATGTGGCGACGTGTTAATATTTAGTAATACAGCACTCCGTCTCACAGCAGACGGGTTGGGAATAGGGTATGTGATGGATGTTGATGAATTCATCAGTTACACTTTACCAAGTGAAAGCAGAGAACTGGTCTCACTCTCAAACCTTCATCTTTGATCCTTCTTACAGTGAGGTGGACAAGCCAATCAGGAATGACCATGAATGAGAAGGCCAGTGGCGGGATTCAAAACGAATAACAATAAGGAAAGCAATTAAGATTGGTGAATGAAGGATTTCAATAAGGGATAAATGAAGGCATTTGGGGGAATATGCAAATCTATAAACCCACCACTCAGTGCAGCGCTTTGAACTATTGCGACCCTAAACTGAATGAGTTTTTCCTCTCCTTCGGATATCTAGCGATACACTATTTCTAATTCTGAATGGATGTAGTTGGACAGACCGCCAAAGCAGGATTTAATTCTTTGCAACACATTGAGAAGCTTAAAATTTAAATTAATTAAAATTTGAGAGGGAACTGCAAAATTACAAATCCTCCAAAGGAAACAGAACTGGGCCTCCACCCTATCATATCAAAGTCTTTGTAGCGCTTTTCCACTGAGAGGTCTGTAATGAGCAACGTCATTGTTTCTAAACTGCTCAATGTTTCCACAAGACCTCAGCGTGTCCAAAATCTGTTATCTTTTTTAATTCCATGCATCACATGCCATTGTTTAATCATGATGATGTACAAGAGATTAAACAAAAGGGTGGTGGTCTTGGCGGGAGGGAAGGAGGGCTGGTGGAGGATTAGTTTAGGCGTTGTTTGAATGTGCTACAACCTAACCCACAGATGTTCTGTATTGTACAAGAAATGAGAACCACCTGCTCAATCAAAATCCATGAGTGCTTTGCTTTTCAATACCCCCTTGAAATATTTGGATAATTTCTTTTATGTCTGAAATAAAGCAGTGAGAAAAACACATCTTTCTGGTGGTTCTTAAAGTACGTCTCTTTTAGTCAAGAAACGGATTGCTGATCAACCTGGCCTGCATTAGTTCCAGTCATTTTGAAACGATCGCCGTGCATTATCCATGGCAGGCTACCTCTGATGAGCATCGCAGAAACAGAAAGGGAGGATCCGGGTAGGAAGTGGCAGTCCAATTCAACAAGACCTGTTTACCTACAAGGTAATTTGGAGCAATTCAGCATGAAGGTGGATAAATCGGGGCTTGATTGCTTTTTAAGTGCAACAAACGAAGATAGAATTCATTGGCCTTGAATCAAGGTACCCACAGGAAAGGTTAAAGGGGTACGGAGAGATGCAGCATGCATCAAAAACAGGACCTGTCATATGCATTTAGCTAGGGAACATCTGGACCCCAGCTTTCGAAGACAATATATGGGTCCTATTGAGTGTGCCTACAACAAAGAACACCCCCTGAGGTGGAGTAAGAGAGATGGGCAGGGCTGCAGAGTCTGGGATTGGCCGGCTTGAGTTATCAGAAGTGACAGGGCCAGCAAACCTCCAAGCTCTCTCAATTAAGCATGAGGCGGGATCAGAGCTCTCAGTTTCTCAATCTGGGCACTGAATCAGGGAGATAAGAGTGTACAGTAGCCTGTGTAGCAGACAGTTACAGAAGTATCAATTGAACAGTTACTGAACAGTTGAGACATTTACTGCATCACTTAATTTGGAAGTCTTGATTATAACTAATTACATTTTGTCAAGTGAAGTGAACATCAATGAGTAGGGCCCCTGTGAAACACAGCATGTGTAAACCCTCTTCCTGAGTGTTAGGATAATAAATGAGAAAGTTAGCGAAAGGCAATGTAACTGCTCTTCGTACTACAGGGTGAGAAGGAACAAAGCTGTGAATGAAGGCGTTCGTTTACTACCTTCATCACAGTCCCTTTAACGTGACCCTTGGGGCACCACATAGTTTGGGAATGTGTTGTTTTAGGCAGAGTTCCCAAGCACATATTACTCACCATACATGTTAAGCGCCTTAAAGTTTTCTATTAAGGGGTAACAAAGAGCTTCTCATGCTCTAAAGCTATCCTCACTCACAATATACTCATGATAATCCATGGGCTCCTGTGAAACACAACAGTTGAGTGCTCTGGGTGAGGAAAGGACAATTGACATACAGGGTATGATGAATGTTCAAGTATAATACTTAAGGGAGCGAAGATCCTGCAGGACAAATATTTCAATGGCAATTCACTTCAAATATACTAGTAGAATTTCACAACCACAAATATCTAGTAGAATTTCACAACCACTAAAGAAATAGTATGTATAGTTTCTTTCAACACGTACTGTACAATGCAGCTGTTTCCAATAAAATCAACACCTAAGCCTTTGGTTAAGCATTAAGACCTTTCTTCTGGATTAACTCTGGAATTCAGAAACTCAAAAATAATTTATTTAAGTTGAAAAAAACAGATGAGGATATCTAATCTAAAGTTGGCGTCTTTATCGATAATCAAGCTGCTTGGAAGAATAGCTCTTTTATGGCAAATCCAAAATCGTAAAATCTAAGTAATACTCATTCTTTTGATGTCCACCTCACAGATGCAGGCTTTAAACACCACCACATGCGTCAACTGCAAAAAGTGTCATAAACATCACTCATATTTAAAAATGTTTGTTCTTTTTTGATATGTCGTCAACCAGACTCAGAGGCAACACTGAAACAGGCGCTTATAAAAAGCAATTAAAATTCAAAGTGTACCATCCCTTCCTACTGTTGAGTGAATAAGTGAGAAGCCCGGACGAGGCCCTCCTTTTAACACAACACATTCAGATCAAAGGCCACGGAAGAGCAGCTGTGAGTTTCCTTAACCCTGAGCGCTCAGGCCTGACCCGTCTATGCTGACAAGTGACTCATCTATCCGATCTGGGAATGAGATGCCTCCTTGGAAGAGCATCTGAAACCTTCACCCTCGAGGTCAAGGGTCAACGGCACTTTCAAGCAATCAACGCCAGTCTCCGTTTGCGGGAGTCTCGCTTTGGCACGTTCAATCAAGCCTGTCTGGATGGAATTAGGTGGCATGGGATTGCAGGAAACACGGTGGGGTTTGTGTCCGGATTGATTAAAAGGGGGTCAAAGGAGGTGTTTGACTAGACAAAGTGGCTACGATCTGTACGCTACAATCTGGCCAGCACAAGTACCTTAATACAGGTGGGGCGCTAGCTTTGGGTGGTCCTCTACTTCACCTAAATTCCATTGCTGTTGCCTCAGGTGCTATAGTGAGTTATTTTAGTAAGAAACGCCAGATATTAGCACCCAGCTCCCATTATTTTGTAAATTATTACCCCATAAAAGTAGGTACCCAGTGACAGCTGAAAGCGAACATTTGTTTTCGACTACATTTTAGAGGCCATATGTTTCTCATTCGTTGATACACACTCAAGAGCATTTCAACATTAAAAAAAAAAGTCCCAACACAAATATTTCATCACGAACCTGGCAAGTTTTGCAAAAGACCTGGAACAGTGACTAATGTCAGCATACCAGAGAAAACCTCACAAAACACACAGAGCCCAAAGGAGCGGGAAAAAAAATCGAAAGAAAAATGGAACCATCCATTGAAAATTTTGAATTACATATCCATTTTACAGAGAGTGGTCCCGCTAGGCTTACCGGAGGGCCATTCCGGCTCTGTATTGCTCGCGGAAATGGACTGTCTCTGTCTTTACTCTCACACCTAACAAATCAGCTGCTCTTGGAGGTTTATCCCAGTTCTCTTCTGACCGCTGTTCAGATGTGGCGTCGTGGACAGGATTTAGGGAGGTCAGACTCTCAGCCGCAGCACGGTGTGAACAAGCGGCAGCTGCTGCAACGTGAGTGATACCGGGAGCTTCTGGACAAGGTGTTTAGGACTCGACGTCGCCTGCTCGCACACACAACGTCTGCGAAAGAAACATTCAGCCACGTGCTCGCTGTGCTGAAAGGGGATTTCAGGACTTTGGGTAAGGTAGATGCTGTCTCCATTTCATACATACTGTACAACATACAGACTGACACACAAATATGTTCAATCTGGTTTGTGGGAAAGATTCAACTGATCCCCCCCTAAAAACAACAACAACAAAAACACCTGGCATGGTTACAGGAATGGAAATAAACACCACATAATTGAGCAACCATAGTTTGTCAAAATTTTATGTGTCAAAATTTTTACAGTATCATTTCCATGGTATGTGCAGCATAGAAAAAGTGGAAAAGGAATTTGGAGCGTTTTTGCTTTTTTCTACCAAAAATCCTCTTGAAAGATCAATATGTTTAATTACAGATAAAATGCAAAAGAAAGAGCTGCTTGTGCAAACACCTGGCAATTAAATTTGCTAGTATCTTTTATTAAATTACTCTCGGGATTCGTCTCAGTCTCATTAAAGCCCGGCCGGGGTAAAAAGCGGGGACTGATCCACTGATCCACTCACCATGCAGAATAAAAGTGGCAAGTGGCAAAGCCAAGTAATTATCACAACAATAATAATCTGCTTAATACTCCACACAGTGAAAGGAGATGAATCAATTTCCATGTCTTATCTCCTTATTAAGAGATAAAAGATGCAGGAAGCATTAGCCATGTACAAGCTGGGCCGGAGTGATTAGGAGGGATTTAATGGGAGCCGGGAAGAGTAAGGGAACCACATATTTCCAAGAACAACTGATTAAGGTCATTAAAATTCTAATTAAGAGGGGGATGTAGCCACACAGGACGATTTCAGTTGGTTCTCTTTAGACTGTCTTTTGATGGGTTCACCAAGCTGTGGCGTGTTGGGCGACATGGGGAAGACGGGCTTAAAAAAAGCACTTCCCGTTCCCCTGCATCTGGAAAGCTAATTATTTAAACCAAGCTGTCATTAAAAGCGTGCTTGCTTGTCAAAAACAGGTGATCAGCAGGTCTCTGAGGTGCACTGACACGGAGCTGTAATCGAGCTGGTTCCAAAACATCTAAGAGGTGGTCACCTGGAGAAGCAAGCAGCAGAAACAGGGGACATGGGAAGTAAATTGCTGTTCCAGAGGCAAAATAGGGAAACGGGATGTAACCAAGGTCGCTGATGGGATGTGGCTATTAACTGTCAGCCAGTCGGCATCTGCTATATGGCAGAATCCACAAAGTATCTAAGCTGTATGTGTCACTGCAATGTCAAACAATTTCAACACATCTCATAATCTGTCTGCCTGCACATGAGCAGTAAAGGCAAAACTGCAATGCTAAAGCTAAAACGGTCATATAAGCAGTTCGCAACAGAACCCCAGCTGATACTTTTTTAAATTGCATTTTTGTCACACTGAACAAGGTATAGCAGAAATATACCTAGGACCCTGTGATTTCCGCGATGCAGAAAATGTAGACAGAATCACGGAATCCAGTCATAAAAATGGAATTTACTGTATAACATGGAATGCCATGGAATTTCCCATATTTTAGATGAATAAATCAAGAGTAGGTCAGTAGACTTAAATCAACTGTGAATATAAAGCTGCAAAAATACAATTTAACTATGAATCCTGCATGTTCTGCATGTCTCTGTGTGAATGAATGGAGCAGATGTGCAATTTCGTTTACTACACACATACTGAAACGCGCAATGCTCGTGGTGTTTTCAGCCTCTGCTGCCTCAATATATGTGTACATGAACACATAATTATACAAAATATTTGACCAATCAGAATAAACTATTCTAGAGAAGCACCAAGAACAGACCATTAGCGGCGTCCAGCTATGTTTGTTCTCGTGGGTGCAAATACCAGAGGGAGTCGCTAGTGACAGGTCACCCGGTGACGCTCAGCTATGCCTGCGTTTGGGCTGAGAGGTCAAAGGGCACCCGGCTGACTCACAGACGTTCGTCAGGCAGCCGTCAGCACAGCTTCAAAGCTCCTCCTGCCCTATTATCTCCCTGTGTCAGTCAAGTGTCAGCTTCAGCAGTTCTCATTAAGCCAAGGAGCTGATTTACTCATGGTATAAAAACAGAGAAACCAATTTATCTCTGCTTATAGTCTGAACTCATGCTGGATGCTCAAACACAGATACAAACCTGCTAAAGAAACAATAGGAAACTCCAAAATAAACGTCATAGTGAACTGATTCAAGTCTGATAATTGAATGAATATTATGAAAATATGCCTGGATCAAAAACAATTTTTAAAAAAAATTAAATTAAATTAAATATTTAATTTAATTTAATTTAATTTAATTTAATTTAATTTAATTTAATTTAATTTAATTTAATTTAATTTAATTTAATTTGTATTAGGGTGAAGGGGGATGAATTTCATATCAAAACAAATGCATAACACATAAAAATCATAATGGTAGTAAGACTGGGGAATTGGGGGGGGGGGTTGGATAATGGGCATAAACTTTTGTTTTCGAAATATAAATATATCATTTACAATGTCTCTCCTTTAATTTGGGTTTAATTTTGACCTGGTGGTATTCTTGAAATTTTATGTGAGATTTATCCACTTACAAACTGCATAATGAATTAAACGAATTTCATACTCAAATAACACATTCTTCAAATTTGTGTTATAAAAACTTAAGCTTGTGCATTAAATACATGCAACCTTCTTTTTTATTATTTTATTTGCCAGGGGTATTCAGTATCTTAAAAATGGGCATTATTCCTGACACTGAATCAAGGCCAACGCATCCATCTGTCAATGTAATGAGTGTGAGAAAGAAATTATCATGCAGGTGTCAATGAGAAAGTATCTAGTGTACACATGCCTGCACCTAAACAAAGATCAATCCTGCCAATCCTCCACACAAAGCCTCCAGAGATCACAGCAAACCTTGATTACTAGATTACACAAAGAGTCTGGGATACATAATTCCATCAAAAAGCATTACTAAATGTTTAAAGACACGTATTGTCTGGAAAACACTGCCTGTTGTCAAACTGCGGAGCCTCTAGCATTCTATTATGAGTGAATCAGCTGTCTTTTACTGGTAATAAAGCAAGCTGGATAAGAGAAAGGCTTTCTCATCAGCCAAGTTTTACACTCAAGGCTTTCACAGCATCCCTACGAGAACTGTTGATCTCATCTAGGATGATATCAGCCGATTCATACAGATCTGTAGAACATCTGCACCCTATTATGAAGTTCAAAAGACTGACGCTCACATACATGCTTTATGTCCTTAATAAAGCCGAAGATAATACAGCTGGCTAATGATTGACTGCTATCCCTGGTCAACAGCAGGAATTCAACATCTCCCAAAACCAAACTTCCAGAAGAATAACAAGAAGAAGTTCTTTACTGTTTGTCTCATCGCATTGGCTCCCTTTAAAGGTTATCCCGGACAAATCAAACATTTATCACATGTATTTTTCATTTATTCATTCCAGGTGGAGATATTATCACATCTCTCTGATTTAGAGTTCTGATGTAATTAAGTGATGTATTTGTAGGATGTCTCTCCAAGACCAAAGTGCCGTGGAAACTCGCCGAACCAGTGAAAAAGACAATCTGTTGAGACAGACAATGTGAATACACATTTGTTTTTGTGAAAGAGACCGTAAAAAACCTTGAAACTCAGTTTAGTGTCCTGAAATAGGGAAGTGCATTTGGAATGGATGTTTGGATGTGACTCACTCTCCAGATTGTAAGTAAATGTGGCCACTTGACTATGGCCCAGCATACTTTTGTGAAGGAGTTACATCTGTGCATCTAGTCATCCAGCACAGACACTCGACTGCTATCTCACCACAGAAGAATATAAATGTGCTGAATCTGAGCATAGCCAATGTAGCAGAGGCCAGCGGGTAAGTGCTGTGCAGGTTAAACCTCACTCCCCGATCTCAAGTGGTGCTCTAGTAACTGACGCCTTTAGCCTTTAGCCTCCTCGTTAGAGCACCCGTCTCCCATGCCGGAGACCGCGGTTCAAATCCCGCTCAGAGTGAGGCGAGTAGGACCGCAACATTGGTGCCGTGACCCAGATGGGAGTGAGGTTTAGGGGGGTGAGTGTAGCAGAGGCCAGCGGGTAAGTGCTGTGCGGGTTAAACCTCACTCCCCGATCTCAAGTGGCGCTCTGGCAACTGAGGCTGTGGCCTTTAGCCTCCTTGTTAGAGCATCCGCCTCCCATGCCGGAGACCGCGGTTCGAATCCCGCTCAGAGTGGGGCGAGTAGGACCGCAACATTGGTGCCGTGACCCAGATGGGAGTGAGGTTTAGGGGGGTGAGTGTAGCAGAGGCCAGCGGGTAAGTGCTGTGCGGGTTAAACCTCACTCCCCGATCTCAAGTGGCGCTCTGGCAACTGAGGCTGTGGCCTTTAGCCTCCTTGTTAGAGCGCCCGCCTCCCACGCCGGAAACCGAGGTTTGAATCCCGCTCGGAGCGGGGCGAGTAGGACCGCAACACCAAGAAAACAAATGTAATAGTCACTGCTAGAAAATGAGGCTGAATAACAAGAAATGCTGGCAATATTCTGGCATACATCATGACACCTGAGGTTTGCTGAAAGTTAAACCAGTTCAGTTCAACCAGAAACACTCATTCTAAACCTATATACTGATTAAAACCTGCATTAACCCAAACGTGAATGAGATACCAGCAAAGGGAAAGATTATCACTAATGAACAATATACATTTTTGTTTGTTCCCCACACAAATCTTTTGCACAACTTCAAAACACTTGGAATGTAGCACACAAGTTAAATATTACTACTATTACTACTACCAACAAAAACAACTATTATTATAATTATTTATAGGACACTGGAAAAAAAGTTAACGGTTCTTTCTTTCCTTTTTTCTACTGCACAAAAGGTTACAGCTTCAAAAGTATCACTACTGTGCCCTTGAGCAAGGTGAAACTCTAGTAAAAAATACAATAATATATATTATTATTGTTGTTGTTATCATCATCATCATCTTTATTATTATTATTATTATTATTATTATAGAAAACTGGACAAGAGACTTCAGGTGCAAACCGTATCACTATTATGCCCTTAAGCAAGGTCAAATCCCATTGAAATATAGATATAAATTAGGTGTAAAAAGAAGAAAATAATCCTTATAGATACAAAATTCTACAACACATTAATGGGTTTCTGTTGACCATCGGCATTAAAAAAAAAAGCTGACGCGGTGATCCGTTCAAGCCAGAGTCTCATGCTCGTCCTCCCACCCCTGAAGTAATGAAAATCTCTCGTAGCGTTTTTCTCCCAATTCCTTCGACTGCCAGCGTTCTTTACCCAGTACCATTCACTGTAGCAACACCACACAGTGTTTGTTTTCTCACAGGAAAATAAACCATCGCTGAAAATATTTGTGTCTTTGCAGAGCCGCCCATCTCCGCAGTCAACAGGGGGCCCATCTCTGCACAATCCTGTTTGTTTTTGCCCAAAGCTAATATTTAAATGAATTCCTCGGAGAAATAAGCGGGATGTACATCATGCGGTTACATCTCTTACATGCCGCGCACAAATACATTCTCACTGTTAAATGTTTAGATTTCCACCAAAACAAGCGGATCTGGCGATGCAATGCTGCGGTTTCTCGTGAGTGACTGTCAGCCTCCCTCGCTGGAGGAAAAATGTTTTTTTTTACACAGTCCAACTGTCAGTTTTACGATGCCACATCTGCTTTGAGAGACCAAGTGAGGTCTATTTATTATTTATGGTCGCCTTCATGATCGTGAAAGTGTTTCACAAATATGTGATGGTTTATTCATTAACTTAATGAATGTGTGGCTGTTTTCGTTCCTTTCAACTACATCACCGCTTTTTCCACAACAATGGGGAATTGAGGCAGAACGGCCATAAAGAGCGGAATAACCCACATTGCTGGCATTCCTTCGAGCTCTTTTGTTGTTGGAGTTGAGATCTTTTTGGTGTCACAGCAGGTAATCGAACTGCTTGGGGCTAATTTTAACAAGTCTTCCTTCAATACATCAGCTCTTAAGTACAAGACAAAGAGATGTGGGACAGTGCGCTTCAACTTGACGTCAAACTGTTCGAAAACGAAACAGTCAAGCACAGACGTGGCCTGCATTCTGAACCAATCATTTCTGTTATGTTATTAGCACATCGGTTTGATAGAACACAATTTAAGTGAATTAGACATGTGGTTTTACGGTGCCGTTTCACTCATGGACAAGCAAAACCCTGGACTGAAGACTTCTGACCTCTGAGGGAACTGGGCAGAGGAACTGAATAATGGCTGTGGAAGATTAGGTCACAGGCTAATCCAACAGCAGAGATATTGTGGCAGTTAATCTAATATGTCTCAAATAGGGAATGTTCTTGAGGGAAAATGTTCTCTTTGGAAACATTGCAGCCTATATTTCACAAGAGGCACAAGAGCACACCTGGACAGACCAATACATAAATCAAATGGGTTCCCTTCTTGACCTACTGACCTTATTATCAGAGGTCAGATTCACCAAACATTCTTTAAAATAAAAATCTTATTTTCTTTGCAGGTAGGATTTAGTCTGTCTCAGTTTGTTCTGTTTCTTCATGTCACTCCAGACAGACTGGGCGATGATCAGATCAGGGCTGCGTTTCCCGATAACGGTGTCTCTTAGTGAGCTACGAAGACTCTAAAGGTACACCTTAACTAGGGGTATACCTTTCCTAGGTGTGTCCCCCAAACTATACCTTAGGATGTTGCTTAAGGTAAACCTTCTTATGTGCGACGTTAGCATGTGCTGTCCATGGTGGTGGTGCTGAATAGGTTGATATCGATGGCTCGAGAATCGATTGTTCACTATATACAGGAGCTCCTAGCGTTATAGAGTGAGTAAAGTATTGAGAAAGTGATATTCGTTATAAAGAATCACTTTAGAAATAGTAGAAATTGCATTTATCGGGGCTCACTGCATTTATAAAATAATCCAAATTGCAAACTAAATGCAACCTTTGATATAATATAATATATATATATACACCTGTATATATATATGCTATGTATGTATAATTTTGCAAGTGTGTGAACCCGCAACCTCCCAGCCAAAAGTAGGCTATTCTGCCTTAACCAGCTACATTAACTGGCTGTTTAGCTTCGCTTGCTTTTGAAGGGGTCGTTTATATTATCATGTTCATGTGTATTATGAAGGCCTGATTGAGCGCTGATGAGGTGGCGATGGGGACAAGTGTCCCGTCCATAAGACCAATTACTCACGGGACACCCGCAAAGGCATGGAAGCCTTGATGTGCCTCCATCACTTCGTGCATGGCTAAAGGCAACCATATATAAACGGTGGCATGACGGAGCAGGATGTTTGTGACTGAATGAACACACCGCCACACCGAGGTCTTATTCAGCCCATATCCATCCCCAACCAGCTCCAGAAAACTCCCAACAGCATAAAAACGGAGAGCCGCAAGCAGCTGAATTTCGGGGTATAGGGGATAGCTCCGTCAAGTTTGTCTTGACAACAAGATGTAAAAGCTGCTGAATTTGTTCCCGTGGCATGCAAAATTTTTGTAGCATTTTATCTTCTGACATGGAAGCCAGGGGACTAGAGTTTACTTTTATGAAATAGTGCACATACACTTACTGGCTCCGTGGACGCAGCCGTCTTTGATTTAGGACAACTATTCGCTGTCTCGCTGCCATATAGTTTGACCAAACTCCCAATCGCATTCATTCCCTTTAAATAGACTCCTAATTATGTGCTTCCTAATGGTTTGCCAGCCGATGTGCCTTTGTATATTATGATGGAAAAACTAACAATCATCAGTATAATGACTTAAAAAATTTTTTTTTTTTTTGCTTAAAAAAACTTCAATTAATTGAACACTGGATGTATTATAACTTTAGATTTGTAATATGTATGTGGTTCTGCACTTTGTCTTGCCACAGAAATACAATCGTATCGACTGAAATGTGAAGAAGCTTTTTGCACAGTGGTGGCCACTAGCGGAGTAAACTGTGAACAGCGCTAAGGTATGAGTGGTCCAGACCAACCATACGAAAGAATGACTTGCAGAAGGTATACTTAACTAAGAACGTTTCAGGAAACACGTATTAATGATAAGGTACAGCTTAAGTTACAACTTAAGAACGACGTAGCGTTAAGAAGGTTTCGGGAAACACAGCCCTGACCTCTGTGTGGAGCCCTGGCTGCTGTCAGACAAAAATCTCACTGGACTATTACAATTAATGGCAAAATTAATGTTTGGGAATGTAAACTGATATCAGTACATATTATAATGTAAAATATATACTTTTGCACAGTATAAAAAAAATAATAAAAGAATCTTATCTTTTTTCCTTATGTTGTTCTGAAGAAGAAATATTATATAGAAAAAAAATATATAGAAATAAACAAACATCTGGCAATTGGGACAGCCGTACATACACTGGTCTAAAATCTAAGGTTTAATTGATTTAGTTGGATTATTATAATACTTCAGTTATATAATACTAAAAAAAATTTAGTACTACTAACATATTTCCTATTTTCTAATATCTGAAACAAATTAGCAAAATGGTTACCTGTAAATACCTTCTCCTAATGTTGATAACCTAACACTTTACACTCGAAAACTAACAAAAAATTTACAGTTATTAGTAAGTGTCACGAATCCTGGCCATGCACTTCCACTCATTCACCACCAGAGGTCACCCGTTCACCACATGGACTTTTCACACTACACAACACATTGGACTCCATTTCCCACTATGCATTGCACAGATCAGCTGTCACCATTCACTCATCACACACACCTGATCACCATTTCACAATCACCATCACTCTATTTAAGCCTGGGATTGCTCTTGCTCAGGGCCGAGTATTGTTAGCGTTTATCACTCTTCTAGCGATAGCAACTCTACAGAGCCATAGTCTTAGTCTTGTCTTGCCTTGCCTTGCCTTGTTTATCTTGCCGTGTCTGACCCTGCCTTTGTTTACTGGATTTACCCCTTTGCCTCTGCCGTTTGGACTCTGTTCACTCCCTGTTTGGATTATTGCTCTCGTCTCTGGATTATCTCTCTGCCTTGCCCCTTTGGATATTGTTCGCTGATCGTTGACCCACGCTTGCTCCACGGATTGCTCTGTCTTGCCTCCACCATACCTGTTTGCCGATGTCTGACCCTGCCTGTTTCTGACCATGTTTTGTAATAAAGCCTCGCATATGGATCCGCATGTCTCGCGTCTCGTCAGCCCCGTAACAGAATACTCGGCCACACAAGGATCCAGCGGCTTTTCAAGAGGACATTGGCCAGGTATGGACTGTGCACGACTGTTATTAACCCTCGAGCAGGGCTCGCGACCGCTCGAGGATTATATTCAGGAGTACTTAGACCTCGCCTATTTTTCTGATCTGCCGGACTACGCACTTATTGATTTTTTTTGTGAAGGCATTAATCAGCCGCTCCGGTCAAGGTTAATCCGCGAGGGTCCCCGTTCATCTCTCAGTCAATTTATGGACTATGCTTTACTGTGTGTGGGCTCCTCTTTTACTGTGGGTGTCGCGGAGGAACGCGACACCTCACTCACTCACAAAATGGCGGCAGCAACAGCACCCCTTCACGTCGTCGCCGTCAAGCCAGAGTCTGCTCACGTCATGCCTGCCAAGCCAGAGTCTGCTCACGTCATGCCTGCCAAGCCAGAGTCTGCTCACGTCATGCCTGCCAAGCCAGAGTCTGCTCACGTCATGCCTGCCCAGCCAGAGTCTGCTCACGTCATGCCTGCCCAGCCAGAGTCTGCTCACGTCATGCCTGCCCAGCCAGAGTCTGCTCACGTCATGCCTGCCCAGCCAGAGTCTGCTCACGTCATGCCTGCCCAGCCAGAGTCTGCTCACGTCATGCCTGCCCAGCCAGAGTCTGCTCACGTCATGCCTGCCCAGCCAGAGTCTGCTCACGTCATGCCTGCCCAGCCAGAGTCTGCTCACGTCATGCCTGCCCAGCCAGAGTCTGCTCACGTCCTGCCTGCCCAGCCAGAGTCTGCTCACGTCCTGCCTGCCCAGCCAGAGTCTGCTCACGTCCTGCCTGCCCAGCCAGAGTCTGCTCACGTCCTGCCTGCCCAGCCAGAGTCTGCTCACGTCCTGCCTGCCCAGCCAGAGTCTGCTCACGTCCTGCCTGCCCAGCCAGAGTCTGCTCACGTCCTGCCTGCCCAGCCAGAGTCTGCTCACGTCCTGCCTGCCCAGCCAGAGTCTGCTCACGTCCTGCCTGCCCAGCCAGAGTCTGCTCACGTCCTGCCTGCCCAGCCAGAGTCTGCTCACGTCCTGCCTGCCCAGCCAGAGTCTGCTCACGTCCTGCCTGCCCAGCCAGAGTCTGCTCACGTCCTGCCTGCCCAGCCAGAGTCTGCTCACGTCCTGCCTGCCCAGCCAGAGTCTGCTCACGTCCTGCCTGTCAAGCCAGAGTCTGCTCACGTCGTCGCTGTCAAGCCAGAGTCTGCTCACGTCGTCGCTGTCAAGCCAGAGTCTGCTCACGCCTCCGCCGAACTGCCAGAGGCTGTTACCACAGATTCAAGGTCAGTCCTTCGAGTTCTGATATCCAGTGTGATGGACCCACCACTGATGTCAGTGCGAGTAGCTGGCATTACCAGGGCCTCAACCCTGGCTGTTACAGAGACTGTTCCCCTGACCTCAGTGCTTCCCGTTATGGCGGTTGCCATTTTGAGTGTGTGGGCTGCACACTGTGCTCCTGAGGCCTCTCCTGTCCACGAGTCTGCTCCAGTGCCTCCAGAGGTGGTGGCTTTCGCTGCAGAACCTCCCGAAGTGGTGGCACCCGTCCCTGAACTCGCTGTCTGCCCTGTCATGGCCACGGAGGCCGTTCCTGACCTCATGGTCTGCCCTGTCACGGCCATGGAGGCCGTTCCTGACGTCACTGTCTACCCTGTCACGGCCACGGAGGCTGTTCCTGAACTCACGGTCTGCCTTGTCACGGCCACGGAGGCCGTTCCTGACCTCATGGTCTGCCCTGTCATGGCCATGGAGGCCGTTCCTGAACTTACGGTCTGCCCCGTCACGGCCATGGAGGCCGTTCCTGAACTCACTGTCTGCCCTGTCACGGCCATGGAAGCCGTTTCTGAACTCACTGTCTGCCCTGTCACGGCCACGGAGGCTGTTCCTGAACTCACGGTCTGCCTTGTCACGGACACGGAGGCCGTTCCTGACCTCATGGTCTGCCCTGTCATGGCCATGGAGGCCGTTCCTGACCTCATGGTCTGCCCTGTCATGGCCATGGAGGCCGTTCTTGAACTCACTGTCTGCCCCGTCATGGCCATGGAGGCCGTTCCTGAACTCACTGTCTGCCCCGTCACGGCCATGGAGGCCGTTCCTGAACTCACTGTCTGCCCTGTCACGGCCATGGAGGCCGTTCCTGAACTCACTGTCTGCCCTGTCACGGTCATGAAGGCCGCCCCTGAACTCACTGTCTGTCCTGTCACGGCCGAAGAGGCCGTCTGTGAGCTCTCGCCCTGTCCTGTCACGGCTAAAGAGGCCGTCTGTGAGCTCTCGCCCTGTCCTGTCACGGCTAAAGATGCCGTCTGTGAGCTCACGCCTTGTCCTGTCACGGCTATAAACGCAGTCTATGAATCCTCGTTCTGCCCTGCCACGCCCCCTGAGATCATGAATGCTCTCCCTGTATTGTCGGTCTCTGCTCTCCCTGTGTTGTCTGTCTCTGTTTCCCCCAGATCTCAGACTCTGCCATGGTTTCCTGCCCAGTCTGCTTCCTGGCGAGGGTCTTCTGCTCAGGTCTGGTGGTCCTCTGCCCCGCCATGGTGGTCTTCTGCTCGGGTCTGGTGGTCGTCTGCTCCACCGTGGTGGTCTTCTACTCCGGTCTGGTGGGCTCCTGGTCTGTCTACTCCGCCCTGGTGGGCTCTAGCTCGGGTCTGGTGGTCGTCTGCTCCGCCATGGGGGTCTTCTGCCCGGGTCTGGTGGTCGTCTGCCCCACCGTGGTGGTCTTCTGCTCGGGTCTGGTGGTCGTCTGCTCCGCCCTGGTGGGCTCCGGTCCTGTCGGTCCTGACCTGGCCTCTGGCTCCGCCCTGGTTTCCTGCTCTGCCGGTTCTTCCTCAGGGACCTGGCCCTCCGTCCCTCCCCCTGCTCCGCCTCCGCGCCACCGCCCTCCTGGATTGTTTAGGAGCGTCTGGAAGCCGCTCCTTGGGGGGGGGCTATGTCACGAATCCTGGCCATGCACTTCCACTCATTCACCACCAGAGGTCACCCGTTCACCACATGGACTTTTCACACTACACAACACATTGGACTCCATTTCCCACTATGCATTGCACAGATCAGCTGTCACCATTCACTCATCACACACACCTGATCACCATTTCACAATCACCATCACTCTATTTAAGCCTGGGATTGCTCTTGCTCAGGGCCGAGTATTGTTAGCGTTTATCACTCTTCTAGCGATAGCAACTCTACAGAGCCATAGTCTTAGTCTTGTCTTGCCTTGCCTTGCCTTGTTTATCTTGCCGTGTCTGACCCTGCCTTTGTTTACTGGATTTACCCCTTTGCCTCTGCCGTTTGGACTCTGTTCACTCCCTGTTTGGATTATTGCTCTCGTCTCTGGATTATCTCTCTGCCTTGCCCCTTTGGATATTGTTCGCTGATCGTTGACCCACGCTTGCTCCACGGATTGCTCTGTCTTGCCTCCACCATACCTGTTTGCCGATGTCTGACCCTGCCTGTTTCTGACCATGTTTTGTAATAAAGCCTCGCATATGGATCCGCATGTCTCGCGTCTCGTCAGCCCCGTAACAGTAAGATTTACACATGCAAAATGTTTGTGAATTTAACAATTTAATAAGAATTGCACTTGGCATTCTTATAAACTCATAATTTGACCTTCCTTAAATAGCTTCTTAAAGGGACAGTTCACCCAAAAATAGAAGATATTTTGAAGAATGTGGGTAACTGCTCCCCATTGACTTCCACAGTATTTTCTTTCCACACAAAAAGAGAAAAATATTTCAAAAATCTTTTTTTGTGTTCAGCAGAAGAAAGAAAGGCATACAGATTTGGAACAACTTGAGAGTATGTAAATGATGACAGAATTTTCATTGTTTGGTGAACTATGCCTTTAATTTTTTTTTTTTTTTTTTTTTAGGTTGAGGTTTCTTCTCCATCTAGATATAATCATTTTCTCTTGCGCCGTAACTTCCCTGGCCAGAACAGCAAATCCATTTGGAAAGAAAGCTACACTACAGATGATGACACACTGCACACAGAAAACCGACACCTGTTTCCACTTGATCTGTTTTGGAAACATTTGGAAACACATCTTCCTGCATGCAGACCAATAATCTACAGTCAGTCAAGGTGAGTTGGGGGCTTTGTCCAGACACAGAAGAGCCCCTTTGTCTCCTCCCCATCTCAGGAATGCTGGGCTGATGGGAATCTCTCAGCGTGAGGCCACATTCCAGTCAACTCGTCCCCGGCACACCTGCAGGGCACCTGGGGTCAGCTGCCTTCACCATGCATCACTGGACACAGGAACTGGGATCGACACAAGCTCTACCTCCAAATCATCCATAGATCCAAAACTCACAACAGCACTGTGAAAAGCCTTTCAGACTGAGTTTAGAACTTCTTGGTGACTGGACTGCAGATACATCAATTAATATATCAAAATACCAATGGATGAAATCGAATGCCATTCATGTTTTAATTCGTTGAAATGGATTTTGAATTCAAATACATGTAGAAATGCTGACCAGATCAATATCTCACTACATTTCACAAATCCTTTTAAGTGACCACTGTTAGCCTTTATAGGGTGGGGTGCACCAGCAAGTTAACCTGTGTCATTACTCATGACCTCGTTAATATTTTTTCCACAGCGGCGCATCTGCTCAATATGATCTACAGGACAGAGAAACCGCACTGTCAGGTTTTCTCATCACATCCTAGTTTTTGAAGATTTGCTATACTTACATGTAACTTTAAACCGGGGTCGGCAACCTTTTTGATATGAAGTGTCATTTTTAATTTATTTCAGAAATGTCTCTACCATACTATATTAAAATAACATTCTATCCTTTACAAAGTGTTGTTTTGACAGCAAAAAGCAGACTGAAGTGCGTCACCGCTCCAGCAATGCCGTGAGTGTGAGCGAGAATGTGCTTCCAACCGAACCACGAAGTGAAACCAACAGGATCCATCTGATACATGCATACATAGCCATTCAAAAGTTTGCAGTTTTTTTAACGCAAGATTTTTTTTTTTATGCTTTTGAAATAAGCACAATACTGTAAACTCTGTGAAATATTAGGTAACACTAACATTTTAGTTTAGGGACCAATTCTCATTATTAACTAGCTGATTATTAGCATGCATATTTCGTTTATTAGTACTTATAAAGCGAATATTAATGCCCTATTCTGCATGACCATTTTCTAGATTCCTTAATCATACTCCATATCTAAAATTAACAACAGCCTTACTAACTATTAATAAACTGCAAATTAGTTTACTGAGGCAAAAGTTATAGTTAATAGTTAATAGCAAGAATTGGCCCCCAAACTAAAGTGTGACTGAATAGTATTACATTTTAAAACAACGATTTAAATATGTTCAAATGTAATTTATTAATGTGATCAAAGCTGAATTTTTAGCATCATTTGTCTTTAGTGTCACATGATCCTTCATAAATCATGCTGATTTAAATAAACTACTACTACTATTATTATTATTATTATTAATGCTGAAAAAAACATTACAATTTTGTGGAAACAATTATACGTTCTTCAGCATTCTTTGATGAATAGAAATCTTAAAAGAACAGCATTCATTTGAATTAGAAATCATTTATAAAATTATAAATATCTTTGCTGTTACTGTTAAGTTTAATACATTAATCAAATTTGCCCTAGCTGAATAAAAGCATTAATTTCATTTTCTTTATTTATTTCCAAAAAATAAATAAAATATATATAAAAATTTGCACTAACCCCAAACTTTTGAACAGCATGTACAAAAGCATCATCAAACTTGCAGTGTGTTCTTTATTATCTATCGCTAATGTGTATTTTTTCTTGCTTGGCAAGTGCTAATTTTGATACTAATATTGATACTAAATACTAATCTTGTCAAAAGCTACTACTCTCAACGGTTCATGTGAAGACCCTTGGATATCTTGTTAAAGACCTCCATGTGATGTGATTGCCTGAGTGAAAGTAAATGACTACTGAAACACGAAGACGGATGCCCTTATTTTTCTTCCCACATTAGGACGTATAAAAGTGAGGGTGTCGTGCAAAGTAATGCACTACACGCTGAAGAGATCATGTGTCAGATGAACACTTCGTGCCATTGCCGTGCTTCGTTTTTGTGACCTAACCGCACCGAGCAACGTGCTTTTGTGGGAAGCAAAATGATACTAGCGCAGAACAACAGGCTCTTACCGCAAAGGCTTACGGCACAATGAATGCACCTGGGCTGCCCTGGTCCAAAACAATCAGTATTTATGAGGCCGGGGACAGCCACTGTTGAAACATGCCCACCCAAATGAGGCTTAACAGTCCGGTGGCCCAGCAAACAAGGGTGTGCTATCTCTCTGTCTCTCTTTCCCGCTGCTGGAAAATCATTTGCTGGAGGAAGTTTGCTCACATATTGAAAACCGCCAGCCATTGAGAGCTCCGTGCTTTCAGAGCAAACAGGAACAATGGAGATTTCTGCAGGGGTTGAGCAGCAAGGTGAACAAATCTCCCTCTTCTACACAGAAACAGCCTCCTTTCCTGCTCATTAGAGTTGGGAAAACTCAAACAGCCCCTGCCAGGGCCTCCATAGCCCTAGAGCCCAAAAACAAACAAGCAGCAAGAAAAGAACAAGAAAAAACAAAAAAAAGCCACTCAGTCGTTTGACAAGCAGTTTGTTTTCCCTCTGTGGAGGAGATAGAAGTCCCAATCTGCTCTCATTGCGGACACAGATGTGCGGGCTGTCCTCTCGTGTGCGGATTTGTTCTAGCGCCCTACTGTCATGGGAGGGGTTCAAACAAAAGGGTTTTAAGGGCAAAGTTAAATTGAACGCCTTTGTAAGGATCCAATAACTCTGCTTCACAGCATGAATGGTGGTGTTATTGGCCGCTCGCATGCTGATCTCTCATGCTCTGCTCTTTAGCACTGCGCACGATCTGCAGGACGCAGGTAAAACCCAAACGGTTATTAACATTCCAGGGTTTGGAAACAAGAACCGCTGGTTTTTATAACCCTAGTCACCTCCCAAGACAAAACCATCTCACTTTCCATTCTCTGGAGCTGATTTTCCATTTCACATTTGTTTGATGTAGGACGACTGCATCTATTTAAATCCCACGGTCATGTGGCATCTAAGACATCGGATGGCCACTCGCTAATAGATTTCAGTGATTGGGCCCAGGTGGAGATGCAGTCATACTGACCAATTTAAAACCCAGCTGGGTGAATCACAAGCAGGCCTGTCCAAGTTACCATGGCAGCTAACGGCGCACACGTGACAGTCCGACAGTACCGCTTCACCTCTTCCAAATGCACACATAAAAAGAGACGGAATTAGATTGCTGGTGCTTAAGTAAAATCAAGAGACCTCGTTCTCCACAGAAATGCATTCTGACACACTACACTATTCGGTTAATGTGCATTAGCGATGATTTCAGCGTAATGCACTGTAATGTACTCATTTATACCAATTTCTGCCCTCACAAAGTGCCTTTATATAAACTCTCTGTAGTGTTTTCTGGTAATCATTAATGTCTGGAAGGATCGATTTCGAGTTAAGGCCCACTCAGCAATCACCCAGTGACTCTGTTTTTCCTCTTGTTTGGTTGTTGTCTGTTTTCTCTCTCTGTCAGAGATGGTATACCAAAGAAAAGATACAGTATGGCACCACAAGAACACACACAGTGCCAAAACCTTCACGAGCAACTATCCTGAGCAGAGATGTCAAAATCAGTAGACAAGGATCAGAAGATACTCTTGCATGTGCAAACAATTGTTTTTAAAAGACTAATGCTTTAAGCAAGAAATACATTGATCAAAAGTGGCAGTAAATACTATTTTAAGATTACTTTCTATTTAAAATAAATGCTATTCTACTGAAAATAAAAATGATTAAAGAATCCTGAAAACAGCAAAAATGTTTTCAACAATGATAATAATCTGACATGTTTCTCGAGCAACATTATTAGAATGATTTCTGAAGGATCATGTGACACTGAAGACTGGAGTAATGATGCTGAAAATTCAGCGCTGCATCACAGAAATACATTACATTTTAAACAGTTATTTTAAATAGTAATAACATTTCACAATATTATTTCACTATTTTACTGTATTTTGATCAAATGAATGCTGCCTTGGTGAGCATAAGAGACTTCTTTACACTAAAAAAATCCCCAAACTTTTGAATGGTCAGACTTTTTTCTGATGCCAAATGTACACGTCATAAATATATCTGCATAAATATTAAGCAACACAACTGTTTTCAAAATGGATATTAATCAGAAATGTTTCTTGAGCAACTAATCAGCATATTAAATTACATTTAAAAATGTATTCAAATATTTATTTTATTTTAAATGTTAATAATATTTCACAATATTACAGTTTTTACTGTATTTTTGATCAAATAAATACAGATTTGGTGAGCAGAAAATACTTTTTTAAAAACATTTTCTCTGCTGATTATACATACACGTACAATTGTTTATTATATACTGTATACACATTCATGGGAAAGATGCTTATCTATACTATGAATATTACACATACACGTTTATTTGTCTGAATAAGCCGTGTGTGTTTGTGAACTCTCATTGTATGTGTGTGTCTGGTTGACAACGTGTCTCTGCCAGGGCTTGTGTTTGTGTTTAGATGCATATGGAGCTTGCAGCTTGCTAAGTGAGCATTACGAGGCCAGCTGAGGAGTCCAGCGAGGGACCACAGGCTTGCGTGCTCTCTCCAAACCCTTCCATTTAGCCCTGCGCAGAGCTGTGATTACTGCAAGAGAGGGGGAGCAGAAATGAGCCAAGGAGGATGTGCTGGCAAACACAGACAGCTGTTTAAAGCCTGAGAGGGAAGCCCAGACTGCAGCGGGTTAACTAACGTTCTCTATGTGGGCCAGTGGAGCAGCCAGCGCACGTACACACACTCACATACATGTTCTCCGAGATTAAATGAATGACGGCCATGTAGTTTATGTAATACAGTACCAAACCTGTTCTGTCTATGAATCATGATTAAATCCATTTGCATGGTTTCAAATGCAATTTAGGCTTCAAGCTCACACAAGCAGAGCCAAACAAGGACAGACGGTGGTGTCTTAGTGGTAAACATACAGCGTCTTCGTCTGGAGCTTGCAGACAGAGGACTTTGTCTCTCTTCAAAGCCACAAGGCTCCATATATCAGTGGCTAGTGCTTGCTGGGCTGTCAGCCACCCTGAAGCCCACATGCTGATTGTGAAATGGGGAGGAGAGAGGCAGGCCTCCTACCAAGCCTTGTTTAGCGCCTCAGGTCTTTGTCCTTCTCTGGACCGCCGCCACCTCATGCCCTCAGAGGCCCAAAAACAAAGCGAGACCCTGTTCTTCAGGCTCAATGACAAAACAAGGACACAATCGACACAGGATTCGGCTCTTTAAAGGCAGGCTGGCTATTCTGGCAGACATGCATTTGTGAAAACAAGCTGTGACACTTAAAGTGAGCAATGAAGTCAGCATTTGGCAACAACGGAGCATCAGATTAATCGTCTTTTTCGTTAGACTCCAGAAGGAGGAATCAGATAGGTTTGATTTTCATTTGGATGAATTTATATTCACAAGTCCACAAGTTTTGCTTCGAAACAAATTAAGATATCTTTCATTTTACGGATTGGTGAAAATGTTCTAAGTGGTACCAGGATAAAAGGAATTTCCAAATCTAACAAAGCACATCCGTCTACATGACTCCTCTGGGATTGCGTTTGTGATTTGAAAGGCGTAATTGGAGGACAATAATGTCACTTGTTAAAGAAAGGTACAAAGCAGACGAGAGGAATGCCCTTCAACGGCAATAATTCATGGCTTAGAGTTGAGTAAATTGGTTACCAGAGGCTGGTGTTGGGTACGGTTCAGCTTAAAGCCACTGCCTCAGAGTGAGTGGAGTACGGCGCAAAGGTTAACTCTATTATTGCAGGTTTCTGAACTGGAAAAAAAGGGGAATTGGAGTTTTGATTGGAAACAAATGTCAGGGGAGATGGGCTTGGCGAGGAAGAGGTTGGGTTCTCTTGCAACCAGAGGCACTATCTGAAATAAATGTGTGCGTGTCTTTGTTTTTTGGGGAAATTAACCTATTAAATCAATAAGCACACAATATTAATACTCATCTTCTGAAATGCACTGAGCCTTAGAATAAAGCAATGGTTCCTTGCACAAACACCAACAGGTAGCCTCTTTTTCTACTTAACACTCACAGACAAATGTCTCCACAGGTCACGTCAGGCAGAGAGCTTGATGGGACTCCTATTTTACTTCCTGTCAAATCCCCCACCGCCCGTGCTTGACCTCGTTCCTAAAACAGCACTCAAGCCTTTCCGCATGGCTGACCCGCAGGACCCGCACTCTCCTAAAAATCCACCGCTTCAGACTGTTCAGAAACTCTTGTTGTTACTAGTAAAGGAACTTTGAGAAGTTTGTCGTCTGGTTCTCCATTTCCCGGGACCCCCTTGGCTTTCAACGCTGCCAACTTGTCAGCCAGTGTGGCGGAACGGTCACGCTTCTAGCAAGAGAGGAAGAGATGTTTTGTCATCCCTGTGTTGAGTAACATACCCAGAGCAGGGTTCGGTATCTCTCCGTCGAAGACAGCGCTAAAGACACTTCATGTTCAGTTGTGAGCTACATACATTATGGTGTGGTGTGCATTGTTTGAGGCAGAACCTCTGTGATTTGCGGTGAAACCAGTGTAGTCTAATTCCTCAATGAATGACTTTCAAGGTACGGTCACATTTTGGCAAGTTTTTGTAGGCAAAATTCTCTTTTCAAAAAAATGGAATCAATGCAATCTGAATTTTTAGCTATGTGGAGCTGCCACATTGACCAACAGAAATCGGCTTGGTTTGAAATTGACCTTTGTTCGAGCTGTGCTGCATACATTTCTATACGACTGACAATAGTCAATGACATTTTTGCCCACAAAAAAACAAAAAACAAATCACAGATATTTTGTTAATTTGACCATACCTTTATGAAATAATTTTTTTAGTGAACAAAAAAAACAATGTAGTACAATTCCTGACCTATTGACTGAAATGAGCTCAAATGATTCCTTTTAGTGAATAGAGAAATCAGTTTAATCTGATTGCTGAATGAATTGTTATTGACTATACAGTTCCAATTATAGATCAAGCTATGGTAATACTTTATTTTACGGTGTCATTGTTACATGTTACATGTATTTACTATTTATAATAACAACAAATTATGCATAATTACATGCAAGTAACCCAAAGACAAACCCTAATCCTAACCCTAACCATATATTGCTCAGTACTTAAATATATATATATATATATATATATATATATATATATAGTACTTACACTGTAACAAGGACACCTTAAAATAAAGTGTAACCCAAATTATTAGACTGCATGTTTATTGCCCCTAAAATATTTGTATAAACATATTTGTAAGAATTCAATTAATTTCTGATTTGCTAACTGATATGATAACTGATCTGTACACTTGGCAACCGACTGCAGAGAGTAAGAGCTGCATTCCTTTTAGCAAATATTTCTTCCTAAAGTGCTAAAAGAATCGTTAATGGAATAATTAAAGAGCTGAAACGTTTAAAAGAGCTGATTCTGAATCAGAATCATTCAATTCTTTACGTGTTCCATGCCTTTAGCCTTTCAGAAACCTACACCGCTCTATCAGGATGTGTGCTGTTGTAGTAATCTAATTTTGAGGTACAAGGTACTAACAGTGTTGTGATCGTAGCTAATCGTTATTCACACGGAGCAATTTGGAGCAGCAAAAGGCCGAGAGTCTAATACTGTTGAAGTCTGGAGCGAGTTCCTTCCTGGCAGTCTCTTTGGAGTGTGTATTATTACTCACACATTTGTATGACATTAGGCACTGCTGGTCTGCTGAGAATAAACCGCAGTACCTGCCAAGCAGCACGAGGACACGCTAAGCATATGTTGACCTTTGCGGTAAAATTCTCACATTAGAGTTTTGGTGTAAAAAGGCATTCATGAATCGTGCATAGCACGAAGAGGGAGCCGTCAGTAGGTTTCAAAACAGATCAGGGTATTTTGCGTCTCTCATTAAATGAATAAATAATAAATAAACAAAATTAGCATTGCAGCAGCTGGGGCCGCACAACACTTAAAGACTGTAGCAACTGTCACGACAACAAACTGCAAGTTGTGATTTGGATAATTAGGTTTCCAGGGTAATCGGCCTTTCTGATTATAGGATTTATTTATAACCAAATGCAATGACTGCCTTTACAACCTCACACTGCTAGTGCGGAGTGACTGTTATATAGTTGTTGCTCTAGAAAGTTAATTTTGCTTAGTTTTTTCAGTCACACTTTATTTTAAGGTCAAATTCCCGCCATTAACAAACCATGATTTTGCCTCAATAAACTCCTAATTTGCTGCTTATTAATAGTTCGCTAGGTTATTGTTATGTTTAGGTATTGGGTAGGATTAGATTAGAATATAGTCGTGCACAACTATAAGCAACAATAGTTAATAGTGAGAATTGGTCCCTCTATTTAAGTGTTATTGTTTTTTCTTTTGAAAATTTATGAGATATATATAATGTAGCATAATGTAAAACCCTGATTTGTTTTGCGGTAATGTACATTACACAGAAATGAATGTGTGTGAATGTGAAATATAGAATTTAGTTTATATTAATTTATTATGCAAGAACATTCCTGCTAAAATAATGGCTGGTTTTTGAGGAGTTTCATCCAAACCAGCCAAACACCAACCTTCCCAGACTGGAAGACCATCTTAAACCATGCAAAACCATCTGAGGCTGGATTAAACAGGTCTTTTTAGCCAGGAAAATAGACTGTGGAGGGATATTGGGGACATAAACCAGCATCGCATGCTCAGTAGGAACAACTACGTCAGTTAATTATAATTTAGCATATTTATTTGACCACAGAATTTTGTGATTGACCAATCAAAATCAAGTACTCCAGAGGGGAGTGTAACAGTTAAGGGTAAAACTTATTCACTATTAACTTTTCCCTCAATAAATTCCTAATTTGCTGCTTATTAATAGTTAGTAAGGTAGTTGTTAATCTTAGGTATTGGGTAGGATTGGGGATGTAGACTAAGGCATTAATACGTGCTTAATTACTAATGGCTACTATTCTAGTAATATGCATGCTAATAAGCAACTAGTTAAGAGACCCTAAAATAAAGTGTTACCCAGTTAAGTATAATGTCCTGTGATATAAGTCTTATTACATCAATATTAGGTGAAAATATCATCGTGAAACAAAACAAGCGGATGTACTCTAGTCTGTTTGGAAGACAGGAATTGGATTACCCTTTCATGAATGTGTGTGCACTGTGAGGATGGGAGGAAGTGTTGTCAGGGATCCAGTTCCGTGACCTTGGGCCAGGAGCGAGTGTAACCAGGTGAGGGCCTGGCGGGGCCCAGCCAGGCGGATCAGTTTTCACTCAGCAAATTTCATTAATACGGGCTCCCCAAACAGCCTTTCATCTCCACAGTCAAAAGCTCTTCCGGACTGAGTGGGCTCGTTTATTGAGAAGCGGGGCTGTGCTACTTAAGGATGGTGTTTGGTTATTACTGGAACCCAGGGTATTTTTCGGGTGATTAATGTGTGTGTGTGTCACTGTAGGAGCGAGTGACTGCATCAGAGAGCATTATTCTCGGAATA
The DNA here is from genome assembly GCF_936440315.1 of Barbus barbus. Taxonomy (NCBI): domain Eukaryota; kingdom Metazoa; phylum Chordata; class Actinopteri; order Cypriniformes; family Cyprinidae; genus Barbus; species Barbus barbus. The sequence continues at coordinate 26,123,722 of NC_136761.1, read as the reverse complement.
AGTACTTATAACTGCAGTCGGTCTATGTAAGCTAATGTGCTCTGAAAGTGAGAAATCGTTGCTGCTCTGATGGGATTGTGCTTAAGTGCTATGATGTGTCTTGTGCGAGGGGACACTGTAGGTCACGACACTCTCAAGGCAATTGAAGGCAATGAATCCAGGGTTGCCGCTTTAAAAACAAACGACGCTACGTTACAGAGCTAACCTCTTACATACAGAAAGCATGCATGCCAATCAAACAGCCATGCATTGTGCTTTATCTCATTATGAGGAAATCCTCCGGGACAAATATGTAAAATATTCCCTTCAAAGCTGTGAAAACATCTAAAGTAACAATAACATGGCACAGATTCAGCTTTCACACCCTGAGAATTAAATCATTCAAACAAATGATAGAATAACACTTCAGACTAGCATAAATAAACATTTGATCTAAATGTCAAAGTCGGTCAAATATAAAAATTGTTATGTATTTCTTCCATGGAAAGAAGATTTTTTTGAGTAATATCCTGGATATTATTTTAAATAAAATGAAAGTGAATGATGACTGGGACTGTCAAGATCCAATGTAACAAAATGGAAAATGTCATAGTGCACATAAATTGCACTTCAAGTGTACTATAAGACACCTGAAGCTGGATTTGTGTGAGAAATGGACCAAAATTTTAACTCTAGTTTTGAGACAAACCTTTTCAATGAATCAGCTGTTGTACACAACAACTGATTCATTCATTTGGGCTGATTTGGTTCCCAACTCACTGATTCAATGGTCCAGATGAAGCAGTTTTAGTCTGTTCCTCACATAAAGTTATCAGTAGGCTTTTAGAATATTTGAATGAACCACTTTGTAGAATGGTGATTTTGGCCTTTTGAAGCATGAAAGCTTCATTCCCTATTCATTGAAATTTAATGAACAAAACTGACCGGTAATTAAAAGATTTGTCCTTTTGCATTCCACAGATGACTTAAAGTCAAGTTTATAATGGCATGAGGTTTAAAAAAAACTTGTGTGAAATAATCTTCTAAAGCAGAGCTTGTTCCCATTTTATGGATGTTCCCTCAAAGATGATAAAGAATGCCACTCACTGAACCTTCCTGGAGCCGTCTGCCTGCCAATGGAATGTTACAGCGAATCATCACATATGTGAATCATCATAAAACAAGGCGACAGTTTTGCCACCGGAGCCAATGTCAAGCATTCGGCAGCGTTTCCTTAACAACAGTGTTTGGGTATCCTAGAGCCAAGGGAGATTCTTAAGGGATTGAGTTGGGTGTGACAGATTTATAGTAATAAAAAAATCCTCTTGAGATTTATGAAACTGTTTTTGTTTTTGTTCTAGACAATGGTTTTGTCAGAGTGCATTGGGGATAATTACATGAGGGCTGTTAAAGAACATAATGTCTGGCCAAATTAACGCAATTTACCCAAAAAAGACTTGGGAATGAAAATGAAGTCACAACCATTGCAAGTTACTGAATTAGCTGTTTACTGCATGCAATCAAGCACAAAAAAATTATTGATTTGAATGTCTGTTCCAAATTATGTGAATGAAAAATCTATACACTGCAAATGAAAGCTGTCTCTAAATGTCATTTAATCACTGACAGAGTAATGATTCGGCAGGAACCACACTAGTCTACCAAGACCGGGCTCCCCATTCCAGACCAGCCCACAGAATTAAAGCAGCTTTGGGGGGGCCATGTTAGGATTAAAGTCCTTGTTCCAGGAATCTCGGCGTTAATGAATGTCATAATTAGAATCAGAGAGCCTTTGCTCAGTGAGGTTCACAGTACCAGGCATTACAGCATGTAATTTGACTTGTTTATCCCGAGGATGCCTGGCAGCTGCCCATAGTGGCTTCCACTGCAGTGAGTCAACGGAGCGGGACGCCTTCTTCCTTTGTGACCATTGCAGTTGTGACATCACAATGCCTCATTCTGCTCTCTCCTTCTCATGTCGGCCTCCGTTCACAGGAGAAAATGAGACAATGGGAAGGAGATTGGATCTCCAAGTGTGGCTTTGGCAACCCTAAACCAGGCCTATCTGTGATATCCCCTAATAAATCCAGGCTGAAAATAAGTAGAATTAAAGGAGAAGTTCACTTTCAGAATGAAATTTTTCTGATAATTTCTCACCTCCATGTTATCCAAGATGTTTGTGTCTTTCTTTCCTTCTTTCTTTCTTCAGTCAAAAAGAAATGAGGTTTTTGAGGAAAATATTCCAGGATTTTTCTCCATGTAATGTACTTCAATGGTGGCCAATGGGTTAAAGGTCGAAATTGCAGCCAGTGTAGCTTCAAAGAGCTCACACGATCCCAGCCAAGGAACAAGGGTCTTATAAAGCGAAACAATCAGTAATTTTCTATGAAAAATACAAATTTATATACTTTTTAACCACAAATGCTCAGCTCGAACTCATCATACACGCGTGACGTAGGCAGAAGTACTGACCCAGTATTACAAAGCAAACGCGCAAAGAAAGTAAAATGCCCTTTACAAATAAAAGGTTAAAAAACAAAAACAGATTTCAGACGATTTTGAAGTTGGAGGAGAAAATTAGATAAAGTTTTTAGCCCTACCTTGCCTTTTTGAACTGGAGTACACAGATGACGAAATAACTGTGCGTGAATTTTCCAAAGTGATTACACAATGTGTGAAGACATGCATGCGCATCGCAGAGCTAGTGCAAGACCAGCATTTGTGGTTAAAAAGTATAGAATTTCAATTTTTTTGTATTGTTTTTAGAAAATGACCGATTGTTTCGCTAGATAAGACCCTTATTCCTCGGCTGGGATTGTGTAAAGCTGCATTGAAACTGCAATTTGGACCTTCAACCCGTTGGCCACCATTGAAGTTCATTATATGAAGAAAAGTCCTGTAATGTGTTCCTGAAAAAACATTTTTTTTTGTGTGTGTGTCTGAAGAAAGACAAGCATCTTGGATGGCATTGGGGTGAGTAAATTATCAGGAAATGTTCAGTCTGGAAGGATTTCAATCCAGGATTAGAAATGTTCTTCTGACTTCCAAGGGAGGCCCCAAACCACAGGTCTGTCAACTGCTCCGTTGACACATCGTAAAAAAACAGCATCTGCCACTTTGCGCGGCCGCCACAACTCTCTCCCATCACATGAAAAAGCGGGCCAGTCTGGAAGCGAATCAGACGTACGTGCATTAGTGGCCTCTCAGGCGCCTTGATTAGGCTTTGTTAAAAGAGCTTTATAGGTGGAACATGGCCTCAATTAGCGTGTCGAGAATCTTGGGGGTTAATTGTCGGGGCCAGAGGAAATGGCGAAGACTTTAGTGGCCACGCATCGCGATAAGAGTCTCGGAGCGCAGTACACCCACAAATGGCTCACGGCTCGTGCTAATCACCCACAATTACGAAGCCTTGCAGAAACAAACGCATGAAGCCTAATGAGATGTTGAGATTTGTTTTTGTACAGATAGAAGAGGTCGGCCGAACCACATGAAGAAAAACACTTTGCCGGTCAGGGTCAGCGGTGATTACTGAGCCTGCGGCCTAGATATGTACCCTCTCCATGGACCATTAAAGCCACATGGACTGTGCTCTCCAGGCTCCTTACATTTCTGAGAGGCACGCACACATTCACCAACATGACAGTGCCCAGACACCTTTCATAAAACAGTATGACCATATGAGGGAGTGACGCCTGCAGCACCTTGTGCGTGGCGGCTTTCAGGCCTACAAAAGGACCTTTAATCAATCTCACATGCTTTTAAATGGGAAGTGTTGATGAGTCGCTTGGAAAAAATGGGAGAAATGCAAAATATGCTCTCTGAGGTCATCACATACGCACCAGATGCCTGAAGATCCCTCACGTCAAGTCCATCCCAGGCTTGGTTAAAGGAGTAGAGAGTTAACGGACATTAAGATTTACCTCCTTGTTTGTCTCATATTGTAAATGTGTAGGTGGATCGGTCAAGTGACACATATGATGTTCAATCAAAGGACACCCTATCAACAAAGCAGGCCCAGTAAACTCCCCAATGTCTCCTCAGCCAACAGCTAATCAACATTAGGACACACCTAATAAAAGCCTGATATACATACTCCTCATAGTGGGGATTTAAGAGAGAGATTAGATCAACGTGGCTGTAATCTGTGACAAATACTACCACTTTTCTTCATTCACAAGTCGTCACTCTTGTTCTGCTTGCTTACTTTCTTTCATGTGGCCTTGAGAAGTTAATAAATGAAATTATATTATGAAAATTGAAATGAATTTTCAGCATCATTCCTCCAGTCTTCAGTGTCACATGATGCTTCAGAAATCATTCTAACAGGCTGATTTGTTGCTCAAGAAACATTTATTAATTATTATCATTTATTTTATCATCAATGTTGTAAACAGTTGTTCTGCTTAATATTTTAAAGAAACCATGATACATTTTTTCAGGATTCTTTGATGATCAGAAAGTGCAAAACAATAGCATTTAAGTGAATTAGAAATCTTTTCCAACAATGTAAATGTCTTTACTGTCATTTTTTATCAATGCATCCTTGCAGAAAAAAAGGATAGTAAGGTAAAAAGGTAGTGTTATACATGGAAATACATTTTACAAGTTATTTCCTGATTTATTTTACATTTTTAGAGAATTTGTCATTTCATTTCTCGTTACCGTAACACATCCAGCTTTAAATTTGGACTATAAAATAAAATATTTGGCAGAATTTTAGATAACTTATTAATTTATGTTTTTTTTATACATGCATACATTATTTAATTATTAAATACCTCTCCCAGTTGACCTTCAGTGTAAGTCACATGACGACTGCTCATCCAATCATCCAGAATCCTCAAAATAAAATAAAGTGTCAAATCTGTGGCAGAGAGCTCACAGCCAGCAGCCAGATACTTTTCTGTGGTTTACAGCAGAACAAAAATGACCTCAACTTTTATTTTCTTTGGTTTATAGCATTGCAACACTGTCATCAAGACCCTGGGAATTAGGGATCTAAGTTTTCACTTCGCATTACCCCTTCTTCTCCATGATTAATAGGTGCAAGTAAATATATATATATATATATATATATATGCATTTTTTTTCTGAAATTGAGAAAACAGATAGAGGGAAAGTAATGTGGTGATGTGTGCCCAAGTCAAACAAGAGACATGTTGTTCTAAAATCATCTCCCTTTGGTTATGCCCTCACCCCAGCACACCCTTTGGGTGCAAAAGTATCTCAACCTCTTCTTTAACGTGTGTTTGTTTTTCCCATGTAAGATGAAGCCATTTTTTTTGCTCTTTGTAAATAAGACATATAGTTTATTGGACGTGGCGCTAGCGCTGATCACATTGTGTCGTGTTTCACATTCATCTCTGCCTCCAGATCTCCAGTCATCTTTTCTCAATGCTGCACGATTGCACAGACATCTTTGTAAGAAACACAATCTTCTTTTCCCTTTCAGTGGGAAAAGGCTACTTCAGCACAGCCTCTATTTATTTTCATTTAGTTTGTGTGTTTCTTGTTCAGGTTGTTTGTATATCGCTTCAAGCCACTGTTGATAAAGATTCCCAAGGCTAATAGGGACCCAGGCTTTTCCGGCTCTGTTATTTTCATCTTGGAAAGCACAGTTAGCCGCTTCTGCGACACATGGCATAATGATCTACCTATGATTACAGACCCTCTCGGGGCACGTGGTTGTCACCCCATAGTGCGTCTTGCATTGTTTGTAAGCCAAGTGTGCAGGAAAGCAGTGAATCACATACAACCCTCCAGAGTCCTGATCATAGGAAGAAAAATCTTGTTTTGTTTTTCTAGGCAACATCTGCAGTGTGCTGAAGGTCACTAGAGAAGGCTGGGTGGACAGCTCATTCTCCCACACGCCTTGGGTGTTACTTTACAGTAATTATTTGGTTATTGAAATGATATAGCTGTGTAAAAGTGTTATGTTTTTGACAAAAGCATCCTTTAAATTAAGTCAACACTTTATCACATCGTATTCAATTTTAGTTGGACTAAAATTGCATTAAATTTTAGACAAATTAAATCAAATATTCAGTCATTCTATGTATTACCTGTAAGAACACAAAAGCCAAAAATGGCTACATCCTAAAAGGCTAATGGAAAAACATGCAAATGCAATATAAAGGGATAGTGCACCTAAAAATACTGCTGGCGGTAGCCATTGACTTCCATGGTATGGAAAAAAAAACCATCAACTGTTTTGTTTTTTAAACAATCTTCACCAAAAAAAAGTTAATAAATAGTGTTCAAAAGAAAAAAACAAACTGATACAGTTTTGGAACAACTTGAGGGTAAGTAAAGGATGACAAAACTTTCATTTGTGGGTGAACTCTCTCTTTAAAAAACAGGTTCAGATGATTGCTTTAGCAAAGAAGTTTTAAAGTAACCAGAGGGAGATGATTCCAGAACAACTTCTGTTATAGAAAAAACATATACTAGTACATATACTAATGCATACACTATACTAGTGCATATAATTCATATACCAGTGCATATACTACATATACTAGTGCATAAACTAATGCATACAGTATACTAGTGCATATACTTCATATTCCATAAACTACATATACTAGTGCATATTCAAAATATACTAGTGCATACAGTACACTAATGCATATACTAATGCATACAGTTTACAAGTGCATATCCTTCATATACAGTGCCCTCCAAAAGTATTGGAACAGTAAAGACTAAATTGCTCTGTTGGCTGTGGAGTCAAGACATTTACAAATATGATTAAAAGATATGAGACAAAACTACAGAATGTCACATTTTATTATTGGGTGATTCAACACATAGATGTTTTACCAGCTAAGAAGATCAGCACTTTTAGAGTTTCATCCCTCTATCTGATGTGAGCATAAGTATTAGAACAGTTGCCTCACAGGACTTTCTAAGTGATCAGTTGTGTCCTGTTGCATTAATTCTTCAGATATTAAAAGGAGGGAATGAGTCGTATCAGTTATATCCATTACTTCTGTATTCTGAATCTTGCATTCGATGATGACACACACAAACCAGGATGAAGATGACGGAGCTGACGAGAAAAGCAAGCAATTTAGATGCTAAAAGAAAAGAGGAAGTCAATTAGAGCTCTAGCAAAAACAAAGGGCATGGAGAAATCAAGAGTTTGGAAACCACCAGCGACACCAGCAACCAACAACGACCTGATCGGCTGAGAAAACAACAGTAGTTGATGACAGACAAATCATAAAAGCTGTGAAAATAAATCCTAAAAGAGGTGTCTGTAAAATCACCAACAACTTCCAGAAAGCTGGGGTGATGCTCTGACAATCTACTGTCCTCAGGAGACTTTGACACAGAATTACAGATGCTACACAGCAAGATGCAAACCTCTGACCAGCACCAAAACACAAAGGTAAGATTAGAGTTTGCAAACAAGCACAAAGGTGAGCCAGAAGAGTTTTAGAACTGTGTTTATGGACCGATGAGACAAAGATTAACCTTTATCTAAGTGATGGGAAAGCAAAAATGTGGAGAAAAAAGGGAACTGCAATGATCCCAAGCATACAGCCTCATCTGTAAAGCATGGTGGAGGTGGTGTCATGGCATGGGCATGCATGGCTGTCTCTGGAACAGGCCCTCTCAACATTACTGATGACTTAATGTATGATGACAGTAGCAGAGGTTTGCATCTTGCTGTGTAGCATCTGTAATTCTGTGTCAAAGTCTCCTGAGGACAGTAAATTGTCAGAGCATCACCCCAGCTTTCTAGAAATTGTTGGGGATTTTACAGACACATCTTTTAGTATTAATTTTTACAGCTTTTATGTTTGTCTGTCATCAAGTACTGTTGTTTTCTCAGCCGATCAGGTTGTTGTTGGTTGCTGGTGTCGCTGGCGGTTTCCAAACTCTTGATTTCTCAATGAATTTGGAAGGGTACAAAACCATCTTGCCTACCAATATTCAAGAAAATGCCACCAGATTCATTGGGAAGTGCTTCATGTTGCATCAGGACAATGACCCAAAACACCCTGCCAGTTCATTCAAGGAATTTATAAGGGCAAAGAAATGGAAAGTCTTAGACTGCCCAAGTCAATCTCCAGATTTAAATCTGATTGAACATGAATTTCAGCAGCTGAAGAGGAGAGTAAAGGCAGAAACTCCCCAAAACAAGCAACAATTGGAATTGGCTGCATTAAAGGCTGGGAAAAGTATTTCAAAGGATGAGAGCAAGAGTCTGGTGATGTCACAGACTCACTGCTGTGATTGTGCGCAAGGGATCTGCAACTAAATAATAGCTTTTAATCTTTTATACCTGCCTTATGTTCAACTCTCCCAATATTATGCTCACATCAATGAGTGGGATGAACTCTAAAAGTGCTGTTCTTTTTATTTGGTAAAACATATATGTGTTGAAATGGCTAATAATAAAATGTGACATTCTGTAGTTTTGTCTCATATTCATTTTTTAATCATATTTGCAAATGTCTTGACTCCACAGCCAACAGAGCAATTTTGTCTTTACTCTTCCAATACTTATGGAGGGCACTGTACTAGTGCATATACTACATACAGTAGTGCATATAGCCTACTTCATATACATTAGTGCATATACGTACAGCATAGTAGTTCATATGCTAGTGCATATACTACATATACTAGTCCATATAAAGCATATACTGGTGCATATAATGCATGCTCTTTTTTGTTGTAATACCTCTATCTTCATTGTTCATATCTATATTTTTTACTATTTTTAGTCTGCCAATATTTGTGTGCTGCAAAACAGTTTTTTAAATAATGGCAATAAAGATCTATTCTATTTTATTCTATATTCACAACGTGACACATTCTGACTAGGACATAACTTAGTTCAGGTTCACTCATGCATTTGCATCATTTTGTGCAGATACAGTTGTAATATTATGTTTAATCTTATTTTTGCGTTAACAGTACATTATAGTTTACTTAATTATTGTCATAAAATGTGTTTTTCATCTAGACTTAGTAAACAGAAATTCTAAAAATACTCTACTAATGAACATTTTTGTGTAAAGGTGTGGTCAGGTTTATGTTTTCTGGCAAATTGTTGCTGACAAAATCCATTCATTTCAATAGGAATCCACATGAATTTCCCCACAAAAACAACTGGCTCAGTTGGTCATGCCAACTCACCACAATTTCTTGTTTTAAAAGTGACATCTGTGTAGTTATGATTCATATATCGCTACATTATTGACAATGGATCTTTTTTCCGATGAATTTTTGCATTTTAACAATGGTTTGTAGGGGATGTTTTAATTTACCACCCTCCCCACTTTATAAACTATTCCCACGATACAATATACAGTCTAAAATCATAAGTGGGTGCGCAATTCAACACAGATGCACCCTGGACTTCCCCTCTATGCTGTTTTATTTTCATAGACCAGTACCTGTCCAGCTATGAGTAAACATTACAACTCATCTCATACACACCCACTGAAAAGCGTCATCCAAACCCGTGCCAGAAACAACACAAAACAAACCGCACTTTCAAACAAATACACACGGCAATCTAAGATGAACTCCTTCTGGGGCCCAGTTTATGTTGGCGGAGCCAACAGAGACAAAGCAGGGGGAGAGAAACAACATAATGTTACAATTTATCTGTGCATATTTCCCAGATTTGATGTCCAAAGACTCTATTGCAGAGTTCACAAGCATGCTGTATAGATAGCAATGAGGCATGCATATTCAGCCAGCGGCTTGCCTAAGTGTGCATTTTGGGTGCGTAATGACCAACCGCTCGGCGTTCGAGTTCAGCCAAGTACCTCCTCGCAATGCGGTGGCCAGAATGACTAATGGAGGTTTGAATAACTGAACTCGCTTTGTGGAGTCGCACAGGAAGATAAAAGAGAAAAACAACAACGAGAAAGTTGAGGAGAAGCGTCTGTTTTCACTTAGGTCGCCCGTGCGCCACAAACATTCCCATTGTTGCCTGAAGGAAGCTGGCTGCGAGCGTGGCCTCGGATCATAAAAAGAAGCTGTAATTAGCTAAGTGACAATTGAGTCCGTAATAAAAGAAGGGCAGCCTGGAAGTGAACCCAAACTGTTAGCTTTCTTTCACTCTCATAAACTGACCAGAGCGTTTTGTTTAGCGTGCCGCTCTCACTGTAAACCAGCTCTGGAGAGTGTCTGTGGGTGAGCTGGCAAGCCAGACGTCCAGTTGTGGATGGCCGGGTCGGTGACTAACTTGCCCTGAATCGCCTGTTCTCTCTACTCAGTTGGCACATCTGGCATGCTGACTGTGCCGTTGTGCCACCTCAGGCATGTCAAAAAAAGCTCTGACATTTGACCAGAGCGATTTCGTTGGGATTTCGAGCATCTTGACATCAGCAAGACAAGTGCTTCTATGCGAGAGCCAAGCACAGAAGCTAGACTTGACTCGCTGTTGATTCAGATGTTCTTGTAAATACAGCAGCGCAACGCAAAAGTGCTGGCCTGTCAGAATGCTTTCCTTGCCTTTTGTGAAGGGCAAAACAGCACCGCTGCCAGTGGGAGGAATCCAGTCAGGATGAGCTCCGCTGCTCTAATGGGGCTTTGTTTGTTGTTTTACTCACCCTGGCTTTTCCGAGATACACACTTCTGTTGGAAAACATTCCTCGGACTCGTTTTATGCTTTGTTCACACTTGCAAAAATAAACGGCACGGTTAAAACTTCCAGTAACATGGGTATCAAGATGGGTTCAACAGTTTAACAACCCTGAGGAAACTCTAAACCTAAATAAAACCGTGACGTCTAATGTATACAATTACTCTAATGCCTCGAAATGCACTGAGATGCACGATACCAGGTTTAACATTGGCTTAAAATGTCTGATTTCAAACTTAGGTTTCATCCTGTTCAATCTTGTCTATACCCAAAACCACTAATCACCATATATACCTATATGTAAAATTAATATATACTACTTTTATCTTTTAGCAGCAAAGATGCATCAAAGTGATATTAAAGTTATTTGCATTGTTACATAAACATTCTATTTTAAATCAATTCTGCTCTTTGAATTTCTATTCATTAAAGAATCCTGAAACAATTGTATCACAGTTTACACAAAAACATTAAGCAGCACAACCGTGTTTCAACATTGATAATAAGAAATGTTTCTTGAGCAGCAAATCAGCATATTAGAATGATTTTTGAAGGATTATGTGACACTGAAGACTGAAGTAAAGATGCTGAAAATTCAGCTTTGATCACAGAAATAAATTACATTTTACAACATATTTAAAATGCTGTTTCAAGTGGTGATATTTCACAATATTACTGTTTTTACTGTATTTTAATCAAATAAATGCAGCGTTGGTTAACATAGACCTCTCTTTACAAAAAATAGGGAAAAAAATAATAATAAACTTACATTTACATCATTTTATTATATAATATATCATGAAAAATAAATAATATACATTTTTAAAAGTTAATAGAATTATTATTATTATTATTAAGGAAGGTTCTTTTGTTCACTGAATTTCACTGAAATACACTATTTTGTTGTTACCAGTACACACACATCATGTAGCTGTAACCCTGGGCTTTTAATAAGTGGTGTAGCATTAGTGATCTTTACCGGTCAGATTACATCTACACAGTGAAAGTGTGCTGGTTTGTGTCTGGGTGATGGTAATGGGACTATAGTGATGATAGAGTGGCAGCTCTTTAATTTTTCAAACTCAGGAAGAGGCTAAAGGTTCATTTGGAGGCTGTGCTGCTAAAGAAGGAAACTCGGGGTGCGTGGTCACTGCAGTGCATTCGTTCTTGCTCTTTCAAACATGTGCAAGCAGTTCTGCCCATTTAAATCCAATTACCTTCTCAACCAGTCGTCATGGGAACCACCTGTGATAAACACCCCAGCACATAATGGCCCCAAACTATTTCCCAAATTATAGGCGCCCTCAATCAACACAACGAATTAGGCCTTTTCCCCTCTCTCTGCTTCTGTAGAGCGGGATACTCTATCTGAGCGCTCTTTCTCCTGAGACACATCTTGGCTGAGTGAGTCCAGAGCGCAGATCATTGTAAAAACTCGAACGAAGTACCAATGCACGCATTTCACATTTTGCATGGTAGCAATTACAGGTGATGTAAACTAAAATCCAGATTGCATGTTTGAACAGAATTTCTTCCTTTGCTGTTTCCAAAAGAGCCACAAAATACCTTTAAAGCAGCATGCAATAGAACTTTGGCTTGCAGCTATTATTTTAAAAAGTCAACATGAAAAGACATTGGCAATTCATTTTACTTCTATTATTTAGAATATGTTATCGTGAAACAATATTTAAAATAAATAAAATTCAAAAATAAATAAAAATAAAATAAAAAGCCTTGAGCTGGATTAGATTAGAAAGTTGAAATACAACCATTCCAGAATCGAGACAGTAGTTGGTAGGTTGAAAAAATGAGATGGCTTAATCAATGAAATATACATAAAAAGAGCAGTAACATATTAAAAACTAAACAGGGTCAAAAAAATGATTTCATGTTGACTCTCTAAGCATTTGAGATGTCACTGAACTTTTAAATCCATCATCTTTACATAAATTTCCCTGTAGGTTTCCTCTTATTTTTTATCTTTGACTTGTAAGACATTTTATCAACATCATTTACGCAGGGCAACATGAAATCAATAACGAAATGGTGATAATTAATCCTGCCTCTAGCTAAGCTGATTGATAGAGTCACGAGGATTCAATGTCAGATAATCAGTGGAGCTAGAATAGCAAATGCAAAGAAGTCTAAAAATCTTTAAACATGAATACCGCAGTACAAAACCACTCTGGTGCCATGTAGATTTATCTTATCATACTTAATATTGAAAACATCTGGCACTGCTATTATGACACAGCACAGACCGTTAGGTTAATTTTTAACAATCAGGCCTTACTAAAACAAAATAAATCAATAGTTTACTCTGCGTTACAGACTGACCCAAGATTCTCTCTGGTGGGTCTTTGGAGGCGTGCGTGAGTGCGTTACATCAACAGCATAAGACGCTGGCAGAATCACCGCAGACCAACAGTTACAGCAGTGCAGCTTCAGGAACACTGGGTGGCTCTGCAGGCCCCACAGCATGCAGGAGATTTATTAACACTACAGACCTAATCCATCTCCCCCAAAAATACAGCAACTGTGTTCCCACAGGCCACCATTTCTCAGAGTCAACCTGTCATCCAGATCCACCTGATCTCAAGTGTCTGAGTGAGACACAAACAGCGTCCAGGGAGAGGATTTGATTCCACAACATGCTGTGAAAGTAGGAAATGTATAACAAGGCTATAAGTCAACATCCTTCAGTGAAAAGGCATGACTTTTTAGCTCTCGGATTCAGCCATGCAAACCACAGTTGCACAACTGCAAACATACTGATCATACGGATCTCACGGATCGTACTTTTATAAACCACAGAGGAAACTAAACAAATTTATTTCACATAATCTCGTGCCAACAATGTGAAAAAGAGGCCTTAAGTGTATCTAAATTTACTAAATAAACGTTCCCCCTATCGTGCATATTTTCCTTTATTTGGATGCTAAATTGCTTACACATGTAATGGGATATTTCGGTGCACACAACATACATAAAAACCTCCAATAAAATATATAGCCAGCTTTTTAGATTTTGCCTACAGCTGCAAACTATGCATTGTGGTGTAGGAGAGAATCTGGCTGCTGACTGAACCTGAACATCTGCATACAGAAGATATTCACGCTCACATCTTTCAATAGTTCAGAAAAAGTTTACTTACTGGTAACAATTTATAGGCAGGTATGCATTTGATCTAAAATTGTGTGCTTTCATATTTGAAAAGTTGCTTTTCAGCAACAGGGCACATTTTTTGACCTAAACGTAAATGCAAGCATATTTCAAATGCATTCCTGATGAAAATAAACATCCTAAGCTGGTTTGCTGGTCTGTTGGCTGGTTTTAGACAGGATTTAGGTACTATTCAGCTTTGACAGGTTAAACATTCATTAGTTTGGGATCAGTAAGATTTTTTATGTTTTTTTTAATGGAGTCTCTTATGCTCATCAAGGCTGCATTTATCTGACCAAAAAATTGTAACGCAATTTCTAATATTGGTTTCCAATTTTAATATACTTTAAAATATAATTTACTTCTTTGATGCAGTGCTGAATTTTCATCAGCTAAAGTTTCAAAAAATATTAAGCAGCTCAAATGTTTCCAACATTGATTTGTAAAACATCATATAAAGACTGGAGTAATGATGCTGGAAATTCAGCTTTGCTTCACAGGAATAAATTATATTTTCAAGTATATTAAAAAAGGAAACTGTTATTTTAAATTACAATAACGTTTCACAAAATCACATTGTTTTTCTGTATTTTTGATCAAATAAATGTAGCCTTCACGAGCATAAGAATCTTCTTTAAAAATCTCTAACTTTTGAACGACACTGTACATTCAAAACACTTTGCTGACCATCTAAATGTTTATTTCACACTTTCCATACTTGGCATTCTCTCTGTAGCAATGCTATGCAACTTCACTCCTTCACCAAAACAGTGTAAACAGGTTTATTTATTCATTCCTCTGTCAGCGGAAACAAAAAGTGCTGCGTGGGCAGTGACTCGGGCAGATGTCTGCTTTGGTTTCTGCCTGACCCACATGTACTTGGTTTCCTCGAGTCTGACAAGGTTAAGAAGCTACCGGCAAATGCCACTGCCTCCGTCTAAGAACAGCACAGCAGGTCATTAACATTTCTCTGGTAGGAGAATATTAGCTTTCTCTGACTGATCTGCCTTTGGGGGGTCAGCTCACCCATATCCCACTACCAGGTCCAAACTGTGAATTTCAAAGTCCCTTAGTGTACATCAATCAGCTCACAACCCTGGGAAGCAGCACAATTCAAGAAAAAATAAAAAAGTTAAGTCTTCAAGCTTTCTGTGTACAGTTGGCTCTCTGTCAGGACTCCAACGTCTTTGTAGCTTGTATTTATCTAAATATGTCTTTGGAGTAAATCACAAAGCTGTCTAGCTTTTTGAAACCGGCTGAGCGCAGCCCTATTTTGGAAGACGCTTGGCTGGATTCAGAGAAGGTTCATTTCTCTGAAAACAATCAGTAGGCCACTTCTGAAAGGCCTGAGCCAGAGCTCTATGGTTTATGTGCTTGGGGCATATTGAATTATTAGCCAGCTATTGTGGGTAGACAAACACTGCATCACTTTACACAGCGATATAATGACAGATTTACAGTATTATCCCTTATTACTTGATAATCACAATTTACACGGCAGCAGAGCAACAACTGCTTGTTTTTATAATAGCTTTTTGAGACCCAAATATTTCAAGGAGTAGTTCACTCAAAAATGAGCATTCTGTCATTATTTACACACCCTCATGTCAGTCCCGGCCAGTCATTATAATGAAAGTGAATTAGGACTGGGACTGTCAAGCTCCAAAATTACAAAAAAAAAAACACTGTAAAAGTAGTTCATATGAATCATATTCCCAGTCTTCTGAAGACATATAATGGTTATGTGAGAGGAACAGACTGGAAATCCACCCTAGCTCTCTATGAGCATTCATGAGACTTCTTGAGAGAGGTAGTGATTTGTGAACATTTAATTGATATCCTTTCATCCTTTCCCATACAGCAAAAAATTTATATTTACAAATATATTTTTAAATATATTTGAAAATATACAAATAATGGGCAAAAAATGCTAAATAAAATACAAAAAATATTTACGTACATATATGTTCTACTAATATGTTTTTGGCCATTTTTGTATATTTTTCTAAATTTATTTTAATGTATAAATATATTTTTAAAGCTTTTCAAAATATATTTTGCCCTCCATATATTTCAGTCTAAGAAAATGCATTTGAATACAGTATGTCATATTTGAAGAAAAAATTGTTTTGTTGTTTATAACAAGTTTAAACAACACATTTTAATAAAGTTCAGCAAGGAACATAATTTAAAATTATCCAAAAAATGCAATATTGCAATATATAGGCCATTTGTATTTAGCCTAAATTTTCTTGCCCCTGAAATACATTTAGAAATATATTTTGGTTGAAACTACATAAATATATAAAGTTGAAATTAATATATTTCCCACTTCAAAAATATATTTCATTGAGCTTTACCCTTATATTATATATACGTATATTTCAAATATATTTTGGTTACAAATAAATTATATTTTTTGCCATATAGGTTTAGACAGTGAGTTTAAATTAGTCAGAATTGTCAACAAATTAATTTTGGGTCTCAGAAATTAACAGCCCACTGGATTGAAAACCTTTTTAATGAATATGCACTTAACTTTCGATTGGTTTTTCACACAAAGCTGACTTTAGCAAAGTTTGAACAAAGCGCAACTATTGTATGAACCACAATTATGGTACTTTTAAGCTGTTTTGGGGACTTTTATGGTATGCAAGTTCTAGTCCACATTCTTTTTAAAAGCTCAACCTCCAAATATTTCCTTTTGTGACCAACAAAACAAAGAAAATCGCATGGGTTTGGAACGATATTCCAAGGTGAAGGGTTAATAAGCTATTAACCAATCGCTTAACTGCGCCATAAGAAGTCATTACACGACTTTAAAAGCACAGCACACTCGATAAAAACAGCAATCGTTTTGAAGCACGCTATGGAGAGCTCATTAAGGGAACCAATGAGCTAAATGGCTTCAGAGAGGCTGCAGACTTCTGAAGACATGTTTGAGATCCAGGCTGGAGCTGAGAGATGGTTTGTGTTTGCAAGGCTGAGAGAGCCAGACCCCCCGCCCATCTGTCGAGCTGAACTAGCCAACAGGAGCGGGGCAGAACACGAGGGGAGAAAACTCAATGTGTGGGAGAGCGATTTGTTTCTGATAAACAAAAGAAAACAAACGTTTGGAAGGAAAATAAACTTGTCATGGATAGAACGAGAGAAACTAAAGACGTCCTTCGTGATGGCAAACAAATATGTGCTCTCAGAGGGAAGAAAAATCCAACCTCGGCACCTAAACTCGAGATTTGATCGATCTGTGTATTTATGAAAGGCCATCGCCGCTGTCCGGTGGTCATTTCATGCCAACCAACTGCCAGGATAATTGCACCCAGAAGATTAAAGAGGGAAAGTTTCAAATTGGCTGAGGGGAAGGGGACATAAGACAAGATGATGCATCCTGCTTTCTTATTCCTCTTAATGCACCAATCACATGCAACCTGAGCTCGGGGTAATGGCAGGGAGTAGCTGGGTCTCATGGGTATCACTGACCGAAATATCCTACTCTACCAGCACAGGGGCCCGTCTCCAAACAGGAACTGAAGTTAATATAAGGTCTCGTTTAGCTGCACCGTTAATAAACAGGAGCAGGCATGTTCAAGACTGCTTTCCAATTCCTCATTTGCTTTTCATTATTCGGTTTCACCGGCTAGACAGAAAGATCCAGCCTTCTAAGAACAGGGCAAGGGTGGAAGAACTTCTAGAAGCCTGACCGATCCCATGGATAAAGTGTGTAAGTGTATGAGGTGCATTTCTGAGCCCACACATTGAAATCTGTAACTGTAACCACAGTCTTTCCAGGCTGCAGAGATTGCTGACCACAAATGGCCTCCGGCAGTCGTTACCACACGCGTCTCTGCAGGGCTTTTCCCCCACGACCCACAGACCTGTCTTGCTCAGTCTCCGTCGCCGAAAGACTACTATCCTCTTTCTTTCCTTCATTATTCATCCGCAACGCCCTCTGCTCCCATTTCATTCCAATCCTTTCTCGGTCTTACTCAGCGTTAAAACGTGCTCTTTACCTTTCCCTGACCCCTGTCAGAGTTTCCAGTCCTGCTGGCCACAGACGGCCCCAGCCTCGCTCCACCTAACCCTTCCCGTGTGCGACATGGTCCGCTTGCTTTCCCCAGCTGGCTGGGCTTGAGGTTTTTAATGGGAAGGTTACGGGTGAGGCCGTTCATATCACACTAACGTCAACCAGTGTAACGAACCCTGACAAGGCAAGGTTACAAACCCTGCCATAAACCGCTCCCGCCCTGGACAATCTTCATTAGGCGTACTCCGGTTTACATTTAGAAAACGAGATGGAACAAATAAACTGTACTTAAATTTGCTGTTGGAAAAGGGAAGAAGGGACATTTAGAGACGTTTAGAGTAAATATTTGGACTTCCACCTCAGCTTGCTCATTCTCTCCCTGTAATAGACAAATATCAAAATCTAGACAAACATCAAATACATATTTATAATAGATAAATATCAAATACACTAAGTGCAAATAGCCCAACTTGTTGGCAGAGGCTATTTACACTAGCTCCGCCCACCAATATCTGGTTGGCGTAGACAACATTACAAAAGACGTTTGTTGTACGAAATGCTCAGTGGCGTAAGTGCATGGTGGCATTTTTTTTACTATTTTACTACATTTACTATTTAATAATAAATTGTTTATTGGGTAGGTTTAGGGAGAGGTGTAGGGAGGGCTTTATTGTCCCAATATAAGGTGGCATCCATTTAGTAATTTTAAGAAATATGACAATTTACTCTCAATATGTTATTACCGCATGCTGTTTTATAATGTACTTTAATAAAGAGGGCCAAATATCTGCCATTTTTTGCACTTAAGTATAAACAGCACCTACTACTTACACTCATTGCAAAGAAAATGCTGCTATTTTTACATAGTGTAAATAGCATCTTTTCTATTTGCACTTAGTGTAAATAGCATCTAATAGCTATTTACACTTGATATAAATAGCATCTATCGCTGCCTCTGCCGTCATGAAATTAGGGATGCACAATCACAATCTAGTTTCTAATACATATTATAACAGCCAAATAAAGACCATGTGGTACATTATAATGTGATGCATACATTCACTTGCAGCATTTATTAATTTGCGATTTTTAGCATTTTATTTGTTTTTATTTACTTAGACAAACTTTACCGGTATTATCGGTTATCAGTATCAGTTATCAGTTCCAGTTATCCATATCGGCTTGAAAATGAGACTGTCATTTCCAATTCTAGTCTATATAATGCCATTAATATCAAGCTAGAAAAGGATGTTCTATGAGTTTCTGACTGTAAAAATGATTTCCATTCCTGACTGCTGTGACCAACCATGTGTCGTACAGTCTATTAGTGCAATGCAATAGGAGTAGCTTGTGAATGACGAGCTCATGTCTAGAAATCTTTCAAACCAAGGAAATTATTATATAAAAAGCTTCAAATGTCAATATCAGATCCAGTTAATCTAATTCCTGTTGCTTCATGGAAACATTTCAGAAACACAAAGCTGCTCACAGAACTTAATGGTGGTCTAGAGTCGGCTTCAAATAAACACTTGTAAAGCTTAACCTTTGCTCCGGCACAGACCAGACCTGATCGCGCTAGATATACTGGCGATTGTAAATTCATAAATTAAGTATCCCCCAACTGCTAAGCCAAAAATGTCCCTGATTCAAAGCAGAGCAGAAAAATATTCAGAATATAAGAATGTCGTTTATCCAAGGAAAATATTCCCTCCAGCACACCTTCTCCTCTCCATCAAGAGCACAGAGAAAGGTCGTGTCACATTAGGTTTGGCCCGGATTCCCGGTCCGTCTAAAAGAATCACATCTGGATGGGCTGAAGGAATAACACAGAGAACATGCCTGCACTGACAGCGTCCTTTAAACAGCATTTGGGAAAGTCAAATATTTAAGCAAGATCCTTTCCAGTACAATGATCGAAATTAAAACAGTGGGAAGTTCGACCGCAAGCTTTTCCAGGCACGGATATCAAAGGGAAGCTATGACTTACAGGCGGCCCAGCTTGGGTGTGGATTGGAACAGCAGCTCCGGCAGGACCTGCAGCCGGTTCCGGTTCAGGCGGCTGTGAGGAAGAGAGGACAGGGGAAGGGCAAGAGTTAGTGCGGTCAAAACATCTAGAGTCTGGAGGGAAGAAACGAAACGTAAGACACCGTGAGAATAACCTTACGCAGAGCACAAATCAGTGGGTATGCATTTGGCTTGTTAGATTATCCGAGGCAGAAAGAGAGAGTGAAAACCAGGAAAACAAAGATGGAAAGGTTGTTTAACTTGCACAGCGACACGCAGGCATCTGAATACCTAGATGGATGAGACAGCAAGGTAAACACAAACGACACACGGACAGACCAATCTGTCTTTCTGATTAAAGAAACAAGCCGTTGTTATCAGGATCAGCAGCATCACGACTGGCCAATAGCTACATCCTGGGGTCAGGAGTCACAGCTGTGCTGGGGCCGATGAGAAATAAATGAATTTCCTCTGAAGATGGCCTAGGTTATCTCCAGCAGTGCTCTTTAAAGGCTATTATCACTCACATGAGCCTGGCCAGACTGACTGTGGGCTTTGGTAGGATGACCCTTATCACGGGAGTGTGGGTTTTGATGATAGGATGCAGGGTCACGGAGCAAACCAAAGGTATGTGGAGGAGGAACATCACTAGCGTTTTGTTTTGAGGACCTACAGCGTGTACTCCTTGCTGTAGCCTTCAAGTAGACTCATTCTTGAAGAAAAAAAGTTGGTTTTCTTTTGCTAAGGCCTCAGCTCCATCCCTGAGCCTGCTTAACAACATATTTAATTTTTGACAGGAATGACAAAGCTATGAGGGATTAAATTACCGTTAATTCAATTTATTGTACTGCTGTTTAACAACATACAAATGACTGATGAAACTTCCTATAAAAAATTATTTGGTAGAAAAACTCCATAAAACACAAAAACTCCATCTTAAGAGCCTTAGTTCAAATGCTTTGATGTTACCTCAAAATTGACCCCTTTGGTTGCTGAACCATGTTTTATCATCTATTTTTAAGCACCGTGTTAGTCACAATGTGTAGCATGAAAACTTTTCTGTTCTTTCTATTTCTGTATCATTAATTACAGCACTTGCTCTCATAATGGGGTCAAGCTATTTATGTGTCTGCTGGGTTATAACAACAACAAAAAGTCACACTCGGGTGTCAGATGGAGGGAATGCAAGTGGCCGCACTGGCCGTCTCGCTGTTGAGAGAGCGGGTCATTGAGTTAAACGCTGTGAAATTCCAAATACGAGTGACACAATGAGGAATGTAGATCTTAAGACCCAGATAAACCAGCCCCACAAAACCACCAAAGAGACAGATTCTTCAGAGGCAGTAAACAGACTGACAAACTTGGGTTCTCTGCATGAAGGCTGCTGATTTTGATGTACAGTCGTCACTAACGTGCAGCGGCAGCCGCCAACTGACTCGGTTAAACACCGACAGAAACGTGCAAACATTTACAAGGAATGAAACGCACTGAGACATTCACACATAAACAAACTCAAGGATGCAAACCGCAGTCCAGACATTCTTTGACCTTGTCCAACGGCAGTAATAGCTAGCATGTTTGGTCTGACCCAATGGTCAATTTCACTGGGAAGTGTTAAGATTCTCACCAGAAAAGACCAAATGGCTGCGCTCCAGATGTCAGGGGGCAAACGAGCACATAAACCCGCTGGACTTGAAACGAAAGTTATGGAGGTCACCTTCAAATTTTCAAAGTTCCTTTCGCTTTTGTGAAGATGTTTTAGATTAAAACCGACAAGGTCAATGTGGTGCTCATAAACAGCTACAAATTCTTTTTGTCCAAAACACATAGAGAAACATGTGCAATATGTATCAGGACAGCATGCGAGTTCAATCAGTCCTTCAATTTGATACTTACATTCTCTCAAGCTGTTTGAGATCCTGAAATGCTCCTCTTTCTATCACACTTATTTGATTGTTCTCCAGATGTCTGCGGAGGAAAAAAAATAACTTTATTATCCAATCAATTCTGGCAATTCAACTTCAACTGACATTGATTAGGTCTCTTGAATGATTGAAATGACAGTAGAAATCGAACTAGAGGACCTCGTGACTTCGCTTTGTCACAACAATCAATGATAAGCATGCTTTCCTCATGAAAACCAGAGCAGATTTCTCTCAGATTTAATGAAGTGTGCGGTTGCCTCAGCAAACCCCCGTTCGTGTCCAGCATGCTCGTGACGACGTACCGGAGGGTATTTTCAGAGCTCTCCTGTATTCTGAAGACTGTCATATTTCAGGGCCCTTAAAATTTTCCAGATGCATTACAAAGACAGCATCATTTCCATGACTATTTCTTGTTTATATTTGAGTCTCTTTGAATCAGGACAAACGCGCAGTGACACGCATAGGACGCACACAGCCATTAAATTACATTCGGCAGCGGATAAGACAAGCAATCCTCCAAAAAGAGAGACAATTCTGTAGAAAAGTGCCTGTAAAGTGGACTTCCGCTTCCTGGGGTTATGAATGATGTTTTTAAAGCAAATGTTTAGACACGCAGCCATAATCCATGTTTTGTCATATCATTCTGTCAGGAAGAGATGAGACACTTGGCTAAGCCAAAGGCTTTTTTATGAATGCCGCAGCTTTAAGGCACAATCCAACATGGCAGGCCAAAAACACAAGCCATCCCACAGGGCGAGCCTAAATTGATTTGTTCATAATAATTGCATTCTTCGCTGATAACAAACATATCATAGAGTCTGCATCTAACATCAATCTGAGCCTGAGTAACTATCTGGCTCATTCTTACAAATGGGGGATCAACCCCTCCATGGTTTATGTATTCGCATTAAACGTAATCCCTTTCGATCCCGACCAGATGGGTTTTGGTGTGTGCAAAACACAACAGTTCTTTTTCTTCATTTTTCAGCATCTCTCCCTCTTTCTGTTCTTTGTCTTTCTCGTCTTCATAGAAATGTTTTGAAGTTTTGCATGGAAACATATGGGACACCGGCAAACACCTATGCTTTCACAAGGGCTGACAAGGAGAGCAGACGACCTCTCAATTGATGAAAGGGTGAGGCAACACACATGGTATTGCTAGAACAGTCTTTGTTATTCTTGCCTTAACCATTAACCAAGTGCTGGTTTATAGGAAGGTCCCAGGTCAGTGCAGACGGCACTTCCCAGAGGACTTTTGAATGAGAAAGTTGTATATCCCAAAGTAAGGTCAATCTTTATTTTTAATATCTAATTGTTGTTTATTTATTAGGAAACAAAAATATAATAATAATAATACATGTATTATTATTATATTATTATTATTAAGAAAACTGTTCAGTGTCTATGTAATGTTTAAAAAATATTTGTCAATCAAAAGTCACTTGGTGCAACCAAAATGCAGACACATGCTGGAGGAAAAAAAAAAACTCATAATTGTGAGTCAAAGTCATTAAAACCTTTTTTTTAAAATCTAATAAATTGACCAAGTTATAACAAGGTAATGTTCATTCTGGTTATAAAATGTCATGTGGTGCAACGCTCCAAAAATGTTTTAATATTTATGAATTAAAAATTCTGATATTCATTTATTTATTTACTTGATTGATTGATTGATTGATTGATTGATTGATTGATTGATTGATTGATTGATTGATTGATTACATTGCAGCTGACACTTCTCTGAGGACTTTTGGGTGGGAAAGATCTTTGTTCCAAGACTATCCAAATCTTTTGTTCCAAGTAATTATCGTATATTTCTTAGGAAAAATATCTCCACTAAATATAATAATTAGAATATTAATAATAATAATAATGATAATAACATTTTGAAAAACATTTGTTGTGTATTTCAAAGTCATGTGGTGCAACCAACATGCAGAGGCATGCAGAAGGAAAAAAAAACATGAAGTGATTTCATAGAACGAAACCCTGCAGAACCTGATAACCCCATCTAGTAAAGTCATTAAAAATTCCTTCATGTAAGATTATTTGTCTGTTATGATGAGGCAAGGTAAGTTCAGGTTGTAAAAAGTTTTATGATGTGACTCCCCAAAAACCTACATTTAAAAATAATAAAATATTCATTATTCATATTATTATTTATAATTAATATCATAAAAGTTATTATTAAAAAATAATAAAACACAGTGCAGCTTACACTTCTCACTTCTTTTAGCATGGGAAAAATCATGTCACAGTTAATGTGTGGGAGAGTGCATAGGTGTGATTGGATGGAGGGGATCACAGCGCAAGACTTCAAGAGAGATAAGAGGGTGCCGAGGCTGCTCACAGGGCCCAGGGAGAGGCTGCTTTTGGTGCATGCCATGACCGTTAATCATAAACCACCTTAAACTGCCTCGGTGCTGCCCGCCAGCCACTGCCTCTGCTTACGACGGCTCTCTTGGGCGTTTATTTTACTCCTCTTTTTTCACTTGTTTATTTTTATCTCCATTCCACTCTCTTTATGGGCTCTCGTTCAGGAAGAAAACAGCACGGAGAAATGCATGATTACAGTCATTAAGCTGAAAGAACACTTTCTTCAGAGGAGATCACCGCTGCCCTGCGACTCTCCGAGCAACCGTCCGTTATTTATTTATTTTAAAGGTTCAAGTTTCTAGAATGGAATATATTGTTACATATTCTTCAAACTTAAGAACAAGCTTGAAGATTGACTGCATCTAAGGCAATGACTTCATGCAAGGTTCAGTCACAGGGTCATGTTAAATGTGTCGGATTTACTCAGCTTAAATGTCAGTTTGTTTTATTATGACTTGTGCCGTAATCCTCCTGGCTTTCAGCCTCGAAACCTTTGATGGCTTTGACTGTAAAGACAACACGGAAGAGGAGAGGAACTTGGGAGTTAAAGAAAGGATTAACTGTAAGAGCAAGAGATACAGAGTGACATCTTACAGCACGCGTAGGTTCTTGAGGCCAGAGAAGTCCACTTTGGTGATCCGGGTGATGTTATTCCGGTCCAGATCCCTAGAAAGAAAAAAAGGGAGAGGGATTGAGAGAAAAGTTAAAAGCTTTTCATTTCACTAATGCTTTCAAACATGATTTTTCAAATCTCAGCTCACAGCAGAGTCGGTAAACAGAATTTAAATACAGAGGCTCCCTGGCAGTGCCTCGACGGCCCCGACTCGCACCAGATGCCCGCGGGGCAATGCTGTTCAAACCTGGAGTCTGCCAGGGAGCATTAGTGCCATGCTGTGGAATACTGAGTCTGAGAGGCCGACCTTGCCTTGCATTCACTGTGCTGGAGGCGACTCCCATTCAGCATGCTGCTACTGAGCTGCCTTCACTCTAAACGTTCCCATACACACGCTCTCGTGCACGGCTCGGGGTCACGTCAGCGTACACCTGCCCTTTTCTGTTCTGCATGCACAATAACTCTATACAATGCAATTCTTTTCTTAATATGTTTAACTGGGTCAAAGTCCCTTTCAAGGAAAGTCTGTTTACTCAACAGGCATAATTTGCAACGCTTCCAGGTAGTTATTTTGGGCATGCAACACTAGAGTCCAATCTACTTGAATGGGGAAATCCTGAAATCTCAGGAACAAAATTTGACATGTATTGTGATGTATAAATGTTTCCTATGCTTAAATACTGTTAAAAAAAAGCTTATATTTCAGGCTGGTCTGGCCAATGCGCATGCACAGTCCTAAGCACATAACTTACTGCTTCAACCATAGACTGTAAAAAAAAATGTACGATCCATCTCTCCACTTCCCTCCACTATAGAAACGTGAAGCCAAAACATCCCAGTATGGTTGCTATCATCTCACACCAGTAACGTCATTTGGAGCCCGAAACTGCACCGTAGTGATTCATTTGGAGACCGAGTCAGTGCAGTAGTGATTAATTTAGAGCCCGAGTCATCGCAGTAGTGAATCATTTAGAGCCCGAGACAGTGCAGTAGTGATTCATTTGGACGAGTTGGCGCAGTAGTGATTCATTTAGAGCCTGAGTTGGCACAATAGTGATTTATTTGGAGCCCAAGTTTGTGACAGTAGTGATTCACTTGGAGCCAGAATCTGCGCAGTAGTGATTCATTTGGATGAGTTGATGTAGTAGTGATTCATTTGGAGCCTGACTCAGTGCAGTAGTGATTCATTTGGAGCCCGAATCTGAGCAGTAGTGATTCATTTGGAGCCCGAATCTGTGTAGTAGTGATTGATTTGGAGCCCGAATCTGTGCAGTAGTGATTCATTTGGTCTGCGCAGTAGTGGAAAAATTTATAAAAAATGTAAGTTGATTTTTTAGTTCGGGACGTGTACGGCACACTTGTGCTGCGTCCCAATGTGCCCACTTATACTACGCCCTTAAAGTATGTACTCTTTTGGTGAAGAAAAAGTACACACTTTTGAGTGTGTAGTAGAAGACTAGGCAAGCTTTGGGACTCTCACGTCACACAACTGCGTCTTTAACGGACCGCTCTGTCGCACCTGTTACACGCACCCTGTCACTGTAAACTGGCCTGTCAATCATCTTGTCACAGTTAACATCCTCCACACTTAGGCCATTTAATTTAACTTCCTACCGTACTGGAGAGAAAAGAAGTAGCTCGTTGATCTGCCATTTGCGGGTCTTTCATGGCGAGAACTCTGCTCATATCTTCTGCATAATGATGCATTTAAAAGTTAACGACCAAATGGATGTTTATAAAAGTTCACATTGCTGTTGCAGATGAAATATAACACGGATAACAATAAATAAATATAGAAAAAAAAAAAATGTTTGCTGCGATTAGTTAACAGCTTTAATTCAACATGAATTCAACATTAAAATAAGTAATAATGTGTTGTTTCATGCTTAACTTAAAATTACACATTTAGTTCACTTTAATTTAGTTAAGATTTAAGTTCTCAACACATTATAAGTTGGTATAACTAACTGCAGCAACATTTTTCACGTTGCTACTGGAGTTAAAGTGACACATTGGCTCTTTTATTTAGAAGGTGGGACTATTCCACCATAGTGCGTGTTGCACTTTCTCCCATTCATAGTAAAACGATGATTCTTGGTATTTCTAAAGTCTTTGTCTGGGTATATTTTTTTCTTTTCCATACAAAAACAAGACAGCTAAAGCCACAAAAAATGTCTGAGGAATGATATTTTGCACTGTTTGTAAGCAAAGCGAATGAGAAGATGGGAATGAACTGCTTGAATGGGGACAGACTGCATGGAAGCATTTGTGTTTGGAAAATGTCTCCTCTTGCATCTGAATGAATTATATATTACCAAACTAAGTATTTTTCCACTCTAGTCAATACTTTTTCCTTTTCCCAGACTGTTTTATCAGTTGTTTCAAGCTTATCTCAAATTGTATACATTCACCGAAATGAGTATACATGCCTATGGAGTTCCTCTGTGGGAGCTGTTTACTGGAGCTCCGCCACACTGAAAAGATTAGCGTTGAGAAATATACAGTGACATATAATGACACACGCATACACTTACGCACTAACATCAGGCCGTCTCAGTGTGTTTCTCATAATATACATAAACATTTATAAATCTGATTTAAAGGCATATTGCATTTCAAAAGATTTCCCCAGAACCACAAAACGCACATCAAGCAGACTAATATGAGCCATATAGGAAACATATTACAGGGGACAGGCCATTTACAGACCCTGGATTCCATAACATGATCTTCTCCCAGACGTCGGCTGTGTTTCAAAACCTTGGCAGCATTTTTGCATGTAGATGATGATGTCTATGTAGGTAGCACACTTGGTTTTGAGACGCAGCTATTACCTGCTGTGAAAACCAAGCATGATATCAGTATCTCTCACACCCTGAATTACCTGAATCGACAAAAATGTTAAACAAAAATATTCCCAAAAATGTTGTCCCAACTGGCCTAAAATTGTCTAAACAACTGCTGATGAAGCATGTTAAGAGTTTGAGAGCTCCCACCATGCACTGCAGCATGAATACATTAAGAGATTACTGTTATTATTGCTTTATTTTTTGCTGACTTTATTTACGGTGTTGTTTTTGCTATTGTTTTTATTGTCACTTATTGGTTGTGTGGTAATGTAAAGAGCTTATTTCACTTAAAAGGGTTTCTTAATCATCATCTTTATTGTGGTACACTATTGTTCCAAAGTTCAGTATTTTTTTTTTTTTTAATAAGGATGCATTAAATTGATCAAAAGTCACAGTAAACACAATTTTAAATGTTATAAAAAGATTTATATTTCAAATAAAATCTGTTTGTTTGAACTTTTTATTCATAAAATCCTGAAAAGGATGTATGGTTTCCACAAAAATATTAAGTAGAACAACTGTTTTCAACTGTTCTCAGTAAAATTTAAAATAAAAATGTAAAAGTTTCTCAAGCAGCAAATCAGTATATTAGAATGATTTCATAATGATGCAGAAAATTCAGCTTTGCATCACAGGAATAAATTACATTTAAATCATATTCAAATAAAAACAGTTATTTTAAATTGTAAAAATAATGGCAGTGGCTATTTACACTAAGTGCAAATAGCTATAGATTATAGTTAAAATAGCAGGATTTTCTGCTATTTATACTACTTGTTGCAAATAGTGGCAATTATCTGCACTTCGGTATTGTATTACATTAAAAAACAGTATGCAATAATAATGTATTGAGTGTAAATTATCATTTTAATTCAAATTATTAATTGGTACAATAAAGCCCTCCCTACACCTACACGATACTTAATCTTCAACTTTTGATTATTTCTGTCATTTTTATTGAAAATAAATGCCTTTGTGATGCGATATGAGATTTGAAAAGGGAGAAAAAAGTTTGGCAAAAGGCTGGTTCGAACCCGGGTCGATCACGTCAAAAATACCACGGCATGCGCATTACCATCTGCACCACTGAAGCTGATGATTCATAGCCGTTTTTTATAATCTTGAGTATCCTAATCACACACTGGTGGGTGGAGTTTGTGTAAATAGCCTCTGCCAACAAGGCGGGCTATTTGCACTAAGTGTAAATAGACACTCCGAAAAAGACTTTTTTGAATCAATAAATGCAGCTTTGGTGAGCATAAGAGTCTACGGTAGTGTATTTTAAGTGTTGAGGTCTAATTGCATACAGCTATTGTATAAAACAACTGCAGCTTTTATTTACAAATAGTTAGTACTGAGTTAGGACTGATTGGTTCTGATGAGGTCTCACTGGTTTAGTTAAAGCAGTCAACAGCCTTTATGAAGCTTCAAAGTTTCAGTTCCCATTACTTGTAATTGCATTAAAAAATAACCCAGTACGTAGTTTCTCCTGCACTGAGCTCAAAAATCTTAATGCATCATGTTCCCTTGATCTTTTAACTTCTCCACAATTCTATATATACACAGCGTTCCCACAAATTCTCACTCTCCCAGACTCTCCACATCACTCTCTTTCTGTGTTCACATGCCCTAATCTCAAAGTAGTTCTCTCTTCTGTAGTTTTCTCGTCTCGTATCCTCTCACCTGCTTGCAATGTAATCCCACTAATAACACTGCACATTTCCTCCCCTCTCTCACTATCCTTCACTTCAATCTTCACCGTGTCAGTTTTTTACAGTATGTGTTAACAGCCCAGGGAGCTAACTAAGTCCTTCTTCCTCTAGAAACTCAATCAAATCTCCGGTCACACTGACAAGGTGGAGTTCACAGATATGGCAGCCCCCAACTGGCTATTGTTTGTTTTAATTTGTTGAGGGGATAAGGTGCCCGTTCAAACGGCAGGTGTTCCACACTAACAATGCGCCCCCTCTGGAGTCCACCCCACCCGTGCACACCGTTAGACCGCTCAGCCCGACTCATACAGGTCATAAGCCAACAGAACACTCTGGTAAAACACACTTCTCAGGACGGCACCAGACAAAGAGAAGAATCTTTGCGATTTTGGCTGAAGGATATTTTGACTTGTCGTGCCGCAATTGCAACACGACAGGCGACCGAAGTGCCCTAAGACCTCGAGAAAAATGTGCATGAAAACAAAATAACTGCTTTTTCTGTTCCCATACGATACCCTGCCTCTCAATGCATTTCCTGTCGTAAACTTCTGTTATTTTCCTCAAAGCCACGATAGTCTAGTCCTCAAAAGCTGATAGGTATGCTCCATTTCCTCTTGAAAGCTTCTCATCGCTGTTTGGAATCTTAAATGAGTTCTTCCTTGGGTTTGGACGCCTTAGAAGGCTGTTTTTTATTACTTGTGTCCAACAATACCAACACATTAATATTCTCCTTATAAGATCCACAGGTTATTATCAGAACATAAGAACTCATTTTGTTCTCAAGTCTACTGATTAATTACAACTAAACGCCTTTGAGATAAGCACAGATACATGAGATTATGCTTGTACTGTGCATTTGAATGAACAAGTTCACTGTCATAACTGTCAATGTAATTTCTGATATTTTAATAACTGTAATGCGAACAGGGTGCAATTATTTTGTGCATTACAAACAGATAGATGCCTCATTGCGTCCTCCTCACTCTCCCATAACAGAGCTCTTTCCTTTTCCCAGTTTTCTGTAAATTCGCCGCCGGAACGCTTGTTCATTTGCACTTGTGTGAGATCAAATAGGGGGGTTTATTACCGCTCTTTCATCTCCCATGAGCCATGCAGCCAGCAGCCATGTGGCTACCACACATCTCTGGACACGAGCAGTCCTGTCCCAGAATTCCTGAGGTGTACCTCACAACATATTACCACCACCTCCAAAGCTCTTAACAATCCCATATTCCTTGAAATTGTCACAGGGTTCCCTACACAACTTTGTTAGTAGCCAAAACCACAAAAATGCAATCTTCTATTTTTGATTACCTGGCATGGCTGGTGATGATTGTTTATTGTCTTTGGTAAATGCCATTTGTGATAAAAACATAAAATCATCTGGTTTTACTGTTAGAACAGATTGGATTGGAGTTTGCATAGGGATAAAGGCCAACTTATCACTGGAGTTTCATGATGAAGGCAGTGAAAATGAAGCAGCCAGTGCTTCTTTGAGTTCCTCTTCATTGTTTATGAGCAATGTTGGCTGTTTCCATCTCAGGGAGAGATTTGTTTAGTAAATACTTTCATTACGGCCATGTCTGGATGCGAAGGACGCTCACTTAACACTAAGCAGAGCGGACAAAAATTAATTATTTCATATTTCTGTTTTTGAGCGTTTACCCCCTGGATGGTTTATTTTCAAACTCTGACAGCTAATAGTGCAGACGGCCTGGTGTTCTTGCACAGTATATGACTTCTTAAATTACTAGAGTAACGCTTGGCTGAGAGGTGACAAGGGCATCTTCAACACGTCTGTGTGAAAGTCAATATGACAGGCAGGCTACAAAAGGCTCATCAATAACACAAGTCTCATCTTGGACTCCAGGGGTAACCAAGGATACCCTCCCACCAACTTTCTGCAGATGTCATTACTGGGAAGAACGGTCCAAAAAAATGAGTGTCCCGGCTGACCATATCGAACAACAGCCTCTGTACCAGGCCACCATGGCTTTATTTATTTGGCTTTGTGGCGCTCTGTTTCTACTAAGTTTCCTGTATAAATTTCTCCAAAAAGATGTTTTTTCTAGTATCGTAACTGATGTTCGGCAGGGGAGCGTTTACTTTGAAGTCATTACCTCCCAGGCTAAACTTGTAGTCAAGTTACTATTTGAAAAGTTAGTTAGTTAGAACTCTGAATATATAAGTAGACACTATCTTTTTAAAATATTTCAGATAATGTGACTTGAAGCAGTAAATCAGTTAAACTTAACATAAATACAAGCAGTGAAGTAGAAAAATCATAAATTATATACATGGGTATACAACAAACGTCAGCTTTTAACTAAATGGGGAGCAAAATGTGTAGGGACTCAAATGAATCGGTGAATCATTTTTAAACACTTACATGAACCATCTAAGCAAAACGATTCACTAAATGATTCATTTTTTCAGAGAGCACATTTTCTCGTGGCTGCAGAATAATACAATGTGACAAAAACACAGATGTATTGAAGTGTTTTGTCACACTACATCATTATGTGTGACGTCTGAAAAAACGTAACTACTTCTACTCCCCAACACTTCATTAGTGTCCTCTTTCTTTCTGCCTACCGAAAGCCTAGAAAAACCCTCATCAAATCATTCATAAACTCTGGTTGGATTCTTTTGTTTACTGGTTGCTAGCTGCAACCGGGTGTTTGAGTCCGTGATCCTTACATCACAATAACGAAATCATAAAACCACACACGGTTCTATTCATATTTGTTAACTTAGGATAAACACTGTCACTTCTAGCTACACTCAGCCACAACTAACAAGATGTACTGATGAGAATAACGAAGCCCTTGATGTGTTGCTCTGGTGACAAAGCCCGCAAAACAAGAGCCCTCGTAAACCTGAAATGGCCCGGAGGCGTGCGCATTATCAAATCCAGCCTTCCATTAAAGTATGACACAAGCTTGGAAGATTCACAGTCTTCTGGGTCCCTGACATTCGAAGTGACCTCTTCGAGACTTTTGTGACGAGAGGTCTGCTGGCTCCCAGACTCACCAAAGACAGCGCTAAGCTTTGATGTACTGCCTAAAATGAGGCACATTAAATATTTTCCGTGCACGAAAACTTTTTTTTTTTTCTAAAGTTGGGTGGCGAATCTTTCCCCAAAGTCTTTGCCCACAAGCAGTGCCAGCAGCTGTCTGGCAGACTGCAGTGTGCGAACGCTCACCGAGCGAGAGACTTCACATATGCTCCTCATATGCCCACTGAGGTCAGCAGGGCACCGGAGTCCACAAACCCACCTCCTGATTCGCTCCAACACCAACACAACAAACACACACACTATCCCGCTGACAGACTCTTTGCGATAATAAAAAACTGACATGAGGCATAAGCAAACGCTGACAAACGGATATGCAATCGAGGGCGGAGCTTCCAGTTGGGAAAGCAGGAGTTGGCAGTTTCACACCGAAACTTCATTAAGACACCCAGAGTGTGATGAGAGGAAGGGAATGCTGCCATTCTCTCTCCTGATCCGGCAGACCAAACACGCTACGCCAGCCACAAAGTGCCACATTGTTCCTGAAGTGTTAACTGCGAGAGGGCCTAAGACTCCGGCGGAGAAAATTTGCTATTAAATGCTACAAAGTGTGTGCGTAACTGGTGCAAATTAGAGCGAGGGAGATGAAAGAGCGTGTGTGAGTGACTGAAAGGGGATATTACAGTTGCGACAGGAGCTACTAATGAGCACAAAATCATATGAGCTGTCAAAGAAAGAAAAGCCTTTCAAATAAATGCACATTTATTAGAGGGAAATGTGCCTGAACTCTGGAATTGTGGGTAACTAGGCCTTGCTTAGGGCAGAGGTGCAGTCATTACAGTTAAATCAACACTCCAGGGTGCTCTGGGAAAACTGGTGGCGTGTTAATCGTACCCAGGAGACGTGGAGACGGGTGCTTCTGGATTTTGAGCGGTCTTGAAAACTGCTACTTTGCAGACGCAGAAGCTTGGTGCAAAACATTGGATGAATTGCTTGGTTTTCACTGAATTAATTTGGTTATAAGAATATGCAAAGTCTTTAACAAAATGAAATACTTGCACCTGTCTCTAATTTAAGCAAGACTCAACCAGACATGGTATATTTTAAAACAAATCCAATATACAGAAGGTCATGACCCTTATTTATTTTACTCTCCACATGAAAAATTCCACCGAAAAGCCCTTTAGGTGTTAAAGGTTGGAAGGTTCAACCAGACCTCTGGCCACTGAACAGACTGGAAGCCTTTCCTATCAGATCCCAAAAACAATATTATATTATACCAGATGGTTGGGATACTTAATGAACTGTCATGGCTTATCATGACAGAAGTGCCGCAGGTGGAAACAAAGAAATTAAGGATATTTTCACAGTGAAATTCACCACTGGTTAGAAGTAATCTAAACACATAAGAGAGTCGGTCTTCAGCTGCAGTGCGCCCCTCAACGGACTTGTGGTTCCCCAACGAATATAGCCAAGGCACATACACACACTCACACCATATGTCCATTAATCATGTTAATGTTTATGTAAACTCATTATACTGGATGAAAGAATCAGCTGCAATGCTGTTCAGCATTCAGATGTGGACACATATGAAAAGAAGGTAATATCTCAAGCCTCATTTAGAACATTCTGGATATAATCAATGAAATGTGATTTTACTCAAGTCCAAACTTTTCAAACTCTCAATAAAAAAACTGCGCTGAAACTCCTCGTGCATTAGACAGTTTATAACAGGCTACATAGAATTTATGTAAGTTTAAACAAATAACTTAAAACTTGCAGTACTTAAAATTGATTTATTTCTGGGATATACTGAATATATCCCATACTGATATTAACATAGATATTTTGTTAAAAACTGAACCTATGCTTTAAATCTATATTTCACTTTAAGAAGAAAACTGACCTGATTTACCAACTGCAATAGCACTAAAGAGCAAACCTGATCAACTGAACAAAGGTAACATAAAAGGCATCATGCAATTTTCTTCTATCAACACATCTTATTAAGAAAACTATAGTAATTTTTCACAATAGTGTCCATATTACACAAAATACTATTACTGTATTAAAGCCCATTTAATCCCAGTGGTAACATTTATGACCTGTATTCACTTAATGATCTGTTGAGTTACTTGATGTGAAGCGAGTTGTGCAACTATAAATGGGGTCTTGATTTCATCTGAACATTTTTTACATGCTACAAGACCAAAGCTGATTCATTCCAGTTTGAGAGAGATCTGAGAGATGATGTCTTTTAAAGAGCTTATTATTGATGCATTATTAAATCTGCTCTCTCTCAAATATTTACAGTATATGTAATCATATAATTGACCAATGGGAAACTCAGAGCACTGCTGTGATGGATTAATTCCTATTATAAAATTGTAGATTTTAAAGCATAATTGCAAGTAAAAATAAATGCACTTCTTAAATTAGAATTATATTTTCAGCACATTTGCTTGTTTGTTAGGTAGATAACTAAATGAATATTGAAACCTTGCAAGTGCGCTTTTTTGCCTTTTTTTATTATTTTTTATTTTATTTTTCCAAAACAAGTTTTTATTTTTTTATTTTTTTATTAATAGCCTACTTCAGTGTTTAATACCATTCAATTCTTGTAACATGGCCACTACTGTATGTTACTCACAAGCCAACAACAGCTGTAAAAAGAAGAAAAAAAAACTTTCATTGCATCTCCCGCTCACAATACATGAAATCGCGACGGTGCCACTGTCTGAACAGAGGTCCGCGTCGCTGTCATTACATTATTGGCATTCAAATAACGCGATAATAGGCGTACTTACAGTCTCTCGGCATTCCTCGGGATTCCCCTGGGCACCGTCCTGAAGCCTTGACCCTGACAATCCACATGTGAGCCCGAACAACTGCACTTATGCGGGCATCCATTCACAGCAGAGCACAGCAGCCCGCACAGCACAGACACTGTCCCCCAATACTTCACCCACCGCATCATAAATCCTCTGAGGCTGATAGCAGCCCAATAACAAAAGAGAAAAAAAAATGCAAAAACAACTAAATAAATTAATGCGTAGGCTATACGAAAAACAAAAATGTATCCGCGTCTCTTCCACAGCCAATTAAATCCCGCGCGCGAGAAAAAATAAAAATAAAAATACAGGTAGCACAAGGGGTGAAAAAAAACTAACTTACAGATGAGCTACAATGCCAGCATAAAATAGTTCCAACTTTGAAAACTTTTGCATCAGAAAAAGCTTTGCTCATTCAAACGCGCAGTTGCATCTGTCTCTCCACACCGCTGAAACATGCAGATGCGCATCAAACGTTAGAAAAGCACATCGCTAACTAGGGGGGGAAAAGCCCTTAAAAAGTCTGCAAAATCATTCAAAATGTCCAAAATGATTCCTTCTCATTCTTCACCATTTGCGCTTTTTTGGGTCCAGCATGCAAATCCTCATTGATAGTGATTGAGAAACTTCAGCGGAGCTCGTGCCTATTGGATTTCCAGCCCCCAAACTCTGCGCTCCACACTCCTACTGGCTAATCTGCGTGATGTCATTCAGGGATATTTGGGGTCTCGACTTTTTGAAAATTGTTGTTTTTGACGCAATTCCAAAGAGTGTGATGTTACTTTTAAAAAACTATATCTCAGAAGAAATCAGCATGGTTAATCCTTGTGGATCCATGTTTTAAAGCAGTGTAGCAATAAGATTATAAGGAATGCTCTTTGTTCTGTGTCCTTACCAGCAGCAAGATATTTTTGGTCTTCTTTATTTGGTAATATCTCTTGGGTTAAAGCATGGAAACTGCCAAATAAGTTTTGTATCAATAACAAAATTAAGGAAGTGTCTTACAAAATACTTCATAGAATTTATCCTGCTAAGCATGTTTTGGAAAGCTTAATATTTCATATTCCTGTGAATTTTGTGGTCAGGAAAAATAAACTATTTTGCATCTTTTTTTTTCCATTGTATTTACTCAAGATTATTTTGGTAGGATTTGGAATTCTATATTAC
The DNA here is from genome assembly GCF_936440315.1 of Barbus barbus. Classification (NCBI taxonomy): domain Eukaryota; kingdom Metazoa; phylum Chordata; class Actinopteri; order Cypriniformes; family Cyprinidae; genus Barbus; species Barbus barbus. The sequence goes on along the minus strand of NC_136761.1, from coordinate 26,087,449 downwards.
CAGAAAAATTAATACAAAAAAAATTGTATATTTGATGTACTTTTTTTATACAGAAAAAGAAAATTTGAATTGTAAAGAACAACATATTATACATTTGTTTATTTTGTTAGGAAAAATCCATATACATAAGAAGAAACCAAATTTTGCACATTTTATAAATGACTTTAAATCATATGTAAATCTCTTGGAACAAACAAAAAACAAAAAAGCATTGAAAACATGTAATACTCAAAGTACTGAAATGTATGTAATTTTCTTCCTTTATTTTTTCTCTCTCTCTGGCAGCTAATTTGATTATGTGAATATGTAATACCTCTTGTTCTTGTGGCATTGAATCAATAAAGCATTAAAAAAAAAATTGAGAAATTGTTGGGACAGCTTCAAATATCTCAGCCCGCTCTAAACGCTCTGTAACTTTGAGGGTCGAACACAAAGTTATGAATTAGAAAGCACCGTGCAAAAAGAAAAGGCACTTGTGTAATCTACATTTTTGGAAATCACAAAGATAAAAATCGCAATAAAACAAGACTGATATGATTTTATATTTCAATAAGCTTATATTGACCAGCAAGAAAGGTTTGCTCATATATATATATATATATATATATATATATATATATATATATATGCTAAATCAATATATAATCAAGTAAATTAAATAGATAAATAAATACACAACCAATAAATGACTGTTTTAACTGAGAAAGTATAGTTATTACTAAAATTTAGTTTTATTATGCACTATATACAGTATGGAGACTTATGGAGGCAAATATATTTAACTATATCATGCAGTGATTCAGAAAATTCAAAAAATATCTTAAGCAATTTATCTATTTTTGTGCAGATAATTTGAGTCACTTCAACTCTTGAAATAGTTTCACATGATTCTTTCTTTTTCAAGATTTTTGGTCCTCATTTTGCTGTCGTAGTGCCCCCGTCTGGTGAGAAACTACATCTAAACTCAAATTCCTTCCTCACTATGAGAAAGCACTAGTTTCACCATATTGAGAATTTTAGAATGGTTATGAAGTTTAGTTTTTTTCAGCTATGGTTTGTTAGTCATTCCAGACACTGTCTTTGTATATTCACCTGGAATATGCAGGTTGCAGGCCTTATATGCATGCATGCATAAACATGTCAAGTCGAAAGACATTAAATAGTTTGTCAGAGCAATTTACTTTTAATAATAGATTAAAGGTAAGTGCTACACAGAAAATATTCACTCCAGTCAGTAAAAGATTACAGATGTCTAGATAGGTTAAAGATTCACTCAATAATTTAAATATTTAAACGCTGTGTTCAGACCCTTAACGAGTAGCATAGAATCCTAGTTCAACACACTGAATCAATTGAATCAACGCCCATATGCCAGATTCATTTACTCACATTATTACTTCCGAAAGCAAAGTGAGGTGCATTAAGCATCTGCTGAAGGCTGCAGGTACGTGCGTGAAGTTAAGCTGCAAAACATGTGCTTTACACTTCCTTTAATGCACACACACATGGCCGCGAGTCCATAAATCTGTGATTTGTGTCAATAAGGGGGATGTGCCAGATTTACAGACTGCTTTATTCTATTCACTTGTTCACGTCAGGAGTGAGGAATGTCCAGAGAGCTTCCACCTGTGGAGAATGAGCGTGATAGGGAGAGCAATACTCTACATGTGTCTGAGCTGTCTATCAGCTTCTCAAAGGTCAGACTTTCATGTGAAAAACTCTTACCCACGGAGTGACCCTCAAACAGCCATGTTGCACACTTAAGCACGATCAGGCTATACGGCAGCAGAAGCTTTCTGTCTTACGCACTCAGATGTATGTCTTTATTAAGGAAGAGTGACATTTTCTTTGTAATTCTCTAGGAACTGGACTGCAGACAGGATGCTTGTGCGCTTTGAGAGGCTGAGAAAAATAACAGCTGCCCTTAGGCTGAACATTTTCAGAAAAACATACACAGTCATAATGTGCTTAAAAACCGAGCATATGACATTACAAATAAGACAAATTGAACAAAAAAATAAATTGTGACTTATCTTTTAGTCATAACTTGGCTGTTCTGAAAAAAGCTGAAATAAGTTAAAAGGTTAGTCATCAAATTGAATTGACCTATGGTTTTATTGAACTACACATAGCAATGAAATATGCACTATAAATGTCAAAATAAAGGATCTTATTTGTAAAATGATACAAGTTTTGTGAGTTAAGGCCGGACAGTTGACATTAAACTGACCTTTCCATTTTATGTATTGCACCCAATGGAAAGCGAGTGGCCAGATTATGGAAAATCTTGGCATGGATGGTGTAGACCAGCACTTCTGGCAGTGAAGGGAAAGAAAAGGGCTAGCCAAAGACCTGTCTGAGGAAAAAAGCCATTAGCATACCATGAGACTGCTTTTAAATGGAACACTTGAACATAAAAAGAAATCCAAACTTTTCAGCAAATACGTAAATCTCTCAGCCTATCCATTTGCCGTGAGGGGGAAGGGGGTTGGTTTGCCTCATATAGATTTTCCCTCACTCCATATATTCCCTTTCTTTGTCAGTTTGTATGCATTTTACATTGTCGTTCTGCTCTGTAGCTTTGTAACCGAGAAGAGCAAGGAAGGATTTCCCATCTTCCTGGGTGGAAATGTCCTCCCTTTAGCTAACACAGAACTGAGAAAAACAGTCAAACATTTAATTCCACAGCAAAATTTATTTTATGGTTCATAGATTTCCAATTCTGTCCCATTTGTATCCCAGCCAACAGCTGTTAACCCACATTATGGATCTTAATTCTTTCCCACAAGCAAACGGAGCACGAATGGGAAGTTGCTTATTTCTCTCAGGCATCAGTTTGCATTGTTGTCTGGCACCTCTGTGAACTGCTGCTGGGTGATAATTGGAAAGACAGCCTCCCTCTGTAGCATCCTGCTGTCTGCACAGTGGCCACTTCAACCAGAGGCCCAAGCTTCCTGTGCGCGAGTCTCCAGAGCCAACTCGGCGTGTGCCCATGAGGCAGCAAGACCTCAGCTGCTGCTGCTGCTGCTGCCACATAGAACTGCTAATTACATGCATATTGTCCTAGCTTGTACGAACAGGGGCGGGCAGGGGCGGAGAGGGGAGAGTATCGGGAGGTGGAGAGTTGTGACAGGGGCCTGCCAGGAACAACAGCCTGGGGTCCCTCGGACACACACTCTGTCAGGGCCTGGGCCCCGTGAGTTTCAGACAGCCAAAGGCTCGGCTCAAGTTGTGCACTAATCCACCGAATGGTAATGCTCTTTTTGATTCTTGTCCTTCAGTTTTAGCAAACAAACACATGGGGAAACTATGGCCAGATGTTGCCTTGCAGAATGATTTGTTTGTAATTCTACAAGCTCACATTCCATGGGAACTGCTCGAGCCCTGCAGACATCATTGGTTATGCCAAACCTGAGGTGTTTTTTTTTAAACAGAGTTAATCTTTGACCTGTCTCTGATGTCAGAATTTGCAACATTTGATGTTGAACTCTGGGACGCAAGCATTCCTGCAGAATTTCCCACTCGCTCTTTTTCAATTACTCATGGCTGGCAGGCAAAAGAATGTTTAAAACGATGTGCGTCCTATGTAATAGGAACAATGGGAATGAAAGTGAATGGAGAAACTCCAACAAAAACAACAACAACATCCAAGGCTTTTCTTTCCAGTTGTAGGAAGTGCACAATTAGATGGGCTCAGTGCTACAATCAGAAAGGTTTTGTAATGTGGAAGTGGTTAATATGGTTGATCTTTTTCAGAGAATGGGATGAGGACTGGATGGGTGGGAGGTGGGATCTATCTGGTGCCCTTCCGCTCCTCGTGCCTCTATCAGGATTAGCCTATAAACAGTTCCATATGTGGGGCTAACCCTGACGCTACAATGTAAGACTTTTTCCACCGGTATGACTGGAAGATTGATGATCCAATTTACTAGGGAGTTATCATGGACCCGAATGCTCAAAAGAACTATGAGGAGAGGCCAGCTGTTGGCTCTTCTGCCTCAATTTTTCCTTTGACCGGAATTTCATCTACATACAGGGAGATGGAGAAGTAATGTTCGTGTGGTCAGATGCAAGTCTCTCAGTGCAGTTGATAAACTTTACACTCCTCCTGTGACTGTTCCCAGAGACTCACTCAGGGGCTAGACCAATATCCGTCCAAGGGAATAAGGTTTTTTTTGATGGGATGATTATTGGTTACTTGCATAGAGGTCTTAGCGAGAGTCTAATGTTCTCGCTCATCTCAGCGTGCTTTAATCTAATCAAAGAAGAAACCAAAAACAACACCCCACAAAAACACAAATCAAATTTTCGCATTGACATCTCCAACTGTGACCTCATAGGCAGTCTCAAACATACAGCAAAGCCGTCACTCATTATTAAGATTCTCCCCGACCAAACGGTCCTACCCGGACTACATTTGCGGTTCAGTAATAATCGGTAATTAACACCAACCTCTGAGATCAGCATCCTGATTGAGTCCAGCATATGCAGGCCACATGCACTGACCTCTGCTTCTTTCAGTCTGCTGCTCAAGAGCTGTTTACATAGTGACGTCCTACTAGCATTCATCAGACCCTCTTTTGGGAGGCTTTAAGAAATTTTGGACTGAACTTGTACATTTTAGCCAGGAGCAACCGTTAGCGATTGGCCATCGGAGAGCTATTTGTAGACATCACAGCCAGGCCTGTAGACACTGCAGCCTTCGGTCTTCATGGGACTGCGGTTGACAGAGCTGACCCTGTGCTGGCCAGCATCCATCTCTCACAGCACTGTGATTGCCTGACGGTCTGTTTTTGATTCTCTCCTGAAATTCTGTCTGACCAGAAATTGTAATTAATTATCAAATCTTTGCTAAGTCTATCACTTTCCGGCTTGGCTGGACACACAGTTTCCCCCCATTGGCTTTTTTTTTTTTTTTTCAGCGAACCGAAATGAAGCCAAATGCAACACAAGTAGACTTTTTGAGGGTTTCACGGATTTAAATCAAAGAAACAAAGTTTTGGGGGAGCGGAACGGGGGTGTGCTGGACAAGCTATTGAAAAACAGCAAGGTTTGAAATCCCCAGCAAGGCATTTTAATTAACCTGACTTGAAAAAATGAATTTTGTCCATGAGAGAATGGTAACAGGACTGAGGGCTAAAGGGTCTCTGTTGGTAACAGCGAGAGGGTGGTTAAGAAAGCCTCACGGTTCAGAGAGGGTGAAGTCACACAAAGACTCAACAAGGCTAAACAATGACCTCCCTTTCTCACTCAGACTTTTGTCAACATGAGAAAATTAGAAATGCTACGCATTATTAGGAGAACCCTGGAAAGTGGAGGTCGAATGCCAACCCCTTTTTCATTGACAGGAGAGTTTAGCAACTGTGTTGCTGTTTACTTTGAATGGGCTGGAAATGCCTCGAGTGGCCTGGGCCCAAAGAAAACAATGTTCAGTGCTGAACTGGCAGTGGGAACTCAATTCCTCAGCAAGCAAGCGGGCCGCAGTCTGACATGGGCACCGAGGCTCTTGCTCTATCAGCCTGATATTATGTTTACAGCGGCTCCACTGTACAAAGGAGGAGAAAACAGATGAGAGAACAAGGCTGAGCTGAGCAAACGCAACACTGTGTGGTGACTAAAATGAGTAGGGAAGGACTCCAGTCCATAAAACCGCAATTGTGTGCCATTGAAGCAATAGTCTTGAGGCTGATTGAACTAGATAAGTTGGCCTACTTCTGGATACAGTGTGGGGATCGCAGTGCTTTTGCAACTTTCTTTGGAAACTTCGACAGCGATTACCACCGAATGAGGCACTTTAACAATGGCACTAGTGTTGCAAGGCATATGTGGAAACAGGAATTTGACAGGATTCCATAGGAAGTTAAATGTGCCAATTCGCGGTGGGTGCTTTAAGTGTGGCTTATAAAATGAGCCCCATTGGTCTGAATGGGCTATGTGCTTTTGATTATTGTTGGTGTGATCTACAGGACTGATTTCATTAATTTATTCCACCTGACTAAATATATGCAGTAAACTGTGTGCTACTACTGCTTGGGTCCGATGCAATGCATTTGCCTGTCTCTCCTACTCTCTCTCGTTGTGTGCATTCTGGATGTGGCGGTGAGGTGAAGGAAGTGATTATCAAAGGCAGACTCAACTTGTCAGAATGTATTAAAGTTGGATTTAAACTATACCACCACTTTGTATCATCACTTTGAGAGGGGACACCCTCCTTGCCTTGCCATGCCCATCCCAGGCTTCAAACTAATCCAAAGAGAGTATAAATAACCAATGTCAACCATCGAGATGATTCATAATAAAAATAAATAATCTTAAAATTCTTGGACTGGTTTTGTTTAACTTGGATTGGCAAGAGATGCTAGGAAACAGGCTCAGGTTTGAAGGGCCAATCTTAAACATGACAACCACGAACTGCATGTCTTACACTGGGTCTATGTATCTAGCTTTCTGCCATTTCTATTTAGCCTTGAGTAAAGTGATGAAAGGGAATGCTAGGGAAAGAGGAGGAATAAGATCAGGAAATGTTGCAGGCCAGATCTGAACATGCACTATCAGCACCACACTTCAATGTGTCAGAGCATGAGCACTAACTTCCAGCTTCCAGAGATCTTTGATCCCTTTTCCAATGTAGAGAGGTAAATAGTCACAGTAAAAACAGGGGCCTTACAAACACATTTCCACATGTCACTTTGTCTAAGTCAAAAGAGGGGCCAGCACAAAAATGTTCTTTCCTTGTTTGAACTGCCAGTTCCACTCAGGTTCTCAGTAGACTGATGGCAGAACCACAGAGGAATATGGAGCTTCCAGAGATGAGAGCCCCTTGTGTAAAACCCTGTCATTTACTAGTTCCTGAAATAAGAGTAACCTATCTTTTCTGCAGAGTGGCCATAATAAGTTTGATATCCCTGAATGCATTGCTTTGAGTGATGGATGTGACTGCAAAACACTTGCAAACTCTAATGAGACATGCAAACTCTAACGAGAGGAAAAGACTTAGTCTAGATAACAGTCATGTACAAAAACAATTACGAACATTTCTCAGAACTTGCGTAAAAGCTCCAACAAAAAATTTGTTAAATCTATGACAGACCCGAGGTGATGCGGTTCACTGTCCCGGTCAAAGTGTTGACTGGACGAGGACAGTGTATCAAGTCCATGGTCATTTAATACTAAATAGTCACAGCTGTATCTTGACCCCAAGTGCAGGATGGAAAACGATTCCAGGAGTTGCTGTTGCATGGCTCTATGTTACCAAGCACTATCCTCTAAACCTGCAATGCTAGCCGGTGTAGTGGGGCAATGATGCAGTGTAGGACTATAGCTATAACACACATACCAAGGAGTGAAACTGGCCCACCTACTCTCAAATGAAGTAACTGCTGTCAAACCACAGCAATTAGCCTCCTACACTTACCAAGGAGGCCACGAAGACCCATGCCACAAATAGTGGCCTAGTAACCCTACCTGGCTTCTTAAGCAAAACTGGCTATCTGCTGAACTACACCATTGTAATGGTACTCCAGTGTGCCCAGCTTAACAAACCAAAACAGCATGGAAATAGAATTCAACTATGCAATTCCTTATATTAAATAAAAAGTCATCTTACATCTAGAGGCTGATATTCTAGCAATACAACCATGTGACACATAGTTGTCCATGACACCTATCAGTATAACCTAAACAAAAAAAAGCTTTTTTTATGTCCTCCATTCAGTTAACTGCCTTTCTTTCACATGGCTGCAACCAGAGCCGGATTTACCTCTTATCGTGACATAGGCAAAACAAAATGTTGGCCCCCCTTCCCTATTAAGATATAATATTACCATCCCAGCAAACAAAAATATTTCGTAATCAGTGTTAACCATTACAGTGTTTTCTATAGCAATAAGTGCTTGCATTCAGTCAATAAAGATCAACTGAAGTTCTTAATTTATTTGAGATCAGAGAACGACGTCGTAGCCACATTACTGCTTCAGGAGTGCATTATTTCTCTAATAATTTTAACGGCCTGGAGTCACATCCACACCTCAAGACATTGTTCCGATTATTATTTCAAGACATTTGTCATGTTTCCGTCTTGAAATTTCATGTGTGTTGCACAAATTTCTTACGCACCTCATAAACCTTCTTTTGCATATTCCATATTCCTAATAACAGAGGATTGAGCCAGGCTAATGCAGTTATTAATGCAGTCTAACGCACTTATTAGAGAGAGAGACAGAGATTAAGCGCGTGTGAATATACCTGCATCTGTGCGTTTCTCAGCAGCAGCTAAAAGCGAATTTTTAAGTTGAACTGCTTCAAGAACCTCCTACTGAATCGGAGAGCTGTCATGTAGCTTTTCAGCTGCGAAACTATTTTATTGATAAATTTTCAGGGCAGCGCTGACAACAAGTTTCTGTCCGTGACTCCACGTGTGTGTGCGAGTGCATATCTGTACTGTGTGTGCGACAGAGAATGGGAGAAGGAAAGCATGATTTCCGTATATAAAAAGATGGAAAACATGGAAACAGGCATTTGGATAATTTTTTACCTTATTGCTTTTTTATTTGCACAATGTCTTCTTCTTGCACTTTTGGAGATAGCCCATAGTATAGCAAAAATATTATATATTTTCATTGTGTTTGGGCCCCCCTGGACGAGCGAGCATAGGCACGTGCCTAGAATGCCTATGCATAAATCCAGCCCTGGCTGCAACATACTTTATCACCCTCCACCATCCTCAGCTCCACCTATTGTCTGACACGTCTTAGCCTCTAGCTCTGTTCCCTGTTGTTTAACTTGTACTCAGGGATTGCAGTCTGGACATCTGTTTAATCCATCTACTTTGTTTTATTGCACCTTGCTTTTGATTTTCAATACATTAGTTATTGTATTTGTATTGTTTTATGTTTCTTTAAGTATACTGGACCTGTTCTGTTACCTTTAGAGATTTGATTCACTGCATTCCGCATGCATGACTGGCAGAAAGTTTGCTCAGAAGATAATTATATGACTAACATTACCATAATTGCTTCAGTTAATAAAGAGATGTTTATTTCAAGACAGTGGTCTGAATGAATGAATGCAAATGCCTCCAATAACTTGTACAGTCAAACTAAATTCACCTTATGGAATCATCCAACATATTCAAGTGGAATTTCCCATTTGCAATCCACTGAGCAATAGTTAGTGATATGGAACTTAACCTATACTGTACAAAAACAAATCCTGATAAAATTAAGTGTAAAGCAAAATTACACCATTTATAGTTTTTCAAACATATGTGGTAAGATTACTTTTATTAAACCAATTAACAGGATCTTAACTTTAGCGTTACTTTCTCTAAAAATGACAAACATTTTTTACATTGTAGAAAAATAGAAAAATATGACTCTTTAACTGCCAAGAAGCTCTTGGCCATCACATCTCATATTTTTAATAAATACCGGATCCCCCACATGATGACATCAGTGATTTAGAGTTGCAGTCTGGTCAAGGTTACAGTCATGTTAATTGCACTTGGCCCAACCACTGTGAGTGTGGTCTGTAAATGGGATACTGCCCATAAAATCCTAAAATAGAGTCAGAGGCAATGACCTGTTTCTGGGGTCCACCATCACTCCAAATCCTGTGAAGGATAAATCAGTGACAAATCCAGAGACAGCTGCACAGCAAGACAGTGTGCTTACAAATTTTGAAAAAAATAAATAAAAAAAAAACATTCAGAAAAAGTCTTGCTGCAGAATGGTATGATGAATAATGATCTAATGATTGAGGTTAACTGTGATTAACTGTCAACTTAACTGTCAACTCATTTAGTTTCTCAACGATGCAAGACTTTAAATAGTCGAGAAACTAAATAGTTGGTATAAAATCCTCCATTTGTGTCAAACTTTAGATATAGTTTTGTGAGGTGCTGTAAAAGGTGTGGCAAGATGTCAGATTTCTGTGACTTTGACAAGATTCAGGACCAGTGTTAGGAAACATTACTTAAAACATGTTACATTATTGCATCTTTAATAACATAAATAAATGTTAGATTTTTACTTAACTAAAATGCAAATTCATCAAGCTACTACGTTTTTTAGAAGTGTCTTCCAGAACGGTAGCATGCTTGACTTGCAGGCATTTTGTTCAAAATTTGTAGCAAAATATAGAAAACTTTGTTCAATTATTGTTTTGTTGCTTCATGTACTGTATGTGTGTGTGTGTGCATAGCAATGTAAAAAGGTAACATAACATTTATTGCAAAGTAACAAATAGACTACAAATTACAAAAAAAATAAAAGTTAGATAAAAGAAGAGAAAGTGGCATGTCTAAATTATGGGTGTTAAAGGACAAATAACATGTTAGCTTGGTTACCTAAGGCGACATACTCCCCCAAAAACAGCTTTGAATAGTCATTTTTAATGACTGTAAGTACTATTATTAGTAATATGAAGTTGATTCAAAACACATCCATATAATAATTAGGAAAATTCAAACAAACAAAAAAATTTGAAAAAAAAACTTAATCATTCTCTTTCTTTTTCACATGTACTAATTTTCTTCTAGAATAGCAAATAACAAATTGAAGTCCATATAATCTTCATATGTAAACCCTCAATCTCATAATTTTAGGTGTGCATTGACATTTTGAATGAGGTCAGGAATGATGTTTATCCTATTTAATGCTTGTGCTATTATGAAATTATTATCAATATCCTTCTGAAACCCCCCATATAATTTAGGGTCTGCCTCCTAATACCTGTCTGAAGAAAAGAAAACGTTAGGATTGAGAGGCTGAGTTTCTTTTGATTAGTGTGGCAGATCTAAAGGCAGGAGCAGAGACTCATGAAGAGTGAATGGATGGAGGTCAGTGGCTAATAGCAAACACCCCTCACTGGGGGCTGAGCAGGGGGTCTATGAGAGGGGCTCAGTGGGTGTCTGAACCAGGCTAATATAATGTAAGGGAAGGGCTTTGTGCAAGGTCTCTGCCAGACTTCCACTGAGCCGCTGCCGAGCCAACATGTCTTTCTGGTCTTCCTGCTTTCACAGTGCATCTCCTGAGCTTCTTGATCACCGCTGAACTTATTTAAAGCTCCTGCTTCTCTGCATTTCCTCTCCTTTATCTCAATCTGTACTCCTTGCTAAAGACTTCCCTGGCTGGCTGGCACAGGTGATTCTCATTATGTGGCTTTGAAGTGGGAGTGGCGCGGGAGGGGAGATGGTGGATCAATGATAAGCCTCCGTTCTCCTGCCATGGACCTATTCCCAATGATTCCCATTACTGCCATGCCCCGGCCCAGCATGGGCCTGCTGCTTGCCATTAAGACCCCTCCATGCTGACGGACAGAACTTTGTATCCAGGAAAAAAAGTCTGTGCAGAATGAAAATGCATCTGTTGAACAATGACAAATTATTTCCTTATCGGTCATGGAGACCATGTGGACGATCTCAAAAATAGCTCATGTGGTTGTGTTCGGTACTGGTGCTATAGGTAGACAACTACTTGTTCTAGCGCAATGTAGTCCTGTAAATCATGCTCACATTAACCGTTTCTTTATCAGCCATATAGTTTTAAGGTACTCCCTTGTCTTCTCATTTACATCCGGGTTTTGGAAACAACACAGGGTTGATCCAGAGAACAGAGACAAAGACGTGAGAAAACACAGTCAGTGAAGCTGAAATGGCCCCAGTCGAGGGTATTACAGGCATTTAGCGCTGCCAGGGAAAGTATTAGTTTGAAGCCTTTACGTTTTGGTTAGCTGCTCTTTATATCCGGCACGATTTATCACTGTTTTGATTGCCCTTTCTGTTATCGCACCGGCAGTGTTTTCACTGGCCATGAGGAATGTGAGCAGGAATGTGTTGATGTTACTGTAAAGCTCAACACACATCTCCTACTCAGCACCTCCATCTCAGACCGATAAGAGACTCTATCAGATTGAAAAGAATGTAACTGGCACAACCTGCCAGATGTCTCGCTGTAACCCACTCCCTGGAGTTAGGGGCCCCTAATACATACAAGGAGCCGATGCAAAATTTGGAGACAAACTTTTTGAATGATACAGAAACTCAAGTAAATCAAACCGTCAAATGGGACCTTGTACCAAATTCTATGGCTTTAGGGAATAATGAGAAATGCATGTGGACTCTAATGCACTGTGTCAAGTGGGCTTTAAGGTAAACACTTGACTGACTGGACTGATATTGAACATGTGATGTTGGGTGGGATTGAGTATGGAGCACCTGTAACCCTGGAACCGAGGGTTATCTGGAAAGACTTGCTGGATCTCAATCAAGCTTTGTTCTATCTTTAACACCCTTGCAAATCCACACATGCACGCACACAGGTTCCTTGTTAATGAAGCTCAGAATACGAGTCGAAGAGGTCAGCTTTACAGCAATGGTGTCCGCCAGACCTCATCACTGCAGTCCTACATCTGAGAGCATAGCGTCTTATTTCGAATACATCCACACTCGAGAAGAGAAATGACATTCCAATTCCTCTGCAGGTTATTTGTCATGCTGCCACCTCCGCCTGCTAGCATCATAAATCAAGACCTGCCTTTGGAGGATCTCCATTCAGGTCGCTTTAATCTCCAACCCCTTTTATCAAATGAAACCGTCCCTTTCCATGACAGCGCAAAGTCCCAGCACTGGGCTACTGCATCTCACCACCTGCTTCAAGTTACAGCAGACGTCTGGCCACTGAGAGAACTTCGAACTTGCCGACAGGGGAAGCAGAGGCTAGCGTCGGGTGTCTCAGCTCCAGGTGTGACGTTCTGTTATTGGGGCCTCCTCCATTTCTTCTCTCTCAGATGTTCTCTCCCTCCCTTTCTCTAAAGATGGGGTGCCTCTGGAGGGGTGTTTGTCTTGAGGTCCCGGTACAAGCTGTTGTCTCCAAATGAGGCCGTAAAGCACATGATGTAAAACATTCATCCTGCGTATCGCTCTGTCTCTACTCCTGCCAAGGCTGGGTGAGCTGTACAATAAAACATCAATGCTGTTGTCTGATTCATAGCCACATAAGGCCATGGAGGAAACACACACACGTGATCACAGCCATATGTGTCTGTCTGTGTGTTACCGAAAACACATCTGACAATTATACACACGTCATCTTAACGGGTTGATAAATGATGCTGCATTTGAAGAGCAGGAAACTTTGACCAAGTTTATAAGATTGTGCTGAAGTTACATTAAGTAGGGGAACTGTTAGGGTAAAATTATATGTTCGAATGAACAGTTAGCAAAATTTGTGTGACATGGAGAGAGAAAATGCATTTATCTTGATTTTACAAAGAGAAAGTAGTCATTTTGAATATAAATCCATGTAATTATCCAGTTGCCTTGGTTGAATGTAAACTAAATTGCTAGTTGTAATACAATGCTTGACATGAGCTGATAACTGGGGAGGCTAAGCTGCAAGTTTTCCTGTTGTGGTTCTTAATACTAGATTTTGTACTTAATTTCATTTCAAGATTTTAATTAAGATGCTTTGCACAGTAATTTCAGGTCAGTTTATTGAATCATAATCCAAGTGGTATGCCTTCACTTTTAACACATGCGGATGTTAAAAACCCATTTATACCTTCATAATGTTTCAGTTTTCATGACCTGTCATAGATTTCCTTTCCCAAGATAATAATAATAATGAGGAAATGGCACAAGCTTGTAAAAAAGATATGTGGTGGGATAACCAGGATCAGTCTCGTGATTAATCCTGCTTTGACTAACTCCGCCGGGAATTCCATCAAAAGGCCAGCGATTGTTTAATTGCCATCCCTGTTTTTCCCAACGCTTTACCTCCCTCCTTTCTGCCGGTGAGGGGGTCTTGCTGGAATCCGGCAGCCCCCACACACAGACCTAGAATTGCTTTCAGATGTGAAGATCAGGTTCAAGAGAGGGGGATACCAGTGTACCTAGCGTGGTTTAGGACTGGGCGAGTGCTCTTCAGTGCATCTGGGTTCAACATATCGGTCCTGGGGAGAAGATCTTTGCATTCATCCCCATGTCCCACTGCTGCTTTAGTCTGATCAAAGAGGCAATGAAAACTGCAGATAAGACGTACGGATTTGATTTTAGCCTTTCTTCAAACGGCAGGCTTTATCACGAATCCCAAAGCCATCAGACTGAACCACTCGCAGCGCTTTACCTCATTCATCTGGTCTGCGTTAAAGATAAGGCCAATTTTAGGGCCATTCTACCCACTTTATTATTGATGGATCCAATGGGGGTGGGGAGCCGGATAACATCTCATTTGTTGATATTTGTAAACAACATTTCAGTGGAAATACAACTGACGTGGGAGTCTGAAACACCAGGACATCGAACTACAGACAGCTCACTGCATGCCCATAGAGGCATGATGAGATATCCTTTTTTCATCTTTTCAAGTTTATTTGTATAGTGCTTTTTACGATACAAATCGTTGCAAAGCAGCTCTACAGGAAATTAAGTTTCCACAATATATTTATATATTGCAGAACCTTAATATATTTAACTTATGGCAAAATTTGGTAATTCTGTATGTTGTCTGAGCGTTGGCATCCTCTGAGGTCCTCTGAGGGGTTGCATCATCTTTTCTCAGGTGTTCGGTCATCTCAGATCATTTAAGGGTTGGATCCAGACTGAAGCTTCTGTAATTCTTAGTTACAGAAACAGAGAAACAAATAGAGACATAATTAGCGTAGCTGCTGTTCCATCTAAGCAAAAATTATTTGTTCAACCCAAGCTAAAGAATAATTTGATCAGATATAACTGCAGTACAAGATTATAAGATGCATTATGTGAATGCTTGGCTAAAGAAAGGCTGCTTCCATGTTGCCATAGAGTGGGTGTTACTTATCCAAAGATTGACAACTGGAAGATAATCAACAGCTGGTGCGGTAGAGGAGGTTAGATGAAATGGCTATAGTGGTGTATGGTATTCTTATTATCCAAAACTGGGGTGTCAGATTATAATCAGCACCACACCTGCTGAGCTTTCCCAGAAGCCCCTCTGAATGAGGCCAGCGTTAAATCCATCTAATAGCAAGTTTTCAAGTGAGACTGGATGCAATTTCAGCTTCTGATAAATCCAAGCATTCCTATTGGATGCATATTTGGCTTCTTATTTAACAAGCATGCATTTAGTAACAGGCTTTTAATCTGCCGAGCTCTTTGAAGAAATTGTTCACAATTAAAAAGAGTTAAGAATAGAAGCTGCTTGGGGTGCTGCATTTGTTTACTGCTGTTAAGTAGGAATTCAAGCAGTTGAAATTCTCTCCTCTACAACTCCTGCCTAGCACAACAGCCCAAAGATGATTCTTTTACACGTTTTACTGCCAAACAGTGTTGCAGGAACACAGTTTGCCAAAACACATTTGGCAGTGCAAAACACACACTCTAAAATGACGATACATTTTTTTTAAGATGCTCCTGAGGACCATTTTTGACTTCCTTTCCTCTAGTATCCACAAGTGCCAGCTCTTTGGGTCCAAAGGGCAATAACCAGCCCCACAAAAAGGCTTTTTGGCAACAGATATAGACTGGTTTGAGTTAGGGAAAAAGTAGCATGAAAAACAAACGCATGCTGCTTCCTCACGCAATTAAACAGGCGTGGATGCCACAATGCTTATGGCCCATAAGGCAGAATAGAGCAATGGTTCCCTTCCTCAGTGGCCTTCTGCTAAATGAACGCACTACCTTATGAGATCCTCTAGTCAGCAAATAGCTGCATGCCTCAAACCAAATTTCTCACTGAATTCCTCTATTAATTCTTTAGAGTATGACAAAACAAGATAATTCAACAGAATCTGAAAACTACACAGGTACATAGGGTAAGGAACAAAAAGTACTACTATGCATCATGGTACATTAATAGTATCTGATTATTTATATTAAAAAATGCAATCACAATGTTACTTTCACAATATTTTCAAATACCCCTACAGAGTGAAAAACTATATTAAGGGGTCACCTGAGGACTCATCAGTTTCTCCTTTTCAGCTATATTTCGACTGTAATGTATTTCCATAAAATCATAAACACAATTTTGCTGAAAAATTATGACATACAATGCCAAACATTACTGATCTGGTATGTAGTTTAACACATGATGATTTCAAAATGATCACCACCTTTGCAAAACCTCACCAACATTAACCAGATAATTCTTCCATGGAAACAAATCAGTAGAATTGGCAACAACAACATAGAAAAAAAAAATGTTAATAATTTATTATTAAAATGTTATTATTAAAACGCTAAAAATCCAAACTATTTATTTATCTATTTATTTATTTGTGAGTGAGCGAGCGAGTGAGCGAGCGATAGAAATGACAAAGCCATAAATGACTGTAATATTTGGTTTGGCATTTTGAGAATCATCCCATTCTGGTACAGACTGAGACAGCTGTTGTCTCTTTAAAATAACAGTGCAGATAACATAACTTGAGTGATG
This sequence comes from Barbus barbus, assembly GCF_936440315.1. Lineage (NCBI taxonomy): Eukaryota > Metazoa > Chordata > Actinopteri > Cypriniformes > Cyprinidae > Barbus > Barbus barbus. Next base: position 26,071,037 of record NC_136761.1, on the reverse strand, counting down.
GATCACTTGACTGACTGTGGAGGGAAGAAACAGCCTACAGGTCAGCAGTGCAAATGGGAAGAAAGACTTGACCTGTTTCTCTCTATTCAGTTGTGATCCTGCATGTCATTTCAAACACTGTACACCTTGATTTAAGCAGCAGTGTTTTTATGTGAAGGTCATACTCTTATATAACTATATGTGCTGCAATATATAACACAGCACTCCCGCATGGCTAGTTTTCTTTCAACGTGGTGTGGAAAACCTTTAGCGATAAATGATCAATGGAGACACACTGACCTGGTCAAAAGATATCAGACATTTTATTAGGCAGAGAGAAAGTGAATCTCGCTCTAGCACCTCTCAAGGCAACATCTGGACCTTGTCAAGGATGAGCGATTAGTGTAGTGTAGGAGAAAAAAATAGCCAGAGAGAGACCAAAAAGTTTTCAATAGTTATATGAAAAACATATCATTCAGGTTTACCCTAAGGCTGTTGTTTTGTACAGTTCTGCCAAGATCCTCATCCCAAAATCAGGAGGTGCTGAACTGGCCAGATGAATGGATAAAGAAATGTGGCTTATGTTAAGGGCCTTCAGTAGGACACACTTTCATTGTTCAGGCTTTGCTCCCCTAAACTCCGGCCTCTCCTGTTACTCATCTCAGGGAAGCAGCAGGTCTAGAGCTGCAGATTCTGAGAAAATTAGGCTTTTGTTTAAACAAAATGGGGTTGGCACAGTAGCTCGGAGGCATAAATGTAACCACTAACCACATAATGATACAGCATGACTTGCAATGAAAGCCATCCCTATAAATTCACTTAAAGAGTAGCTGACATGATTTTGTCATTTTTGGATCCTCCAAATATCTTTGGATCAAATTGCTATTTTGTAAACAGCGTTTATTTATCTTAGTGTGTGATCCTCTGGCCGTGATTTGTTTGCCCATGTTCATGATTCGAGGCTTGAATTTCAGAAGAACGCTTAGACTGTAGAAATCCAATCTAACTCTGTGATTAAAGCATATTCTAACTACTGCTTGTAATTTTATTCATCCCAGTCTCATAATATGGACATAATATGTGGATGCATTTGTTATAAACAAAAGAGCCATGTTGTTGGGAGCTTTATTTCAAAGGAAATGTTTGCAATGTAAAATATACACTGAACACCGTCTAGTATGTGAAACAATACTCATTATATCATTTTGAACAGTAGTATGCTATATTGTTGTCCTTTGACCTCATCATGTTGCAAGTTTAATGCTGCATGTGTGCAACAGAAATGAAAAATAGTTCTTAATTTTTAAGCCAATCCTATCTATCCATCTATCTATCCATCTATCCATCTATCTATCTATCTGTCCGTCTGTCTGTCTGTCTGTCTATCTATGCCTGTCCTATAGCTACAAATGAAACTTGCAGTTTTTTCTTTAAAATTTCATTTGAATTGCAATCTTGATTGCTATCTTTATTCAAATTTAGGAATTGATTTAAAATTTAAAATGGATTCTCAAAAGAGTACTGAAACGCTTCTGTGCTCAGCTGGGTGATGCTCTTTTAAAACTGTAATTATAAAGGCAATTAGGAAGGCTCTTTATATAACCCAATTTGAGGCGAAGCAGGACAAAAAAAAAAAAAAAAAAAACCTTGTTTGCCCCATGTGCGGCATCTGTGGTGCCTATTTTTGAGCACACTGCCCCCTTGTGGACTATAATAATGATCTTGGCCTAGGTCATGGCATCTAATTTGGCAACCAAGCAGATATTTTTGAGGCATGCAGGCAGACGTTAACATTGTTTGCTCAAGGATAAATCACGACCTCATGGGGCGCCACAGTCTAGAATGCTTTTGCTGTCATGCCCAGACACTTGCCATTTACCACATAGTTGTTTTGTTAAGGCAGCTTAGTTCTGCTGAAAGTGCTTCCCTTAAATCACAATGGGCAGAAGTGAAATGAAGATAAAGACTGTGGAAACGGTAATCTAGACTGCAGGAGGGACACATGGGGACCAGGGTGTCACCTCTCCCAACCCCCTACTCCTCCTCACACAGCTCAGTGTGGAAAAAAAGTGACATGTCAGCCCTTTTATAGGCCACGGACTCATAGAGTTTGCCATTAAGCCACAATCTGTTTCCTCAGCACCTTCCCAGCAGCCCAATAATTCTGAAGCCCCCAACCATACCCCCTCCCCAATGCGAAGCTTGGTCATCAATCTCTCACACCACTCTGGACTGGAATGGAGCCTCGGTTTAAGGAGCTTGACAAAGCTATTTTGGTTTTGCGTAATTCCACCACTCCTGTATAAATTTTGGTTTTGATTTATTGCATGTGTTATTGCTTGTCACACACATATATAAATCAATCAGAAATAATCAAGCAATAAAAAGTCTTCAGGAATTCCCGTAAGAGCATGGTTTGAGAGATTTTTGTTGGATCTTCATAAAGAGAATTACATTCTATGATATCATTACATCTGTCAGATTAAATGAGGACACAGACTGGATTTAATTAACTACTTGAAACAAAGCATAATTGATTGGCGTAACTCAAAGAATGCAAGCTATTTTGCTGGCTGCAACAGTCTCTGCTATTAAGGAATTGCTTATTACCAGAAACATTTCTCAGCTAGAAAAACCGGAAAGCTGTTATGGCTATAATCGTTCCTCAATGGTTTTGAGTACTTGATGGAATGCAGCCCCTCTAAACATTTAGTCTTTTCCCGAGATTGATCAAGTTAAAATATAACATGTTTCTGAAGTTTTTATGACGTGAAACATTTCTTGCTGTGTGGCTACATTTCTCAGAGATTCCTATTCCAGGGCTGGAATAACTACCGATATTCCCAAAAAAATAATTGGCGTATTATTTCTGCGGATGCCAGAGTGAAATGTACATTTGGCACATAATAAAGCATGAAACTCAAACCAATTTTTATCTCTGCGAAAGTCAATTACTGAATATTTTAGGAATTAAACGTGGAAAATTACACGCTTGTCATAATATTTGCAAACTGTGTCAAAAAAAATGATTTTCAGTTGATTGCAAAAGAAAACCAGGTTGAGAAATTACACTTCATATTGTCACACACTGGATGGAGATGCATATAAGGATGAGTATGCGAAGAGCTTCTTTATTAAACAAACTGAATGCAACCTCAACATTTAAGTGCAATAACTCAGATTTAAATGAAGCTCAATAAACTGAGGAATCAATCGCCCTTATCTTTCCATTTAGAAGAATCAACTGGAGGAAGACAGCCACAGGGCTCCAGCAGGTAAGTGATAAGACAGACGAAGAGCTTGTAACTTCAAGACCAGACAACGAGGGTATAGATTGAGTGGACTGTTATAGGGAGATTGATTAGTGGCAACAGGTGAGGAGGATTCCCTGATGGAGGTCAGGTGAGAGTGATTGCAGATGGAGTGCAGGTGAGTGGCAAGAGGGATGCTGGGAATTGTAGTGCAGTTTGACTGGTGACTGTGACACATATGGCCTGTTGATTAAAGCGGCCGACACTAGCTTAGAACAAGATTATTCTCCATCATATGTTTATGTAGGCAAAATAAAATGGATTTAAAATCATTCTGATCATCATTTTTAAAAGCCAGATCTTAAAGTAATAACTTTACATAGTGACTTAATATGTTTGTGCTATTAAAATGGCAAAAACCTTAAACGAACGTGATATTTATGACAGAGATGATGGTATGTAACATCAACAGCAGATATACAGTGCCCTCCATAAGTATTGGAACAGTAAAGACAAAATTGCTCTGTTGGCTGTGTCAAGACATCAAGACAAATATGATTAAAAGATGAATACGCGACAAAACTACAGAATGTCACATTTTATTATTAGCTGTTTCAACACATACATGTTTTACCAAATAAAAAGAACAGCACTTTTAGAGTTCATCCCACTCATTGATGTGAGCATAAGTATTGGGAGAGTTGAACATGAGGCAGATATAAAAGATTAAAAACTATTATTTAGTTGCAGATCCCTTGCGCACAATCACAGCAGTGAGTCTGTGACCCATAGACATCACCAGACTCTTGGTCTCATCCTTTGAAATACTTTCCCCAGCCTTTAATGCAGCCAATTCCAATTGTTGCTTGTTTTGTGGAGTTTCTGCCTTTACTCTCCTCTCCAGCTGGTGAAATTCATGTTCAATCAGATTTAAATCGGCAGATTGACTTGGGCAATCTAAGACTTTCCATTTCTTTGCCCTTATAAATTCCTTGACTGAACTGGCAGGGTGTTTTGGGTCATTGTCCTGATGCAACATGAAGCACTTCCCAATGAATCTGGTGGCATTTTCTTGAATATTGGTAGGCAAGATGTTTTTGTACCCTTCCAAATTCATTCTGCTACTGTCATCATACATTGTCATCAGTAAAGTTGAGAGGGCCTGCTCCAGAGACAGCCATGCATGCCCATGCCATGACACCACCTCCACCATGCTTTACAGATGAGGCTGTATGCTTGGGATCATTTGCAGTTCCCTTTTTTCTCCACATTTTTGCTTTCCCATCACTTAGATAAAGGTTCATCTTTGTCTCATCAGTCAATAAACACTTTGCACAGGTTAGATTTGTGTGAATAGCCTCTTATATACCAGCATGCAGATACATGAATTCACAAACTGGTGAATAAATAGGATCTATACATTTATTGGGGTGTCTGGTTAACAAATGCATTATTTTTCATTATCTCATTGTTTAAATCATACTGAACAGCTTGATTGCACTGGTCTGTCACCGGCTGGTCTAAATAAATCAGGGTTTTGGGTGAGGTAGAGGCATTTAGAGCTACAGCATTACGAGGTTGTCTGGAAAACATCTAAATTAGGGAGAAAAGGAGTTGTGTTTTTCTTGAGAGGACTGATGGTGGTTCAGACTGATAAGAAAAATCAGACAAAACAGAGGGTTGGAGCATATAATGGAGAAATGAGCAGAGTACATCTGTTGAACATTATGATCCTCAAAAGCACATCTGAAAGAACAGGCTAATAAAGATACTAGGCTCTTTTTATTAAAGCTGAAGTGTGTAATTTTTGGGATGTTCAAATACTTTTTCCTTGCAATTTAATATGTCCTTTTTATATGCAATTTAATATGACTTCCTTGTCGGGAAGTCGTCGCCTAATGGTTAGAGAGTCGGACTCGTAATCCAAAGGTTGCGGGTTCGAGTCTCGGGCCGGCAGGGATTGTAAGTGGGGAGAGTGAATGTTAGCTAGTCCACCACGACTGAGGTGCCCTTGAGCAAGGCACCGAACCCCAACTGCTCCCCGGGCGCCGCAGCATAAATGGCTGCCCACTGCTCCGGGTGTATGTTCACGGTGTGTGTGTGTTCACTGCTGTGTGTGTGCACTATGGATGGGTTAAATGCAGAGCACGGATTCCGAGTATGGGTCACCATACTTGGCCGTATGTCACTTCACTTATATGCAGAGACTATAAAAAAGTCATTTGTAAGTTGATTTTGCCAAAGAGTGTAAATATTGTCAGGCTATGCTTTCAAAACATTATGAAAATATTGTTTGTTAAATCAGTGGTGGAAAGAAGGAGGCTGTATCCAAATATACATACTATATAGTAGGCTCAGTGAAACAATGCAACTGACACTGATAGGTCACATGACAATGACAATATGACAAATGTAATGCATACTACACACATTCATACTATACCTTATTTTGCAACGTGGAAGTAGCCTATGTTTTTTTTTTTGTGAATGTGCGAGACCTCTGATTCAGTTAAATAACTAGTAAATTAGCAAAGTAAATGCAGTAAATGGTCAAATAATTTGCGCAACAAACAAGTTGCACATTCAAGTTATAAATGGCTGCACCCCCTCTCATGTTAAAAATAAGGTGGCTAGATCATAAATTTTTAATGACTGCAAGTAATTACTTATTCCTTTTATTTATTTGGGATGCAGTCAGAGTGTTCAGAAAACATGTTTAAAAACCAGGCCAAATTCAGAACAGAATAGCTTTATATTTTATTTACATAGAATAGCAATTCAGAATGCCACATTTTCAATATAATACTGAACCATTCGGTACAACATCCACGGTTCAGTAGGTGCTTGTGAATTTATGAATTATGAATGAAACATTACATGCGTTTATAGCACTTAATTAATAATGGCCAATCGATTCTATTTTGGGTAAAAATAGGAAAAGTAATACTTTTCTCAAAAGAAATTTGGGTCACACTTTATATTAAATGGCCTTAACTACTATGTACTTACATCAAAAAATAAGTACAATGTACTTATTGTGGTCATATTGTATTGTAAAACACTTTTGCTGCTACTGAGGTGGGATACGGGTAAGGTTAGGGACAGGTTTGGTGGTCTGGGTAGGTTTAAGGGTGGGTTGAGGTGTAAGGGATGGGTCAACAGTGTAATTATAAATGTAATTACAAAAATGTAACTACATATAACTATTTTTAAAAATATAAGTACAATGTAAAAACATGTATGTGCACAATATTGAACCGTGGGCTAACTATATTGTTGCATTTCTTCTATATATCTATATCTATATATAGCCTATAGATAGAGTAGTATATGCAGTTCTGAAACCACCATTGGTGGTTGTTAGTGGTGGAACAATTACACACTTTAAAGGGAGAGTTTACCTAGAAATCATTTGCTAACCCTCATGTTGTTTCAAACCTGCACAACTTTATATCTTCTATAAAACAGATGATAAGATAGTTTGTAGAATGTTTCAGCTGTTGTTGTTTTTGAACGACTCTCACAGACTGCACATAACTTGGTTAGCATCAAACCTTTCGCTAACATTTTCGTTCATCTCAATGAGAGTTTTTTGCCTGATGAACAGTTATGAACTATTTGCGATATGCTGCTTGCAAAAAAGTGATAAAACACAATGTGAATAACCAGATGGTGTAGTAGCATATCTACTGGACCACACTAACTAGCCAAACCCTGTCCCATTGGCATTGATTTCTATTATGGGGATAATTATAAGTGAGTACAATGCTAAGTCAAAGACATCGCATCCCTCATAATAGGGCCTGGATTCTATGAATCAGTGTGAAATACTGCAGTGATTCATGCCAGGATTGGTAATCTCTGAAAAATCTCACAAAGCATTCCCTCCTTCTCATTACAGAGCTCTTAAAATGCAGGGCCACAACAACAACATTGGCAGCAATAGCAACAGGGTAAACAGCAGTGACTGTGTGACAACATAGATGAATGGCCTTCGAGCAGAGACACAGACCACAGCGGATCAAAGACGGAGCGCATGGCAACACCAGAAAACATACAGTGGAGTGTGTTATCAGCTGGTCTGGGGGCTCTCCCAGAACTTATCTTCCCCTCTCCTGAATCTCTTCCATCAGCAGGTAGATTATACTCGTCACCTGCGAGTTCTTCAAAGGCGTGTTTTCTCTGCTTGTGCTTTAGCAACAGTCGTCATTGAAAAAAGCGATAATTGTCAGAGGTGTTGTGCAAAGAAATGCCCTTTTGTTGACTCCTGTCAACGCTGGAGATCTGACCGCAAGCGAGCACGTTATCCAGCGGCAGGATCGCATCGGGCCCCGTCACGCCGAGTCCTGTGTAGTTCAGCCAGGGGGAACTGGGCTGATATCCTGAAAAGGGAAAGGAAGAGGAAAGAGCTGGAACGCTGGCGATGATAGTCACCTTCCCTCCCCGATTATCTTTGGTGATAGAGGAAACGTGCCTCGCTGCAGTCCGCACACCCATGCACTGTCAACGGAGGGAAAAGTCTTTAGTGCTCCCTTACAAAAAGCACTTTTGTCTCCTATCTGCTTCCAGGAAAACCCAGGGTGTTGGAGATATGGTAAAACAAACACAAAACACGCACTCCATCCAAGTTTATGTGCAACAGCACGGGCTGAGGTAACCGCCTGGCCAAAGGTTTAATCATTTCTAATTCCAGGTGAGAGAGTGGATATTATGTACTGAGGGTGAGAGCTCTTTGCAGAAATGAGCCTATAAAAAATTAAAACATGAGGAAAGTAATGTCACATAAAGGGGCGCAAAAAACGAGCGCTTTGAATCAGCACGCAAGGCATATAGAAAAAATAAAGCACTTTAAATTGGTATGCTTTATAATTCATAGAAACGACATTGGTGTGGAATGCTTTTGCTGTGCGCAAAAACCTAATACATTTTTCATGCTGGAACACTGTTGATAAGTATGGATCATGACAGATGATTTACAGGTAGGCAAACCTAACGCAACATGGAACGCATATGGAGCAAAGAGTCGCTGTTTTTTTTCTCTGACTTTAAATTCAGATTTTCTCCTATGAGACAGACCATCAGGCTGGAGAAAATGACAAATCGTAGTTATAATAATTCTGATAGTGTTGCATGGTGTTTGTCACCTTGTGGCAGGAATAGTGTTTGTGTTAAGCTTTCATTTCCTCCATAAATGCTGCAGCATGCATTGTACCAGCTTAATGGGTGTGACTGAGGAACAGAGCGGCTATAAATCTTCAATCCGACCTCTCGGCAATGATCTTGCGACCGCTGCTCACCAAACACTGCCAGTCCTTTGCAGTTTGACTCAAAATATTTCACTGGTTTGTTATTTTTGTATTTTCCATTTTTACTGCAAATGCTTAAGCGGCGGGCATGTGTGTTCGTATAATTAATGAACTGTACGCTCACTTGTGTGGAGTGTTGCGGTAAACATGATCTTTACGAGTGCGGTGGCAGAAATGTTCTGACACATCCTGGCAGGCCCAGTGACCAAGGACTGAACTGGAAAAGTGTAGTGTATGAAGTCATAACCTTGACGTTAGTGTATCTTTCAGCACTCACAAAACAGGCCGGTCAGTTTGAGTGACCTCAGCTCTTGGTGTAGGCTGGCAGAATGGTTTTGTTTGGAGACAACTAGAGGGAATCTCTCAAATCAAAGTAATCAAGCATCTCATGGTCTATGATGTGAGTATTTTTCTCGTAGGAAACAAAGGATAGGACGTCAAAGTAACAAAAAAGATGTCTTTAATGTAAGATCAGTAGTCTCAAACAGGCAGAGTTTTGAACTGTGGCATTCAATCTGTTCCACATTGCTGCTTATAATGGCCAAGAACCACCCAATTATACCGTGAGTCCGACTGACATAAAGTTACTTTTTTTGTTTTTACATGCTATTTAGGGGTGGGTTATCTAGTTGATACCACCGAAATAGGTCAAGGTAAAAAAACATTCAAATAATTGCACAGCAGTGACAGTCAGTGGGCAGCTTGGGAAAATACTCCAATTAAAAATACTATAAAAAGAATATAGTATAAATAGCCTTTCTGGCAAACCATAAGTACATTTCAGAAACTAAACAATTCTCTATCTTTTGCTACTTTGCTACCACACATCTCTAAATATGTTTTCAAGACTGATGCCACTAACCTCAACACATTTTGGCAAATACAGGCATAAAATTTTCATAAAAACAGGTCAGGTAAACTGCCACTGGTTTCAAAAGCTACTATGTACTGTGTCTACTTTTGAAGTATAAATGATGCACTTATAAAATACTAATGTGTACCTTTACCCTGTTTATGTTACGGAATAGGGACTCAGACAGTGTGACGTGATGTGAACGGGTTTTATTGACAGACTTGAGGTTAAGCAAAGAAACAGGTGTTCAGGAGGAATGGTAATTTGGATATCCTCTTCGAAACAGGAGACACATAACAGGAGAAACCACACACCTCACCGACACAGGGGACCAGGAAGAGACTCGGGAGCTGACAGACTTAGGATCGCTGCAAGACACACTTGGGATGAAAAACAGCAGTTAAGTAGACAAGCCGGTAAGTATCGAGCATAGAGCTATGATAGCTAGGCCTCTTCATAGGAACGATTCACGTAGTATGGTAGAAACGTTGTAACGAGACCGGACACTGGAGTGCTGTGAGGTGTGTGTTTTTAAGGCTTGGCTAATGAGTGAACAGATGACGTGCAGGTACGCTCAATCAGTGGCTAGGTGGAACCAGGTGCGTGAGTGCATCGTGACTGGTGGAGAGATGACAGATCCGTGACAGTTTACTGTCAGTTCCACTTTTTGAGCATAGACCTGAAAATGACATTTCCAAATTAATTTGTAAACATTAAATTACAAAAAAGTTATAGAAGTTTACATTTGTGAGAACATAAAATGTAAAAATTAAAATGTTAATATTTTATAAAAAAACTATATATTTTACAAAATATGTTGGTCTTTAAAAATGCTATAAAATCAAAGCTAAAATCTGAAGAAAAAAAAAGAGGTTGATATGTCAAAAAATTAGCTTTCAGTAAGATTTTATTTGGGCGCAGCACAAAACCTTTCCACTAGATGACCACAAAACGCATTTTCATATATGGTTTGAGTAATTTGAAACACATTTTTACATACTTTTCAAAATATTTCTGAAGTAGATATCATATTCAGAAGTATTATGGGCAGTATGGCAGTATTCGATTTGAATTCAACCTCTAACAAAGACTTGAGGTGAGACCCTGGACTTGGGTTATAGTTGCTGCTGAATGTATCAGTTTTTATTTTATTTAAAACATTTAAAACACAGACCTTTTTTACTCAAAAACCTTAGGGCAGTGGTTCTCAAAGTGTTGTACGAGCTTTCTCTAGTGGTACTCAGAGGAATCACTAAATTAAATATAAATTAATGTTAAAATTAAATATAAATATAAATGAAAACGCAATACATTTTAATATAATATTTATTTAAGTGAAGTTTTTTTTACATTTCAGTACAGTACAGTTTTTATTTAACTTTTAGGTACATTTTAATTTAATAATTTAAGTTTTTTTTATTTACCTGTTTGTAAGCACTGTTCAGTGTTAATGTTCAAAGTGTATTTACTATGTTAAAGTGGCTGTCAACAATACATATTTTTATTAGGAATAAAACTGCCTCGTTTTTAACTGTGCAGAGCTGTAGTTGAATAGATAGGCCTACACTGTAAAAAGATTACTGTAAATTTTACAGTAATTTACTGGCAGCTGGATGCCAGTAAAATACTGTAAAAAGGTTTACAGTATTATTACTGTAATTGCAAGAAACACTCAAAAATCACAGTACCCAATAAATGGAGCGCAATGCTCTCTGAGGCTGAAACTATAAAATCAGTAGACAAACATCACCAACAGTCAGTCACCATGGGGGGTGTTTGAGAAGATGTCATAATCTGGAAAATCTGACTACAAGTCTTTTCTAAGCGAGTTTTCAATCACACCTACAAATGGAGACACGCACAAATGCATGAGCAAGCAACACTTTAATGAGCTAAACAATGACACGTGGATCCGTGGAGTGTCCAACAGTTGCCCATTGTGTAAATCTGGAACATGGTCAAAGCGAGAGATACATGTGGCACGGTGTTTGAGCGGTGACTAAGAAACCCACACGGTTGTGATTACGGTGTGTATGAATGCTCATTGAGTTTGTTAACTCGGCGTGGCTGCATGTAGTCATTTCTGGGTCGGCCAAGGTACCCTCCGGCTATGTTGAGCAAAATGTAATGCTTTTACAATCTGGCCCATAACATTTTGATACAGGCTTATTTCCCCAGCTCATGGTAAATCTCTCCCCTTTCCTCAACAAGCCCCCCCCCCCCCCCCCCCACACACACACACACACCTGGCAGGGCCGGTTCTCTAGGTACCTGGTTTTATCCAGCTCAGATCCAGATGTGCAGGAAGAAGAGCACTATGGCTGACCGAGAACGAGTCTTCTTTATCTATTCTCATTCTGCATTCTCTGTACTGCTTCTCTGAGAGGCTGAGGTCAAATGTACTCGCTAAGAAACTCCTTAAAAGGGACCTGGAAATTGTATTGCCAGACGCTTTCGGTTATTTGTGCCCTAAAAATCCTGTAAAAGGAAAAAGCTCAAACCACAGCAGAAATTACTGAATTCTTTCATAAATGCCTACATTCGTTCTTGCCTGCACCATTACGCAATAGTGGCTTGGCTTGTGCATTCCTTGTTTCTTACACTACAGGACATCTATTTCCACCTTTAAATGAATATATTGCATAACAACTGACCACCGATTTACATTCAGATTCAAAACTGAAGGTCATTAGTAGGATTGGTTTAAACATTTTGATATAACCGTGCTTCTGAAAAAAATCATTTTATTATGCAGTGGGATTCAAAAGGCCACATTCAAATCTGGGATTCAATATGGTGATGGGTTAAAGCAATAATAACGCTAAAGAAAACAAAGACATTTTGTGACATAATATATATATGTGATTCTGATTGGTCAATCCTGGCATCCAGCGATCAGATTGTTGCTATGTTCGTCTTATTACTAGGCCGATTGTTTTGTACATGGAATATTATTTCTGGAAGCTACAGTAAATATTGTGAAATATATTACAATTTAAAATAAGTTTTCTTTTTGGACATATTGTGAAATGCAAATCTGAGTATTCAGCATCATTACTAAAGTCTTCAGTGTCTGTAATCATTCCAGTACGCTGATTAGCTGCTCAAGAAACATTTCATATTATTATCAATGTTGAAAATGGTCATGCTTATTTTTTTTGGTAACCGTGATCAATTTTTCCAAGATTTTCTGATGAATAGAAAGTTCAAAAGAACAGAATTTATTTGTTTTCTGCAGTAAATATCTCTATTGTCACTTTCGATTTAATGCATCTTTGCTGAAGACAAGCATTATTAAACGAAAACATAATAAAAGATATTAATTAGGTCCTGATCATCTCTGACTGCATATTATCCTTTACATATTTAAGATGCATAATCATAATAGCATTATCACCAGTACTCAGACTGTTGAACTCCACTTTATTTATTTGTTCATTCTTTTCTCCCTATATCTTGCGTTCCCTGATTTTATTAGAGAGAACATGTTTGTTAACGCTGCCAAACCAATGTGAGCCACGATATGCACGGCCGCGTTTCCCTACAAACCTAAATTTGGACTTCGAGACAGAGTGTTGTGCTGAATCTCCATTATACAATTAGACAAGGCAATAAAAGTGTGACTTATATAAGCAAAAACCATGGGCAGCACACCAGCAATATTTTATTTGACATGGATACCCCTTTGCTGCAAACAAACCACAATTGCCTCACATCAACCCAGACTGTTCGTTCTCATCATTCAGCCATGATTGCTGGTGAACTACCAATTAGCAGCTTATGGGATGCAGCTATGCAAATGCGGCCTGACTGGGCTTAGACGCCAATCAATGGTGGACTGAACTAAAATCAATGACACAGTTGACATGTTTTAAGGGGCTCTGGGTGAAGCCCTGCACGTCTCTGCCAGCCAAGAGATTATTTTTGCTTGTGGTAAAATGAAATGGAGCCTTACTCTCAAACCCAACAACCCAAAAACTCTTCCTGCTCCAATTCTCTCTTTCACTTATGACCTATTTCCAATCTGACCAAGTCTTACTCACAGAGAAATCACTCAGGTAAGGAAATTGTGAGCCAGGGACATTCTACCAATCTTCAAGCACATCTGCACAGGAATCGAGACACAGCCAGGAGGAGGTTGTCTGGCAGGCGAATAAAAGCCCGTTGTGATGTATGTTCTGATACTGCAGTGCCAATCAATCTGAACGCCCAGCTTTTGGAGGAATGAGCTCACTGTTTACGCGCTTAGCTTATTTATGTGTTTGGGCACATAATATGACAAAAACTGACAGAAGCAAATAGAAAGTGGAAATATTCATATTAACAACAACCAGGGGAGTTTTCTAGCCTGTGGCAATTTTTGAATACTATTTTGGATATAAAATGGATATAAATCGCATTTACTTGTAGCCCAGAATCATTTACAAGCGACACACGCAATAAATAGCTGCTTCATCTTTGACAAACAATAAGACATTTGCAAGTTTTATTTACTCTTCAACAGCAATGTAACAGAAATACAGAGCTGCCGCAAAATATTATCAGAGAAAATGACTCTTAGGTTGGTAGACGTCAATCCCATTGCATTTCATGCCCCTGAGACCTGAGATATGATGGTCTCTCTTTGTGGATGGTGTTAGTGTTGGGTGTTTGGGGGGACTTTATGTGGCCTACCGCAAATTCATATGTATGAGTGTGTCTGTGTGTTTATACAGTATGTGCTAGTCTATAGTGAAATACAGGGCAAAACATGTGGGAGAGCTGGAACAAGCCCTGAAGCGCATTACTCCAGGTTCTCTCGTTTTTCTAAGTTGAACTTCAAAGGTAGCTGAATCTTTTTCTTGACTCACTGGACCTGGCGTATCCTCAAACAGAAAGAGAAATATTTAGAGAAAAAGAAGTACGTTCCAGTCTGTCGCCTGCTGCAGAGTATGAAAATCAATGTAGCATATGAAAAGCAACAGACAATCATATTCCTGAAACGTTTTCATAAACAAAAACAGCTAACTGATAAAACAAATAATAAAAAATCAAGCCTCTAGCTCAGTCAATTAGGCTTGTTGTCATTTCCAAACGCGTTTCCTTGCTCATACTGCCCCCTCCTGGCCAACACAGGAACACAGAATGTTTATCGTCTGTCATTCATTGGCTGTGAGAGTCACGTCTTACCTAAATTGACCCCCTGATGAGAAACTAATTTCCCTGTCCTCAAAGGACATTATGGTCAGCACTTAACATAAATGACAAAGGTGACTCATGCTGTTGACTATCACACTACAAATGATGGGGTTCAGGAGACAAGGGACTAAATTAGCCTTTTCTGGTCTCCTAGTGAGTGATTCAGCTGCACTCATTTTAAATGAATGATTCTAAATGAAAGAAAATATCCATTCTGAAGGGATTTCTTCTCAACGTTTGTCCAAAGACAGATGTTTCCACTAAATATATACAGTATGTAGGTGGAGAGTTGTGATTTCATTACTGAAAGAAAACAGTGATTTCTCACAGGCCTGTTGTTTGGGCCTGGAACATATGAATTATTATGATTATATACCGTAAGCCTTTTGATTACTGTTTTTCAGTCAAGATGAAAACATTGTTCAAAAATGCAATTTCTTAACACCCTACTCCTGTTTAGTGCAGTTGTAGTTAGAGGAGAGAATAACAGGTTGCTGTTTCTGTATGCTGTAGTTTGTTTTATAAGGTTGGGCTGTTATCTGTTGCCATAGCAATGTATAGTTGACCTATAATGCGTGTGCAGCCTCCATTCTCTTGTGTCGAATTGATTGTTTTTTATTGGGGTTTTTTCTCGGAAGGAGCTGAAATTTACCTCACCAACATCAATAACCTGGAAACCATAGCAAGGAGTTGGAATCAAGCATGCATTCATGGAAGATTTATATATGAAATACATTAAATGCCAGAAAATGTGTGCATAGTCACAACTTATCACTACCTTATTTTTTAATTTCTCAATTGCTTGTGCAAAATTTACATGAAATATCTTTGCTACTCTGACAAAAAAAGAACAATTTAAGAAGATTTGTGATGCTGTTGTTAGAAAAATAGCTCTGAAACTGTTAAATCTATGTAAAGGCAACATTTTTTTACTATATATATACACATACATATATATATATATATATATATATATATATATATATATACACATACATATATATATATATATATATATATATATATATATTTACAATATGTGCAGTATATTTATCTCTTTATTTAATTATTTATTTATTGCTTTTTGTTTTTTTAATTTAAAAGTATGTAAGCGTACTGTAAATGAGACAAGACACAGCAGTAAAAACACTACACATTTAACTAATTAGAAGTATAAGACTCATAGAATGAATGAATGAATAAACAAACAAATAATAGTTTATAATTTGATGTTTGATCATGTTAATGGATGTAATTAATCCACGCATGCCTTTCATTTGCATGTTTAAAAAATGATAAATATTGTGACTTACTAAAAATGACTAACACACAATATAACAATGCGTTATAGTTTTTTTAATTGCCACCCCTCATGTATTTGTACAATATTTGTGTCTTCAATTTTATTTGTTTTATTTTCTTTATTTAAATCTGTTTGTTGGTAAATCATTGTTATGTTGGGGGTTTTTTCTCCCTAAGAATTAAAGTGGTTAAAATTAAAGGGTCTTAGTTGTGTATGAAAAAAATGACATTAAAATACAGAAAATGAAAAAAAAATGTTCATGTTTCCTATTAGTGTGGTATGTGGTAACAACAACCCTTGAGTAAGCTGTGTAATATTTTCAAAATCCATATTTACAATAAAGCAACATAAATGCAATAATGTATGCCCCAACTTTTGACTGGCATGCACGTATGGTTTTACAAAAACAGTATATAAAATGAGGGTCTAAGCTTAATTTTAGATATGGCCTAAACATACCCTGCATACCATCCATCCTAAATTCTATGTGATAGTAGTAATTTTCAATACTATTTAGGGCAGATAGGGTGGATAGTATGCACATTAGGACGCAAGCATAGATTTCATAAGCACTCAGCTGTACACCAGGCGACCACGCGATGTCTCTGTTTCCCAAATAACCGCAGTGAAGCGCTCTTTTACCTTGGTAACGATTTGTCCTCTGAGTCTGCATTATTGCCCTACTGCGTGCGCTTAATCGATATCGCTCATAATCTGTCTAGGAAATCAACGCACCATCTCTCAAATCCCACTCTGCCGCATGCATTCGGGTTAATATGCGAATAACAAAACCAATTATGTAATACTTCGCATAACTAAGCGCACTTCGCCTGCGCGGTATGATCGGAATGCGTGACGCGGCCTGTGCATGAACCTGTTCCGCGCGCCAGGACCGCAAGAATAGGTGATACTGAAGGATTTGAAAGCAACATCTGTCAGTGTCGCTTTCGAGTTCAGCTGTTAAACTCCACAGAGCGCTGACATGTTTGTGGTTGCGGTGTTTCACCATTCTGCGTCCAAGGAAACAACGCTGTAAACACGCACAGGTAAGAACGCAGGTGTGATGCACGCGCGAGACTTGACGCTGAGGGCCAGCTAGAACGTTCCCTCAGAATGAAAGTCCTGTCATTATTTACTCACCCTCGTGGAATACATGGAGGTGTTAGACACAATGACAGTCTCAGTCATCATTTAGGCTACTTTTGTTGTCTGGAAAAAGATGTAAGTCACTATCTGTCACTATAGCATCCTCTCTAATGTCTCTTCATTTGTGTTCCTTTGAAACAACATGAGGGTAAGGAAATAGTAACAAGACTGTTTTGTTTTTGTTTTTAAACAGTGTTGTTTTCATATTCATGGCAAGTAAATATAACTGCTCAAGTGTCTTTAAGGAGTTTCTTAATATATTTTTACTATAGAATTATGTTATAAATGCAAATGGATGGAAGTGTTTGGTTCTCATGAAAACTCACTGCAGAAATCCATGGCTAATATAGAAGTTTTTCTTGTACGTTTTATCACTGAAGGTGTGTTATCGCTTAAGATTTGTTAAAACCATACTCATAGAGTTTAGTGTTTTGTTTTTCTTGGTGATATATTAATAAATAAACTGAAAACCCCCTCCACATTATACAGCTGCGGTCTGATGGGATGACAGCAGTGTCTTCCGGTGGAACATCTTCTGAAAAACTAGTTTAAAGTTGGCATGAAATGGAAAGGAACCCTATCTATTTACCACATTCAATTGTTATTCCATATACACTTCCAGTTATATGACTGATTATTACTGTTATTTTGTAAACATTTGTAAGAATTGAATTAATCCTGCTTTAACTGGTTAAATTTTAAATTGATTTTATGTGCCAACTTTTTTTTACTGTTTATTTTTGTTTGTCTGTGTTTTCAGTGCGGTCTCAGACAGTGATTGGTAGATTACTTACAAATTGTAGTCTGTTATTGATTTTTAAATTAAATGACAAAAATGTAAATAGTATATAATCTGATCACAAGTACTTAATTTTTGTAGTCGGATTACGTAATCCAAATTACATGGAATAAGTTACTAACCAGCACTGGTCTCAAATTTATGTACACTGTAAGATTCAAAGTTTATGGTCTCACTTTATATCGATTTTCACCTAGAAACCTGATGTTAAGAACACTTCATGTCCATTTACACCTTTATTTTTAAGAGTGTTGTTAGGATGTATCTGAAATGGTTGGTTTAATGGCTTTTGTGCTTTAACGACTCTGACCATCAAGTTGGGGAGAATTTCCTGGTCACATGGGGCTTTTGTTTACTGCTGTTGAGTGTGTTTGTGAGTGTGTGTTGTGCACCAGCTCTTGAACTCCTGCTGTCCAATCAGCTTCATCCTGCTCAGGCGTCACTTCTTTCCCAATGGCTACTGCAGTCAATCTGTGTATTCATCAAAGCTTGTGTGTCTGCAGTGGTCCTATCTGGATCCCCACTGCTAAAATCCCACCTCCTCCGAGCTGACCCTCCCATCCCCCTTCCCACACACTCGTGCCACATGAGGCCCTGCTGTGTGACTCAGTGGACAAACTTACACCAGTCTGAGAGTCTGGGCCAGGCTTTCCCAAGCCACACACCTCAATTTGCCAGTGCAAGAGACACCCAGGGTTAGGCTTTCCCATTCTGTAAAGGTAATGATGCATTTGGATGTTTTCTTGGGATTGTTCTTGCAGTAAACCTGTCATTTCTTTACTCCTTAAGTAGAGGTTTGTCATACTGCAGTGCAGCACTGTGAGAGCTCTCAGTGAGTGAGCATACGCTCTGTGCTACATGCTGAGTTTGTGGTTTTCGCTTTGAGCATGCTGGCCTTGAGCACTTGCTACAAGTATGTTGTTTCCTTATTAATGCAACGGATGTGGTGAAGTTTGTGCTTAAGAGTGTTTGTTTGCGTGTTGAAGTGCTTGCAGTTATGTGTGCGTGTGGGTGTAGCTGAAATTGTAACAAATGTGTTGATAATATATAGACCTGTAATCAACAATGGCTGCACAAATATCATAATGTATGCTTAACCAGACTTTGACCTCACTTGTATTGAGTTTGTTTCTTAGTGGGTTCTCATGCACGTTTTAATTAATTTATCATAATGAACTGCTGTCTTTGGTAGGATGTTTTTTTTAAAGTCTTTAGACGCATACCCCCGGTTTCACAGACAAGGCTTAAGACTAATCCTAGACTAAAATGTAAATCTGAGCTGTTTCAAATAAAAAAAAAACTTGCACTGACTGATCTCAAAATATATCAGTGCCTTTGTTTCTTCTCAAGATGCACACCAGTAATGTTTTTTTCTAAAGCAGGTTAATAAAAAATTACTTAAATGTCCTAATTGAACTATGCCCTAATCCTGGTTTAGGCTAAACCCGGTCTATGAAATTGGGCCATGGTGTTTCACCCCCTCTGGATAGGTGACAATAGAGCACTCAGCCCTTTATGGGTGGTCCTTATAATGTGTGATGGCAGAGTCTGGTTTATGTGTGTAATCGGATTAATTGATGATCAGTTTTAACTTATTTGTGATAAGTGATCTTAAAAGGGGAGTTCATAAGGTGTGTTCACACTGACAGCTAATTGGACATACTAAGCAATCAGAAGTCATTGATTTTCACTGAGTCCTGGCTGTTTAATTTCATATTTTTCAAATGCTCAGTGACATTCAGTGGGAAAGCTCTAAGTATGTTTACATGAGCAGTTATTAGTTTGTGGGGTTTTGCCTAATTGAGCTAGTATTGTTGTTGTCTATGACAATTATTTAAACTATTGTAATTTTTAATTTGTTTAAAAGTGTTCAGTAATTGACATGAAGCTCATATACAGTGGTGTGAAAAAGTGTTGGCCCCCTTCCTGATTTTTAATTTTTTTGCATGTTTGTCACACTTTAATGTTTCAGATCATCAAACAAATTTAAATATGAAACAAAGATAACACATGTAAACACAGCATGCAGTTTTTAAATGAAGGGTTTTTTATATGAAGGGAGAACAAAATCCAAACCCCCCCCCCCCAACCAGTTATTAGGTTTAGGGGGCAAGCACTTTTTCACACAGGGCCATGTGGGTTTGAATTTTGTTTTCCCTTCATAATAAAAAACTTCATTCAAAAACTGCATGTTGTGTTTACTTGTGTTATCTTTGATTAATATTTAAATTTGTTTGATGATCTGAAACATTAAAGTGCGACAAACATGCAAAAAAATTAAAAATCAGGAAGGGGGCCAACACTTTTTCACACCACTGTATATATTTTCTGTTAGTTTTCAATTCAAAATGTATACATTTTTTCAGAGGTGAAGTATTAAAATTACTAAAACCGAAAGAAAAATTAAAGCTGAATTAAAAAAAAACGAATAAAATGACAAAGCACATATCTGAATTATTAAAATAAAGATTAAAAAAAAATCACAATATTAATACTATAATAGTATACAAATAATATTAATATAACACTGAATCAAGCTACAGAATATTGTCCAAGTACATATGATTGAATATTTGAAGGGTTAAATACATGTTTTGCGTCACCATCACACTTTTAAATAAATTTCATTAGAAATGTAAAACTGTTTAACCTCCTCTATTTTCTTTTTAGACATCCCTGCTATGGCGAATTTCCTGAAGGTAAATGTAGCACTGATGGCAGAGAGAGAGATTAGAGAGGACAAAGAGGGAGCTAAAGAAATGGATGATACCTTGGATGAGCCTGCAGAGGAAGAGGAGGAGGATGAAGAGGAGATGAAGGCACGGGCCGCAGCAGAGGAGGCAGCAGCCAGAGAGAGAGCCGCTCAGAGGCAGCTCATGGCGATGGAGGAGCTGGTGCAGACTGAGAGGAACTACCTGAAACATCTGCAGCTCTGTACGGTCACCATCCACAGCAACCTGCAGAAACTAGAGGTAGACAAGCTCCCTAACAGCTCTTTCACACATCGCATCCGTTAAATTGCAGTAAAAGTCCTGATTTAACTTACCCGGACACATCTGTTATTCATAAGACCAACAACCTTCTGTGTTTTATATTGCTTCCACCACCACTGAAGTACCATCAAAGCACTCTGCTATCACTCTTATATAATTATAAACATTAACGATCTAATCAGATGATACAACAGTTAGTTCTGGAAAAGTTATATTTAACACATTGCCTCTAAATAAAAAAAAATGCAATGAATTTTCAGAAGTGTGTGTGTGTGTGTGTGTGTGTGTGTGTGTGTGTGTTTGTGTGTGTTTTCATTCATTCAGTCAATTCAGTGTTTATTTTCTTTTTAGAAACATGAACATATTTTGTTCTTACATTAATTACAGGCCACAACTATTAACAGATATACAAAACCAAGCAAACATGAATATCAGACATTATACAAAAAAGTCATATTAAAGGGAATACATTTTTGTAAAAAATTATGACAACATATAGCAAGAATAATAAACATGTTTTAATATTATTTTTTCAATCCAGCTGAGAGGAATGTGAAATAAAATGGAAATCAGTTTTTTTATATATTATTATTGTTATTATTATTACTGAGTGTATACCTCATAAAGGAGACTAAATTGTTTAGCTCTGATAATATCATATATTATTGGGTCTCTTGCAGCCTCCCCCTCCAAACCTGGAGAACATGTTCCAGCACATAGATGAAGTGATGGATGCTTCCAGCAGACTCCTGAGCCTCTTCGACCAGGCACACATGCATCACAGCGACCCAAAATACCTGGAAACACTCTGTGAGTACAACCGGACCGACTGGAATTTCCAGTTCACTTTTGGTTTACTGTCACACTCTCTGTACATTTTTACCCTTGAGATCATGAGTCAAGAATCCAGAACTTGAGTTTCAAGATGGGAATGATGATGACGTATGATGTATGGAATGTTTACATTTCTTTACATTCTTTTTGGAGCTTTACAGCCTAAATAGCCATACACTTACACTACTGTTTTAAAAGTTTGGGGTTAGTTTAAAAACTTTTTTTGAAGGAAGTCTCATATGTTTAACAAGGCTGCATTTATGTCATAAAAAAACAGTAATATTATTACAATTTAGAATAACCGTTTATTTGAATATATTTTAAAATGTAACTTATTCCTAGGCTGCAAAGCTGAATTTTCAGCATCCTTACTCCATTCTTCAGTGTCACATGATCTTTCAAAAATTATTTTAAATAAATTGTAACATTATAAATGTCTTTACTGTTACTTTTGATCAATTTAACATGTCCTTGTGATTTAAAGCCTTTTTTTTATATATATATATATACTGACCTCACACTGCAGTGTATGTTGTATGGAAAAGATGTAAATCTTGTTGTATATTATAAATGATCTTATTCTTTCTCTCAGGTGACTCTTTCCTGAGTCTGTCTCAAGACATAGAAATGGCTTATAAAGAGTATCTTGCCAACTACAACAACATAACAGCTCTAGAGAACAGCTACAAACAGAAAGAGACGCTGTGGGTGGAAATGGTCCGAATCATCAAGTCATCTGCGTAAGTTCGTAAACAACACCCTACTGAGGTTGAGCATAAATTCAACACTGTTTAGAACAGAATGAGTTCCTAGACAAATACGCCAGTGTATTACCCAACATTCCAGTCATTTTTGACCCCTGATCTTGTCTGTCTTCAGTCCTGATGTGAATGCATCCACTCTGAGCTTCTTCCTGGTGATGCCGGTTCAGAGAATCGCCCGTTACCCGCTGCTGCTCCAGACCATCCAGAAACACACAGACCCCGGGCACCCTGCCTACCCCATACTGGAGCGCGCCGCTCACACTGCGGTCCAGATCAACTGCAGGATCAATGAATACAAACGCTTCCGTGAAGTCGGTGAGAACATGCTTACAGTTTAGAAAGCTAAGTTTACTGAACCAAAGTATGCCAGTCTGTTGGGAACATCAGTAGGGCCCTATGAAATCTGTTAGATTCCAAATTCCATTTAATTTTTTTCCAAATTACTTTTTTTCCATTTTAATTCTTATAGACTCTGTTTTATTGGTTAAATTACATTTTACTCATTAAAAAGCATGTCCAATTAATTTAAATCTTGAAACGTATACAAGTTACAGCTATTTATTAAAATTTTAACAAAATAATTTTAACTTTTTTTTTTTGAAATACAGTTTTATTTTTTTTATTTTTTTTTACCAAATTCTGTGTTTTCCTTTTCAGTTTTTCTGGATTCCATTTGAATGGTTTAATTAAATTGTAATAATCAAAACTTATTTTTTCATTTATATGATTATTTTTTTAAACAATAATAAGAGTTTTGTATTTGCGTGTATATGATATGATGGTAGTTTTTCCTCAAACAAAACGGCCATGAAGTGACTCTCAGAGCAGTTCTGGAGATGAAGTTCATGTATTTATGTCCTCATTTAGTGAGACGGCAGTCATTGGCTTGTCATGTGTGCTTAAGTAGGTAAAACCATTCATTCACACAGATACATGCAGAACACGCAGGACTCATATTTAAATAGTATTTTTGCGGTTTAATATTCAGACACTAGACCATATTGCCATTTGATTTAAATGCACTGACGTATCTTTTTTTATCCCATGACATTCCGTGTTAAACAATAACATTCCGTCCTCATTTTCCGCATCCGCTCAGAAACATGAATAAAGTGCTTAAGATTTTAATTTGCTTCATTGTTATCATTCTCTGACTACCACAGCTGACAAATACAAGAAGACCGAGAACCTGACCATCAAGGACAAGATCAATCGGCTGAGTGGCCACAGCATTGCCAAGAAGACGGCCCGGTTCAGCCAGTACATAAAGCATGAGACCGGAATTGTACCAAAGGTGATTACCTAAGAACAATTCTTGGTATAAACAAAGGAACAGACATGTTTGGCATGTTGAAAGAACACATTGTTTCCATATAGCCTATTGCCACATGAGATGTTTTTACGATCATTTCTAAATTTATACTTTTATATTGTAGTTGAAAGATGAAGAATTTGATGCCCTTGCTGGCTGCTTCTTTGTCCTGGAGAGGGGCATCTCAGAGCTTCATGATAACCTGGAGGCCTATCTCCACCATCTGCAGGTTTGGATTTAACATTCTTACTCTTAATGAGTGTAGTTAAAAACTCGAAAAGAGCTGATCCTCTCATTTGTTTTGGTGTTCCCCCAGTGTGAAGCCAGTACGCCCATGGATCAACCTCTTAAACATTTTCCATTGTTATTCCAGCTGCTGAATGAAAGGGAAATCTGTAGGAGGGTTGATCCCAGGGCAGATGGATGGGGTTACTCAAGATTGTGAGGTTGAGAGGATGGCTGTGCACTTGAAGTATTTGTAAAGATTTATTTAACCGTCTGAGCTGTGTTTCTGTGTACAGAGGTTCCTCAGCTGCAGACCAGAGGAAGCAGATCTTGATCTGGAAGGAGAGAAAACCGCCTTGTTCTCTAAAGAAATCACAGTGGCACTCAGACAGTGGATCTACCCCTCATATGTAAGACCTTAAACAGATTGCAGTTCCCATTCACTGTTGTTAGTGATAAAGATACAGTTATGTTGGCCAGTTAAAGGTGAAGTAAGTGATTTCTGAGAAATGCCACTGAAAGTGGATTGGACGAGCACCAAAACACACTTGCCGCCAATCACCAACAAGGGCCGTGTCCAGTCGTGATGGGGGCGGTGCCTGTGTTGCATAGCATGTTTGTGAATTTGGGAGCTATCAAGGTAGGTGTGTTATCCTTTTGGGAAGAGCGTGTTTGATTTGGTGATTTAAAATAACAGCACCATTTCGCAAAAATAACTTACTGCATTTTTGTGCTTTCTTGGGAAAATCTTAAAATCTTCAGCTCCAGGCTTCACAGCTTTCGCAGCAAAAATGAGAATAAGACTTTAGCCATTTTATTTGGTGTGAATGAAACAAAGCTATGAGTGACAGAATTACAGTCAACACTTCGCGAAGACCCGCCCCCTTAGTTAAGCTAAGGTGCTCTCACGCCTTACGTGTTCTCAGGCAGTGAAAAATACTTTGGAGCAAAGAGGACACTGACAATGTGCCGACAGTCGAGACAGAGCAGGTTACTTTTGGTATTAAGTAAAGTCTCAGCTTTCAAGTTTTGTCTTTTTTTTCTTAAGAAATTCAAACAATAAATGCTATTTTGTGGCAGAATGCTGTAGTTCTTCATTTCAAGCGGCGTGTGAATCGATTATCTCTTCCGCTTTACTAGTTATAGCATGAAATAAACATGAATGAGCATCATAAGGTATCTTGTTTTAACACGGAAAGATGTCAGTACACACCATTTTTCAAATTCTTCTTTTTTTTTTGGTAGTTTTGTAGGCCAGCCTGTAAATTAGAATGAAACCTGGTTCCCTCGACAAAAAGGCAATAGGATTTTCCCAATGGTTTTTGTATTATTGCAGAAAATAAGCTCGGTGACCAACAAACATTTGTGATACGTACAGGTTTTGTGTGATCACCATGAGGATGTAAAAACAGACCAATGAATTGCTGAGTTTACATGTTTGCTGTGATGACATGTAATATCCCCAACAACCTCCGTAGTCCCATAAAGCCTCTTGTTAGCAGCCACCTTTTCAAGACACAACCTCAAAAAATCATGAGTTGGGTCATATTGATTTATTTTCTTGTAGAATATGGTGTGAAATTATTTTGAGCCTGTGATACAGACCTTATTCAAGACATTTAACCAAAGATCCTGTTGACTTAAGGGCCATGGAACTGGAAGTGCAAAACTGCTAACTCATTTCCAGGCTGTAGTACTCATTCCTGCAGCACTCTGTAATGCACTGTACCTCTATCCCTCACTGCCTCATTTTTGTACATGTCAAATTAAATATGGCATCTCTGACTAAAGTCTAGAACAGCAACCTTTGTTACAGCTTTGGTCATGAGACCGTATTTCTTCACTGTGGTCCTTCTGTTCGCCACGTTGGGATTTCTCCATTCATCCATGTCTAATCCTGGTAGAACCAATACTGCTGCAAAAATACAATGTATCATGGAAGGGTACAAATTGTTTACCAGCCATTGAAATTATGGTTGAAATGGTTGCATATAGCACCCATTTTAGTGATAGGCTTCATACTGGAGAAGACAGCAGTGGTTTATACATTATAGCGCCATATGTAACTTGTTTTTTTTCTCATATCGTTGATGAATTATCAGTAGTTGATTTAAATTATTAACCATCTACATCTTGCTTTATTAACTTGCTTTGTAAATCTCCTTTGCTGCCACTTATAGGAGGAGCGTTTGAAGACTTTAGTCTTTAAGCCCTTGGGCTCTTTGCGGGAACTGATGGCAGGACCACGTAACCTCATCCGCAAACGCCAGGACAAGCTTCTGGACTATGAGCTGATCGAGGAGAAGAGTAACCTGAGTTTTGAGGAGCAAGCCATAGCAAACACCTACAAGACCATCAACACTCTCCTGCTGACTGAGCTGCCGCAGTTCAACGGCAAAGCCCTGCAGCTCCTTTGGGCCACGCTAGAGGCCTTCAGCTGCCTGCAGAGAGACCTGGCGGCTGATATGGAGCAGCTGGCCACCAGCTTCACCCATCAGGTACTTTTTACAGAAGAAACAGAAATATTGAGGTTTAGAGATAACCAGGTGAATATTTTTACTTTTACATTTACTTTTGTCATTTAGCAGACGCTTTTGTCCAAAGCGACTTACAAATAAGAAAAAGTAACTAAAACTAAAAAGTTACAACTCTATAAATACTATCTACCCACATATTTAAGAAAATAAAGAAATTAAATCAAATTAACACATGCATATAACAACAACATTTCAATAATAAACATATCAATGAAAAAATTAAATAAAAAGCTACTACTATCCCTTGCCGGTGTCCCTGCCCGGTGGAGTCGCACGGTAGAGTCGATGGTCTTTACACTATTTAATTTCATAAATCCAGAAGAACTGTGGCAACGTCTCCAAGATGCTTCAAGAATATAAATAAATATATAAATGCATCATTCATTCATTCAAGAAACCTTCCTGCAAAGCTACAGTACTGTTCAAAGTTTTAGGCACTTGTGTAAAAATGCTGTAAAATGAGGATGCTGTCAAAAATAATGTCACAAATTAATCACAAAAAAATATATAAATTTGCAATTTCATAAATATTTACAGACAACGGTACAAAATAAATTTAATTATATTATTTTTCATGCAAAATATTATTTATTATTATTATGTATATATGTATTTATTTTATTTTCTTCATGAGATTTTTTTGACAGTCATGTAGTTCTCATCCTCATGATTTTAGTTATACTTGAAAACACATCAATTTCAGAAACTGTTGGACATTCTGTGCAATAATCCACCATTGAACGACAATGCAAGCATGTGGTTGGAAAAGTGTTATTAAATTTAGCTCTTTGCAGGCTGGCGGTGTTTATGAATTGCTCTCTGTCTCCCGGCAGCTCCCACACAGTTATTTGGAGGATTGTGAGTTCTGGAAGTGGGCAGAGACTTCGGTGCTGGAGGGTTCGAGGACGACGGAGAGCCTGTGTCGGAGTGTTCGGGATGAGCTCAATGCTCCCATTGTGCAGGTCAGTTCCAACACAGGGACGCACTATTGTTTGTCGTTGGGTGGAGACGTCTTCCTACGGGACAGTTTGTTTCCCCTTACTGCAGTTTAATTCTGCCACATCCATTCATTCATCTTGATATAGTTTAGCCCTCATGTGTTTTGCATCAGTCTGTCCATTAATTATAAGCATACCTTAGTAAATTATGTTATGTCCTGGGGTTACTGTGTTATGGGTGGCCCTAAACAGCTGCCTCTCATTTAGTGAAATACAGGGAAAATATACTACCGGTCAAAAAGACACATCTGCTCATTCTATATTATTAATATTACCTACATTTTAGAATAATAGCAAAGTAATTGAACTGTCCAATATTATTAAAAATGTAACTATGGGAAATACACTACCGTTCAAATGCTAGAGGTCTGTGAGATTTTGTATTGATTTTGAGATAAGTCACAAAGGCTGCATTTGTTTGATCAAATATACAGTAAAAACTGTAATATTATGAAATATTATAACAACTTGAAATAACTGTTTATTTGAACATATTTTAAAATGTAATTTATTTATCTGATGCAAAGCTGAATTTTCAGCATCATTACTCCAGACTTCAATGTCACATGATCCTTCAGAAATCAGTCTAATATGCTCAAACCCCAAACTTTTCAATGGTAGTGTAATGTATGTGACCAAAAAATATTTGGGATGGGGCATGATTTTATGCATCAGGAATTGATTGGTTTGTGAGAAGTTATTTTTTCATTTTCATTCATTCATTCATGCAACCAACTGTACAAAGTGAAAATATTGGCCTATTCTTAAGATTTGGAGGGAAAAAAGTAATATCAGGCATTGGAAAAATTAAATGGTTCAAAATTAATTATTAGAAAATAAAAGCTGTTTGAGAGGAGATTGTGAAAACAGATTGTTTAGGAAAGCAACCTTACAGTAATTTGCACTGATTATGAATAATGCATATTTAATCCAGGAGCATTTAGTAGATAAAATAGTGTCAATTATGATGTCGATATTTTAATTTCTTCTTCTTTTGACCGCATAAGCAGAGACGGCACCATTGTCATGTTTCATATTTCAGAGCCATATCAATATTTTGTGTTGGTATTACTTCTTTGTCTTGATGTCATGTCATGGGCATTAGGCCATCACTACAGCTAATGACAACCAGATGTCTTTATCCAGAGTCTAATCAATATCAAGTCTGCCATCATAAAGACATCAGCCCTGATGAGTTTTGAGAGAAGACAGGAGGTGCTCTGTAATCTTCAGAAGTGCTGCGTGTTTGCTGACAGGGATCAGAATGTAGATCACGGATGTAAATCCTTAGAGTGTCTTGCTCTCATGTTCACTTCCTGTCTCAGTTTTTTAGTTCAAAGTGATCCAGCACTGTAATTACTGTACTTCTACTCATGTGATGTACATTTGCATTCTAAATGGAATTTATGCTGCTGTATGTAATTTCACATTAAGTATGAGTGGGTAGGAAATCAGGGTTTTTTCATGTCTGTGTCGTCTCAGGCATTCAATCCCATGTGTGAGCGGCGTCTCAAGGCTCTGACCGCCAAACACGGCTCGGAGAAGATCTACCAGCTGACAGGCCCTGTGGTGGGCACCCGTGACCTTGACCTGACCCTTAACAAGGGAGAGCTGGTAGCTGTCGTCAGTGAGATGGACACGCGAGGAGACCGTCGCCGCTGGCTGGTTGATGCAGGAGGTAAAACTGGCATGTGGAAAACTAAAATTATCTCACATAATGCATACAAATGGACTTAAATTCCTGTTTGCACAAAGAATATACTGGTAAAAATTGAGCTTTAAAAACGTAAAGTCATTCACATGCTGCATTTCAAAAAGCAACCCATTTGATAAGTTTACACTCATGTTAATGCTCAATAAAAGTCGTCTGAAAATACAGATTACACTTGCTCTAATGCAACAAAAATCCATCTGATCAAACTGATTTCACTTGCTTTAAAGGAGTCATGAACTGAACTATTTTGTACTGTTCTCTGAGGTCCATTTATTAATCTTATCAAGATTTTTACATTAAAAGCATCATAATTTAGAAGTAATAGTCTATTTTCTGTCCAGTTTTTGACCCCCCTCATCAGAACGCTCTGTTTGAATAGGCGTGGCGGATTGTAGATGCGGAAATAAACCCCCACTGCTATGATTGGCTAATAGTTGTGTGTTTGACAGCCTACATCCTTCATAGATGGATGCTGCTGTGATTTAGGTTAAATACTATAAATACGATAAATACTCAGTACATTTCAAACAATCTGTAATAACAGACAAATCAAGAGTGACCACGTAATGAAAACAGTTACTCACACTTGTGTGTTGCGACATTACTGTCAGATCCAAAAGAGTCGGCACAGCATCGTATTTTAGCTTCATTCTTTTTGAAAATCCTGCATCAAATCGTGCCTTGTTTGTAAACGAATCTGTGGTAAAATGAAGTGAACAAAGGACCAGTTTCTTACTGCCGCTGTCTGGAACTTCATTAAAAACTAAGTTGGTGTTGAGATTAAAAGGAAGGCAATGCAAAGACTATTTTTCCACAATTTGGCACTGCACAGTGTCTTGTTGTATTCGGAGCATCTTTATCGTTTGGTTTCTGTGTAGACCTGCATTCATCTCTTGAATGCAGCTGAATTAAGGTATTTTGACAAATTTTGTCGTTTGTTTCTCTTAATTATTGATATGTTAATCTTCAGTCTAACCTTCAAAAACATTTTTTATAGGCAAGGCATAGTGCTTAATCAAGCAAACATTAAAAGACTGACTGGACTTTCTTTTTATGTTTATTCACTGGGTTTGTGTGTGTGTGTGTGTGTGTGTGTGTGTGTGTGTGTGTGTGTGTGTGTGTGTGCATTCATTGCTGCTGAAAGTCTTTGATAGTGCTGTGAGTGACATCTTCTGGTCAAATACAGTTAAAGCACATCAAATCTGCTCTTATCAATATACAGAGCAGAAACTCTGAAATGTGCAGATTTGAGTATCTTCATAGATTTTCTATTTTTGTGTTTTCTTCAGGCCCGAGGGGATATGTGCCTGCCTCGAAACTGGCACGTTACCACCAGATAACCGTTGACCCACCGCAGTCTCCTCATCTGAACGTCACACCCAGCGGTCCAGGACCGAGAAGACACTCCTACACCCCCGGAGCCCAGCCGCTGCTGACCACCATGACCACTCCCTGTTTTCAGGTGACTGACACAGACATGCGTTTGACTGACGGGTCACAGGACCGCAGTGTTACTCGGCCTGATTTGTTTGTCAAACAGAACGAGACCTCTGGAGATTGATGGCAGATCTGCAGTATCTCATAATCATCTATCACACACACTTCAGGATTTGTAAATACAGTATTTGAGGAACAGAAATGAACTGCCGCTCCTTGTCAGCAGAAGTGACATACTCTATCACGGCCACCTACACAAACACACGGCACCCACACACACTGATTCATTCATCTGCATGATCTGCCTGTCAAATGCTTCCCTATCATCGTGGCTTCATGTTTAAGAAAGCAGAAATGTCAGAGGTAGCTTTTGACTGTGAGAGTGGGAGATACACGGTTGCTGTGACTGTAAAAATGACAATTTTTTTTTCTAAACATTCTTCACGGGTTGTTTATCATTGTGAGAGTGCAAATGATAAACAGACCGGCTAAGATTATGACTCCCAGATGAATTATGTATCCCGGTTTTGTTGCCTCGAGTGGAAATTATATAACTTTGCATTTGCAAAGAATTGTTACAATATTTTCTGAAGAAAATGTGGCTGGTGTTTGCCCATGCGTAACTCGCTACCATGATGCTAGCACGATGTGAGTGACCGCAAGGTGTTGCTTTCAGCATATTGCTAATGGGCTGCATACTGGCTCAAGTCCAAAAAAAAAAATATCTTACTAAATATGATTCAGGTCCCTTTTGAAGAGATCACTTTTTTGTTGTAATTTTATAATTTTTATGTTTATTTTGTTTTGTTTACTATGCATCAACTTAAAAAAAAAAAAGTCTTAAATGTATTCAATTTTTATTTTTATTTTTTTGGTCAACAATTATATCACTGTACTGATATTTAAAGTCAGCATGAAATGGAAATTCACCCTATATATTTTTTGAATGCATATTATTGATTGTATTTTTAATTATTGTTCCATTCAACTGTTTCACAACCAATTCCATCATACATTTTTTTTTTTTTTTTTTTTTTTTTTTTTTTTGAGAATGCATTACACTCAAAAGCACGCCACAATACAGAAGAAAATATCTGCTGCTGCTTCTGTTTCATTGCAACTTTAATTTTTCTATGACTAACATTTTGGGTTAGTTTAAAACCCTATGAGCAAATATGATCAATAAGTGATGTTAGCCTTAAAAAATGCCACTAATGAACATGATTCATAACCTATTACTGATATTAACCACAAGGGGGAGCACTTCAACTACTTTATCATTTCAGATTTTCTTCATAGCTCTTAAACACCCATTGACAACTTTAATTTCCTTATGAGCTATAATAAACAGCCCACTCTTAACGCTTGAAAATGTCTCAAGCACATTGTGTAACACTAAATACCACTTACCTTTCAAATCTAAAAAGATGGTGTACATACTCAACAGAGCACTCAAAAAGCACATTCATCCTCATCTAGACAAATTTGAACGTCTCATTTGTTCCATTTCACTGTTTGTGTGGGTTTTGGCAATGACTAATTGACGATATTTTCTTCTAGCTTTTATACGAGGCAAAATCTAACAGAAGGCAACTTTTTCCATTACCAGCCCCACTGAAACTCTCCGTTCTCCATCTGCAGGTGTACGCGGGCTATGACTTCACTGCGAGCAGCGCTCACGAGCTTTCTCTGAGGGCCGGCGAGCCGGTGCGGGTGGTAGAGCCTCACGATAAGCGTGGAAACAAGGAATGGAGTCTGGTGGAGGCGCGTGGCCAGAGAGGCTACGTCCCCTCCAACTACCTCGCCATCCTCCCCTCTGTGATCGCCTCACCCACCTTCCCTTATCGCTAGAATATCCTCTAGAGCACATCATCTGCTGCTGATACGACTCTTCTAGCCAGTATCCAAACACACACAGACCATGAGAAACACTTTCCCTGAAGGGCTCTTCATGCGTGAGGGGGCGGATGGCTGCTGTTTGGTGCGTCATTTGACTGGTGTATGTACTGGAGTGCTGCTTGGGCCCTGCTGTGGAGTGCTCGTCCATACACTTGATCTCCGCTTTACCTGGGACTGTTACTGGTGGAGATCGTTTTATCCAATGAGAGATGAGCTGCGAGTGCAGCAGACATGCTGTCGTAGCACATGGCTGCTGGTGGAGTGTGCCGTTTCCTACAATTACCACTTGGATCCACACCTCAGCTGTACATTGGAATGACGCGTTTGGTGGGCCTGATACTACTTTGCTATTGAAATGAAGAATATTTGGGTTTTACCGCTGAGAATGGATCTCATTTTATGAGTCAGACCTCTGTTGCACTGCTTTCCAGCCCACTTGAGATGACTAACATGCAGACTTGAAGACACGATCTTAAAAAACATTTTTACAATATGCTTGTTTGTGCACTGATTTAATAATACTTGATGGAAAGTTTTTAGATATTTAAATTTGTACTGTGGATCTAAAAATATTTGGACACTTGGGGTATGCTTAATGTATGCATGTCATTAATGCATAGATGACGAAATATCAATCCAAGTGATGTTTATTTTAAAAAATTATCCAATAAATCTTTTTAAGCAGAACTTTTCACAATAAGAAGCTTGTTAAATTCAGAATGATTTGGCAATAGATGTACTGCTTAAAATTAAAGCAAATAAAAAGTAGTTTGATGCAATATAATACCAATATCACCTCATATTTGACATTTTTTATGCTTGATTTAATAAGTGTTAAAAGACATTTATTTTGACAGTGATGAAAACGGCAACACTTGAGTGGAGACACATAAAAGCTCCTATTCTTTGTCACTGAAAATGCATAAACTTTAAATTCTTGATTTGTATTTATAAATTGATTGATTTATATCCAGTTGGCTGCTATGTCATATTCATGTCATAATTGTACTATACATGAAATTGGCATTAGCCGGTCTTTATTTGAGAAAATACAATTCCCAGTGTTCACAAACTTACACGATTACTGAGTGCACTGTTGGTTTCAGTGTTTACTTTCATTTTTTAAGTACTGTAATTCAATTACAGAATATATGAAGTAAAAATCTGTTATTTTTAGGTTTAATCAAGTTAAATTTTTCATATTGATTCCATTTTTTTATTATTATTACCTAAAATAAATATAAATTTAATTGCTCTCAAAGATAGCAGCTTTGAGAAAATCAGTATCAGTCAAACACTAAAAACAATATTTAATACTTTCTGGTTGTCAAACGTTAGTAGTTCATAGTTAATGTGATGAAATACACCTATGGTTATAATTTGTTTGCAGATGCTTTTGGATTGATATTTACTTATTTATGCAATGGCATTCATAAATATTTAACGGTGTCTTAAGTGTCCAGATACTCTTTGGAGCCGCTGTATGGGTGGATGTCGAACACACTGTAACAATGCTGAATTATTAAGCTATTCTGATTGCTTGCATGCAGATTCAGTTCTGGCTGCTGCATTGTGCTTGTATTGTGACCTCATAATAACCTCTGCGATGAAGAACTCAAGCCATCTCGAAAGATTCAAGAGTGCAGAAGATTTGCTGCAGTGTCCGTCATGAATCTGCCTGCAGTTGCATCTGCTGTCCACTAGAGGCGCCAGAGCATCCTCTGTGAAGACTGGCATTGCTACCTTACTCAGTGCTGGACTAATCCTCCAAACAGTCATATATTATTCATCTGATCCTCACAATCGCCTTAACAGGGATCCAGTGAGAGGCAGTTCATCCAACCCCTGAATATGGCTTCATCTGTACATGTTGCTTTGAAGAGATATTTATTATATTTATTCCAAATGTCATTAAATCGACTCAGTCTTGAATTAACCCATCAGACCCTCTGCAGTCCATCTCGTATTTTCACACTCCTGTTATTCTGAGACGCGTGACCAGAAATTATTCATCAGAAGCAGCAAGCAGCAGCTTCAGCTGAAGGTTTCCGCCTGACCTCTGAGTGCTCTATTTATGCCCAGCAGATTAAAACACTGACGCGATCGAGGCGGAGTATTTCCGTCTGCTGCAAAGCTTTATTTTGGAGATGTGCATTGGGTTTGAGGCCGCTTTTACCCCGAGTGCAGCTATTCCTCTGAGAATGTGCAAATGTCACGGCAGGGCTGATGAGGACTGTGTTTTGTCACACTGCAGGCAGAGTAGAGATGCTGCGGCTCGACGTCCGAGAGAGCACCGCCTGTCAATCGCTCCTGCTTCCGTTAAGAGCTGCTTGTCAGCAGAGCTTTGATGCACTGAACCCCCACAGCTACCACTTCCTCTATGCGACAGAACTCAAAGCTCTATAAATAAATTCTGTCTATTCGATAGTCTAAAAATAGCCTGCTTGTCGGCAGGATCCCTCTATGGCTCCCCCTGTCGGAGCAGCCGGGGACCTCAGCTGCCGTTCCTCTCGGTCTCTGTCTCTCTCTTTCTCTTTCTCCTCTGGGAGGTGTGTCTCTCACATTACATCAAATCGTGCCCTGGCCTTACTCTCCGTCTCAGCTGAAGAGCCATGGGGAAATGCTACGGTAATTAGATATATTATGTATCCCTCACAGCATTACATACTATGAAGCATTTCCTTGCAGGAGAGCAAACAAACCCAACACCTCTGCTCCAGCTCCCTGCATTAGATGTCTGTTTGTGTTCGTATTCGAGATTATTAATTTCTCGAAGAATATTTTTTTGAAAGATAATGGTTTTAAAGATACTGTAAGGCAAGACTATATATATATATATATATATGTGTATGCACATTATTTATTTAATTTAATTTATTTATTTTTTGAATTGGGTGAGGGATTGGAAACAGATCCTTATTCACAATCAGGAATGCTCTTGCTATGGAAGGTCATCATAGATCAGCTTGTGTAAGTTAACCTGTCAAAAGCTGCGGTGTAGAGATAGACACCGTGGCCTTGTCTGGCTTAGTGAAGGGACTGTATTTAGTAACATTTTGGCACTGGAGTCATGATTGTGTTAGGGCTGTCAGCTGATCTGTGGCACAACCAACTTTAACCTTAACCAAAGCTCATCTTGGCCGGAGCTCAGGCCCTGCTGAAGCCCCTCATCACAGAGTAATTAAGATAGCGCAGAGATGCATGTGAGAAATACAGCAACACTCCTTGAGTGACCTCTGTGAGAGAGGGAATGTAGACTCAACAGATCACGCAGCTGTTTATAGGACTGAACTATAAGTTTATGAAGTTCATAGGTCAGCGTTTAGGGTGTCTTGCCAGACGAACATGCCTATCTGACATTAGAGGCTTGTGTATTTATAGAGCATACAATGTGAAAGTCTTGGCATTTTTACATGGAGATGAATTACAAATCATGTCACATTATAGAACGATCATGTTCATGTATACATGTTGACACAGAGGTGATAAATGTGTATTTTATGGGTCGTCGTGGACTGTTTACATGTTGACCTCCATAAACGCTGGGTCGTTGAACTTTCGCTTTCATAAATCCTGTTGGCCTTTAAGTGTGTGACCAGGTGGTCATGAATCCTGTCCAGCACAAGCAGATTCAATAAATCAACTCAATGAGGCTGCGATGGAGATCTAACATCTTGGTTGATTTTCCCCGAGAGATTGCATGATGTTTTCTCTAGATACCAAAAAACACACTGCGAAATGTAGCATCTGAGTGTGGTTTCCCTTGATTTTGTAGGTGTGAGTTCTGGAGAGGAACGGCGTTTTGAAAGCATGCATACGTAACCCTCCTCTATAGGTTCCTGTGTCTCTCAGATCTCTCTTGTAAACAGTGCTGGTCCTGAATGTCAATGATGTCAGGCATCAACGGGGCGGTGGAGGACTTTGAGCTTTGGAGTAAAGGGTGTGTGTATGTTTAGGGTCATGTTGACGAGTGCTCTAGTTTGCAGCGCGTGTCTCCTTTGGAAATTTTATAGGATACTTGATCTTTCTTGTCCGATGCTCATCTTACAGGCTGTTGCTTATTTTTAACTGTGCATTTTAAATGTATTGCATCTGAAAGCTTTGATCTGAGAAGCTCTCACACTTCAGTTGACCCCAGCCAGTGTTGCTGTTTTTGGTTTTGCTGTATATGTCAGATTGGGCTGCTTGATTAATCTCATGATCTGGTGTTTTCAGTCTGTCGGAGCAGCTCGGTTCATGGTAAATGCAGCTCCACATGCACGAATGATGCATGTGCTCTTAGTTTGAGTTGCTTTTAACATACATTTGGGAATGCAACATGCGCCAAACCATCTTCCCCTTGTGCTGTAAAATAAAATAAATATTATATATTTTTCTTAAATACTACATACTCAAATATGTAGTAGATAAATATGACAACAGTAATGTAATGAATAGTAGTACTTGCTGTAATATAATAATAATAATTAGTGCTGTCAAATGATTAATCATGATTAATCACATCCAAGATAAGTTTTTGTTTACATAATATATGTATGTGTGCTTTGTATATTTATTATGTATATATAAATACACACACATGCATGAATATATGTCAGGAAAATGATGTTTATATATTAAATAGATATATTTATATTATAAATTATATGAATGTAAATATGTAAATATTTTCAAAATATATTCTGTGTGTGTGCATTTATATATACATAATAAATATACACAGTACACACATATATATATATATATATATATATATATATATATATATATATAATGCAAACAAAAACTCTTTAAACTCATTAATCGCGATTAATTGTTTGACAGCACTAATAATAATAATACTTTATTACTATTATAATTATTCATTTCAATTATTTATATAATATAATTATTAATTATTATTCATATTTTTATCATTTTATAGTGGATTACACTTTCTAGTTATATAATCAAAAAGGTGCAGCCCCACAGCAAACGATAAAGATTAATACACATTTTGTATGAAATATTTCCCCAAATTCTATCCTAATTTCAGACTTATTTTAGTCTACTAGCACAAAAACCTCTTTAAGAACATCTAGTAATTATTAGTGCTTATATAAACAGGCTGTTGTCAACAAAAAATAAGCTTTAAGGGCCCCTTGTGCTGTAAAATAAAATAATTCTATTTTTTTCTGAAATTCTACTCTTATTTTGCATTGAAATATTACAATCGTGATGTCTTTGTTTAATATTTTTATGAAGTAATATAATAATTAGTAGTAGTAGTAATTATTATTGAAAGTATGAATATTTTTTAGTCAATTAAATTATATAGCTATATAATCAAAATAGGTTCAGGGCCACAGCAAGCACGCCAAACCTGTAGCTGCTTTTTGTAATGACACATTTGAAGTCAAAATCACAATTTTTATTAGACAAAATCTGCATTAGATCCCACTTAAGGTTGTTTTCTGATTGCAATTATCTTAAAACTTTTATATTGTGTCATATTTTTGCGCTGTCAAGCTGTGAGAACACTTGGCAAGGCTTGACGTATCTTAGTGGCCAGTAGCATTGATTGAAGTAGCCACTCAGCTTTGCAGATGCTATCTGTGCTGCATGATAATGCAGTTTGGATAGAGACCCTGTCCTATCTATTTGATAACACACCAGGCAGATTATAGCCATAAAGGAAGCATAGCCCCAAATGGAGATCTTAATGGCGGTGGGAATGAAGTGACCCATCCGCTCGCCCATGCAGGTAAGATCTGCTGACCTTTCAGAGTCCATTTCACGCCCTCATATCCAATGTTCCTGCGGTTGTCATGTTATATGAAAACTTGTCCTTCCTCTGATCGTCATAAGGACTTATGATGCACATTTGGGAAGAAAGTGCATGCTCTTACAATCCCGTTCATTGGGTCGATGTGTTTTAGATGCCTGTGGAGATTATAGTGAGGCATTTATAATGGAAGTGAATGGGGAAATTTTAAAGTAGAAATGTGAAGCTTATAAGTTTATAAAAGCACTTTCATAAATTAATCTGTTAAAGCTTATGTATTTTTAAGTTGTATTGTTGTTCATAGTTTTACAGTCATATTTATTTTACTTTTATATTATTTATATATATAATAGAACGCATTTGCAACATTATAAATGTCTTTTATGGTCATGTTTGATTTTGAATAAATTCTAAGTATTAATTTATTGCAAAAAATCTAACTGACCCCCAAACTTTGAAACTTTATTTATTTTTCCATACTAAAATCATTGGCCATGTTCACGCTTCACTGTAACCCAGATTTGTGCTTTTTTTAAGAAACGGAGGGACAAGTGGACAAGGGACAAGTTTTTTTTTTTACTATTATTGTTATTATTATTTATTTATTTTTGTGGTCATCAGCATTACACTACAAACGCTATCTACCAAGCTAAACGGAACCGAGAATATTCCTTCTATATTTTTGTCAATTCATTACCTACTCAACTAGAATCCTCTAATTAATTCCAAAGTACTTATTCTGTGTATAATTAGGAGCGCTCATAATATTGGTTGCATGCTGCTTATTTCTGTTGTTTTAATGACTGTTCCCCTCAGTGCTGGCAGAGACCTGTTATTGCTGGCAGTTTGAATACCAGCAGCCATCATTCTTTGAAAACTGACACGCGCAATCTTTTCATACAAGTGTGAGGAAAATAGCCCTGTCGTTCACCTTCCCAAAGGCAGCTGGCTGGGAAAGCATCCAAGGCGGAAGATGTGAGAGGGTAGGGGAGGGAATGCTGCTGCGGATATCATATCTTTACCCAGCCCGAGTCCGATCTCACGGTGTGTTTGTTTTGAGAGACAGTGATCATGTGACCAACTCCTGTCTTCCCAAATCCATCATCTCCTTGTTTTTAAGTTAGCAGCTTTTTCCCATCCTCGCCTTAATGGGCCTGCTGGGAAAACGACTAGACATTGTTTGAGCTCAGCTGTTGATGGTAGACGGTGTGTTTTGTTTAGAGACACACATTGCGATGTTTTGAGAACCTGCATGGAGGAACTTTGAGAATGTTCTTCGGAGCGGCAGAGGAGATTAACAAAGAGCAGAGTGTAAACACTTAACTGTCTGCCATGGAAACTCCATGGAGCTGCTGCTAACACGCTTTCATTAAACAGATCTCGAGCATCAGTAAACCTGTCTGTCCTCAAGCATCCGTTTACAGTGCTGCATGGATTACTGACACACAGTGCCGATCCTAGACTTCTGGGGGCCCAAATTCAAAAGAAAAACTAAAATTAAATCATCTTTGAGAGCAAGGGGGCCCCCTGGTGTTTTGGGGGCCCTACGCAGCTTGCGTATTTTGCGTATAGGGAGGATCGGCTCGGTTTACTAATTGTGGTCTGTTAATGATTACAGATTACATGATAAATATTGTAGTCAGTAATGTAATCTAGATTACTAATTTTGTTATGTATTCTTATTATTTTTAGATTACTTTTAGATTACTTTTGAACTAATTTTGATAGATTTGAATGGGATTACTGTTATAAAAAACAAAGAATAAAATATATTCCATTCTTCATTACCAACCTCATGAAATGCATGAAACATTACATTTCGCCAGGGTTTCCCAAGTAAATGAAAGAACTGCAGAGGGTTTGTAAAATTAAAATTATTAATTTTTTTTTTGTGCTGTCAAACGATTAATTGCGATTAATCGCATCCAAAGTAAAAGTTTTTTAGATTAATCGCGATAAATTGTTTGACAGCACTAATTTTTTTACATTTTAAAGATTGTATTTGTTTACCTGCATGTCAGTGTGACCATTAACTGACATCAGAGAACTGTGAACATGTGAATGTGTTGTTAAATTATTAAAATATTAACATGGTATAATTAACTAAGAAGTGCTTTTCTCAAATTCCGAAGCATGGATCACAAATTAATTTATATTACATTTACATGGCCATTCTATATGTGAATATTCAAAGCTAAACAATATGACACAGTAGAATTTTTAGCAAGGAAATTTTAAAATAAAAAGGAGGAATTAGGGAGAAATCGGTGAATTATCATTTTATAGCTTTTGTGTGAATAATTTGTAATAATGTAATCCATAAAAAGTAACTGTAATCTGATTATGAGCATTTTAAAATGCAATATAATCACAAATTCTAAATTTTTGGAATCTGATTACGTAATCTAGATTAACAGCACAGTCTTGTTTAGCATTATTGATATACATGATGCATTATAAATGTAAACTAGGTTTTTACGTTTTGTGAGGAAAACATAAATGATGTTTACTACTGCAGTGCTAGGGTGTTTGGGGGGAATGCAAATGCACTGCAATGTGATTTAAGATGTTCTGAGCTAGCACTGACGGCAATTTGTATGTGGTTTCTAAAGGTGTGCTTGTGGTTAACACATTCTGGTGGTTGTTTATGTTTTGCTATGAGGTTGCTAGGGCACTTTTAGGTGCTTGCTAGTGCATTGATATCTGGTTGCTATGGTGTTCTGGTTACTGCTGCTCTATTCAAGGTTGTTAATACTTTGATAGGTGGATGCTAACGTGTTCTGGTGGATGCTGGGATATTCTGGGAGGTTGCTA
Source organism: Barbus barbus (assembly GCF_936440315.1). Classification (NCBI taxonomy): domain Eukaryota; kingdom Metazoa; phylum Chordata; class Actinopteri; order Cypriniformes; family Cyprinidae; genus Barbus; species Barbus barbus. Next base: position 26,029,931 of record NC_136761.1, on the reverse strand, counting down.
GTCCAAGTCAAAAGAGTCCTCTATATGTGCCTAGGCTTCTTCATTAGTGCAAGTCCGAAAGGTTTTTTTTTCTCCACTAGCTGAATACTTCAAATACTTCCCCCTAACCAGCTACACGGTTTGAGGTATCATTCACATTCATAGCACAAATGGAGCGGGACGAGTTACACAGTGAAGTTTAAATCTTTAAGTTTGAGTAATAATAGTAAAGCATGTCTTAGCAAGCACCTCCAATCAGTCTTCGTTCCAAGAACGGTTTCCTCATTTCACACATTTGTAAAACCATTTAATCATCTCATTTCCCCCTGTAGGTCTGGTTTCTGTCTTCCGTTACTCTTATCTGTTCATCTCATTAAGTAACCTTTCATTTTTACGTTCGCTGTACCAGCTGCCCCACTGCCTCTCCGTCAAGGTTGCTCAGGAGCTCAAGGTCAGATTCGCAATAGCACTGACAGTCCGGGAATGCTACAGCTTTAAAAATGTCGTTGGTCACAGGCGTGAGGGCAGAGCTCTGTGTGGCTCCTCATGCAATAAACACAAACCCCTGCAATGGAGCTCTTTTAGACCTCTCTGTCAGAACAGGGTAGTAACTGATTACATGTAATCTGGATTACGTAATCAAAAAATAAGTGCTTTTAATTAGATTAAAAAATACTTTTTTATTGATTACTTGATTACTTATTATTTGCTCAAGAGCATTTCTTGATTTTCCCTAATTCTTCTTTTTTATCTTTTAAAATTTCCTATAAAATAGCCTACCGCTTATATACAGGTGCATCTCAGAAAATTAGAATATGGTGAAAAAGTTCATTTTTTCTTGTAACTTATTTCAAAAAGTGAAACTTTCATATATTTTAGATTCATTACATGTAAAGTATAAAACTTAAAGTTTTTTTTTGTTTTAATTTTCATGATTAGAGCTTACAGCTCATGAAAGTCAAAAATCAGTATCTCAAATAAATATGAAAAAAATCAGTATCGCAAATTTTTATGATTAATTATTTACTTTTCATTAAACTCACAAACCCCCTGCAGTTCCTTTATGATGTGTCAAGTTCCTTTATGATGTAATGTTTAATGAACCTCATGTTGTCATTAACAACAAATAGAATATAATGTCTTTTTCTTTGCATTTTTATATCAATATGGTACAAGATTAACCTTTTTAAATTAACCTGATAAACGAGTTAGTAGTAATCTAAAAGTAGTCTGATTAAATTAGGCTACCAAAAATGTGTAATATAATTTACATAAAATTTTTGTCATGTAATTTGGAATCAGTAACGGATTACAATTTATAAGAAATCTACCCATGCAGCTCTGCTCTCTGTTTATGCGCTATGGGGTCACCTTTGGCTCATCACCCAGTAATCACAGTTGCTGGAAACACCTGTTTCAGTCTTTAATGCAGATGAAGGGATTTCGGAGTCTAATCTTGGCATTTATGGCCTTTTTTGAAACCGGCCCCTCTGGACAAATGCACAGCGTTCTGCAAACACAGGACTTATTGTTTTGCCCCTACTGTAATATGCTTTATGTGTAAACACAGCCCGCAACAAAACCCTGTGTATAGTGTAAATAATCTGCAGGAGACAACTGGAAAATGAAAACACCGTCTAAACCGCTGTTGATTAAAACATAAACTAATCCCAAGAAGCCAAGAAGGAAAATTAGCTTTCTCTCTAAAATACTAAAAGTCTTTGTTCTCATTTTAACTTTATGAATTTTCATAAAGCTAATCAAACAGAGCAAAGGTGTGAATCCTATTGTGCTTGAATATAAAATAATAGTATATTAAAATGTGCCGTTTCTGTAATAACTGCCTGGCCTTTGAGCTAGAGCAGGAATTGTGAATCCCCTCAGGTGACGTGCTCATCCTCCATCATGTGAATGATTGCTACTATTGCTGTCTGGGACTGTATTTATGGACTACTATTGTCAAATGCAACCACTAGGGGGAGTTTTTTGCCGTTCTGTCTGCCATTGCAGCAAAACAAATAAATATACCACTTTTCATGTGGCTCATCTGTATTAATCTGCCTGCAAATCACAACAAGCAGATAATGCTTTTCCATCGCGGCAGTAATAAAACGCTCCGCACACTTGCTGAGGCACCGCGCCATATCTGAAGGTTAAGGTGTCCTCGACTTCCTGCCTGTGGCGAATAGAGATTTAAATTAACCAGTCATTTTCCCAACAGCTCCTTGATATTAAATGGGAAAAAATGACGAGGCAAAGAAATGAAAAATCAGATTTGATATCCGTGAGCAGAATTGCGTTTTGTGGAGCACAGTGTCATCAAAACCCAAGAACTTCAGGAAAGAAGTCATTTTATCAGCGTGAAATGACATCAAGCGGCACTCGGCTTCGTTTTACTGTTATTGCTGTCAATATGGAAACAGAGGGGCAGGTCAGCTGGCGAGTTTTCATAAACTGAGACGGGGTCATTTCGGTGCCCGCAGTCGCTTGACCTCTGCTCCCTGCTGGCCTGCTGGGATTTGCGTCAGATTATGGCTTGCAAGGAAACCGCTTTCCATTTCTCCCTCTCTGTTTGTGCTGTCCTGCAGCAGATGCATGCAGCCGCTCAGGTTTGCTCTGTCAGTGGCAAAGCCAGCCCTCTTATAAAGCCTCCGGTAAGAGTCTTAAGCCTGATTTGATTACATCATGATCGACAGCAGTCGTGTCCTACAGAGTACCGGATGAGATTTTTTCAACCTCAGCTTTAACCTGTCCAGTGAAACATTGACACAGTGGAAAAAGGATGATGAAATGTAGATTTGTCAACACTAAGATCCCGTGACTGTATACATCACCTGTCCAAATCTCACAAATATTTGAGCAAATTTCCCATGTAGCATTACTTTCTCTTGGATGTGTATTTGCACATACTCTTCTATTTTTATACAGTTATTGATTTTTTTATTATTATTATTTTATATTTACTATCTTTATTACTTTTTTTTTTTTTTTTACACTTTTCCATAATATTCCATACACCCAGAACTGGATATGACCAGCTGTGTCCCATGATGCAATGCAATGGACTTTACTCTACTCTTTACTTCTAGTGTGACCAATGAAACAGTAATATCAACACATTTAAACATCTTGTGGATTCATTATTTACTTAAAACAGGGGCGCCCAGCCCTGCTCCTGGTGATCGACTGTCCTGCAAAGTTTAGCTCCAACTCTAATCAAACACACCTGAAGCAACTAATTAAGGTCTTCAGGATCACGTCAAAATTAAAGGCAGGTGTGTTTGATTAGAGTTGGAGCTAAACTTTGCAGGACAGTCGATTGCCAGGTACAGGGTTGGGCACCCCTGACTTAAAACATTAAGACTTTTTTTCAGACAATATTGGAGAAAAAATGCAAAATAAAATAATCAATAATAATAATGAATTGATTTATTTATAAAATACACACTACCATTCAAAAGCATGAGCTGAAAAGATTTTTTATTTAAATGTCAGTCTCTTATGCTCACCAAGGCTGCATTTATTTAATCAAAAACCAGTAATTGTTTTTAAAAACATTTACTAGTGTGTGTGTTTGTGTGTTTACTATGACTGTACTATTTTTTCAGTATGCATACAAATATGAATGCAAATTTTCTTGTGCGTGAATTACACTGAATGATGAATTACCCAAATATTTGAATTTGCCCAAATATGCAGAACACGTACCAGTGTCACAAGGTATCCAGAAGCTATTTTAATCTTGTTGGTTCATTATTTATTGAAACTGCCAAAAGTACTTTATTTACCCAAAATTACAGTACAAATACAAAAGAACTGTAAAAGTACCCTCTAGACGAATTAAACAAGCAGAGGGCCATGTAACAACAATATAGGCCTATACAATGTTTTGAAATATTTATTCAGCATATACTGTTACACTTATTGCTTTTAAAATAAGATTGTTTGCTGTATGTGCTTTATAAAGTGTGATATGCAGTAAACAGTATGCTTTCCGAACATATCATTCATTTGGTACAAACCAAAGCTGTTTGTCATTCCAAAACCTCAATGATGATCTAACAATCTAAATTTAATATAGACGTAATTTAACATAAGATGCTGTCTGGGATCTCTAAAAGCCCTCTCCACAGCTGTGTATGTGATGAGTGATGAGGAGACGCCATGAATAGCATACCTTCCTGGAACACCTGTAGGCTGGGCTCTAATCTAACAGATGGCTCTTCTGATCAGCACTGCTGTTGAATACACTACAGGTTTAACGCTTCTGTAGGTTAAAGCAACTGCTGGATGTTTTCCCAAAGATGTTTTGGCATTTGCGATTTGTGCTTTTACTATTGATTGCATAGTGATATGCTGATGCAAAAAAAAGAAAAAAAAATTGTAATTGTGCTGCTTCCTGAAACTCTTCCTGGATGTAACATGATGCCCAAAACCTCCTCCTCACTCAGGAGGAGTCAAGAAAGTTAAGCATAATACAGAGTCAGCTGTCATCATCAAACAAAATCAGTCTAGACACAGCGAGCAGGACTTTTCCTTCAGGTTTATTTTTGGATGACAACGGCCACATTCTTTCTTATGACACAGCTACTTAAAGTAAATTAATGGACATGATTTGAGTTTGAGTTTATAATGGCAAAAGTTTAGGAATTTGGAGAGTCGGGCACAATGCTCAATTATACTTTATCCATCATTATACAAAAAAAGTGTAAAAATTAGTTTATTTGACATTACATAGTTGTATCAGAAAAGTGAAGTATAAAATACAGTATGTGGTCAATATATTGTTCATTTCCTCAACACTGAACATATGCTTTTCACTGGCCTCCATTCTGCAGTTAAGTCTGTCTGAGGTACAATTAGAGGCCGTTCAGATTGGACTCATCCTTGTGTTCATCTGCACAATTTGTAATGTATTTGAGCATTAGCTGTTGTTCTGACTGCAGACTCACAAAGAAGGTGGTATATGTCAAGCTTGAATTCTTCTGATAGGAAAATAACCTAGTAATTAAAGGGGACATGATTGTATTCGGGTTTTTTGTAATTGACCTTAATTAGCATGTTAATTTGAAAGCGCTAATTAATGACATCTATCTTTGAAGGTAACTCAATCCTCAACACAAGTGTATGGTAATACAAGAATGCATGTTAAAGCGATAGTTCACTATTGAAGATTTTGCCCAGAAGTGGCGATTTAAAGTTAAAACGCCTTTTAATGATGGATTTGTTTCTTCCAAACAAACAACTTTTCACTTCACAAGATGTTAACTGATGGACTGGAATGGTGTGGATTATTGTGATGTTTTTATCAGCTGTTTGGACTCTCATTCTGACGGCACCCATTCACTGCAGAGCATCCATTGCTGAGCAAGTGATGTTACATTTCTCCAAATCTGATGAAGAAACTCATCTACATCTTGGATGGCCTGAGGGTGAGTACATTTTCAGCATTTTAATTTTTGGATGAATAATTCCTTTAAAGGGATAGCTCACCCAAAAACAAAAATTCTGTCATGATTTAAGAAAATATCTTTAAAAAGCTAATTTAAAGAATGAAAATGCCATTTTTTCCGTATTATATGAGTCAATAGTGTCCAAAAATACTAAAAATTTCTCCTTCATGTTCTACAGAAGAAAGTAAGTTGTACAAGTTTGGAATGATGTGAGAGGGAATAAATAATGACTGAATTTTTGTGTGAACTATCCCTTTAAAACGGATCTTTTCTTCCGTATTGGGACATGCATCCCAGTGAAATGGTGTGGGACTTGGTTCTATGCATCAGTTGTTGATTTGATTTTTGTGATGTGGGCGTTGCACTCAAATCTGAAGGAAGATGTTAAAGTGATTAAATAAATCACTTCAAATTAAATAAATCCTGCATACATAACCAGAGAGAAGTCTGTCAGTTCACTGGACGGTCCAGTCATGACGTTGTGATTAAACATTACGTGGTCTGAACATTAAGAAAATTAAACATATGCACAGATTAATCTATAATATGCATTTAAAAAACAGGTATAGAATAGATCCATTTCGTGCAGACTTTAAGTATGTACCTTGGGACTTTGCGCTATACGTTGCTCATGCATTCATGTCTGCTTTGCACGTACGTGTTGTGAATTACATGCATTCAGTACTGAATAGAGAGCAGCCTTCAAGATACAGCCAAGGCTTAGATGCTCCAATCCAGATATCCAGGCTTTCACTCCAGAATTGACGCACTCGTGTGGAGGAGGTGTGTTTTCCGTGTCCCTGGCGTACTGTGTGTGTGTATGTATGTGTGTGTGTCAGTGGAGAGCGTGATGTGCTCATCAGAGCTGAGTTCTTAATCCCAGGAGATGGAGCTGCCCATCCCCACGAGCTGAATAATGGATGCCCGCTTCAGCGGTCCAGCAATCCACAGCTCAGCAAAGGCAGAACAGGACAGGACTGTCTTCCTGTGATTTCCAAACTCACAGGTCACAGCTAGGGAAAACCCTAACTGTGCAAATTAGCTCCTTGGTGCACCGATGTCCGGTGCTTTGCATGATGTGTTATGGTTGAATTCAAATCAGCTGCTACACTATAAAAATGCTTTTTAAATGTAGTGAGTTGACTGTAGTCATAATGCAATACTCCTTTTCCATATTTCCATACCTCCATCTCTGGCCCCTAATCTGATAAGCAAGCAGGCAGATGTTTATCCTGCATAATTCATCCTCCCAGCTGATACACGGTGTAATCCCACAGAGCGTATCCCGCCGTGACATCAGACACCGGCTCATGTCATGTGCTGTGTGCAAGCATATAGCAAGGATGATTTCTTTTTCCGTCCCGTGAGCTAGCGTAGCTCGTAACGTTATGACAGCACAGCCTCCAGCAACAGAGCGTTTGTTTGGTCGCTTGCAATTCCAGGAAGGGCCGGAGTTAATGTGTACAGGTCCTGTTTTTCGGCCTTTTTCACTTCCACGACCTGTTTATCACCCGCTTGCCCTTCATGCTAAAGTCAACCAGCGGATCACGTAGTTAATTCAAAGCAAACTATTAACAAAACAGTGAATGCTGTTATCAGGATAAAGGTGAGCTCGTAACTGCCAGTGCAATCTGTAAATGATTATCTCCCAGATAAGACTGCGGTGACCTCTGGATATTAAAATCACAAGCATTAACATGTAAATATGCTATTTTTCACTTCGTGTAATGGAGTGAAGTACAAGGGAGATTTGGGGCATGCATAACAGTAACTATAAGATCTGGTGTCAAAAGTCCAATTTTACAAATTCAAATGATGCTGGGATCAAAAACCTGTGTCTTAAATTAGAATCAGTTCTGTCCTATAAATTAAAGTTGTCACATGTAATTTTATACACAAGCTAATTATATTATCTGTAGGCTGAAGCAATTGTTTGATATTTCTGTTTCATTTTAGTTCCCCTGTTTAAAATTAGCTGAGTGTAGACAAGTTCTATTGTGACAACTTACCCCAAATGGTGTGTCATTGTGCACTGCTATTGGGTTAAATGGATAGTTCATGCAAAAATGAATTTTCTGTCATCCTTTACACACCCTCATGTCTTTCCAAACTGGTTGTTGGTTTTCAAAACAAAAATAAATCTATTTTAATGAAAACTGAGTGATTTATGTCCCACCAAAATGTTATAAACTCTGATCAATGCACAGACAGAGCACATCAAATATGATCAACATAAACTCAGAAGAACTAACAAGACTTGTTCTCGCATGTCAAGAACATTTGAGCTTCTGTTAACTTGTATTTGTGTTGATCAGTGTTTATATGTGAATACAAGCCTAAATGAAATCTATTAAACAGCTCAGTGAATACATCTGACTGGTCAGTCATGTGTGTTATTCCTCAATAACAACCGTCATCATTAGCAAACCGAATAGCACACAGTCATACGGGTATTTGAGGCCAGTTTATAGTTTCGTTCATATAGCTTAATCGTAGGTCGTCTTGCTGCCAGAACAATTGTTTTACGCTGAACATCATTATTTACAACATTATTACCTGAAGAGTGATGTCTGGTTTGCAAATGAATCATTCTTTTGAACTGGTTCTTTTTGGGGAAATAGTCAAACTGGACTGAAGCGTCTGAAACGGTTCGCAGCAAACTAGCGAAAATCGAACTGAAACGAACACTAGATTGAAAGAGTTACACAAAGGTTTTAACCCATTTAAGCCCACCGGCAACTATAGTTGCCACAAGTTATAGTTGTCCTTTTCCTTTTGTAAGTATTTTTCTAGATGTTATCCATGTTTGATGTCTAAATGACATGCAAGCAAAGAACTAAACAAAGGATTTCAAGAGAAAAAAAAAGGTATTCACTTCCTTCTTTGGGGAAGAATGGCGAAGGCAAACCCTCCCAAAGAAAAATCATTTTTTATGTTACTAATAAATATTCTTTTGTTGACATATATACATACATATACATAATAATGAAGGTCTCTAGAATCATCCAAACAAAAACATCTTACAAGAAATCTATAGTTTTTTTGTACACTTAGCCAAAAGTCCAAGTGGCAACTATAGTTGCCGGTGAGCAAATGACTTGTAAGTAGGACATAGATCATGGGAAAATGGGGTATACTGTTGCTAGCATCATGCTACTCATGTTACCTTCATGTTAAAAACATGTTAGCATCATGCTAGCAACATGCTAACAATATGTTAATCATGTTATGTTGTTAGCATCATGCTAATCACATTAACAGCTTGTTTAAAACATGTTAACATCATGCTAGCAACGTGCTAATCATGCTAATTTTGTTTTAACAATTTTACTTGTGTTAACATGCTGTTAGCATAATGCTAACACAATTGACATGTTGTTAACATGATGCTAACATGATTAGGGTTACTGTTAGTGCCTATATTGTTAGCATTATAGGTAGGGTAGAGTGGGGGGGAAACATGTAAGTTTTCATGTAATTTGTACCAAGGGGGCGTTTCACCCCACCTATGGGGCACAACATCCCCATGGGTGGGGTAAAATGCCCCCCAGTCTGACAAAGCAATTTGCTTTAAACATTTAGCCTACAGCAAAATCAGAGTACAGGCATTTTTAGCTTAAAATTAAAAAGAATATAATCAATATTTATGAATTCTAAAATTATAATAGCCTGTTTGAAACATTTTGTTAGCTGATGCTAACTGGCAAACTAACTAGCTACCTGATGCTAACTTGAGGTAATTTTTAAATATAAATATTCAACCAACAAGTTAGAATACATTTGATGGAAAAACAAAGGATTTGATGTTCAGAACTGAATAACTACAGTAATAACCCATTTACCCCACAGACTATAAGCTAGATGCAGCTTTTTGGGTTTGCATCAAATGTTCTTCGACTTTTATACATAATATATATGTTTATGAATAAAGATTGGTCTTTTGAAAGCAGTTATTTTGAGTTAGATTCCAAATGTTCTCCTCCTATTCAAATTTGACATTGAGGGGTGCATACAACATATTTGCCTATATTTGCCGCACATTCAAATACAATTTCAAGAAAAAAAACCTGGGGAAAATAAATGCAGAACCTGTTCAAATAAGACACTTTTAACACAACTATGTGCATGAAACCATTTAGAAAACCATTTAGGTTTCTCATTGTTTATGTAAAATGTCAAATGATGAAGACAAGTTTATTCACTTTATATGCTTTAGACCAGTGGGGATTTCTTTAAGACTGCAAGGGAAGCTCGGCTTCCCCTATAATGTCAAAAAATTAATGGTCAAACATGTACTATTGTGTTAACATTTTATTGATTAAAAATGCGTTAGAACACGTTCATCTCAGAGACGAGTTCGTTCAGAATCAGCTACATATAGCAGGTGACTCGATTTCCTTCTCATATATTCCCGTAGCATCAGTGTATTTGCCTGTTGAAGCCCAGCGTCCATTGACTTCAATGGGGCTGCTTTGAACAGTTTTTTTCAGTGCTTCAAAACTAGACGCTCATTGGATAAATGCTGCGATTATGTCCCGCCCCCGGACGCTCAGCGTCTCTGGGGGTGAATGGAGGAGTGGGCGGGGCTGGACTCCGGGCTTCTGCGTGATGATTGGAGGGTTTGTCGAAAGACTGCATCTCCTTTTGATTGACAGCGATTGTGTCCTATAAGAAGTCGCTGATGCTGAAGCTATTCGAGCCTAAATGGATATGCTAATTAGCGCATGACGTCATCAGCAACTTTCCATCGAAAGAAGTTGGCAACACTGATTCGAGCTCAGTCCCATAGTGGACTTTGCAAGTGTAATCAAAAGACAAACTGCTCCAACCTATTTCTTGATATTTGCTTGGCGAAATTGCTGGCCAATTTTCATTATACATTTCACACAATTATACACCACATTCCTTGTTTCAGTTTAACCTAATTCCCACATTTCCTCCGAGTTTAATGTTTTTTTAGATCGTTTGTTCATTCATTCATTCATACAGTAGGCCAGGCGGTGAACTATCCAGCTAGCAAACTGCACACGATGGCAGAATTTACATATAAATAAATGGACAATTTTTATGATGTAGGCCGAAAATTAGCTTCCCCTCTTTGAAAGACCAGCAGCCGCCACTGCTTTAGACATATGTATTAATAATACACTAGTGTCTGTATATTAGTATCTATACTAGCGGCTCTGGATTACAGGTAATAATGTTGTAAATAATGTTCAGGTTCTTGCACAGACTGATCGTTTTGCTTCATAAGACCTCAATATACTGTCAAAAGCCACGGGTATTAATTTTGTGTTCTTTGATGTGCTTTTTTTAAATTTTCAAATATGAGCAGCCACTGACTTGCATTTCATGAATCACTACTAAACAATATCGTTACTGTTTTACTGAAGAAAATGGTCACAGACATCTTTCTCTCTCTCTTTTTTTTTAACAGTGGTTGCAATATTCAGTAGCTTTTCCTTTTAGACTTAAAGGTAAGTACCTACACAGAAAAGAAAAATAAACCCACCGAAAAACATTCACTAGAGTAAACTGTGTGTGACAACTAGTCCTAGTCTACTGTAACGTCATTCCAAAGTTCTGCAGAAGATTGACAAACACAGCCAAACCCTTTTACTACAATGAGCTTAAGTAAGACTGTAATAGGAAACGCCCCTGTCATAAATGATGTCTACACAGCTTTGATAGCACTGGACTGCCCCACCCATACGCCTGATCAGTGTGAACACAATGCTGTTCCTGTTTACATTTCGATTTCACATTCTTAAAAAGATCCCTGACAGGACATGCATATTTAATGGCGTAATGCTGGTTTTATTTAGAGGACAGATTTTACTGCTCTTTAGGGCTATGCTAATTAAGTGTTTGCTGCACATGTGCATGTTTGTGCGCTCTGGCTGCTGGCTATTTCAGCTGACTGCATTGATGCAGTGACCTCCGTGTCCTGGACCGGAACTGTGCTGCTCAATAATACATCAGCATGTTCTTATAAGAAATGCAGCAGTTGAGGTAAACCCGGCAGTGTTGGGTTTGGGGTGCATGCATTTTTCAAAGCCCACCTCTTCTTCTGTTTCTTTGCTGCTTTTTTTAAGGCCCTCAAGCTTCTCCCTCCATTAGTCATCAGGGTTTTGGTCTCAGCTAAAGTGAGTCAGTACTAGCCGTACCACCCACGTGCCACAAAAACACACACACATTCATGTACATATCCGCGTTTAATCACTACAGAGGATAAAGGCAAAGAAATAATCGCCACTTTATTGGATGTACTTGCATAATTCACCATAAATAAGATTAGATATGCCTGAGATGTTTGTCTTCATGCAAATCATTCATACTACAAATCATTTTTTTCCTTTATTTTCCAGTTATGTTGGATTTTGCGTCACTCGGTTAGAAGGAAGCAATGTGTGTAAATATGTAAAAACATACGTTATTATGGAGATATGACATGTCTGAGTGCCATATATAGCTGTTTTTTTTTTTTAAAGATAGATAGATAGATAGATAGATAGAGAGAGAGAGAGATAAAAGTCCAAGGACAACTTTCAGTCAGATTAATACAGTTAATATCAGTACTGATATTCAAAATTTTGAGGTAAATTGTAAATATTTTTGAAAGAAGTATGTTATACTGAGCAATGCTGCATTTATTTGTTCAAAAAAGCAGTAAAAATAGCAACACTGTGAAATATTATTACAAATTAAAATAACTGTTTTCTATTTTATATATTTAAAAACTAAATAATTTCTTTCTGTGATGGCAAAGCTGAATTTTTCAGCCATTATTCCAGTCTTCAGTATAGAAGCCTGTTTCCTCCTTGGAATAAAATAATAAAAGTTAATGCTACTTTTATCTCACAGTTCAGCTTTTCACATTTTTCACATTTTCTTCTTCAGAATTGAGAGTTTATATCTTGCATAATGTTTTTTTACACCACTAAATAAAAAATAAGAGAGCAATTGTGATTGTTTTTATCTTCTATTTAATTCAGTTTATATATATTTGAAGTTTATATATATATTCTCAGAATTGTTTACCAAATTGATCAATTTATCAAGTAACATTTCTTTTTATTATCAATGTTAAAGACAGCTGTGCTGCATAATATTTTTGTGGAAACCTGTGATTTTTATTTATTTATTTATTTTGAAAGATTACAGATTCTTTGAGCGTAAAATTAAACGGAACATAATTTATCTGAAACATAAATTGTTAGTAACATTGTCTTTACTGTGTCTTTTTGACTAATTTAATGCATCCTTGCTGAATAATTTTTCAAAAATAAAAAAATCTTACTGACCTCAAATATCTGAACAGCATATGTATAAACAGGCTAAAAGAACATGTGCCTTAGTTCATTTTTTTGCTTCAGTGATTCTTGTGACACGGTTGAGGTGTTAATCAAGCCTCTGTGGAAGTGGGTTTGCAATCAGAATGGCCCTTCAGCAAGCGCTCCCTCCTGATTTACAGGTGCATGGCATACGCTGTGTCTAATGAGAAGCCTTCAGCCAGGTGTTGAGGTGACTGGGGTTGCCTGGGCTACGCTGTGCATCTCGCTGAGATAGCTGGAAGCGTCGAGCGCTGAGCTAATGCAGGGACGCTCTGTTCCGATAGGAACAGTTCCACAGGGAGGCCAAGGGAAAAGATGGAGACGCTGCCTTCCTCTCCACTCAGTCTTCTAAAATATACTTATCACCCACAGTCTCTCTGGCTTATCATCGCTCCTGCTGTTCACCCGCGAAGTCAAAGTATTGAATCTAGCAGGTTGAAAACCTGGAGGAGTGTTAACAAGATGCTGCCTTTGAGTTTTTTTTTCAGCAGCTGGACTCTTGCAGTGAGCCATACCTGAATGATTTTATCACTTATGAGAAATATCTATAGACTTTGGGTTAATTTGCTATGTTTTTTAGATGTGCAATGATCTCTGGGCAATTTCAGTCACAATTTTTTTTTAATCTATGAATTTGGATCTTAACCAAGCAGGTTTTTATTTGCTTGTTTGTTTATGGCATGCAAATTCTATTCATTTCATAGTTTTCATCCAGTATTTGTATGCAATATATCATAAAACTATTAAAGATTTTTTTTTATCTGAAAAACAGATTAAATAAAATATATTGGATAAAACACACAAACTTAAACATAAATAAAAAATGAGAAATGTTGCCTTGGCAACTAATTAAAATAAGGTAAAAATGTATATTACCTAAATTACTAAAACTGAGAAAAAAATAAATCTAAAAAACAAACAAAATTACAAAACCAACTATAATAGTATATAAATATTACTAAAATAATTCACATAAAAAATACATGGATGGAAACCTAGTTAGTGTGAAGAGCAAAGGTTTGAGACTGAATTTGAGATTTTGTCTTCGGACACTTTAGTAAGAATTGTAAAGTCCATCATGAATTGCACAACAAAGTATTACACAGAAAGGTGCAAAAATATGCTTGTTTTATATTTTGGTGCACATTTGGGCCTTTTAACAGTGTCAACAGAAAGCAGGAATAGATCATGTCAAAGACTCTTCGAATGTTATATTTCTACTTTCCAACCAGTATGTGATATGAACCTCATTTAAAAGGCCATGTGAACAACCACTAAGATATAAAATCAGAATTGCACACTGGTTTGCGGTGTGAATGTAGCCGGTGTCTCTTGTGTTTTGCTCTCATCACTAAACATTCACGGCTGCACACATGTTTGCAGGGATGTACCGCAAACACACATGTAGTAGAGATGCAGCGCGTTCCCTGATCTGCAGTACTGAATGATTTAAGGCCTGAATCCGCTCTCATCTCTCTCGCTCTCACACAATCAGCTCTCCTGCTCTTTTTCCCGGCACGTCACTCACTCAATCCTTTCTCTGTTGCGCTGTTTGTGGGACATTGATATTACATGGGTTATTTCTGGAACTGAGGTTCACCTTTGAGAGTTGTATTTCCGCCATACCGGAGAGGGCACACGGATCCATTCCTCCTTTGTGACAGGCGGCTATTTCCAGAGCAGATCACATGACATGACAATAGGCACGCATGCACATCCCTGCTGACACCACCCCCATTCTGCTCTCTGTGTACTAACAGCCAGACTGGAGCCAAACTGCATGCACTTGAGTGTGTTTAAACTTTAAACAGAACCTGAAGCACGAGACGTGCACGCTCACCAAACCAGCTGCTCGGACCGCTCTATTCTTGTGTTAAATGCACCGAGTGTTTTTCACTCTCCACATGCGTGCGATCGAGAGAGAGATGCATGAGTCGCATTAACTCTCGGAGCTCCTCACATTACCAGCAGCACATTGCTTTATGAGCTAATATAATGGAGCTACATCTGTTGGTCACACCTGCTGTGTGCATGTGTGTGCGCAACTTCATGTGTTTTCCATGTTCTCTGTTTTTTGTTCTTCTCGGTTCACAGGCAAGAGAGACAGGCAAAAGTAAACAACTGAAATCTCTGGCATGCTCGGCGTGAGTTGAACTGTCCGTGTCGGATCATGTGATGCACTGCTTCATCTTTGTACCAAGATGGGACCCCCGTGAGGTCCTTGTGTCAACCCAACACAAGCACAGCTGCTTCAGACGGGCTTTACCCGCACACCAGCATGGGTTTGTTACACCTGCAAAGGGTTAAAGATCATGTGAGGTCTGTTTTCTGCTCTATCATCCATGTGTACATTTTAAACAAACAATACTGGATTTAACTTTTAAATGCCGTTGTGATAACAAGCGAGAGTGGAGGGGGAGTGGCTGGAGGGCGTGGCCACAGAGCCTCAGCGAGAGGACGCTACGCTCTTGTTTTGAATTCCTTCGATCCAACTGTCCAAATATCCCGGGAAGTTAGCGAATGGTTTTGGTTAGTCACATGATAGATAGGAAAAGTACAGCTGTGGGCCACAGGAAATATAGAATTTCAGATTTCATAAAGATCTAACTGCTTAAAAAAACTGGGGACACTTTACGAGTAAGATTTGTTAACATTTGTTAATGCATTAGGGATCATAAACTAACAATAAAGATATGTGACCCTGGACCACAAAACCAGTCACAAGGGTCAATTTCTTTAAATAAAGCTGGATAAATAATCTTTCCATTGATGTATGGTTTGTTAGGATAGGACAATATTTGGCCGGGATACAACTATGTGAAAATCTGGAATCTGAGGGTGCAAAATAAAATCTAAAATATTGAGAAAATCGCCTTTAAAGTTGTCCAAATGAAGTTCTTAGCAATGCATATTACTAATCAAAACATAAAGTTTTGATATATTTACAGTAGGAAATTTACAAAATATCTTTATGGAACTTGATCTTTACTTAATATCCTAATGTTTTTTGGCATAAAAGAAAAGTAGATACAAAATACATTTTTAAACAGCATTTAGGCTAATGTTAAAAGTTATTTATATGTTACATTTATAAATATATTGTTTTTCATTGGTCAAGTCAAAATTAATTTGTATAACTCACAGAAACAGAACTGGTAAAATGAAAATAAAATTCTGTCACACTTTCTTTAATGTTCCATTTTTACAGTGTAATTACACAAATTAGTAATGATTGATATAAATAACCTACTTGTATAGGGATAGGGTTTGGTTTAATGCTAGTTGTTTGCAATTAATTTGTGCATAAATACACGTAAATACATGTAATGCATAACAAGGACATATTGAAATAAGGTGTTACCAATAATCCAGACAATAATATATAATGCTAACATTATATTTTAATGTCCAATTCTCACTTTTAACTAGCATGCATGTTACTAACATATTGGCTGTTTATTAGTATGAATAAAGCACAATATTAATGCCTTATTCTGCATGACCATATTTTTAGATTCCTTAATCCTGCCCCATACCTAAACTTAACAAATACCTTACAATCAAAACCAACAAAAGAGCAACAACGTGCAAGTGCTATTACAAGTCTTGGTTAGCCTAACGCAGTACAGATAATTATTATCATTATTAATTTTTATTTTTTTTAAATAAAAAGACATATAGATAAAATTAAATTAGAATAGTGAGTGCTAGAGTTAGAGGGTCAAGTAAAGATGCTTTAGCGCATCGGAATGTATGATGATTGCTTCAGAGGTGCGCTGAATAAGGGTCTGAGCGGCCTTGAAACGGCCTTGCCATGTATTTAGATGGAAGCTTATCATGTCCACCGGTATCCCCCTCACCATGTGACAGTGCACAGCCATTGATCTGTGGGCTGCTGCTCCATTGATCTAAACGAGAGTCTCTCTCAGTGCTTTCCCTGAGGAGAAACAGAGGAGCCACTTCAGGAAAGGAGAAGGTTGTTCCGAACAGAGATCCTGATTCAAGACGCTGCTGAAATAGGACAGCCACATGTGACCCAGGAAGCAGGTGGCGCTCTAATGTAAATGGTGCTTGGAGGTCACCCTCTCCGAGCAGCTGACTCTGAGACATGGAGCGACACATCAGGAATGTTGGGCCATTCGTGCGGAACTAACCTTCTACTTGTAGCAGTTGTTCTTGAGCAATGAAAGTGTTTTGAGCTTGGGTTGCTGACAGATGCTTTTTTTATGTGCCGTAGGACCAAGCAGGCTGATCTTTGACCTACCTCAGCCAGGGCGGATTACTAAATGAACAAAAACCAACAAGCACTTTCTTAAATCTCAATTTGATCCGTTTTGAACTGAGAGAATCTGACAGTTGTGATTTGGAGCTGCCGTAAAAAATGCGAGTGCAGTTACTGTGAGACCAATCCCTCATCTGGAACAGAGCTCAGAGGTCAACAGAGTTTCAAACAATGCACATTTCCTGTCAGTACCTTCACAGGTGTCCATTAGCTCCAGACTTCTATGTGAAATGATTTCTTAATCAGACACTCTCTGAGGTATTCATCCAGAAAGCAGTAAAGCATTAGTGAATAATGATCTGCAGATAAAAGGAATTAGAGCAGCATCTTGGAATCATTTCATGTGCTCCACTTTCTTTTGTAGACAATAACCAATAGTTTTTTATGACCTTTTTTTTTCTCTTTGTTTTGTATGCAGCGTTTCCTCAATGCCTCAACACTTGTCACTAGGTTGATTTAGTGAGGATAGATAAGATAATGAATGCAAACATTCCATGTCACCGAGGTTGCATGGTGTGGAGGACAGCGGAGAACTTGGCAGTCTTCAATATCACAGGACTTGGCCGAATGAACGCTGTCCTTGGATCCCCTCAGAGGAATACTAAATAAATGACGATGACACGCCCGTCACCCTAGTATTGATTCAAATAACAAAAAAGATTTAAAAAAGGGAAAGAGGAAAAAGAGACAAGGAGAAAGATGCACTTCAGTTGTAGATCATATAACAGTAAACTGATTTGAATTATGCACACAATAGTTTGATAAAAGCTGTTCCAAGATGCTTTCTTCTGGGTAATTTCTAAGCATTGAACATATTCTTTGTGGAAAAGGCAATCCCAGAATGCAATGAAAAAAACAAACATTTATTTTGTTTCTAAATGTGGTTTGATAGCCATTATTTTGTTAACTATAACGTATGTACAGTAATATTAGTACTCATTCAAAAGAATAAAAAACATTTAGTTCAAAATCTTCTGTTTTACCAAATATTTTCTTTTGCTATATTTTTTATGCTTAGAGTATTGCCATTACCGTCTAAGGTGTCTAAACCTGTAGTTGAAAGTCAAATAAATCACATTAGCTGCATTTGCATTTGTTTTTCAGTGCCTCAAATAAATATGCATACAGCATCTTACATGGAAAAACACAAAAGTGAAGAAGAATGACAGCATGCATAGACAGTCAACTTTTTGTGTGTTGTTCTGTTCCTTTGATTCTCATTTTTGCTTTCCCTTGTTTTCTTGCAGATACCTGGGACATCACAAAGCTTGACTAGTGAAAGGAGATGCAAACAGCCTTTATTGGCACACATGCTCTTTACCCTTTGGTCTCATTCAAAAGCTATTTTATACTTATTTTATCATTTCTAAGAATGTGTAGTGCTTTGAAATTTGATAAGTATTCATTTACACTAGATAAACTCCAGTTTTACAGTTCTTGAAAAAGGATGGGCCTGATTCACTATCACAGTGACCAGAGGTCAACTAACATGCTTAAAGACGAGTCTCAAGTGCCGCAGCGGGAACAGAAATTGAAAACAATAATGTCCAATAAGATCGACTGTTCTTAATTCGATGTTTAATATCAAATCTGTATCCATCATGGTTCATTGGACCAAAAAGAGAGACTGTAGAATTATGTTACTGTGTTATTCTTGACGTGTCCAAAAGAGAGAGACAGGAAGAAGAATGTATCTACTACAGTATTAGATGACTATGTCTGCGTTGCAGGGGTGATCTTGCCTAAACCTGCTGCACTTCCTCCTCCTCCACCGATGAATCAGGATTCACTTCCTTGTCTTGTGGGAATGTTTTGTCATAGACCTGTCTCAGCCTGATTGATTCTCACACTCCCCTCATGAGGGAAAATCCTACTTCCCTCGTATTCTGGCTTTTTGGCTTTGCTTTTATGAAATGCCCACGTTTTGCTATTGCAGTTTTGTGCTAGCTTTGTTTTTGGGTTGGGGATTTCTCAGTGGGTCATGTGCTGTATAATCTTTGTGTAATTGCAAAAGCTCTCATCTCATTGCAGCGAGGTAAGGCTTTGCTTCAATGGGAGTATGCAGTGCACTGTAGGTACGGTTTAAGACTAATCCTTATCTGTTTTCTTTCTGTTTTATTAGCATCATGCTTTTCCCCCAACTCTCCTCTCTCTTCTTTCCTCACAACTCATCTCACTTTTCCACCGGCCAAGCCTCCAAACTCTCTTTCCAACTGGAAGGGAGAACAGCAAGGGGTTTAAGGTCAGAGGATGTACCTTAACAGATGAGCAAATACACATTAATTGCGTTGCGATGGCTGATGTCCCCTGGGCAGAATGAACCGATCATCCCCCTACCCTTCGGAGCTGTGCTTACATTAAGCAGACTTTGTAAGCTGGTGTTCTGGTCCACCTCCAACAACAGCTGTTAAGAGAGAGACAGACAGAGGAAATCAAAGATGCTGACATTGCATAAGACATTTTTCCCCATGCAGAAACGAGAATAGTGACCCATTCCTAATTGTAGTAGTATTCTCAATGAAGCAAAACATCTCTGTTCCAGTCAAGGGATAAGAATATACTATGAATCCAAATGGAAACCCTATCAGTTCGTCGGTTTGATAAGCAAATCTGTCTGCTGGAAGACTGTTCTGTGTTAATAATGTTACTGAGGGTACATCACTTGACAGCATGTGGGCATGTAAGCGGCGTGGCCTCCAGCCGTGCCATCCTGATAAAAGATGAACGGTTTTGTTTTGGTTGTCAAGGATTATCAGAGTCACATGGGATGGTAATGCAGAGACTAAATATAAGTTATAAGGTATTTCAAACCGCATGGAGTTGGAGCTCACCCAGTGGCATGAATCAAGTGTCAAACTCTTGTTTCATCATCACAGAAAAAGGGGTTATGAAGGAGCTAGTCGTAGCAGTCCGAAATTTACACATCAAGCTCTTTTGATTTGAACGGGAGGAAAGATCATCTTTAGGGAAAAGCTCATCTGTGAAGCCTCTTACGTAACAGTTACGAAAGAATCCATGATTCCCATCCTTGGTCTGAGTTAAATGCTGCAAGTAAGTCACGTTTACACTCGATAATCTTCATTGCTGCAAATGCATTGTTGACCTTTCCAGAGATGCTGCCGTCTGCATTTATATTTAGCTCCATTTTCCTGCTTGGTGAGCACAAGGTGGAATGAAGGGAGTTGTAGCTGTTGTATAATCCCTGTATGACTAACCACTGCAGCAAGGATTGGACCAAGAGCATCATTCTGAAAGAGGAAGCCTGCAAACCCAGTCACCACCTGACCGTCCACTTTTTAAATACCATTCACAATCAGACAAATAGCCTTGTGCGTGATTCAATTACCTACGGATTCAGCACCAAGGGAGTGTGCTTTTGTGATAAGACGGTGGGGTTATCAGGGCCTGCGTCTCTTGGCTCCAATGTGGCAGTGAAGTGCAGAGAGGAGAAGAGAAAGGGAGAGGCTAGGGGTCAGTTCCCTCCATCAATCTGCAGTTATACTGTTGGGACTAGCTCAAAGCGATCAGGCATTTGGGTAAACACTGTCTATTGTGTGAAATTCATTTGCATATAGTCCATTTTTGCTAAATGTGTTTGAAAGTGTGAGACTGTGAGTGATGTGATCCTACTGCTCAGTCGAGAGCAACGCGACATTGGTGTGAATGTCACATGTGGAGAGAGACTCCCTTTGCACTGTTTAGCCTTCCTTCAAGCTCGGCTCTGTTTATGATTCTCCATCGTGTAAATGTCAAGATATGCCTACGATATCCCCTGATATGCCCCCGGGCTTCCAAAGATTGCATAAATGTAAAAAACCCATCTTCCTCCCATTCTTGCCTACTTCTCCATCTATCCTCTTTCTGAGGTGACAGTCTATCAAACTCATATAATGTCCTTCAAAAAGCACATTATGCATCCTGGTGCTTTACAGAGCACTTCGGTGTGGGCTCTCTCATGCGGTGCGCTCATATAGTGTGTGCCTCTGCTTGTATCCAAGAGCTTGCAATTCAAGGTCTTCCTTCTCATTGAACAGGATCAATGTTTATGACTCTGATTGTTAAGCATTTTCCCAATATGTCTAAACGTGTTTGTCACTGAGCTTGTGAAATTGTGCAGTCGGGATTAGAGCCATTTGTCCCTCTTGGTGCTCATGGCCATAAATCAACACATCTCAAGGGAGGCCGAGTAACGTAGTGCTGGGCCGTACAGAGCGAGAATGGAGGAACACTAGACTGCACATTGGTTCCAATACTAATCTTGCCTACTCTGGCTGGGCGGCATCTGGCTGCGTGTGCAGTGTTTCAGCAGGTGGGCTATCAGCACAGACTATAGTCTAACCTCTCCCATGGCCTGATAACACTAGATCCTCCACAAAACAAAGACCCAGCTGAGACCCAAATCAACCATGTGTGATGTGACCATTTCATAAAGGCAGGCAGTTAACAAGTGCATGTATAACAATAACATTTATGCCAGTCGATAAAGTCGATAAACGCTTATTTTGTTTACTAGGATGAGAGTTGCTGAAATCGCGTTTGGTCTCGTACTGTATCGTGTATCTTGTCAGTGTGTGCACTTGCTTGGCCATTTGTAGTTGATAAACAGGAAAGTGGGTTCAAGCGCCAGCAGAAGGCAGTGTAATGGAAGTGGTCTTTAAGAGAAGCAGTCTATCAGCGGAAGTTTAAAATCAGCTCGTAAGTGTATTTACTTGTCTCAGTGTTTAGCGCATTTGCCGTTGCTAGGAAACGCTTATTTTGTTTACTAGGATGAGAGTTGCTGAAATCGCGTTTGGTCTCGTACTGTATCGTGTATCTTGTCAGTGTGTGCACTTGCTTGGCCATTTGTAGTTGATAAACAGGAAAGTGGGTCCAGCTGAATTGAAATGATCATTTGTTAGATTGGTATAATAAAGGTTATTATACCGCGGCAGCGGTCGCGGCAGTCGTCGTGTGAAGCCCTCTTAGTGTGAAGACCAAAGAGTGTAAAGACCATCGACTCTACCGTGCGACTCCACCGGGCAGGGACACCGGCAAGGGATAGTAGTAGCTTTTTATTTAATTTTTTCATTGATATGTTTATTATTGAAATGTTGTTGTTATATGCATGTGTTAATTTTATTTAATTTCTTTATTTTCTTAAATATGTGGGTAGATAGTATTTATAGAGTTGTAACTTTTTAGTTTTAGTTACTTTTTCTTATTTGTAAGTCGCTTTGGACAAAAGCGTCTGCTAAATGACAAAAGTAAGTAAAGTAAGTAAAGTAAAGGCATCTGCCAAATGTCTAATTGTTACAACACTGCCACTAAAGCACACTAGCAATCCAGTCCAGAAGGGTCTTGTTCCAGTCACTTCCATTAGAAAGGAAACCCTGTTCTGGGAAATTTCATACTCATTAAATTTTAATTGCTTGGGTGGACAACAGACCAAAGGGAGGCCTTACTAGATAATTCAGATGGCACCTTGTTAGGAGACAGAATCTGTCAGATCCTGATAGGCTCTGATGGGCTTCTCCTTTTGGTCTCTGCCCCGCAGCTGTCCAAAACTGTGACGATCACGTCAACAACTCTCAGAAGGACACCAAGCCTAAGATCTTTATCCCAGTGTCACAGTGCTTTCTGATGGTTTGCAGCAATGGCGTCAACCATTCCTACCCATATTGATGCAAGGCATGATAATTACTCAGCCACTGCAACAGCCATCTTCTTTCTTGCAAACGGGCATAAGTGTAAATAGAGCATGTAGGTGGGGAGAAGCCGGTTGCTACAAGTTTGGTAAATGCATAATTTATATTCAATTTTGGCACTTTGCACACAGCCTAGTTCACAAACACACTGCATTAGAATAGCAAAAGTTGTGAAGGCGTTGATGGGTGTGTCTTTGAAGACTCTTGTAGGTTTAGTGATGGAATGCCACACATGCAGCAGAGTACACACATGCTGTGATGACTAAGGCTCAGATACTCTCAAACCAATGCACATTGCCCCGCAGGTCAATCACCCACAGACCCCAGACAGAAAAGGCCTCTATCCTTTGTCCAATGCAACCCCTTGTTTTGATATGCACTAGAATAATGAGAATTCCAGATAGTTCAGGTCAAAGATAAAAGATAAAAGAGAAGCCTTTGGTCTGAGGATTCGAGCTTCTTGAACAAAACTTCCATTTTGGCTTTCACCTATTCCCAGAATACAGATTTCTAAAGCATCTTGTTTTTCCCCATTTAACTTAAAATACAGGATTTTAATTCTGCTAAGGAAGAGATGCATCATTTATTTGTATAAATGTATGCTGTAGTAGAGGTGTGTGTGTGTGTGTGTGTACTCAAGATCAGTACCCCACAACAAAGATGTTGCATCATTTTAAGTCAATATTTCAGACATATTTCACTCAACCAAGGTTTGTTAACTCAAATACAAGATCATATGGTATTTGTTGTTGCTTTTTCAGGTACTACACCTATGCACAGTTAATGGGTGCTCTATTATTTTAATATATTCTATATTCTAACATAGGCTATATTTATATCCAGGAATATCTGATGATATATACTCTATGTTTTCAGAATTTAGCTACAGGGCAAAACTATGTTTTTACTGGTTGGTAAAATGTATTTGTATCAATGTAGGTCTCTATATATATTTCCCACATACTGTACATGCACCTACACACTGGTAGTATCTTACACTTTACATTGACATGCTGTCCTTACTCCTTATATATTTAAAATGAATATTTAGGGAAAAATATCATCTGTGTGGTCAAATTGTTTGTCACCTTTGCTCCTGGGTGTTTTTGTTAAGATTAGACCGTTTTCCTTTCAACTTTCACCTGTGCAATCATTCTTGTCTTTTCATTGAACCGAACAGTAAGCATAAGCACTATGCACGGTCAGGCGCAGGCAGTGGAAAAGGGAGTCATGTGACGAGCAGGCACGTGTTTGCTTGGGGAAGTGAGTCTCTAATGCTGCCTGCTTTACTCTACTCACTCCTTCTCCTACTATGCACAGAGACAGGAGGAGCTCTGGCCAATCACAGCGTGTTCTGCTTGCACGCTTTGCATATCTGTAGGCATTTCCTCCAATCACGACCCAGCTTGTTTGAACTATGTCTTGTAGTTCAGATTGCTTGTAACTGCTGCATACACAGTTGCACATTGTGACTCGGTCATTCTGCGAGTTAGACTTTACCCTTCAGGATATAATGAAGTCACATATTTCTGAAGTTAAATGCTCCAGTAATTCTGATGCAGGATCAACTTGCTTTTTTGAGGTGCTGATAGCATAATCTTAGCAATGCTCAAGGTTAGAGTGAACAT
The DNA here is from genome assembly GCF_936440315.1 of Barbus barbus. Lineage (NCBI taxonomy): Eukaryota > Metazoa > Chordata > Actinopteri > Cypriniformes > Cyprinidae > Barbus > Barbus barbus. The sequence goes on along the minus strand of NC_136761.1, from coordinate 26,005,571 downwards.
TCCCAATTTAGAAGAGAAAACAAAACAAAAAAATATGTAATATACACAATGTTTGAAGTGCAGCATCAGTTCAGCAGGATGTCTGCTGTGATTTATCTGACCAGCTGATGATCATTCTTCACATACAAGGTGTAAGTACTGGGCTATTTGTTCACATGGACACAACTGTTAAGATGCTAAAATAGCTCAGTCTGGGAAAAGTTAAGATTGTTTGATGTTGTCTTCAGAAATTACACGCTGTCAGGAAACACGCTGGCTTTATTTGCCTACATTTTCTTATCCAAGGTTTTTCAAAGCATTTATTTGGATTAAAAAAGACAAACAGATCCCTGCAATGCAGTTTTCCTCTCTTGCCTTTACATTTATTCTTAGTATATTCAAGTAAACAATAATGAGATGAGATGATAAACACTAAGATGCAGTTGTAATTGTGAGTATATATGGTAACACTTTAGTTTAGGGTCCAATTCTCACTATTAACTAGTTGCTTATTAGCATCCATATAGCATATTGGCTGTTTATTAGTATTTATAAAGCATTTATTAATGCCATATTCTGCATGACCATATTTTAAATACCTTAATCCTACCCTATACCTAAACTTAACTATTAATAAGCAGCAAATTAGGAGTTCATTGAGGCAAAAGTCATAGTTAATAGTGAGAACTGGTCCCCAAACTAAAGTGTGATCGAATATATTTCATAATTAACATATTGTGTATTAAGTCAATACCACAATAGGCCATTTTCAAAACACACCAGGGCTCTGAAAGTGTCATTCTGAAACTGAACCCAGTGTTCCTACATGACAATATATTGCAACAGTCCTCGGTGCATTAGCAAGTGTGCTCTTTGATTTGTTTTCTCTCAGAGTGCTGCCCATTCACACAGAAGCCCCCATTAAATCATCTTCCAGCCATAAAGCACAGTGAGAGGCACTCAAACACCAGCAACATGCTCTCCCATTGGTGGTAGCAAACAAAAACATGAAAAAGGCATCATGCATGCTTCGGTGTCAGAAAACAATGTGTGTGTGAATTGTATTGATTGCTGTCCTTGGACAACTGCAGCTGAAGGCACAATGTTGTTGACCTCCATACATCAGGGCATAATCAATGAAATGATATGACTGATGAAACAGACTCTTCTCTTGACAGATAACTGCGACACAGAACAAACTCCTCCAGTCTGACAGCTGTCAGAGACCCACCAGACGCTCAGGGTTGTCAAATCCCTTCAGTGACCTTTCACACTCTTATGGAAGGTGGGCTTGTTGGCTTGAGTAACAGTCTTTAAGTTCCCAGCTTTGAATGTCACTGGATGTTTGGATTTTGCTGCAACTGTTGTTTCAATGTATTTGCCCTCTCCATTTATCTGTTTATTATCATATCTTTTCTGATCTAAGAATTAGCAGTTATGTTTTATTGCTCAAGTAGGCTATCTAAGACCATACATAGGATTTTTTTTTTTTTTTTACAAAAAGAGGCAAACTTTCACTCTGACTTCAAACATTCAAACAGCATGTGTTTGGTCGATAGCCAGTAGGCAGCACACAGTTCAATAGACTAATGTGACCTTGGGGTAATTTCCGATTTGACTGAGAAGTTGCAATAGTCCTTCAGGGGCTTGTCAGTTTAGATGTATTGGTTTGCATGCCATTCAGACAGCTTAATATCTATAAGATGTATTTATGTCTTCAATGTGAATCAAATATAGGATGGTTTCTTTAGCAGACTTGCCTCTTCTCTTGACTAACAGTCAGCTGGTGATTTCTGGGATGGCGCTCTGAATGGAAGCTACATGATAGTCTCCACATGATACTGAAAGTCTGTAGGAAAACTGCACTTGAAAAGATCAGCCAATCAGTGTGTCTGCTGATTAGAGGGTAATTACCCTAATTGTTTACATATAGTTTAATGTGTTTCTCATAAATCAAACTTAATCACCACAAGCTTTGATTTTGATCTAAGTCCAGCCCTAAAGTCAGCAGTGCATCCACTTTTTATCTATCATTATTTTATTTGATTTAATTACTGTAGTACTAAAGATAAGCTAAATATTTCCTCAACATAAAGGGTCGTAGAGTTTTATTATTATTGTTAATATATGACAATATTTACAGTGGCTAGTTGTAATATATAATTTCATATATAATGATGAATTAAATGCATATGATGCACATAATTGTTAAATCAAACAAGCACTCAAACTCACAAAATAATACTATTTAAATTATACACAGTTTTTACAATGATTAACAAAGCTGTCTTTAAAATTTGGAGGAAAGTGTATTTCTGTTAATGGGCCAACCATGCATAAATATTGGCATTTTGCGTATAAACCTTTGCTGTTGTTTACTGCATTGTGCATATAAGGAGATACTACAGTAAAGGATGCATCCACATACACTATAGTCAGTATGGACTTTAGACATCATGAACTAGCATCATAAATGAGTCATATCTAGACAGCACAAGCAGGTTGAGTTACAGTTGGGAACATGCATCCTGCACACATCCTTCTTCAGACACCACCAACCTGTGTTTAACCCACCTGCACCTTCAAATAATTGACTTTTCTGCTGTTTTACCTAACCCAGCCATGATTGGGAAGCACTGAGGCACCTCAGCACACTGCCCTCGATCGGTTAGAGATCCTCACTGCATGCGAGCAGAGCAGTATAGCAGCGCTCTCTGGCTCCTCTCATCTCATTCTCTAGAAGATGGCGGACTGCGCTTCACTGTTAGACGAGGAGCTCTCTTCATTTGTCTTCAATTACTTGACTGAAAACTCCGGCAGCCAGGTAAGCCATGCACCATTTCTGATAGAGCAGAAGCGTGGCTGTTTTTCCCCGGGTGTATTTTTGCACGTTACTGTCTGTGGAGCGATATACTTGCATTATTTCCTCGATGCTGTCAGAGCGTCTCAGCCGGCGTCTGGAGTCCCTGATGTCTGCGCTTCACGTGGAGTTCACAGGAAATTATGCATAGATGCGAAAAGTGACATATAGACGAATATTGCACAGATAATCCCTCTTTTGAAGTCTGCGTTCGAGGGCTAGCGATTAGAGGAAGGTTAGGAACTTCACCAGCGGCATAGAAGGAGTTCAAATGTGTTCATTAGTTTGCCAGAAAATCACACCAATTCCCCGGTGTGTGTGTGTGAGACACGTGGGTGCTTTGGTGAACTTGGCTTTAAGTTGCTGGTCCCTTGTAGTTTTAATATATAACGAAAGCGTTCTGATTCCGTACGAGTTCATTGATGAAAGATGAAAAGTAATATAGATCAAGGGATTTTTCAGATGGGTATTTTCTCAGTCTTTAGGCTATGCATTGCGTAATTATTAGTTGGTGTAGATGTTCCTACTATTAATACAGTTATTAAAAGCGATCAGTGTTTGTATAATTTATATTCATACCCGGCTTGCTTTTTTGAGAACCCCCACCACCACCAAAAAAAAAACAAAAACCGAATGCATTATATCACTTATAATAAAGTTGAGAAACTGATACGCAGCACTGAAGGCAAATACCAAATGCATACATATGGGTGTTATATATCTGTACAATATAGTGTAGAGACCAGAACTCTTACGAAATGTATTGTTTTCGTAAGCGTTTGCGTAACTGTTACAAAACGAGCTTGATGCTAATTGGAAGTAGTCAAACGATCTCTGCATCACGTGACCGTGTATATTAATAAATAAAAACACTGTGCATTTCGTGCTTGTCATGTCAAAGAGGCTTGTCGCACCGCGAAGTGTTTATTTATAGATACAATACGCGTAGAATAGGGAGTTACAGTTTAACGCTTAAAAAGCCGAATGCTACTTTGAAACATACGCATGCTGGAATAACACACTTAGGAGAGAGATGAGGTTAAGAATACATTAATTTATTATTCCAAATTCAAAAACTGCCACATGCTAGTAGTTAAAGTATCATTTTTGTATCGTAAATCAAATAGTCAATTGTGCATGTTTACAAATCGCGCGGTGTCACCGAAGGATTGAGACTCGTTTACAGACTTATTAAAACATGTGAACGCGCGCTGCTGTTTGTCCTGTGTCCTTGTGTCAGTGGGAATATTGTAAGCGCAGTAAATGTGCTCGAGCTCGCTGTCTGGTCAGTGTAATAGTACTCCATCCTCGTGACTCTGGAGTTACAGAACACAGTTACTGCAGTCATGTGCTCTTCGCCTTGAACGTAGTAAAATGAGCGGAAGGCAGGGCCACTGACGCGCGTGCATGTGACTGACTGACTGCCGCTGCGCAAAGTGGAGCAGCTCAGATCACGACTAATAATTCACCATCTACTCCAGGAGCATCGCTCCTTTTTGATTTATAAATCGTATTTACATTCATGCAAAAAATGGCATTCGTTCCGTAACGTATTCGTGGAATAAACAACTGGATTTAGACCCTAGTCTCCATGTTCCCTATGTTTTGTATTTACGCGGAGAAATGTAAAGAGCATCTCCGTCTTATTACACTGCTGTTATTAACCAGATAATTAAGCAGAATATACAGTATTGATTTTATTGACAAAGAATATTGATTTGGGTTTAAATTATAAAAGAATTGAGTATTCCAGAGAGACAAATATTGATTTGCGATCATGTCCGGTTGTTACAATTGTTGAAATTATTTATCATGTGATTGAAATGACAGAGAATATTTGGCTGCAGAATGCCAGTAGCCCCTCACTGCAGAACAAAGATCCAGGGGGCGGGGTTGGATCTACATCTAGGGGGTGGGGATTGGTAGGATTAGGGGTGGAGATGGGTAGGTTTAGGGGTGGGGATGGGTGGGTTTAGGGGTGGGGATGGGTGGGTTTAGGGGTGGGGATGGGTAGGTTTAGGGGTGGGGATGGGTAGGTTTAGGGGTTGGGATGGGTGGGTTTAGGGATGGAGATGGGTGGGTTTAGGGGGGTGGAGATGGGTGGGTTTAGGGGTGGGGATGGGTAGGTTTAGGGGTGGGGATGGGTAGGTTTAGGGGTTGGGATGGGTTGGTTTAGGGGTGGGGATGGGTAGGTTTAGGGGTGGGGATGGGTAGGTTTAGGGGTTGGGATGGGTTGGTTTAGGGGTGGGGATGGGTAGGTTTAGGGGTTGGGATGGGTGGGTTTAGGGATCAGGGGGTGGAGACCGGTAGGTTTAGGTAAATGTAAGGTAGGAGGAGTTGGATCTAGATCCAACCACACCCCCTGGATCTTGTGTTCTGCAGTGAGGACCATCTCCAGAATGCTGCGATTGACCAATCAGAATCAAGAGCTGTGCTATTAAGGCTAATTGTAGATAGTTTTTTTACTGCATTTAATTGAAGTTCACTCTCAAATATGACTTTATGTCCAAGATTGTTGGCTGATGCTGATAATGTCAGAATAGCCAAATAGCAGCCAATTTATCGGCCTGTCAGTCTATTGGAAAAAAGACCTTCATGGCATTCCAGTTTCAGTTCCCCCCTCACTGCATCCTTACATTCTGCTGTTGACATTTACACATTCACTGCATAAAATCCTAACATTATAAAGGTTTTGAAATCCATCACACTGCACCAGTTCTCAGACGAGCTCACGGTTATCGTGATGTGCGGCACTGCAGTACTATGTGTTCAGCTTTCGTGATATGGGCTGAGTCACCTAACTTGACAGAGTCAGGCAAATGTATTTACACCATGAAATGAGTCCCTCCACCCCCAGCTCATGTCAGTCAGCTGTGCCTCCCCTCATTTCCACCCATAATTTTATGCTCGTTTGAAATCATAAATATGCAGGGTTGACATGGTCTTTACAGCGAGTTCAGACAATTGACTCTGTCTCTGCTTGTTTACTGAAGCATTTTCTCTATCATTTGCCTTATCGCTGTGAAGTCGAACCATAAAATCAAATCAGCGGCAATGAAAATGATGTTTTAGATGTTCTGGTTGGAGTTTGCTGGTTGGAATTCATCAGATTTGAAGGAATTGCGCATTTTAAGTCTATTCATTTGAAATCCACTGAGAGCGAGAGTAAAACAAGATACCATAAAACATCACAAGAATATAATTTGTTTTGGTTTTCACAGAAAAGCTGAAGCTCCGAACGTGGCTCAATAAATTGGCTGCAGCCTCTGGATCGTCAGTTTATGTTGTGCTCTTTTCACTCCAATTACCTTATAGCGCTGTCTCTTGCCTTGCTCAGGGCTCACTCGTATTTATTAGAAGGGCTGTTTCCTCTCCTGAAGCCCCAGAGGTCCATCATCTGGCTCCTCCATCTCTCTTTGGGGATGTGAGGAAGTCTGGGAATGCTCTGTGACAGATCAATGTCAGTTTTGGACTGAAAGGGATAGACTGTGGAAAGACAGGGCCTTGATATCAATAATGTACCCATGATCCATCATCAGCTAAGAGCTCAGCTGGCATCAAAGGTTAAAAAAACACTTTCATTGAGTTGTCTGGCCATGGGACCAAGGGTAGGATGTTTTCTGTAACTATAGTCCTCAGTCCGCTGTAACATAAACTCTCTTAAATAGATTATCTGGATGACGATCTATAGATGTACATTCACTTTAGTGTGGTCTGTAATTGACGCCCATGTTCATTACATTAGCATTTATGTACAGTAATGATTGTAGGCTTGTTCTCCCAAAATTAAGAATCGCTCACAATGTTCCAAACCATGTTTCTTCTGTGGAACGCAAAAGGAGAAATTTCAAATAATGTGCCGGTCATTCATTTCTATGCAGTTACCTGGAGATTTTGTTACACATCTTTGACCCGGGTCCTGGTGTTTTTAGTGTGATGATTGAGTAGCTGTTTGAGTTTAGGTGTTTTTGTTGTGTCATAATGTTTTGTGGAACGTTTAAATTGTTCTAGAAGAGAATGCTGTGCAACAGGACTGTAAGACAAGCTCATCGTGAATTCCAGTGTTGCATGACTAAGAATTTGATAACAGCGTTTAAGAGTTTCACAGCAATTCACAAATAGCCAAAAAAAATTCCTTCAGTCGTAAGAGAGTTAAGACCTGTTCACACAACGAACACTATAGCGATAACTATTTTAGCATGCACACCAACTGACATTAAAGTTTAATATAAAGGCCAATTGCTGTGATCTGCCTCCTAAAATGCTTGAGCATTTGCTCATTTCTTTAAATTCGGCTGGATTCTGATTCTATATCAAGTTGTTATCATTCATAAGGTGGAAAAAGTGGTTCTGAAATTGATTCCAACAATATTGCTACTCTGTGTTGTTATCGTTATAGTTGTTGTTTGGACTTCACTGTTCTCATACAATTGGAGTGATTATTGGCCTTGGTGATAGCCAAGATATTCTTAAAGATTTCACCTTTTTTGGATTTTATCTTGTCTTTCCTGGAAATTTACACAAGTTCAAGCACAGCTTAGTGTGAATAAATGATCAGATTTTTCATTTTTGTTATGGAAGCAGCCATTTAGTTTTATGCTATAGTTTCTGAGTTCACTATTATATGTCTTGGCTAATAGCTCTCATTTTTTAGAGACCGATTAAAGCTTTCACTGCATTTGTATGCAGTATCCTGGAGAAATGCCTCATGCCAGCATTATTATTTTGCTGTTGTTTTATATTACGGTATTAAGTCTCAGCAGTTGCAAGCTCTTATTAAAGCCCAGGTGTCCTAATCTGACCTCAGCTGAAGAAAAAAGAAGTTGCAACCTTTGTATTCTGAGTCATAAGGTTATATCTTAATCTCTGACGCACACACGTGGCACAGATTAGCGTGATATGTGTTTTGATTGGTCTCAGTGTAAGTGGTATAAGTCAATGTAGTATGCATGAGTTTAGTAGGACAACTGCAGGAGCCATTTGCATGGTTGCAGGTTAGCCTATATATTTGCAAGCTAAACAAAGTTGCAGGTGTGTTATTCTAATATCAAATCAACCCCACCTGTACACTGTGAAAATAAAAGCACAGAAAGCTTTTTGTGTTAGATTCAGCCTCTCCTCTGGCAAGTGCATTTGGGGATTGTATAACGCACACAGTGTACTAGATCAAATGTACCTGGCTATAAAACTCTAGATGTTCTTTATTATCTGGTCCCTGTCTTTAGATCTTATAGATGACACACACACATCCTAATTGAGGCTGAGGGATTTGGCTAAAAATGATATCTCAATATTTTTCAGCCTATCAATTATATTTGATAGCTTAGTATTTATGTATTTGCTCCGAAATGGCTTAAAAGAGTCTCAAATGAATCAGAGTTTTGAATCAGTAGTCTGATCCACTAAACTGATTCAACTGATTCACATAAATGAATCAAACCTTCCAACTCAAGTCTACTGACTAAGGAAACTTACTGGCCAAATAAAAAGACTCATTGTTTTATTAACAATCGTGCTTGGTTTTATATCACCAGCAATCTGTTATTACATTTCTGAACTATTTTCATTTTTAGATAATGCAAGAACTGATTCTTATCCTGTATTCGGGCACATTGTTTTTTCTGAAACTGAGTGTTAAGTCCTTTTGTCTTCGGTCAGATGCAGCAGAGAAAGCAGGTGAGGGTAAGGAAATTTCCGTGTGTTTCGAGTAGGAAGGAAGCGTACTAATCGTACCATAGCAACGTGACATCAGGGAAGGGCAAGCTCAGACTGGCAGGGACTCACAGTGGGCAAAAGGGAACATGTAGGCGTCATAAAACCCAAGTCTGTGGCGTAACAGCAGGTAACTGAAACACAGACCTGCTGTAGGTGTGTCCTGCTAGCCTACATTTTAAATATGGCAAGTATTCTTCAAATTCCTTGTCTATTAGTCACTTTATCCTGATTTGGTGGATACTAATTGGTGGTCATGTGGATTATTATATGATAATAATTAAGAACGGTTACCAAGCAGCACCTAATGAATGACACGGGTACACAAAAGAATCAGCAAGATTATATGAACCCAGGAGAAAACTAGTGCTCTATCTTTAGACTAGCACTCCACTTATAAAGAGTATTTTCGAACCATCAATAAGCCTTAATTATTTTTGTTTGTACTCTGATGGAGATGCTGGACTTATGCAGGGTTTCAAAAACACATTAAACGTGTCATAAAAGTGCTCCATACGAGATACGCAGTACATGTAAATCTTATAGACATACATTATGGACCACATTTATAATATAATTCATTCGTATCAAGAATCCTAAGAGTAATTATGAATAATAAAACTGTTTTGATGTTTGTCATTTGTTAATTAAGTGTATATATTCTTGGTTAACAGTTATCTGTGTTTAAACATCGGGAATGGGCCCACATCTGGTCTTTTTCATGTCACTGTGATGATTGAGTAACTAAGTGTAGATGTTTTTGTTGTGTCATACTTTACTTGCATGTTTTATGTAAGGTTAAAGCAGACTGCATTCTAGAAGATCCTGTGCAACAGGACTGTGAGACAAACTCGTAGGAATTGCATTCTGTGATGTGCGTTAGTAGGCATTTGACAAGCAATTAAACAAAGTTTGTTACTTGGAAGAATCTTTAATTCCGTTGTAAGAGATGGAAGAGCCAACCAAAGTCTGAGAAGGCTGTTGGCTCCGATGACAGCAACAACAACACACCGTGTTCCTTCACAGATTGTTCTAGCTTGAGACAGTAACCAATCCAAAAGAGCCTGTTCATCGACTCCTGGTTCTTTTGTAATACAGGGAGCACCTGACTCTCTCACCCTCTTGAAAACTTGAGTTTCACCAGCATCTCCAAACACGCACTCTGTGACAATGACCTAATTCAGACCTTTGGTTTGGCAAGATTTGCCCACTTTTGACTGCTTTTCTGGATATTGTCAGTCTTGGGCAATTTCTGCTGTCTGTGTTAGTATACTGCGTGACCTTAATACACAGTCCATTTTATTCACCTTTCCATTCTCGCTCTGTGAACTGAACTTAAACTGGTTCTAAGTCTTGTTCTGATGCCGCAGTAATTATTAGCACTCCTCCCTGCTGTTTCACCGTAGTAAAATAACCCGAACCCACCCCTCCAACACATTCCGGTTTGTTTTCAACGTGTCAAACGTGGGTACAAAGACTGTTTTGAAACACTAGCATGCCCTTCACTAGTGAGGACTTGCAAATGATTGGATTGTAGACACTCCCAAACAGGTATCAGAAATGTCTAAATAAGGAGTGAGCGTTATGCTGCAATCTATGTGAACTGTATATTTGTTATACACGCATATGCATGTATATATTTAAGAAAAAAATTATATTTACATAATATAAATTATATATATACGTGTGTGTGTTTATATATACGTGATGAATATAAACAATTCACACATGACATGCATATTATGTAAACACAAACTTTTATTTGGATATATGTATTTTTTGTCTTTAACATTTAAAATATAAAAACATCCAAATGACAAATTGACTAGAGAAACAACTCTGCATAAGATATTTAAACTTTTCAGAGAATCTATCTTTAATAAAAGTGTATTTGGTCTCGCAGCACTGACAGATCTTAATATCTGATGCCGTTTTGATTCTCAAGTAAAGTTAACTTGAATTTTTATAGATTTTCACTGTAACACAAGTCAGTGCTATGGTAACTGTTACTAAACAATTACCAGATACAGGGTACATGGAATTTTCATGATACTATGTCTAAAAATATTGCACTACTGTGGTACTTAGATTAGTGAATGGATGGCTGATTTTTAGAGGCCTACAAGATGATGTTCGTTAAATTTTGACTTGCAGCATGGATCCTTGGTATAAATTATAAATTCATAGTTCGCCCATTTACATGCACAGTTATACAGTGATTGTCTAGGCAACAGTGTAGTGTCCATCTGTGGCTTAGGCAGCCCTTCTCAATCAGACAGAGTGAGATAAACTATCTAAGACAAGCTCTGGATACAGTAGTTGTTCATTGCCACAGGGCAAAATATCAGCATCGCTAGAGAAAAGTCAGTTTTATTCTATGTCAAACACTTGAATTCTACCCACTATACAGAATGTGTTTCCCCCTTTTCCATTAGCCCTTTCATGTACTTTCGCAGTACTCTATGTGCTTTTCAGAGTCTCCCCTGATGCGGCGCAGCTGTGTGTGACCCCATTTCTAGACTCTGTGCCTGGACGAATGCAGGAGTAACCTCAATGGGTTACATTAGCATTTTCATTACAGTCATTTGAATATTTGCTTTGCCTTTATGATACCACTGCACCAGATCCATGTGGAGGATTAGTTTAGTTAGAAGACGTCTGTCAGGACCTATAACCTCTCAAGGAGCTTAAACGGGTCCCAAGTATGAAATATCAGGTGTGAACCAGATCTAAATTTAGTAATATGAAGTTTACATATTACACATGTCATATTTTCACATCACGGATGAAGCAGAAGTCTGAGTTCTTTCTCTCATGAGGAAGACAAACATTGCTGGAGGTTCATGGAGGAAGTTAACCTGCCCATGATGGGTTATTGATTTCTTTGAATGTATTTCCCTCCGGTTATTTCACCCAAAGAAAACAGTTCTGCTCTTTTTGTGACAGGTCTCTAAATGCGTTTTCTTCTTTTCTACTTTCGGTCTTCAGACAGGATTTGCAGATTTCACAATACAAAATTTGTTTTGCAGATTCACACTTTAAGCTACATCTCAGAAACTGTGCTTTCCAGTCAAATTCCCTGCTTTAAAGCGGAAATCCGAGTTTTTAAATGCCCACAGACTCTGGCAGCCAGCATGATGGCATACAAGAGCCCAATCACATGACAGGGGACAGTTGCCAACTGGTGGTAGCTCATATAATCCTGCCTACTTAGAAGTCGGGTCATGGAGGGGTTGTAGTGATGGCCTTTCATGTGAATTGTATGGCTTTGTTTTGCTGGCGTCACAACAGAATTGTCTTTTGCTTTTGGAGTGACTGGAATGTTTTTGGGGGTGTCTCTTACGGAAGGGTCATTAGGATGGGTGAGGCACACTAGAGTGTTTGTTTCTTCAAGATGCATAAGCCGGGAATTGTTGGGGACCTGAAGGAGTTTTCGTTCTTGCCTTCACAGAGCTGTCAAAAATCAGACAGTTGCCCGCATTAACACTGGCTGTCTGTACGGACAACGCTAAAATTATTCTAATGAGCGGCTGTTTAAAAATATACGAGTATAAAAATGCATGTCTAATTGCATGAGCAGGAAGCGTCTGTGTGCAAATGAATGCTAAAAACGCCACCCTGTTTTCCAATTGCTCTTGACTCGTATAAATGCATCCTACACTTCCTGACGCCCACTAATTCACAATGACAGAAAGCCTAAAGATGTAAACTCCCACTCGCTTCCACAAATACATCAAGTTCCTCTTAAGGTGACGCAGAGCTTTCCCGATTTAAGCGGCACCTTTCGGTGGAGTATCTGCGGGACTGCAGGGGCTGTTTCGCTTTCATTACAGTGTGTAACACACATTAATATGTAAAGCGTTACACAGGGGTTTGGTATCAGACACTGCTTTTCTTGCATTAAAAGCACATAGGGAGAAGAGAATAGACATGCACAGTTCACTGCTATCAGTGGAAGTTGCCTGAGGGAGCCATTAGTAGAATGGCTTGGCTGTTAGTGCCAGAGAAGATGCGCCCCAGAGGTCCACCTCAGCTGGGGCCGACCGGAACACCGCTTGTACGCAGAGGACGACTAGTCTGTGCGGTGACGATGGGAGCTGCGGCTGGGTGTGGTAATCTGCTGATGAGTGGGGTGATATAGTAAAGAGGCCTTGGAGATAAATTACTCCCAGGCCATTTCTACTTGCGTGGCACAAAGTCCCAGAGGGCTTTCACAACACGACGCTGCTTTGCAACCGCTCTTATCTCATTTATGGACACGGGAAAGAATCCATATTGTTACTACATGTTCAAACACAAGCTGTGAGTTGTAAACAGACTGAAATAGATGCAGGGAAAATGTGGACAGAATCGCAGAATCCAGTCGTAAATACAGAATTTTAATGTATAACACGGAATGCCACAGAAGTTTGGAAGAATAAATTTAAATTTGGTCAGTGCACTTAAATCAATAAGCGATATAGACTAGTGTATGTGAATATTAAGCCTTAAAAATACTTTAAATAGGAATCCCGGATGTTCTGTGTGTCTCTGTGTGAATGAATGGAGCAGACGCGCGGTTTCGTCAACTACACACATACTGTGTTTTCTGCCGCCTCAATATATCAGTACATGAACACATAAACATAGTTTCTATAACTGCTCATTTCATGAGCATTTTACCGTTTCTTTTGAAAAAAACTATTATCATGTCATATATAATCAGAAACTTAAAGGGCTTCACAGCAATACCCGTCAGTTTCGGAAACTGTGATTGAGATATATTACTTAATGCAATGATAGTACTACTACTAATACAGTTATTCAAACATTATAAGGAATATTGACCCAAAAAATTATTTAGCAGAAAAATGTAAATGCACAACACAGTATTTCAGAAAAAAAAAAAATATATATATATTGTAAAAACAAAATAAATTAGAGATTATTAACATTTTATGAAACCATTAAAACGGAATCCAGAAAATTAATTGATAACAGAGAATTTGGTCAAATTAAAACTGAATTTGAGAAAAAAAAAAAATGTATTCCATAGGGCGTTAAACGTGTAATTTTATATGTTTAAAAGAAGGGGATAAAACTGATTTCATAGGGCACTATAGATGCAATGTGAGACCTTTGTATGAAGAAACATGGACAGGCAAGTTGAAAAACTCAATTTTCTTGGGTCATTCAGACATTGACACTTGCTGGTGCTTTAATTACCCCAGCGTGAGCAATCCAGACGACCACAGATTTAGTCTTGTTTGGAAAAATCTCCCACTGGATGTCCAATCAGGTGAACGTGAGGTCAGTCAGTCATTAGATGGAAGGGATGCACCTTGCAGCCGTCTCGTATTATTTACTGCGAGCTTTAGGGGCGTCTGCAGCTTTCGTCGCAAAGCCTGATCCAGTTTGAACCTGCCTGTCAGAGATTTACTGCAGAGCTTTTGAAAATGAAAGTTTTACACTGTTTCATGGTTATGAGAAGAGGGAGATGGACATTTCCCATCCTCTCCAGGGTCAGGTTCTTTTCAAGGCTGAATTATCATAGTTTTTCAGACGTGAGCTCGGGATGAAAAGGGACGTCACTGAGGGGGGCAGATGCATCAAAAAGAACAGGTGTTTCATAGCCCTTCGACATTTGTCTGGCAGATTATATTTACATGTGTCATGGCTCCCTATAGCAGGATGTAATCTGGCGTGATTGAATTTGAAGGCGCGGATTGGGACAACAGAGCAGGGAATTGGTTGTTTGTGGAAACTCAAAAGACCATCCCCTTTGATCAGACAGCTGTGAAGTTCAAAGTACCCCTGCTCGTACGGAGGAGCACATGTGCTTTTGCACACGATTAGATAGCAGATGCATCGATAGAACATGACGCTTATCATCTGCGTCTGTTTTCGAGCCCATTGACGCAATGTTTCTTGGATTTCACCTTCTCCCGTGAGGCTCTGTAGTTGTCGCTTTGAGAAACGAATGCTCTTTGTCTCTATTTGACTCAATCCAGTAGGCCTACTTATTCCTAATATGGTGCTGTGTGAACTCCAAAGTCACATGCACGCCGACCACAAAGATCAGTGACATTGCTGTTTCAACAGGACTGTTGGACTGTATAAACAAGTTTTCGGCACTGATGTCTTCCCATCAGCCTTTCCCCCTAGTTTTAACACTAACTTAACAGAGAGTTTGCTTTTGCAGACAGAAGTATATTTTTACCAAATTGATGTTTGTACTTAACCTTTAGCCTCTTCTAGTAATGGTCTACGGGGAATTTTAGTAGGAACTGTTTAATAGTCATTTTGCTCCTGTTCAGAGAGGATAACGGCACTGAAGAGGCCAATTCAGGCAAAGACTAGTGTAATACCTACTTCTTCCTAACCCTGTGAACTGCTAGAGCTTAACCACTAAACACTGGTTATCTCCTGACATTTGGTTAATCTTCCTTTACAACTTCTATTTTGATCGATTCTTCTTGACCCTTTGCCCACTTTGCAAAGTAAGGCAAATAAGCATGCTAATTTGGTTTTATACATTTGATACATTGCATTCTATGCTGCATCTAGGACAATCCTCCTCTGTTGTCAGAGGTAAAGATGGGTTAGGCAGCCCTCCTCCCCTTCTCTTCCCCCAGGTGTCCGTTGTGTCTCAGGGAGCGCATCTCTCCACATCTCTCGCTAATGAAAAGCACCCAAATGTCACTCGCAGCCACCGAAAATAAACGGATGCAGGCCGATCACCATCGAGAACGGCACAATGGCCTCCTGAAACAGGCAGATTGTCAAGCGCCGTGCTTCATTTCATCCGTTATCACTTAGATACAGACACTGCAAGCAAGCTGCGGCCAGGAATCATTGTGGCTGGGTTGGGAATCTTAGGGCTGTAACTCAAGTCGCGAGTGTGTAAATTACGTGTGAATTTGTTTACACGTTGACCACATCCCCTGATTGTTGAGGGTCTTGCGGCGAGCAGGTGGAAGGCTGTGAGTGTGGGCTGTATTGTGGGCATGTGGTGATTTACCAGGTTGAGATGATGAGTGCAGTACTAGCAGAGGTGAGTAATGACCTGGCAGCTCGGTGATGATGTGTCACAGAGGCATTCCTCAAGTTGTGTTTGGCTCCCAAGGACATCTCTGCTGATTGTGCTGGCAGAAGCCCAGCTAGACGCTGGCAAGTAGCCGGGGGGCTTGTGTTTGAGGGCTTGTCATTTGAGCACACTTTCAATTGAAATCTCTCCTACTGTGCACAGTTTCAAGCTCAAATGACACAACATGCTTGCGCTCAGCTAGTGTTTAAATAAAGTAATATATCGAAAAGACTTCCTACATAATGAATAATCATAGTCAGCCTTTATATCATATGTGCATTGTGGTTGGTAAGCAAAAGTAATTACAGCAACAGGTTAGTAAATCCTAGTTTGAGACAGATCCTAAGATCTCCCAAAATGGCAGTTACGGATCGTAAAGGATTAGCTACGAGTTTGGCATAGTGCGTGAGTGACAGGATTCATTGTGGACAGGGAGTAGAAGTGTGGGCAGAGTCATAGATTCTGTTGCGTGTCAACGGACCAGACCTTGACAGGCATAAATAGCACGCGCTCAGGAGGAAAGAACAGCATCTGTTATGACCTTGTGGCATTCACCAAACATGGCAGCCGCTGGATTTATTGCACACGAAGTACGCTTTTGCTGTATGTGTGTTTACATGTGCGAGTCTTACATCTCGGGTTGGGAAACGAGTATTGTGAAGAAACTGAAATCATTGAGTGGAATCTGAACCGTAACAGTTACTTTTTTGCAGTTCTTAACCCTACTTTTGTGTCTTGTTTTACAGTCTGTGTTATCTGCATTTGTTCATCATGAGATTCAAAGCCATGCTTGAATTGTTAGCAAAAAACTGCTGACATATTTTAGAATTATACAATAGTGACCAAAGGTCTGAAGAGATAACACGAACAAAGGTTGGAAAGTGAAAGCAAATGAACTCTGCTAATGCTGCTGATTTTTTTTTTTTGTGCATTTTTAAAGGATGTGAGCCTCCTCAGATGACTGTTGACATGGCCATCACTTAACTGAGTGAATTGCAGCTCAGAAACTGATGAAGTAATGAAGCTCACCAGTGGCTTTTTGAGGAAAGGGGTCGTATGGCTGCAAGAGGATAGCGGCAGGCCTCAGATGCCTGGAAGGGCACTTTACTTAATTAAATGCTTCTATAATGAAATAACCATTCAACATTACAACTGTGATGGGTGTTCAAACCAACACAGAGGAAATATTGAGTAATTCGATCATAGCTTAGTGTTTTATGCAGTTCATATTTCTACATTTCAGTCATTTATGGCCACTGTAATTACGGAGTCATTTAGTGCATTATCAGCTGCTCTAATGCATATTCTGGCCTTAACTTCTGTTTTCTTCTATTAAGGGCTCTCCAGGCACTCTCCATCCATTTCACTGTCTAATTAACTTAATTTTTCAGGTGTAACAATGTGTTAATATTCATTAAGCGACTTCCAATGGAGTAATTGATAATCATGATGGAGGACGAGATTAAAGAATGGCATCAACCGAGGATTTGTTTTGGCTCATGTCCAGAGAGACTACAGTGGGAAGAGGAGATGACGTGTTCGTGAGATCCTCATACAATGAATCTGGGCCGTACAAGTGTAATAGGTCTTGGGGGAAGAGGAACACTTTCTCAAGACTCTTACCAGACGGCTGAAGGACAGGTAATGCGGATCTGGCTGTCACACGACGGAGCACATGCCGTCCTTGCACTGAATTTGCCCTCAACGCTTTGTGTGCATCAGCAGAATTTCAGTAGGTGATGTCCCGCTTTGGGCTGGGAGCCCAAAAGGGAAACTGGAGTCACCTCAGACGACAGCTGTCTGTTAGACACAAGCGCTGCAGATAGCAGCTCACAAACTGCCTCTGTGATGCCGAAGAGAGAGAAGAGGATTGGAGATGTGGAGGAAAAAGAAAAAGCAAGAGAATGGAAGCAGTGAGCTGTGAAAGAACAAACGTGATGCACCTTGTAATGGTGCCGAGATAGAGTGAGAGAGAAAAAACTGTCCATAGAAAGCATCCAGCTTTTGCTTTGGCCTACTTGCTTCTCTATTTGTTGATGCTCTGAACTCTCTTTCCTTTTAGCATTTGCTCTTTCACAAATTCTCTCTGCCCCTCACTCCCTCGTACCTCTGCCTCATGCAGCTCTCACTTCAGTCACGTGTACGTGGGTCGGCTGAGGACAAGAGCGCCGCCTCAAGCCTTTCACTCTCTTAGACTAAAGCAGCTGAATTGAGGGCCCTGGTAAGATGCGAAGGCAGTGACTGACCACTGAAAGAATTAAGCACTCATTCTATAACCCTTTGGGTCAGATGGAAGGACTCACACACCTGCAGTTACTTCCCCCATCTGTGACCGAAAAGCTACATGGCCTGAACCCCGCCGAATAATGTTTTACTTATTCTGCGTGCACTCAAATGCTGTGAAGTGTGATCGCACTGACAGCATATTATTTTTAGTGTGTTGCGTGACATAACCTTTTTTTTCATACAACAGACCTTGCATCTTTGGAAAAAGTGGAAAGACTTTTTTCCAATCATGAAAAGCCGGTTGAAGTCTGAGTGTGTGAATGCAGAATTACTGAATGGGTCGAGATTAATCACCTTCAAGAACCATTGTGGATTTGTTTGTAAATCGGTTACCAGGCTTGGCCTTGTTCCACTTCAGTTTCTCAGCAACAAGTTTGGGCATCAGTAGCTAAACGCACCAAACCTCATTGAATTACTGTGAAACAATGAATGGGTCAGAGCAGTTTGGCACAATGGGAATATCTCAGTCATCACACTACAACCCGACAAAGCCATCCAAACTGAAAAGCTGCCAAGGAAGTTCAAAGCCCACAATCAAAGCCAATTAAAGGTTTTTCCTTTTTCTTTTGGTGGCCTCTGAGCGCTTACTCTCTGACTTCACTGATGTTAGATCCTCAAAGATGAACCAGTTCCTTGTGTGTTTTCATGTTCCTTATCACAGCAGCACAACAAAAGCTATGCAGGATTCTAGGGGAGAGCGTAAGGCCGGTGGATTACATAGTTCAAACTAGCCCTCGCTAAATTAAAGCTCTTTGTTTTCCATTTGAGAGCCCGGTCTGAGATCAGCTGAGCATTAGGAGCTATTAAAGGCTTTTATTATGTGGCCAAAGCGATGCACAATACACTGAATGTTGTGCTGTTTGAGATAAAACATGTATTCAGTCCCTGCTCTTTTATTCTTTATTATTAATGGGTCCTGCCAGAGGAGATCATGTTAATCGGATACTGCCCAGGGTGGACTTTAAGATGTGGTTGGTGGGGCATTGTGCTTTAAGTCAGGTATTGTTACTCTAATACTGGAATCTTTCTCCTGCCATGCCAACAGATTTGGAGAGATCTGTAACCCATGTAGTCCCAAGCCAGAGATCCTGATATTTGCACCAAAAAAATCCTGACCTTATCCAGAAGGAATGCTGAGACTAACACTGCGGGTTGTCAAGGGATATGGAGTACAAATCCGATGTACTCACACTGAGGAAAGAGTGCAGGTGGCAGACCAACAGTCTGGCTTCAGAATGATACCTTGCAGCTTTTGATAGACTAACAAACACCTAAAGCATTTAGCACAGAGAACTCTAAATTTATACTCATTAACATTTTGTGTTAGGGAAAAAGATTTAGGCTTTCTGATTTTTTAACAAATTTGGCCACTACAGGATCAGATTGGAAACAAGGAATGCACAATGCCACACAAAATATGTCCCTAGAAATATGGTATAAGGGTTTGTCTTGGTGGGCTGCTAAAAGGAGAATTAATAACAATTTGTCAAAGGGAGCAATTTATTCACTTGGAATGAGTGTGGCTTTGAACTGTCATGGTTGAGTACACATAGTGTAAATGCTATGAGGGGCCCTCAGACCTTGCACTACTGAGTTTCAAGTAATCGAAGGAAACAATATCAATACACACATGGGAAGAAAAAAGTTCTGTTTCCGTCATAAGATGTTGGGTACATCATAGAATACGTTTGGCAGTTATAGCGGAAAGGAAAATTGTGGAATTTTTGCTGTCACAAACATTCCATACGTGTTTGGAAATGCTTCTGGAATTCTTGCCTTCAGGAAAGAAAACAGTGAAGCAGGTGAATTGTTATCCCCCCCGAGAACCTCTCCAGGCCAAAACTGTCAGATAAAGAGGCAGATAAATTGTAAGTTAATGGTTTGTTGTATCCTGTCTAATACAGTAAAGGATTTGGAAATCCTTTGATTAACCTTGCACACAACCACAGGGGTGTGGATGGCGAAATTGGCATTTCACACAGTAAGAATACTGCTAAAAACATTAAGCGGACTGTGGTATTTCTATGGGCTGATTCCTAGCACTGCATCTGTTACAGCCTTCAGTCCCCCGTCTGTTCGGGGGTTGAGTCTAGCGTATGTGTTAGGCAGGTGTAATGTCCTTCACATGACAGCTCCCTCGCATTATCACAGAGGGAAACTGAAGAATCACCCTGCCATAATTACCTTTAATAACCCTAATACATTAATGTTCGAATGCAGCTTGTTGTCACTGCTGACACATTCCACCAGTCAAAAACCTACAGTGCTGTCAGCATCACTACCAGTTAGTTGGTTAGTGCTAAATTTCTTGGAAACTCTCCATTGCAGTCTGTTCGATATTTCAACCCAACATTTATTGGAATAAAGCAAGCGATCAGCATTGTTCAGAGCGTTATTCAGAGACGAGCAGCACGTGAAGGCCGGAAGATGCCACACTTAGCTTACAATTCATGTCAGAACATCGCACCGTAACAAAGTCGGTTTGCCGCTAACGCGATGGCTTAAAGATGAGGGCTGGCAGATGGCTTTGCCTTCTGTTTGAGCATTAGGAATTCAGGGTGAGTCATCTTCCCGCTTCAGAGCTCACCCAGAAAGTCAGCGCAGAGATGTCCCGTGGACCACTCAAGTTTTGCTTGAAGACCACATGTAGCAGTGCTGACTCAGAAAGTCAGCAGTGAGTATTCGGGGAGAAGGTTAAGCAAGCTAAACACTGCCTCATTGGATAGAAAAGTAGGAGCATGGATGCAGTTGCCAGGCAGGTTTTCTATGGATGAAATTTTTCTCAAAGGTCACTTGTTGATGACGCAGTCTACATGAGGGGTTGCCAACTCTGCTCCTGGTGGGCTACCTTCCTGCAGAGTATAGCTTAAACCCCAATCAAACACATCAGAGCCAATTAATCAAGTTGTTCAGGAATGCTTGACAATAACAGCCAGGTGTGTTGAAGCAGAGTTGAAAGTCAGCAGGACAGTAGCCCTTCAGGAGCAGGGTTGGCTATCCCTGGTCTACGTCTTAAGTGTGAATTACAACATGGTTCCTTGCTTGTGCAGATGTTTGTGCATCTTCTTCAAAACGTGACCGTGTCTTTGTTGACTCGAACAGCCAAAACGGCATTTGTTCCATCTTATATATTCACAATGGTCATAAGTTTTACTTGTGACTAGGCCTGTTAATATTTTTGTATCGCTTTCTTAATACAACCTCTCAAATCAGAGCACTGCTGCGCAGTTCCGTGTGCAACTTGAACAGCTGTCGGAGCACTGTCCTTTCAACCATTGGATGCAAGAAGCAAAGGTCACCTCGGCATTTCGGTCTATTCTTGGATTTCAAAACAAACCCTGTGCTTGCAGAGTGACCCCCTAAAATAGAGATGGGAATATTCTTTACCTCGATTTCTTGGCCAGCAGCGAGAGAAACTGGAGATCAAGATTAATGGCGGTAGCCATGACATTCTTCACCACAGTGTTTTTAACACCAGCGCTTTTAGCCTTGTTCTTTTGTCCCCTTTGAATACCCACCATGCTGTGCATAGCCTTGTTGAATTCAGGAACTAATGTTTAACTCTCTCGCCTTTTTTCACTTCGCTGCATTGGAACATTCTCCTAAGGGACAGCTGGAGAGCAACCGCTGGACCACTGCAGTGGAATTAGTTTTTCCATATTTAGTCTTAGAGATGCACACTCAGTTATTGATGCAGTCAAAGGAGGAATTGGGGGTTCTTTATCTGAGGCAAAGACCTTCGGGAGTGAGCCATGGGTCTCTCCTTGACACTGCAAGCAAGTTTATGTGCATGCTCTGAAATAGATAGCAGGCATCTATATATAACTGCTATAAAGTGTTCTTCATCACGTCAAGGCACATGGTTATGTGGAGGGACTGTTTACTGAGGATTTAGAGGATTTCGACTGGCCCCTAGCGGTGGTCGTGAGCTGATATCGGTTGACCCAGACTCATGACCTTCGCGACAGATGGAAACAAGGGGCATGTAATCCTATTAACCCAGTGTTACCGCTAAACACCCATCAATGCAGCATGCATTATCTGTTTTGTGTACGGTCACTGCAGAACTGCATGAAATGCTGCAGTAGTGTGTGCAATAAGGCTGTGATTCCTAAATGGGGTTGGTGTCTAGTAACACAGTGGAGGTATGAAACTAGCATCATAGAGAAAAACGCCAAGGACAGAACAGTCTCAGGTTAACCTTATTACCGGCTTGCAGGGAATGGTCACTCTAGACGTCCCTTCATATCCCAAAAAATGTCTTCTGCCCTCACGCTCGAGCAGAGTGAGCAAGAAAAGCATTTTGATTTAATTACAGTCATGCACATCTACTAAGAGCTCAGACACCGACTGCTCCCAGTGAATTAGAAACAAGTTGGGTTGATGCCATCTTCCTCAGGCATCGTGATCTGTCTGTGGCCACCCGAGTCTGAAAAGACTCATTTTGCATCTTTGCCTCACTTCATCTACCTTCTTTTAACTTTCTCTCTCAGGTGTAATTGAACATGTTCCCTTCATCCTGTCTGCGTCAGCTGGACAGATTGAACACATGAGACACAATGAGAGCAGCTTTACCCGTAATCCAGTGAGAGCATTTCGCCTTATTTTGCTTTCACATCTTTATCAAAGTAAGCTGGTAATTTGTAATCAAGGTGAGTGTGATATTTCTCTCTGGTTGTTTGAATTACCAAAGATACTGCCAGCTGGTTTCTGCCTGGAAACAGTGCTTGTATTGTCCTGCAGCTCCCCTCACCCACAGTCGTGACTGCAGGTAAAACTACCTCAGTCTGAGGAGCGACGGACCCCCTTTGGACATAATGAGGGGTTGTGCACCTACAGTCTTGTGACAAGGTCTCTGCATTGCGTTGCAGGAAAATGTGACACCAGTCAACAACCTTATACAAGGCTCTGAAACCTGAGCCTAGTGCTCTCATTGTGTCAGTGAAATGTATCCAGGTTAGAAGCAGAGGAAGAATTGCTGACTACCTTTTGGATCTCCTGATGATTTCCCAGTTATGTTTTTTTTTTTTGTACTGCAGGCATGCATTGACCTCTAATGTATGCACTGGTGCCTATATTTACATCAGTGCTGGGTATGCTTTCATGTTTGCTGTGGTGTGCATATTGAACTGTAGGTGACCTTGAGAGCTTTGGTTTCACAGTCACTGAATGTCATTTATTTTTAAGATGGAGATTATGTCGGTATTAGCAGCCATAGACAAGAAACATTATGTATATATGCAATTTAAAGTATAATTGTATGCAATTATATGTGTAATTTGTTTTTTTTTTTGCATAAATTGGGTCTGAGAGGTGGGTTTTCAGGAGGTTAGCTTTGAAGGCCAGTTATAAATAGCCTTTATGCATGATATAAGCAAAGACCTACAGTATAAAATCTACTTTTGCCCTTCAAGTTTTTTTTTCCCATCTTGACCTAAGGTATCCTTTTGTCCTCTGTGTTTTTTAGTTTACAATAGGCACGGATGTCTTTGGTGATTTCTGCATCAGGATAAATTTGATTTGTCTAGCTATTTTTGAATTATGCAGTGCTTGCGAGATTGTATTGGCTAGGATTAGGGATGTAGAATATATGTGCTTCATAAGTACTAATAAACAGCCAATATGTTAATAATATGCATGTTAATAAGCAACTAGTTAATAGTGAGAACTGGTCCCTATACTAAAGTGTTACCCGTTGTTTTTGACAACATCCCTAATGTTTTTTTAATTGCATGACTACAGAATAGATTAAGTTTTCTGGACACCGAGAGACTCTGAGACACAATGTTGATGTGACATGATAAGAATAACACATTTCCTGAGCATGAGAGTAGCTGCAAATTAATAACAGTTGCTGTGATTTTCTATTAAGTACTCGAGCATCCCTGTACCCCTCCCCATGGTCGCCCACTCTCTGAGATGACTTTATGGAAAAAGGGATGCTGGCAGCAGCCTGTCCTATTAGGATCGTCTTCTAACCAAAACATCTATTTTTAGATCAGTGGACATGAATGAATTAGACATCACTGCTGATATTCAGGCAGAAAAATGCCAATAAGTTGCGATGCACTTATGGCCCCTTTACCAGCCAACTCATGCGTTCTCTATAAACGTAGTACCATTTTCCAGCCAAATGATTGGTGCGGTGCAGCATTACCATATTTAATGTCTGTGGTAATTTTTGAATACCTCTTTTAGCTCTTCTCAGAGGATCATTTTAATTAAGAATGTTATGAATATTATGTTATCAATTTACAATTAATGTGGCCCTGTCATTCAACTGAAGTACATAACACCTGAGGACCAAACTCTAGAGACTACTGCTGCGGTTTATACAGCATTATAATGAACCAGACTTAAAATGATGTCTGGAAATATCCCTTAGAAAGATGAAAAAACATTTATTGACTTACAGACATAACACTTGACCAACTTCATAAACTGTCGGCCAGAGTGACCTAATTAAGTATTTCTAAAGAGTGCTTATTTTATTTTATTTTTATTTGTGCTTTCTTGTGGCAGTCTTTTTTATAATTAACCCTTGTGATATTTGGCCTCTCCTAACTTGTAGGTTTCTTATTGCACCTCTAAATCTTGTTAAGGACTTACAAACATGTCTTTAGTGTCTATGGATTATAAAGTGATGCCAGTTAAGAATAATCAGGCTGCGACAATGACTGTCATGCATTATATAACGTGTGACAGAAAGAACAAGTAGACTGGTGATAAGTCCAGATTGATTCTCCAAAGATGGAGAATCTGAATGTAATAAGTACATCTTGATTTCCCATAAAACATTGCTTAAATAACTTGTTTATGAGGGTTTTACACTCTTTTACACAGGGTGATTTCAATCAAAACATTTATGCATTCATTTAAAGCAGTGGATCTTCTGTCCAGCTGGGACTTGGACATGGAGCCTTTAAACATTTAAGCCTATTTTCCATTTCCATTGTGAATCTAAAGTCACAACTGAACTGGCAGTCTATCAAAGCCTTGTCTCTAAGTACAGAATCCGCTTTCTAATCAGATCTCATTACTGTCCTACCTGGCTGAAGTGGGGTTGCGTTCGAGGGCACTAGCTCTCAGACGTTCTGCATAATAGCATCTCACTCGGACCAGTGACGTTGTCCTTGGATTGCACTTGATGCCTGTCTCAGCCTACAAGATGTAGACTGAGTTTGACGGCTAATCTGAAAACAATTAAGCAGGATTAAAATTGGGCTCTGTGGCTGTTAGGTTGCCTCTCAGAAAACTTCCAGTACACAGCCTCGGAGATGTTTTGTGATTAAAAATCTATACAGCGGATGTTTCCAATGGAAGTTAATGAAGTGGGATATCTGATAAGTCAAAAGGGAAATTTAGAAGAACTGGAATCTAAATGGTCATGAATTGTATAAATCCCAATGTAATACTTTCAATCCCATTGACTCAGTTAGGTTAAGGGTGATAACACGGTCAAACTGCGGTAAAAAAACCAAGGCGTTAATTTTTGATTGCATCAACCAGTGTCTCAACATTTGATTACGTTGTGTAGGAAGTCTAACAGAGAGTATGAGGAAATTTACTACATGGGAATTGTTAGCAAAGGTCTAAAGGATGAATGGGTTCAATTAGCACTAAATTTATAGGGTTAGGCCGGCTTCAGAATGGGGAAGAGAAAGGTGGCCTGCTGGGATAGTGGGCTTGTGGACAGTTAATTCCTAGATAGATAGAAAAGAAAGGTTCCTGGCCAATAAGGTGTCATGAATCTGCCTTTTATCTGTCTCATTCAACTGTACATGAGTGGCCCAGATCTTCCTTTAACTGCCCTACATCCAATGGCCCGCTGTTAATTTGGGTTTTCAGTATGAGTGTTGGTGAAAATTTTCTTTTAAGCTCCAGCTAATTTAATCGCTCCTGTTTCAGTTTAGCCAGGCGGTGGGATGCGGGTTTCATTCAGTAGTTTCTGTTTACTACGGTCTAACATCTTTATTTAATTTACAGTTATGTGGCAAAGGGTCAGACAGTCAATAGAGGTTGACACGTTTGAGGCCGGCTAGCTACCTCACCCAAGTTTTTTATGGATTGAGTCGTGAGGGAATCCATTTAACAGCTCGGGCAGGATGTGTCTCAAAGGGCCATGTGTGTGCATGTCTGCATCTTTGTTTCTGGGGAGGGAGGCTTAGGAGAGGGCCACTAGTTCCATCTGCATTTGGCATGGGCAGCATTCAAAGCCTGGCCCGTCACAAGCAGCTTGTGTAAGAGCCAGTCATGAGACTGGGGATAACGGCTATATATAACAAATCTTAGATAGCAGTGGGCTCAAAGGGAACAGGGCACCCAGATAAGAGCCTATTAGCTCGTAAATGCAAGGAATGAATGAGTAACCTGCAGCTTTACTAGAATAGCGGCGTAACTGAATTGTGCTCGGATCAATCGGTCTATCTCTCCATCCGTAATCCCAGTGGTGTCTCAGATGCTGCATTTGCTCGCCCTGCAGTAGGAAATGACAAACAAACTTATAAAGGTCACACTTTGTGTCTCTTCTTTTTACATGCTTTGCCTCTAATTATCCTTAAATTTATTCATAAAATTCTCCAGTTAGCTTGAAAACATGTCAGTACACTGTCAGCAGTAGGTCAGCCTTGCATGGTTGTGAGGGCCCTATGATTTCCACGATGCAGA
Source organism: Barbus barbus (assembly GCF_936440315.1). Lineage (NCBI taxonomy): Eukaryota > Metazoa > Chordata > Actinopteri > Cypriniformes > Cyprinidae > Barbus > Barbus barbus. The sequence continues at coordinate 25,979,001 of NC_136761.1, read as the reverse complement.
AAGCACGGAATCCAGTCATAAAAATGGAGTTTACTGTATAACACAGAATTTGAGTTTGGATGAATAAATAAAAAGTAGGTCAGTACACTTAAATCAAAACGCGATATGGACTAAGTGAAGTTTCTGTGAAGATTAAGCAGCAGAAATACTATTTAAATTTGAATTCTGCAAGTTCTGCATGTCTTTGTGTGAATGAATGGCGCAGACACGCAGTTTTGTTGACTATACACATACTGAAGCGCCTGGGACGCTCGCTGTGTTTTCAGCCTCTGCCACCTCAATATACAGTATGAGCACATGAATAATCTCTAGAAATATGTGTCTGTTCGTGAGCATTTTACAGTTTCATGATCACATACAAACAGAGACTTAAAGTCTTCAGTGCTACCCTCCGTCAAAATAAAAGTTTGGTTTAACTTGAAGAAACTGTGACAGAAATGGTACTAGTACTCCTAGTAAAATTATTATTGAAGCAATAATTTTATATTTATGTTTATAAGGAATATTTACCAGAAAAGTTATTTACCAGAATTTCTGTGCAGTATTTCACAACACAGTATTTCTGTGAAAAAAAAAAAAAAATTAACTTTTTTTTTTTTTCCTAAAATCAATCAATTAGATATGCTTTTCATTATTAAAATTTAATGAAACCATTAAAATGGAATCTAGAAAATGTATAGAAAACATAATTTGGTAAAACTAAAACTGAATTTGAGAGAGAGAGAAAAAAAAGTATTTCATAGGGCCCTAAAAGTTTAATTGTTGTTAACTTTTTTAATAAAATGCTGTTAATTTTTCATGATTTTGATTAATAAAATGTAATTTAACCATTAAAACAGAGTCTAGAAAATTAGGACAGAAAAAAAAATGGAATCCAGAAAAATTTAAATGGAAAAAACGGAATAAAACAGAATTTGGAAAAAAAACAAAAACTAATGGGACTTCATTGGGCTCTAGGTTATGTATTGAAGGTCTAGTACTCCTAGGCCACATGGCTAGGGTTGCGTTTTGTACCATGTGTCGTATACTAATGCTGATGCAGTAAACCTATACGTGCTTGTTTTTGAGTGTTATCTTGGTGCGCCCTTGGACTTGGGCTCACTATGCATACTCGTACACGTCAAAGGCATAGGCAGATCACCCCTTGCTGCCTATGTAATGAAAAATTGTTATGAGAGATTCGGGGAACAAAATAATTTTTTTTTTAATGGAGAGTGAATGGAAAGGTCATTCTTGACTATACAGATCACTGATTAGTCTTTACCGCTTTTGCCTCGAGTAGGTCAGCTACGCTCATTAACTTTTGTTCATTTAATAGCATCAGTCTAGCGCTAACTGGTAGGATGAGTCCTTTTTTGGTGCATTGAAAATGTGGCTGGATTTTGTCGCCTCATAATAGCGTGATGATCATGAGAGGTCTGGGTGCAGCGGACTCTGTTAATGGGGTGAACCGGTGGTTTTATCAGCGTGTGAGTTATGCATGCGATTCCAGCACGTGAACAGCACCTCTGCTGCTTTCCTTCAGAAAGCGTGTGCAGCTGATTAGAGGTCACATATGCTGTTACTACAGAACGTCAGCAGCAGTGGAGCTACATGGCTTCCAATTGCAGTTGCATAGGGATAGGCGGTATGACCCAGATTTTTATGGTATGTATATATCACAATATGAGTAATTTCATATCACTGTTAATGGTATGTATTGCAATATACCTGAAATTGATATACATATGTATTTATGGATGGTCACACAGATATACTGACAGTATAACCGGAAAAGCAAAGTCACTTCTTCTGTTTCATGGCATATACGGTCATACCGCCCAGCCCTACCTACACTGCAGCATGCACACCCGCGCTCGTGACCTTAAACCTTCAGAGCCCAAGGAGCTTTTTATTGATTGATATTGAGACTCTCCATAACAGAAAAAGAGAGCAAGAGAGAATAAAAAGGCTGGGGAAAAAAAGATTGATTAGCTGGAGCTCTTGTGTTCCTGGGGAGGGGGTCTCAAAGGATGGAGATGAGTCAGTGGCATGTGAGGGGGATGCGTAAGTGTGTGTGTTTGCATGCTCTCTGTGTATGTGTGTGTGTGTGTTGGATGATGAGTGAACCTTCATTACACTTGCACGTGTGCACATGCACAACACCTTCAGGGCTTCTCAAGCAGTCCTATAAAATGCTGCAGGCAGGAATGGATTTCCTGTTTTTTAATATCTTACATTTGCAGAAGCCTTCCTGCTGTGACTGCTGACGTTGATTTAAACGTGCATTAATTCCATAAGAGCACTGCACAGACAAACTGATAATAGGTCGGACCAAATTCAGACTTTTCTGCTTAATTGCTTTTCTTATTGCATGTGATGTATTGTTTGCAGGTAAAAACTGAAATACATGTGTGATCTTTTAGACTGCATAACATATGTGCATTGCATAATAGCATATATAAAAAATGTTATGATAATAATAACAATCAAAAATATTATTTTGTTAAATATTATTATGATTGCCATACTAATTATGCCACTGTTTAAAAGTTTGGTCTTTTTTAAAATAAATTAATACTTTTGTTGATCAAGGATGCATCACATTGATCAATTGTGATCAGTTGTCACATTGTTTGTCTGTGCAAAAAAAAAAAAAAAGTATAAATATTTTACAATATTACTTTTTTACTGTATTTTTGATCAAATAAATGCAGCCTTGCTTAGCATAAGAGACTTTCAAAAACATTAAAAAATCTTACCGACCACATATTTTTTAACTTTAGTGTATAATATATACATGACTAATCAATGTAATAATAATGTTTATACAATGTTATTTAAAATTAAATTTAAATATATTGTTTATTCAATACCTAAACTGGTAAATGTTAGGTATATATATTGGTATTATTTTCTATTCTCATTGTTTTCAACACCAGATTTCATTTGAAGAAGTTTTCAACAAAATTTTAATTTAAGGCAGATTAAAATACTGCAGATATAATAAGATTGGGCTGAAACGGTGCGAAGGTATGGGCTACAGTATGTGACCTCATTTCATCAGAGCTCGGCAGCTGGTAATAGGTGTTTTAGAGACTCTCTTTGTAAAGTCTTTGTAAAAAGCTGTTTGATTCCACGCGGTTCGCGGCATTTTAAAACAGTGACATAAATGGCGCCTTGTACGTTTTTGCACCCGCTCGACCAGGCCTAGTGTAAGAAAATAAAGGGAACTGAATAAGCGTAATCATCAGCTTTGTGAAACAGAGAGGGGAGAATTCGTGCAAGCAGTCATCAAAAATGCATCGCAGCGGCCCTGTAGAATATTCATGCCACGGCCTCCTGTAAACTGAGGCAGCATCGCACCAGGTGTCCTCCAGGTATCCTGTCCACAAACAGACAGGCACGGGTCGGGTGCGCTAGCAAAATGATCCCAGTGCAACATGCAAACTCCTCCGCTCACATGGAGATATTAAGGCATGTGTGGTTTTCTGCTGTACCCCTGGGGTTTAGACCACTTCCCTTCTCACAGTACTTATTGACACAGACACACACACACACACACGCTCGGTTCTTTATATATCTCTCTCTCACACACACACACTTTATCTCTCTTCTCGATCAAACGTGCAAAGGATGTGCAAAACTGAATATTTTCATATCAGCTAGCACGTGGGTTGCCGGAACAACTATTCGACCAGTGTGTTTCAAAGAAGGCCGATTTGAGTTCACCTGACCCCAATCAGACGCACGTTTCAAAGGGACATTTACGTAAGACATGTTCTTATCTTCAGAAGTGCTTAGATGGAGTGCAACATCGTGAAACAGAAAATGGGTCTTGAGAAAAGTCATTTTGAGACTATTTTTAGCATAAAACACTCAAAAAATGCTGCTTTAAAGGCACAGACGAGAGGGCTTTACCATGAAAACAGTCTAACAGCTAAAGTGTACACACTGTCAGCATATTAAAGCACAGACGCTCTAAATATGAAAACTAAACATCAGTTTTTGGATGACGACTTCCTATTTCTTAGCAGTTTCTTTTGCTGCAAACCCATAGCTATGGTTTTTAATTCAAGGATGTGCAACCGTGGCTAAATCCAGGGTCAGCTTTTTGTCGTCTTTCAACTCTCAGTTCATTAGCTGTGATGAAGTTGTGCTGAGGGTTAGTACTAATTCAGACGACTGTTACGAGCTCAGGACCTCCACAGTGATGGCATGTCTATTGATTTCCCAGCGTTTACAGCCGAGCGCGTTCTTTTTAGATGTGTCCTCTGATGTTGGCCTTTTGACCTATCATTTTTTCTTCCTTTCGTTCTCAGTATGGGGAAGAGGAGGTCTGCTCAGACCGCCTGGATGCTGACTTCCCTGACTTTGACCTCTCGCAGCTGGACGCCAGTGATTTTGACTCAGTGAACTGCCTCAGTGAGCTGCATTGGTGCAACGAGCGCTCAGATCACTCCCCTGCCTCCATACAGTACAGTGGCGGAGACCCAGAGCTATTCGAGGTGGGAACAGTCATCTGTACTTGCTTTATTGTGCACATGTAGATTAAACAATCCTGATTAGTGGTATGCGTAATTCTGCCCTCTGATTGGTTGTTTGGACGGTAATCACGGCAGGCCTCAGTAGGTCACCGTCCAAAATGATGCACTCGATATGAAGTTGAAGTCTCAAGGCCTTTTTGTGTTCACTACCCAGCAAACCATTCAGAATTATGTCAAGATTGGATTTGAAGGGCCGTAAGGGCTGAAGGCAAAATTTGGGAAAGGACATTAGTCTTAGGGAGGGATTGTGCACCCAAAAATGAATATTCTGACATAATTTATATTTTAAAATGAATCGATATGAATTGAGCACTTAATTCCAAGTCTTCAGAAAAGACATAATCGCTTCATATGATGAACAGATGCATATACATAGAGCACATCAAATATGATAAATTGAAGATTTATGCCAGAATAAACATCACTGGTTCTTATGCATCTCAGTCAAACAAGCAGGTTTGAACTTCTGTTTACCATATTTGATGTGATCTATGCATATGCATTCATCAATATTTTCTGTAATAAAATAATAAAAGCCTTTTACATTTCAAATGTCTTTTTGTACATTTTAGTGCATGAAAGTTTTTAATGGCTGGGCAATATTAAATTATTAAGAATATCAGAATACTTTAATTTGTGTTTCAAAGATGAAAGGTGAGTAAATTATGAGTGAGGGAATTTTCAAAGCCATGGCATAGTGGTTAGTACAAATGCACATTCTGGTGATATTTTGAGCCATGGTGCCCATGTGGCTGTTGTGGGTTCGAGTCTGGCCTGCAACTGTTTTAATCCCAATTTTCCCTTCTTTTATGAATAACCTCTGTCATTCTCCACTGTTTCTGTCTTATAAAGAGGTAAAGAAGTACACTAGATTTAAACAAGCTGTAGGTTTTCCTTATCTTTGCTTTGCAGAGCACTTGCATTTATTTATTTCTTGTTGTTTCAGGAAGAAAATGCGGCACTGCTTGCTGCCCTCACAGACAGCCTGGACAGCATTGGTGAGGACGGGGGTCTGTCTGTGTTCCCTTCGCTGGGGGATGACCCTGAGGAGGGCGAGGAGGAGGAAGATGACCTCCCTTTGGACAGTGAGCCCCTCCCTGGCTCATTGAGCCCAGAGACAGAAGACCCATCTCTAGTAAGAACCCTTCCTTCCTGTTTAAGGTGGATTTGGATGGGCCTCTGACTACCCCACAGCATGGGTATGATAGGCAACACAGGTCTGAATTTTTCTCATTTTGGGCTTTTTGTTTCTTTTTAAGCAACCGATCTAACAAGAATCCTCTTCACAGGCAGGGATGTGGAACGTGGACACCGTTTTTATGAACTTAAGGCTTTCTCTAGGCTTTCATTTTCCCACACATCCCATTGCTCTTATCTTCTTCTGAGCCTTATAAGAAAGCACCCTGGTGATACCATGGTATTGTGATAGTATCAGATGGCAATAACTTGGTACTTTGATATATTCCATGGCAGTGTATGAATACCATGGTATTGAAATTGTACACTACCATTCAAAACTGAGGGTCAGTAAGATTTTTGCCATCACAGGAATAATTTACAGTTTAAAATAAGGATGATTCACGATACAATTTTTTTAACAAAGATTTAAGACAAATTATTAATGAAAAGGTACCCTTTTATTATTTCTCAGACAAAACGCTGCACATTTCTTTATGAAATTGAAATATGTCAAATAACAAAACTAAATGTGGTTCCACATTTAAATACTACTTTATTATGCATTAAACAGAGGCATGATGAAAAGAAAATATCATCTAAACTGTTCAGAGGACAGTCAGTTCTCCTCAGAGATACATTCATATAAACAATTACATCACGATTCGTTTAATATTTTTATTGATTTTCAACCAGCTCGGGGTGCATTGTTACATCCCTATTTTAAAATGAAAAACAAATTGTTTCGCATATTACCTTTTTACTGTATGAAATAAATGTAGCCTCGGTGAGCCTAAGAGACTTCTTTCAAAAACAGCATTTTAAAATGATCTCACCAACCTTTAACGAATATTTGAACAGTAGTGTACTTCAAAGAATCCCATGGCATTACCATCATGATAATGTCCAGAAACCTGGTAATACCATGGTACTTTTTTAAGGGACTGCTTAAATCTACTTCCCAGATCTTTGATTCCTTCAGGTCATGAAATGGACTTCAACAGCAGCTCTCTTTGCTCCATTTTCCCATCTTTTTATGAGAGGACTCAACTCTCATCTCTTTCTTAAGATGCCACTTCCTGGAACAAGTTGGTGTGTTTGTTATCTGTTCCTCTCAGCTCACAACCCCCAACAATTTAATCTGTGTACGTTGTGAAACCAGTTATTACCCGTTGGACAGCTTTTTATTTTTGCTTTCTTCTTTCCTTCTTTTTTTCACTGCTTTTTCCTGAACAATTGGTTGGCATGGCCTATATTGTACTGTAGCTGTTTTTCCAGTTTGTCATGTGCGTTTTGTGATTTTTACCATAGAGACTGGTAGTACTTACAGTAATTACTGTCTTATATTTCACTCAATACCTTTCACAATTCACATTGTTCTAGGATCATATTGTTTGGCGCCGATGAAAGGCCACCATCTGATTACTGAGATAATCATTGCCTCAGAGATACCAAAAAAGGCGGCTTACAGGGTGCAGCACCAAATTATACAAGAGCTGTCTGAAGGAGAGACAAATTATTCTTAAACTGATGAAAATGATATGTATCCATCTGAGAATAAGACTACTGCCACTGGTGCCACTAGGACTGAAAATAATAGTAATACAGCCTGTTAAAAGTTAGTCGTTTTTCCATGAAAACTCTCATTTACATTCATGCAACATGGAAAAATTTTCGTGTTTATTATGAAAAGTAATACTTTGCAGTAAGGTGCAATACATTAACAAATTAGTTATCATGAACCAACGCCGAACAATTTTTAACTGGCTTATACTATCGTTCATTATTAAGTATTGTTTGTTCAATACATTAATATTAATTTATACAACTTGAATGTTAAAAATGTATTATTTATACACTACTGTTCAAAGATTTCTGAAGGATCATGTGACTGAAGAGTAATAAAGCTTTGCCGTGACAGGAATAAATTACATTTTAAATTTTTCAACTGAAATTTCAATAATATTTCACAATATTATTGCTTTTACTGCATTTTCATCAAATGAATGCAGCCTGGATGAGACTTCTGAAGGTAGTTTATATAAAAAAAATGTACATTCATCAAGAATAATCAATTCTATAAGAGCATTTCATGTTAACCATTTCAGTGACTAATGTTAAAAAATGGAAAACTTGTTGTAAAGTTACAAACGGCCTTTTTGCAATCTTCCCTGAAAGTTACTAGTCTAGACCGATGATATAGATGTAGTTTAGCTTCCTCCTTGAGTCTCAATGCAAGAGTTGAGTCCGGGTGTAAGAGGTGAGAGCCCCCTCTGCTGGCGATGGCCACGGTTACACCTCAACCCCTAAATGAGGCCAGTCTGTGTGCAAAACAAGGGGTGCATTGAAGAACCAGGAACAGGGAGAGCAGAGCACATGTTTTCATGGCATAGATGGCCAGTGCATGCCAAAATGGTTTGGTGCACTGAAGCTGAAACCCTCAGCGCCCCTTCAGTTTCCTCAATGGACACTGAGAGACATGGACAGACCTGCCAAGTTGGCACATTAACAATCGCTTAAGGGACTCAGCAACGCTGCGCTGCTTCTTACTTTGCTTTCTCTGGTTGCGCTGGTCATTTAGGACTTGCATTTCAGATTTTCCAGTAACTTGAACTTCTTGTTCTTACAGTGGCTACAGCACAGAACTGCTTGAAACTGGGTTTTGTTGATGTATTTGAATGCAAAATGCAAATCTATCTTGATTTTGTGTGTAATTTTAAATGCACCGTGTGTCATCAAATTATAACCCCTCGCCTCTCATTCCCTCCACAGCTTAAAAAGCTCCTGTTGTCGCCCCCTAATATGCCTGCGGGCCTCGATTCGCACAAAGACGTGCATCGCCATAGCAGCAGGAGCCAACACGTCAAACCCGTGAGGCCCGTGCTAAAGGTGAGAGGAGGTTCCAGCCACCGTGACTGCGGTTTAAACTCAAAAACATGTGATGCCATAATAGCAAATGGATTTAACTACCTCAGTGTTAGCACGTATGCTATTCACTACCCGTCTATGCTGCGGCGTATTCTCATCGCAGTGCTAATGCCTAATTAGCTTATGCCAGCCTTTAGAAACCACACTGAGAATTTGCGCTTCTAAGTTCCAAAGCCTGTGAAACCTGCGGTTCCTCATTCACTCGCTCTGCTTTGGCACGCCGCACCACGGCTAAGGCCGCTGTCGCATTCGAGTTGAGTGCAGCCATCTGTCATGGCAAAGCCACAGCCTCTACCCAGCCTAAAGGGCAATGTTCACTGGGCTTGAGATTACTTAAAAGAACAAGCAGTGGTTCCTCAGATACCAAGAGAATATCTTGCAACTAACCTTGGCACATTTGTCACAGTAACCTTAGAGCGAAGTACACTCTGAAATAGACTCTAGGGGTTCAGCTGCCCCGCGTGCCGCGCGTGTTTGCTCGTTTCATAAGGGCGTTACAAAAGAGAGCTCTCTACATAACGCAAATGCTTAATGTTATAACCGTTTCAAAGGGGCTATTTTTCATTTTTATTACTTCTGTCATTATAGTGCTAAAACTGTTTTGGCACATGCAGTTTATTTTAATTTAATAACAATTTTTAGAAATTGTTGTAAAACAAATTAAAATGATTTTAATTTCTTTTATTTTAATAATTGAATATGTAATATATGCTACTATAATAAAGTTAGAATACTAAAAATAAACGTGTAAAATGTTATGTATGCATGTGTCAAATTTATACAAAAATATCATTCAAACACTTTTCTTTGTGTGTGGTTTTGAAAGAGTTCTTATGTCCTCAACAATTATGTGATCAAATAAAAACAGTAATATTCTAAAATATTAGTTTAACTTAAAATATCAGTTTTTTTGTTTTCATAGACTTTTAGATGTAATTTATTTCTGTGGTCAAAGCTGTATTTTCAGCATCATTACTCCAGTCTTCAGCGATCCTTCAGAAATCATTCTAATACGCTGATTTGCTGCTCAAAAAACATTTCTGATTATTATCAATGTTGAAAACTGCTTCATATTTTTTAGCAATGCTAATTTTTTTCAGGATACTTGAACAGAAGGCTTAAAAGAACAGCATTTATTTGAAATATAAATCTTTTGTAACATTAGAAATGTCTTTAGTGTCACTTTTGATCATTTTAATGTGTCCTTACTGAATAAAAATTAATAAAATATTGACCCTAAACTTTTGAATGGTAATGTGCATTTAAAAAAAATAGTTTCTTTAGTGAAGACTATTGTCCTGTGCTGTTGACAGCTTTTCATAAAAGCTGTAATTCACTTGAGGTTGTGTGTAACAGTGATTTTACAGCTCTGCTTAATAAAATCAAGTAATGCACAACCTCTTGAGCCTTATTGCTTTATTACATTTCAATTGTATTTAATATCAAAAGATTAAATGAAACGTCTCCTCCTCCCTCCGCAGAAGGACAAATCAAGCACACAGGAGCGTAAGCCACGGCCGGCGAGGACCTCCGGTCGTCTTTGCACTGAACTCCACCGCCACCTCACCACTGCGCAGGAGGCCGACACAGAGGAAGAGGATGAGGAGGAAGACGAAGAGGACAGTGACTCGGAGGAGGAAGAGGAGGAGTCGTCCGGCAGCGAGGGCGAGAGCATGGTGTGCGTCGAGCCGGTGAAGCCCCAGTTCTCCTCGGAGAAAGAAATGCACTCTGTAGTGGAGCTCATCAAATACATGCACACGTACTGCCTGCCCATACGCAAACAGGCCAGCTGGGATCGCAAAGAGCGTAAGGCCAGGCCAGAGAGCTCGCAGGTCCCCCGCAGCCTTCCTGTGAACCCTCAGAAACCGGCTCCCCAGACCAGGCCAAGGGCTCCTTTCACTCGCCGCAAGGAAATCAAAGCCCACTCCCTGCTCAAGGAGCTGCTAGAGGCCGTCAGCTCCTTTGACGTAAGCAAGCCTTACAGAATGCACAGCCCCCCTTATATCCACTGCAGAGGTGCCGCGGCTCGGCTCGGCGCTGAGCTTTCTTCTTCTGCCAAAGCTGAACCGAAAGACTCGGACTGCGAGAGCTTGCAGAAGGCCGCAAAGCGCCCCAAGAGCCCAGAGCCGGAGGAAGGCTCCTTTTCGGTCAGGCGTTCTCGCCGGCTGGCCTCCTTCCCCAGCCGATTCGCTAAGAGAGTGCGTGTGAACTGCGGCCGCTCGGAGCCCAGCGTTGGGCAATCGAGCGAAGAGCAGAATACAGTCAAACATCCTCCCGCTGAGCCTCCTTCTGATAGCAGCCAGAAGAGCGGCTCCTACAAGATGTCTGAGGCCCGTAACCCCTGCTGCAGTGATGGTAAGACATGAGTCATTAGACAAATACTGCACTCCTTAAAGTATAGGTTCACATGACAATTCATGATTCAGTAATTCATGATTCATGGTGTATTCAGTTGCTGATTTAAAATGTAACCAAATATCAGTTTAGAATTATATTAGGGCTGTCAAAATTAACGGGTTATCTGTGCAATTAATTTTTTCACGCAGCAGCCATTATCTTTCCTGGCATCCTTTCGCTAGAGTTACACTAGACTTTATGAACATGCTATGAAGCATGATAAGACACAAACGAGAACTTAATTCAGTTCTGGCACCGGAAAATGCATTTAATAGAGATATCAGTAGCAGTATTGGTCAATATCAATGATACAAAGATGCCATTAAACACATATTTAAAAATGCCATCTTTATGTTGTTTCTGCATTAAATAATTTGAAGATTTCATGTGAAATTAAGACATTATAAATTATAAAAATATGATAATATGCAATTAATTGAGATTAATTACAAAAAATGGGGGATTTTTTTTTATTGATTGACAGCACAAATGTATATCAAGTGTAAATTCGATCTTCATCTGTCTTGAGATTGAAATTTAAAATGTCTCATTGAATGAATGAAAAGTAAAATAATTCAATGTGAATGAATATTAAAATATTCATATTTAGAAAACCTGTGGTCACACTGTTAGTGCACACACAGGAAGTCGTATTTTCTTGTCACCTAGAAAAATAGCATTATATAAATTAAATAATAAAATAAAAATTTAATTCTTTCAGTATGAATTTTATTTTTGTTCAGTGGTTCTTTTAGAAAAACATCTGTATACTGTTGCATTTTTATAGATATTTACATATTGTATATTACCCTGGACCACAGAACCAGTCATAAGGGTATTTTTTATTATTATTGATATTTATACATAATCTGAAAGCTGAATAAATAAGATTCTCATTGATGTATGGTTTGTTAGGATCAGCTAATATTTGGCCGAGATACAACTATTTGAAAATCTGTAATCTGAGGATGCAAAAAAATCTAAATATTGAGAAAATCACCTTTAAAGTTGTCCAAATTAAATTCTTAGCAATGCATATTACTAATCAAAAATTAAGTTTTTATATATTTACGGTAGGAAATTTACAAAATATCTTTATGGAACAAAATCTTTACTTAATGTCCTAATGATTTTTTGCATAAAAGAAAAATCATTAATTTCAACCCATACAATGTATTTCTGGCTATTGCTACAAATATACCCCAGAGACTTAAGATTTTTTGTGCTTTTTTGTGCTCCAGGGTCACATATATATATAAAATTTAGATTGATATATTTGTATTTGTCAGTAGATTTTAATTTTTAAGAACTTTTTTGTTTGGTAGTTCTTTGGATCTATTTAGTGATGCTTTTAAAACCTCAGTAACCCAACAATCTATAATGCACCATTAAGCATGTTTTTTATATTCAGAGAGCCAGTTCAGGAAGTGCGTGCTCTGCTGAGATCTCTAACAGTGATGCTGTCTGTTGTTCTGATTGCAGAGAAACGCTCCTGCCTCTGTCTGCCGCTGGCATCCAAATCCAACGGGTGTGTGTTCCATTCATATCTAATCTATTCTTGAGCCCTGGAACACTTCCAGGCCGACAGTTTAAGACCACCGCTGGACTCCGTCCATCTTCAAAATTGCCTAGAGGAGGCTTGTAGAGTTACTGTTTTTACATAACAAAACACTCGGTCTCTCACAGTAAAACTTTGCTATAAATAGCCCTGAGGTTCTTCTACCAATTACAGTCATTTGTTGTTCTCTGGTGTGAAGTAAAACAACCAAGATCAATCAAACCCTGCTCCAAATGTCATTAGAAGACAAATATAAACCTCTCTGAAACAGTAAATCTGATGCATTATGTTTTTGAGACTGTATCCTTTCCCCTCTCTCTCTCTCTCTCTCTCTCTCTCTCTCTCTTTTTCTTGCCCATGTAAGAGTTTAATAGATGCAATCTCTTTCTGTATTTCTCTGATCAGAGACGCGCAGTATGCCAACAAGCCCTTTGAGCAGACTCTCTCTGTGGAACTGTGTGGCACAGCAGGTAATATTGCGCACTCAGTGAGGGGTATTTTTAAAAGTGTGCCGTTTTTGGCATTGTGTGAGCTGTTAGCACGTGATTCACCTCATATGTTCTCACACATGCTAGTAGCTTGCCAGTTGCACAGGATTTAGAATGTAGATAAAGACATGTCTAAATTAGGCTAAATGAGTATTCTGTATATTTATGTTACCGTTGAAAAGTTTGGGGTCAGTAAGATTTACTTTTAAATGTTATTGAAAGAAACTGCTCACCAAGGCTGCATTTATTTGATCAAAAATACAGTAAAAATCTGTAATATTGTGAAATATTATTGCATTTTAAAATAATTGTTTTCTATTTGAATATATATTAAAATGTAATTTATTCCTGTGATCAAAGCTGAATTTTCAGCATCATTACTCCAGTCTTCAGTGTCACATGATCCGTCAGAAATCATTCTAATATACTGATTTGCTGCTCAAGAAACATTTTTTACTTATATCAATGTTAAAAACAATGGTGCTGTATAATATTTTTGTGCAAACCATTATACTTTTATACAGGATAAACAGGAAGTTCAAAAGATTGAAATAGAAATCCTTAGCAACATTATAAATGTCTTTACTGTCACTTTTAAACAATTTAATGCGTTATTGCTGAATAAAAGTAATACTTTTTCAAAAAATAAATGCATAAAAAATTGCTGACCCCAACATTTTGAACAGTGGTGTGTATAGCACTGGAGGGAATTGCCTCAGCAAGCACCACTAATAATAACTGATTCAAGTTAATCTTTCATTTTTATATATTACACATGCTCAATATTATGTATGACTCCTTTTGTAAGCTTAATTATGTTCATTTTCTGTCTGTTGTGCGCTGCGACTAATAACAGAGCATTTGGTGGTATTCGAGTGCGTTTCGTTTGGTGGTGATTAATGAGTGTGTGTTTTCCAGGCCTGACTCCCCCCACCACACCCCCCCATAAACCAGTGGAGGACGAGCTCTTCAAACCCGACGGAAAAGCTGAGCTCACCACCAAGAGCTCGTGCCTGGCACGGACGCACATACGCAAGCTCCCAGAGCAGACAGAGCTGTATGCCCAGCTGCGCCGGATGGGCCAAACGGGCAACACGGACTCTAAGGGCGGGACACAACGGGCGTACGGGGACCACGATTACTGCCTGTTGGATCAAGGAGAGAATTACAAGACGACGACGGTGGTGGCACTCGGCTCTCAGTGCCGTGTGGAGGTGCTTGAGGAGGAGGAGATGGCTGTGAAGGACGGGGAGATGGAAGGACAGGAGGAGAAGCTCCTAACGAATTGCCAGCAAAAGACCGAGGCTGATTCGCCCGTGGCGTTATCCTCGCACAGTCCAGAGCAGACCAGCCAGCCCTTACCTGTCCGTTCTCCCACCCCGGAGCTGGATGCCCAATCCCCAGTTTCCTGTTCGCCCCCATCCCCCGGCTGCAAACTTCCCTTCAGGTACTGAAACGCCCCCATGGTTTTTCCATCGTTGTGTTCTGTTGAATTCAGAGATTCTGAACTTCTGACTTAGGATACAATAGGATAAGTACAATAGGATTCCACATAAATCTTGAAATTCCCTTACAATTTTCAAGCAACAGCTGAAAACTCATCTCTTTCGTCACTATCTGACTTCATCCTAAAAAAATATATATTTTTCTGTTTTCTTTAATCTTTCCCTGTCTAGCTTGTACTAATTTGAGCAATGCTTGAAACTTGGTATCACAAGCACTTTCTGTGTCTATTTGTCTCTTTAAGATGAATCGCTTGATGTATTTGGATAAAAGTGTCTGCTAAATGAATAAATGTAGAGTTGCCCACCGAATAGTCAGATCGTGAATGAAAATCCTGTCATTAATTACTCAACCTCATGTAGTTCCAAACCCGTAAGACCTTTGTTCATCTTCGGAACAGAAATGAAGATATTTTTGATGAAATCCGAGAGCTTTCTGACCCTGCATAGATAATGAAACTGACACGTTTCATGGCCCAGAAACATATTAAGACCATTGTTAAAATAGTCCATGTGACATCAGTGGTTCAACCATAATGTGTGAAGTTACAAGAATACTTTTTGTATTCTCGTAGCTTTAACAACTGATGTCGCATGGACTATTTTAACGATTGGCCCTTTCAAAAAAACTTAATTAAAAGGGAAAACCAGATTTTTTTTTTTTCTCATTTTAAGGAAAATTTCACTTAATTTTGAAATTTTTTCAGAAAAACAAAACTTAATATCTTCAGTCATTTGCTTCTCAGTTAAATATGTCTTGATTTAAGAATGTTTAGATATAATAGCTTTGCCATAATGTTTCTTTATATGTGATCGTTTGAGTGTCAAGGAATGAAATTGAAAATCAGAGATATCACCATTACGAAAATGAATCATGGTTTTATTACAGTAAAAGTGCAGTAACCATTACCACTTGTATAACCAAAGTTTTACTACAAATACTATGGTTGAACTATGGATAGTGTAGCAAATTTGTGGTTACTATTTTTGGGGTTTTATTTGTAGTAAAACCATGGTTAATTTTTGTAAGGGTCAAAATATCCTACCTGTGCATCTGCCTTTTGAATGAAATGCAGCACAAATCCCAGAATGCTAACTACTTACTTTTTCCATTTATTAGCCATTTTGAATAACTCAGCCCTGTTCTCCTTCTTTCAGCGATGAGAGCTCAGAGGCATGCCACGGAGCAGCTGAAAAAAGAAGCAAGACAAAGTGTGGACAAGAGAATGATGTGGTAGGTTGTGTTTTCTAACCAATTTTATTAGTCGCAGCACTAACCTAATTATCCAAGCCGTAGATGCATCTGATGTCTTATTCGGTTCCTTTAAGTGCCGTCGAGCGTATTTGTTTTAATCCGCTGTGCATTTGCAGAACAAGTGCCAAGTGATCTACATTCACAACCTTCCGAGCAGCGTCACTCAGTCCATGCTGCGCAAGCGCTTCGAGGCCTTCGGCCGTCCGGAGGACTGTAAAGTGGTCATCAAAAACGAGTGGGTTCCATTTCCCTCTAGTTGTCTGGCCTTATCGTGCCCTGAGTGGGAGAATGGAGCGCTGATGTTTCTGTGTGTTTGTGCAGGGAGCGTTGTGGGGTGATCACGCTGAGAACGGCTCAGAATGGCCAGACCTCTCGGCACAGGTGGGACTCGCTCAGTCCGAGCGGAGGGAGCGGCGGTCGGCGGTTCGGCAGGAAGCGTTACATAGATCTGGGTAAGAGAACACAGAGCTTCCTGTCTCTATAACGTTGTCTTTGCATCCGACGTCTGGTGCTCTGTTCTGAGTCAGATGAAGTCAAAGGAAGGTGTCTTCTCATTTCTAAGCTAATAAACGGCCTAATTCGACTTCATTTGCATTTAAATGGAAAAAAAGACTTTTTTGATTCTTGGTTGACCCACTTGAAAAAGCAGGGTGCAGTTTTAATTATAGTCAGGCCAGTGCGCCGCAGTGCTTGCTATTACATCAAGTCCACGGACTAAATAACGTGTGAAGTCAGTTCCAGACGATGATCATGAAAAAGCTGCTTGCTTGGTGATTTGGTCATTTTTAAATATGTCTCGTCGTCTAATTTTGTGTGCTGAGTCAGATTATACCTAGTCTTTATCAAAGTTTGGTTAAAAAAAAAAAAAGGCTAGGAAAATGCTGCCGACAGTAGTGGTCAAATGATAATATGTTTTATAAATGAATGATGCTGGTGTTTAGGTCAGTGAATCTCCATTGGTTTTGCTTCCCGGCACATTTCAAAAATTGTTTATCATTCAAACGTAAACAAAAATGAATCAAATATCGAAATCAATTCAAAATGCACAGGCTCATTATGCAGATTAGTAACATGACATGCATACACTGAATAGGAAAACTGAGATTTGTTGAAGTCAATTGAGTAAATGCATAAACAACAGCACAAGTGTGATTTACCATCCTGAAATATAATATAACAGACACTGGGCCAATAATTAATAAATAATAAAAAATCATTTAGGGTAGCTAAAATAAATGATAAAAACTAAAAAAGTGATACAAATGACAAAAGCACGCAATAAAATTACTAAAACTAGAATTAAAATGATAAATAGAAATATTAAAAAGCTCATTCAAAATGTATAATTACTATAATTGCATATAAATAACACTTGCCAAGTGGCAGGTAATTTTGCTCCAGTATTTTGCAGAATATGACATCAACAATCAAAAAATATGGGAACCATTTTTTTATTATCTTTTCAATCAAGTTATCTTTCTATTCTATGCATGATTATAGTATTTTATTATGTTACTTGTATAATAATATAATATAATAAATAGAATGTATCTGTAGTAATAATTTGCCGAGATTAATTTAGAGATGTGCACAAAATTCTATTATTATAAAATATTAAGTCAAATATATCCATCAATAGGTAACATATCATGGTTTTGTTTTGCTGTTAAATAAAATATTTTTAAACACCTATAAATTGCTTTTAGCAGATGACCCTAGTGTAACAAACTAACTGTGAGTGTTTTGCCGTTCAGATGAGGCGGGTCCTGGTCCGGTGAAGAGCAAGTATGATGCACTGGACTTTGACGCTCTGCTGAAAGAGGCCCAGAGGAGCCTGCATCGCTGACACGCGCCTTACCTCGCCTCCAGCGTCACGCCCCGTCCGAGACTCGTCTCAGCACCTCAAACAAGGCACTTCTTCATGTTTACATTTTGAACATTGGAATTAAAAAAATAGACCTTGTCGCTTCTAACTGAGGATCGGAGGACAATGGGGCGGGAGGATTACGAAGGAACAGAATCAGCTCTGAGACACCGGACACAAGTGCTGCTTCTTGTGTGTGTTTGATGCCATTCATGATGTCGTGAGCGGCTCGGGCTTCGTAGCAAACCGCACTCTTTTCCATCGGTTGTTGTGACGTGCGTGCTTTTTTTTTTTTTCTTTGTACCCCTTTGTCACTCTTCATAGACCTGCAAGGTGCTTTCACCATTTTGTCGTACAAATATATAAACAAGCTTTGTATTAGCAAAATTTTGTGGATGTTCAACTCCGTGTGTGTGTGTTACGATGGATTAAAAGTGGATTTAAAAAAAACAACAAACAAAAAAATCCTACAAGGTAGAGTTTACAAATCAATAAGTCAAGAAAAAAGTAGTCTTTTTTAATTTTAGTGCTTCCTTGATTTCATCTATGCACTCAAACGAGGTAGTGCTTCTTTGGTCTGGCCTCTGCCCTCCTCTGGGTTTGAAGGGGCTTTTGCTGCTGGCTGTCAGACACGACCGAGTCCAAACTCGACTGTACTACCTTAAAGCTGAAGTGTGTCATTTTTTAAATGTTAAAATACTCCTATCCCAGCTAAAAGCTGTTCAAGTAAACACAGATGCATCAAAACATTAATCTGTTTGTTTGAGCTGCCTGAGTTTTGGGGGCGGGCTTTCTGTTTAGCTGACCAATTGACCCTTCGCATTGAGTTTGATTGACAGGCGACCTGACCAATCAGAATGCCAAATCATAATGCCATTTTTGTCTGAAACAAACCAGAGTAGATTAATGTTGGTGGACTTGAATTTGAAAAATGGCGTGTATTGATGTCTTTCTGCATTTGAAGCAAGATACCTTCTGATGTTCATGCATGTTTATTTCATGCTATAGTAGAGGAAGAGACGATCGTTTCACGTGCCACTTGAACTGAGGCGCAACAGCGATCTGTCAAGACACATTAGAGAGCAACAAAATGGTATTTATTGTTTGAATTTCTTAAAAAAATGTCCTGATTTGAAAGCTGAGACTTTGTTTAATACCTAAAGTAACCTGCTCTGTCTCTGTCAGTGTCCTCTTTTCTCTGTATTTTTCACTGCGTCAGACAAAGCAACACCAATGGGCGAAGGGTCAATTGGAAACCTGTTTGAAAACAGTCATTATGTTTGGCGCAGAAATAACACACTTCATCTTTGACTCGCCAGTTTCTGTTACCCGCTTTTCTTGTCAAAACGTGACCCCGATCTGGATTAGAATCCCAATCTGAGGGAAACGTATTTCGAGAATGCATCCATCACAAATGCGATTGTAACGCCCGTCCTATCGGTCTCGAATCGACAGTACAGTGGAGCGGTTCGACTCTCCCAGTAGCACAGCCCTGCCAGACATCCAGGCGGTTGACGCATTGGAGCGCTGCTGAGAGAGGGGTGGCTGTAAACTAGGAGGAAGATCTTTCCAGAGCTCAATCTCATTAGAGATACGGTCGTATCTCTGCTTTGTTTACATGTCACTCTCTCATACTCTTTCAATCTATAAGCTCAAATCCTCTTTTTTTACTCTCTCCTTTCCAACAGGAGAAGATCTGCGGGTTTTTTCTAGCTCTTACCTTGTGGCTACTTCTCTCTTTGTCCTTCGTGTGTTTTTTGAAGTCTAAACGTGTTCTAGTGTATAACTGCGTGTCGTCCGTGTCTTTTACGGGGTCTAGGGATGGGTCCGTCCCTTATTATATGCCGGGACCCATTGCTTTTGTTCTGCGGGGGTCTCCTCCAACCTTCGGCCTGTGGATCTAGTGCAGTTGTGAGCGAGTGTGTGCGTGTGTATGGGAGCGCCGGCAGCCTCTCTTTACCCCCCCTTTATCCAGAAACACACCCCAAACCTGAATGTTTACATGACTGAATTCTCGTTTGACTTTTACTAGAGCGCACACTAAGTACAGAACGCCTTATTCAGTGTTTAAGTACCCTATGAGGACGTGCCTTTCGGCTTTCCCTTTTACGGTACCGAGCTGTTACGTGGACACGGCCTCTGAATATTACAGCTGCTTTTGACCAACTCGCCCTATAAGATCTTAAACTGAATGAGTGTTGTGCTTAGTATGTATACTACTAAATAAGCAAGAGATGTGCTGGTTTACATGATTATATATATATATATATATATATATATATATATATATATATATGAGAAGTATATAGTGTGTATATAGCACTGTGTCTTGTGTAAACATGAGATGTATGGTTATGTGTTGTACAGCGATGTGGTAACGTGTGGCTCTGATTGGTTGTTGGTGAACCCGACGATGCAGCGTTAAGCAATACAGGGAGATCCAGAAGGGAATTTTCATTGATATGGCTTCATAAGTTGTATAAAGTGTCCCTTTAGAAATGGTTATTTTAACTTTAATATGTTTTTCTTTTTTATGAAATTGAGATGCAATACCGCTAAGAAAGCCTTCCTGATAACGGAAGGGTTTATTGAAGAGATTGGTTGTTTTAAGGGTAATCAGATCCTGTACTGTACGTTGCGGACGGCTCCGATGGTTCGACAAAAAAGCTGGCCGAAAGGGACTTTTTTAATAGGAAAACACAGACAGCCCAATCTCACAGGGAGAGCCTTAAACCTTAGGGGAAAACAAAGCTATCAGTCCTGTCTGATCTCCTTTACAATCCAATGTGGTTTCTTTACTGAAGCAAGTAAACTTTTTCAATACAGCCATATTATAAAAGGTATATACATATATATGATTATATATATACATATATATATATTTGTGTGTTTGTGTAGATAAATATATAGATGATATAATTTGTTATAGACCATTTTATTCAGTGTTTCAGAACACTTCAATACATTTCAACACTGTCAATCTAGAATGTACAGATCCAAATTAAAAATAATAATAAAATAAGGTTAAAAAAGAAAAAAGACAAAAAAAATCCAAAGGGAACCTTCTTCAATGCAATACATTTTTCCAGCCCTCATTTTAGCAATCGCTAGACAAGTTGACCAAAAAGTACATTTGATGTTTGGATACATGAGAAGTGCGGTATCACATCAAATCCGTTTCAAGAATGTCATGATCGTTTGGCTTGGCCCTGTGTGTGTGTGTGTGTGTGTGTGAGCGTGCATGTGATTCTTTTTTTTTTTCTTTCTTAGTTCATTCAAAATGTCACTTTTAATTCACTACATCCCATGGCCCTGCAATTTATTGTTCATAAAGTACATGCTTTTGCAAGATTGGAGAGAATTGTCTTCTTGAATCAGCAGTGATTATATTCGGGGAAAGGTTATATTGTGTACTAAACCGTGTATCGTTTTTATCAAGAAGTGGATCTAGCGTTTGTCATTATGGTGCGGGAGCATCAGTTAATGGATCGCACATCCATGTCACATTGCTTTGCTGCTTCAAGACCTCGTCTTTAGTGGAAACAAAATCTGAGTCAAAGGGCATACATTGTTTTCTTCATTGTCTTTTTTTTGTGACTATTTACATCTAATGACTATCAAATTCATTATGATTTTCCTTTTTTAACGTAGTTTTTGGTAAATACTGCTAGTAAGATTTTATATTTTTACATATGTTTTGAGTTTTTTTTATTTATATGCCACTTAGCTTGGATGTCTTGAAATGGTGTTGGATTTATTTTCAATTTTTTTCTTCTTCTCGGTATTGTGTGATTTTTCATACATCTTGAGAATGTGGCGACAAATGCATTTCAGTATTTTTAAATTGTTAAAATCTAGTTTCCTAGCTCAAATCTATATAGTGGAAATTATTTGATGTCATAAATTATATTTTAATTCATGTAAATAGTTTAAAAAAGCAGATGATGGCTTCCTTTTAAACTGAACACATTTCTCTTCCGAGATTGTTTACATTATTAAACTGTAGAAACTGATCCTCATATACTGTAAAAAAGTACATATATTCATTGTTTGGCCTCCAAAAAATAAAATCCATAATGAACAACATTCAACTTTGTGATTCATTCATGCCAAATCAATGCTGCAGTAAACCGCAATACCACCTTCCCCAGAATTCAACGCTATTCTTGGAACAAGTGCTGAATAGCAACTTGAGAGAGGATTTTGAAAAACCCAGCAGCACTTGCTTTAAGGCCGTCACTTTTTTTTTTTTTTTTTTACATGCTCCAAATGACAGTACGCATTGCATAAACAGAATAGCTCAGCTGGAAACCGTCTGATTGGTTGCCGTATTGAAATGGCAGCCAATGGCAAATGGCATTCTGTGTTGTATCCATGCAGAGTGCCTACAATGCTGGACTGTGAAGCTAATTGTGGCAGTTCCTTTCACTGAGGGTATGTAGCAGAACATGCTGAATGAGAGCACTGTTAATGCAGCCATTCGGAGAGCTGGTGGCAATTTGCCGCTCTGATGGTTTATGATTCAGATGTCAGAATAATCATTCCCTACGGCACTCTGTGTGTGTGTGTGAGGGGGATGCACATCTATCTGAGCAGGTGTGTGTATTTGCGGTCACGTCAGAGCTAATTTGGGCTTTGCAGTGGTTGCAGATTTTCTCGACTCCACCTCTTTGCTGTGAGAGTGAGGTAAATGTAGCAGAAGACGTGACATCATAGCCATTGACGTGCAGTGACTGCGTCTATGACATGACGTAAATGCAAGCATTGAGCCCGCCTCGTTTTGCTATCCGGCCAATCGGCTCACAAGCTTCTGAGTCGATCAGGCCAACACCCCCTAGGTGTTATCCAATGCTTTTGTAAGACTGTTATGTATGTCCCAGTGGGACAGTTAGCACTAGCGCACACATGTGTGCAACCGAGCGCACTGCATCCTAAGGGCAGAAGTCTTATTTTGCACAGCAACAGAGTTACAAAAGCTTTAAAAATAATAATACAAGGCTAAGCTCAAAAAATTCTCATTTTATATTTATTTATACATTTCTACATTTAAATAATGAAAAAAGTAACATGGACTTTCCAAATGTATTCACACTATACTCTCACAGACATTAGTATGTAAGAATGCTCTATTCTGTACATTTTCAGCCGTATTCACTAAAGTATAACTTTACAAAACCTGCTGTCACCACTGAGACACTGCAATAGTCTGTAACTCACGCTAAAAGGTTCTCTTTACCTATAAATTTAAGACTAGTATAAATAATTGTAACAGGACATTCTGCAGAGAGAAATAATAAAAGCTATCCAAATTATGGATACATTGTCATACATTCTTGTTGTCTGTTTTCGTGCAGTCTAGGAAATTACACAGGTCTTGGACTGAGATGGGGCCGGGACTGAGTTTCCTGTGAGGAGAGAGAATTTGGATATGGAAAAGATTACTTGTAAAGTACATCCTTAATCGAACAGTTTATACATTTAAAATAGATTTATTTTAGGTATAGAAATTGTTCCAAAACTGTTGTTTTCTTCTGTGAAATACAAAAGGTGAAATTTTGAAGAATGTTCACGCTGCTTTCTTCCATACATTGAAAGCAAAAGCACAAATAAGTACAAAAGCAAAAAAGTAGTCCGCGTGAAGTCAAACAGTAAGTTTGTGCCAAAAACATACTTTAAAGTTTAAAGGAATAGTTAAATGAAAAAAATAAATTTTACTGAAAATGTACTGTGTAAATGTGCTGCTTCATCGGAAAAGATTTGGAGAAATTTAGCATTACATCACTTGCTCACCAACTCCACAAGATGTTAACTGATGGACTGGAGTGGTGTGGATTACTGTGATGTTTTTATCAGCTGTTTGGACTCTCGTTCTGACGGCACCCATTCACTGCAGAGGATCCACTGGTGAGATAGTGATGTAAACTATATTGCTCAAAACCTATTTGCATAAAGAAACAAACTTGGATGGCCCGAGGGTGAGTAAATTAGCAGTTCATTTTCCTTTCTAGGTGAACTAAGTGTTTTAAGTATTATTTTCTGAGAATCTTGGTAGACGTGGACTTTTATGATTCTATTGTCATTTTGCACCCACTTTATGTAAAAGAGCATCGTAAACGTTCTTTAAAACATCTTTTGTGTTCCACATTTTAGGGTGGACTATTGCTTTAAGAGGCTGAGACACTACCTTGTTTAGCAGCTGAGGCGACACCACCTGCTTCCTCTTTAGCTTTTTTAGCCTCTTCCAGCATGGCTAACTTGGCCTCATGAATTTCCTTCAGAGCGTTCCACTCCTTTCTGTTGTTCAGCAGACGCTCTAGCATGGGCGTGATCTCTACGTGGAAGCGAGAGAACTCCTGCAAGAGGGATTGGGTGCGAGTAAATTTGGAGTATTGTAGGCGTAATGTTAAACAAGTAAGAATGTTCTAAAACATGCTGTTGTATTATTGCGTTTTGATATGAAAGATTAATGCCGCTCAGAGGTGGAATGAATGCATTTACATTGAAATTACAACTGCATAAATAATGCTGAGATTTTTTTTTTAAATAACATTTTGATTATTAAAATATTAAAATTTTCAAAAAAAAAAAAAAGCTGCAGACAATACATATTGCACACCTCTTTTTGTTCCAACAACACTACATTCTTAACTAACATTCAGAAAATGAAGTTTTGACATTTAGGAATGATTTAAATTGGTAGAATCCTATGTGAATCCATGTTTCTTCCAGCCCTCTTCACTTCACATTCTCTACTTCCAGCAGGCCTGCATTGTGACGGTCGTTCAGTCAATAAAACAAGTATAAAGACATCTGATCAAGACCAGCATTGTGCATTTATGCTGATGATTATGCATCTGCTTCCTGATGGACTCTCGTCTGGATCCTGTGAACATTTAGAAGTGTAGATCAATGAAGTCCCATATGTTGTTTTGTTTACTAATCGAAATGGAGGACCTCACCTTGTAAACGAAAGCACAGACGAAATCAATAAAACCACACTGCAGTTTGGGAAGGTCGTCCGATTTGTTCCGGTCCATCATGGGCTGGAAAGGAAACAGCGTGTTCTTAACTCAGTATCAAAATGAAACCACAACCTACCGATTCCCAGTAGATTACTTACAATTTGTAGTCTGTTACTGATTACAAACGACATTATAAATTATATTTGTAATATTTTAAGTAAAGAATGTATTCTGACTACTTTTGGATTACTTTTAGATGACTTGTGACCTAACATTATTGTTATGAAAAGGAAAAAGCAAACTAAAATATATTCCATTCTTTATAATCATCATCATGAAATGCATTAAACATTACATTACTCCAGGGTATCACTGACTGAGAGGTGCTTTTGTCCTCAGAAGCATGGGTCACACATTAGCGGTGGTGAAGAGCCATGCAACTAAAGTAGAAAGTTTGAAGACACTTTTCAAAAGTTGACATTATATTCCTGGATTTCCAATCGCAGCTAAGGAAAATGTGGGGCTTGGGAGCGGTCTGTTTGACTGGGCCATTGTGACCGCTCTTTCTGATTCACTGCACCGCATAATAGGCAGTACATCACGACATGACCCATGGGAACTTTTCATTCTTATTCCCTTTCTCTCAGCCCCCTCCCACCCCTTCATTCCAGGCGCTTTCTCACAATAGGCTGCTGCTCCAGCACGGTCCTCTCCAGGTCACCCTGCTCCCAGAATTCTGCAGCAACGGACAACGCCACCTACAGGACACAGTCAGTAATAAACTTAGATTTATGGTCTTTATAGATGCATTTGGAGAGACGCGAATATGGATTTTACATGTAACTAGATTTGAAATATATTAACTGTGCATTAGAGACCATTAATGACTTAAACGAAGCAGAAATCGCTACATAACAATTCCCACTGAGACAGACCTGGCATATGTCCCATTTGCAACCACCCATGAATATAACACCAAGAACATTACCAAAAAACCATCTAAAAGAAGAATGTTTATTTTGAAAAAATGCATGACATCCAGCAGAATATAATCTCACGCATGTGAGATGATCTACATTACCGTCTGCTGCGAAACGCATATAATAATGATTGTTAAACAATGAATGTAAACAACCCATCCGTGGATACATTATCATATGAATGGGGTTTCAGACTCATTATGCCGGCTGAGACCCCAGCGATTTCATTTTCCTATGCAGTCACACCCTTGGCTGCCCTACATGTTTGAATACATTGCCGTAGTATCAGGCCTTGCATGTGACATTGCATTATGCATTAGGGATATCTAACCTTGCTCTGAATCTCCCATGGCTTGGCAATGGCTGACAAATCACAGGCCGTCATCATCATAGCCCTGCGGTGTGGAAAACCAAAACAATATGCTGTGAATTAATATTTATGAACCTTAAAAGGCACCAAATTCAAGCGTCTGCATATCTTTTGCAAGTAGCTTATTGAGCAAACAGTTATTGTAGGTGATATTAATTATTTAACTGGTTATTTTCTCACAGAACTTACATGACAATCTCTTTCCGAGTTGTTTCGTACATCATGAATTTGGTCCAATTGTCCCAGCTGTCGTAGGTCTTGGACAGATCCACGATCTTCTGAAACATGGCCCTTTTCCTGCAGAGGCACATCATGATTAAATTCATGTTAATCACGCTTATGCAGCTCTGACTGCAAGACTAACTGAATAAATGATTCACAAAAGCCAAGTACATCTCACACAGCTGAAAAAAAAATACAATTCTTACTTGAAATACAAGGCCAAGTCTGTTGCGATGATAGCTATGTCCATCAAATGGATGACGGTTTCGTGCTGTCTTCGGCTCAGATTCTGGTAGATATTTAAGGCCTTGGAAAACAATTTATTTCAGTGAGGAAACTGCTTGCTGTGAGTGAGGAGGCAGTTATTTATGGGCTTATCAACTAGATGCACATTCTCAATGGTCTGCAGAGTGAAAAAATATAATGATGAAAATTGCCCAGAAATGTAATTAATTTTCAGCATTACCTCATCTCTAAGCAGAGTTTTTCCAAACTCCAGATGGTGCCTCTCGAGAATGGAGGAACCATGCAGCTTTGCCAATGGATTCCCAGACCTGGCAAAGTCATCAAAGAAATTGAATCTTAAAACCTAGAAAGTCAGAAACTTTCAATAAAAATGAATGCAAATAGGCATAATGAAATGTTATATGCCAGTTTGCATAAATTTAATGATTCAAATAATTCAAATGTAAACACTGGCTCCTTAGATCTTTGATTAAAGTGTATTTTGAATGCAATTAAAAATGTATCCTTGACCACTGAATTACATGATAGTATACATGATAATTTATGGCATCTTCTACCCCTCTCATTTCAAAAGCATGCCACTTTTTTTTTTCCTCAGTGTAGCACAAAACAATTTTTTAAGCTGCTTTTTTGCATACTGTGAAAATGTTGCTCAATAGCTGCAATTTTGCTTGGTTAATAAAAAATAAAAAAGCATATTAGGTTAGGTTTGCACGCTAAACAAAAATGATGGCAGAAAACTTGTGAACCATGTGAATCCCTGGTGTCCTCTCAAAAAACTGGTGCATGATACCCCTAGTAGTGGATGTTGGTGATATAAAAATTAGAATGCCTCCACACTTCATTTCTGAATATTGTAATACCTACACATTTTTCATTGGTAAGAGCAGTGGGACATTGACTTTAATGAGTACATACTTCATCTGGTAGAGGTTGTTAGTGCCGCGGTGGTCAATATCATGACAGAGCCCAGCGGTCACCATCGCCATCGTCTCCAGGTCCGTATAGTAGCGCTTCAGGTCACCTGTCTGAGACGCAAAAGAAAAGGTTTAATAGGCTTCAAGTTGGAGCCTCCTTAAGACACACCCCCTACACTTTTAGAGCAAGAGGCTGACTAGTGAGGGCTCATTAGGCTCAGTGAAGCATGGGAGTAGTGCTGAGAAAGGCTCATTAGCAGCCTGGCCTGCGTTTCTTCCAGCCCTCCAACACTCCATCCTTCCTGACGTACGGCCAGCTCGCTGTGATTACACATGACTTAACCAGGAGCAGGTTTACACTCGGCTGATTAATTAGATGGGGCCGTCTGCCATTTCTGAGAACGTGTGTTGGAGATGGGCCGTATCATTAAACATATTCCCTAAAAAAGGCACACGACTCTAGCACCCACCAAACAGAGGGGCAAATTTATCAAATGCTCTGTTGCAAGGCTAACATGGCTGGTGTGTTTATTTTTCTTGTTTGCAGGATGAGAACAGTAAATGTATTCATAGCTAGGGCTTCACTAGCCTTTGCTGAGCAAGATGAGGTGTTGTATCTGAAACGAGGGCGGATTTAGAGAGATTTTTAGGCCCCTTAACAGTGTGTAGAATTGAAATGCTTGAAATGTCATTCCTTGAGGGTTTTCTCTTACCATGAGCAGTGTAAACATTGTCTGGCCCACGTTGAAGCCATGCCTCCAGTTGTGGTAGGTGATCCTTCTGTAACCTTTACTGACCGAGTACACAAATCGCACCAGGGTCTAGAGAGAAATCAATTTCAGTTAAGTCTTATAAGGTAAATACAATATTTGCTATACCTTGTATGTACAGTGTGCAAAAAATAACTTGGAGTGCATTGAAAACAGTATATTTTAGATGACTTGTAGAAGCAATAGTTTGTGGTGCTTGGTAGGGCAAATATACATAAATCATTGATAATAACTTTAAAAATTAAGCTTGGGTGCATATCCCGCCTCACTCTGTTTGTATCACAGACATGAATTGTATTTTGAAAATGATAAAATGGGTAAAAATTCATTGAAGGAGGGGCCCAAGCCATCCAGAGACCAGGGCCAGATTCAAATAAATCTTCCTAAGATAGACATGTCATTGTTTATATTATCGCTCACTGGTGTTACTTCAGAGTATACATTATATGCAACTTTTTGCACATATATATATATATATATATATTATAGTCATGTAAAGAGATATATAGCAAATCTCAACTGTCTGATTTTTTTTTCATTTCATTGCAAAATGTAACTATATTGTTGTCCAACTGGTTATATAAAACTGGATATCCAAGTATGTCCAACTACATCCGCATACATAGGGCGATATATATATATATATATATATATATATATATATATATATAGCATTTGTCAACTGCTTGATTTCTTGTATCGTCACAAAATGTATACTATATTATCGCCCAGCTCTAAATGTGAAAATACAGCATGAAGATACGATTTTTTTGCAAAGCTGCTTTAAAACAAAGCATATCTGTGAAAACAGCTATAAATTTGACTTGATTTGTCATTTTACCTTTGGGTATTTAAGACAAGTTAAAGGTTATCAATTATTACAATGTATTACAAGTATTAAAATGATTTTTAAGATCATTCTTTTCAGGTATTCAAATTGTTCTTAGGTTTTGACTTCAGAATTATCTAAAAAGAAAAGAACATTCTTAAGAAATGTTGTTTGGAAATATTCTTCAATTTAAGTTCGAAAATAGGAAGAAAATAGCAGTTGGGAAACATCTTAGTTGTATTTTGCATTGTTTGTGAATCTGGCCCCAGGAACATGTAGTCTATTTTGTCTTATACAGTAAGCAAACAATGTAAACATGGTCCCAGAACAACCCTAACCTCTTAAATTTTCTTTAGAAAATATAAAAATCTAGTTAGATATATAGTCAAAATATACCAAGAGGACTTGAGCTGCCATTATCACTCACCTCACGTGGAATATGGAACTTGTCTACCACACCTAGTTCATAGTACATCTTGATGCCACACTTCACCAGGTCCAACTCACTGAACTCAAAGTCACAGAAGTGAAACTCAAAGATCTCTGATTCCTCTGAGTTTGGCAGTGTTTTGCACTGCAGAGAGAGACAGCACAGCTGAATACACACACAGAGCTATAAAACATCTAGACTTTAAACTATGCATGAATTTTTCGTGTTTTACCAGAATATCTTCCAGCTCGTCCTCGTCACATTCATCAGGTTCTTTGTCATACAGCTCACGTGTGTTCTGAACATAAAAAACACAAATTTCACAAGGCTGATATTCCAAGACTCTTTTTCTATGTTCATACAACCCATTTTAATCAGACAATCAATCATAGCGCTATATATGACAGCACTGCATCTCCACATGATCAAGTTACTTCATACCGTAAAAATAGGATATCCTGCTATTACCAGCTTTACCAATGTAGTCATTCATTTTAATTGGTGCACAATAGGGACTAAGCCCTGTCAAGTTGGAGAAACCCACCAAGATATTCTGAATCTCGTCCTTCCTGCACTTGACGTGGTACATGACCATGTCCTGAAAGATGTCCTTGCGATTTTCCAGCTTGTTCATCTTGTCATATGTGTCTGTATTCAGCACTGACCAGCCCAGGAACTGAGTGAGTGACTGAAAGAGATACAGATTTAAGTTTAGATTCAAATTTACATTCAGGTTCACAATTAGCCTCAGATTCAGATTCGTGTTCAGGTTCACATTTAATGTAGATTGAGATTACGGTTCAGATTCAGGTTTAGATTCACATTTACTGCGGGTTGAGATTCAGGTTCAGATTTACATTTTTATTCAGGTTGACATTTACTGTGGTTGAGATTCAGGTTGAGAGTCAGGTTTGGATTCACATTTTACATTCAGGTTCCCATTTACTTTAAGTTGAGATTCATGTTTAGTTTCACATTTACTGTAGGCCGAGATTCAGGTTTGGACTCCCATTTTCATTCAGGTTGACATTTACTGTAGGTTGAGATTCAGGTTGAGCGTTTATATTCGGGTTCACATTTAATGTAGATTTGGATTCTATTTCAGATTTAGATTCACATTTGCATTTACTGAAGATTGAGTTTCATGTTCATATTCAGGTTTAGATTCACATTTACATTCAGGTTCACATTTACTGCCAGTTGAGAGTCAGGTTCATATTCAGGTTTAGATTCACATTTACTGTAGGCTCTGATTCAGGTTCATATTCACATTTACATTCAGGTTCACATTTAATGTCGGCTGAAATTCAGGTTCATTTTCAGGTTTAGATTCACATTTACATCCAGGTTCACATTTACTGCGGGTTGAGAGTCAGGTTCATATTCAATTTTAGATTCACATTTACATTCAGATTCACATTTACTGCCGGTTGAGAGTCAGGTTCATATTCAGGTTTAGATTTACATTTACATTCAGGTTCACATTTACTGTGGGTTGAGAGCCAGGTTCATATTCAGGTTTAGATTTACATTTACATTTAAATTCATATTTAGGATGAGATTTAGGTTCAGATTTACATTCGGTTGTAGATTCACACTGAGAGTCTGAATCTGACAAGAAGACTAAAACATTATGCTAGTCAAATTGGGTGGAAATTAATAGGAGAACTACAAAAAAAGCATTGCATCACATGTCCACAGAGAACATGATTGAACTCAACTGAAAGGCTCTGTGGATTGTAGCACTATGATAAAACAGAGACATGCACAAAGTACTTTTTGGAGACTTTAGAGATTTGGATTAGAAGTTTAGTTGAATCCAACCAACCCGACATAATAGATTGAAAACATGGTAAACTTTCACTACACTATGAAATGTTCTCAATGATGAAATGATTAAAAATAAATAATGCAGAGTCTGCTGATCTATCCATTACTATATATTTAGCTATGGCACACTACTGGTCTATACTGTGGCCTCAAATACCTCCATTAGTGTTTCGTCCATGTCATCAAAAGGCTTTCCATCTTTCCTGTTATAGAATGTGGCCACGCCAACGATTTCCTCTTTCTTGTTTACGATGGGCAAAGAGAGAACATTCTTTATTGTCCATCCAGATTCATCCAGAGGCTCTTTCTGGCAGGACAAAAATAAACTTTAATCAAAATGCATGTCAGGAAAATTTCAGTTAAGTTTTGTAGATTTACAAAAAGCTGAAGTGTACAGCTTTCATTTTCGAAACGCTGCTAATTTAATTTCATTGATTATTTTTATGTAGGGCTTTCACAGGAGCGTAAATTAAGGTGAGCTCACTTGAAATTGAAAGAACTCATCTTCAGCGGCGTTCATGATATTACAGATCTGTAAGACAGAGTGAAGAGAAAGCAGCAGTCATGCTCACTGAGAAGGGGCATTGCTCACTGATTAATTACTGTTCACAAAATTACAATTATCCATCATTTCAATGTGGGAGCACATTCTATTCCCCCTCGCTGTGCACATGACAGGAGCATTATAAACCATAATAGCTAGGAGAGGAGAATGGAGGTCTAGACTCTCACCAGGCCGTTCTCTGCAACGTAGGTGGGAAGCCCACTTACTAATGCCCAGTGGTCAGCTGGAGGGTTACTGTAACGACAATGCATATTCGTGTGACCAGAACAATCCAGCACTTTTCTTTTATGAATCCCATTTTTATTTTATAAGTGGTCTAGAAAAATGTAAAAAAAAAAAAAAAAGATCATAGGCCTCATTTTTAAAAAGTGTTTTTAATAACACAGTCTCTTATGCTAATCAATGTTGTATTTATTTGATTGAAATACAGTAAAAATATTAATACTGTGAAATACTACAATAAAAAAACTTTTCTATTTTAATAGGCAAGGCAAGTTTAGTTATATAGCACATTTCATACACAATGGTAATTCAAAGTGCTTTACATAAAAGGAATTAAAATAATCATACAAATAACACAACAATAAAAACAAGGAATTAAAAAAAACTGATTTAAAAATGATTTAGAATTATTAAAACAGTTAAGAATAGAAAATTATTATACATAAAATAGAGTGCAGTCAGTTCGGACGTAGCACAGTGCTCATTCAGTAAATGCACAGCTAAACAGATGAGTGTTGAGTTTTTGAGTTTTGATCATATCAGATGGGCCAAGTAAATTATTTTGAATGTAATTTATTCCTGTGGTGCAAAGCTGAATTTTCAGCATCGTTACTAGTCACATGATCTCATTTGAATATGCTGATTTGATGCTTAAGAAACATTTATTCTTAAGGTCATTGCACACCGAGTGCGAAATTTTCGCGTGCGTTTTTCCGTTTTTTCATATTCCCCATCGTTTCCTAACAAAATGCATGCTATGGATTAAATGGCTCTAATGTCACTATTGATCAATTTAATGCATGCACGCAAAAAAAAAAAGAAGTAAAAAAAAATTCATAAATAAAAAAACACTTTGAAAGGTAGTGTATCTACGCTAGGAATATGAAAATTTCTACTTTCAAATAACACAAAGGTACATTATTGCTCAGGCCTGGCTCAACAGGAGGGCCTAGATGAGCCCATTCATGAGTTTGGCCCACCCTTGTAAACACCCAGAACTGTCTGGAGAGCCAGACATGCTATTTCTTGATACAGTATGTTTATAAGGTAAAATAATAATTACAATGAATGTAATGTAGAATGATGCACGATAATGGCAATACTGGGCTTAATTAAATGCCAAGTCGAAGATCAAATTTAACAGCCGATATAAAATGTATTAACTTACGGAATTACTTTGATGTCCTCCTTCCCATGCAATATGTAATCAATCACTTTGTAGAAAATCACTTCCTGGAGCAGAATTAATACCGTATGTCAAACACGTGACAGCATGCAAGAATTCACTTTTGTGTTTCTCTGACACGATTAACTAAACACATATTGGCGTAACACTCACTCTGCCATCAGGGGTCTTTGGTCCGCTATAAGGGGGCACCTCTCCCATCAGTACGGGCCAAAGATCAAAGAACTCCTACAGACAAATAAACAAAAATACAATATTTCAATACAAGTCAACATGTAAATAATCACAAGTTACAAATCCAGCTGCATATTTCATGCAATGAATAAATAACCAGTCACTTTAATTTTGGTCATGTCCAGGAGGCCCACAGAGTAGCGGTCGCAGTTGAGGAAGGCTCGGACTGTATAGAGGGCCTTGTGGAACTGTCGTTCAATGTCGGTCAGCTCCTCAAACACTTTGCTGGCAGACCAGAGCAACACCTGCGATGTAGATGTGAGGAAATATGACAAGATCATTGAATGGCAGTGTTTACGGGTCAATGTCTTAAATCTCAATCTCCCAGAAATCCCACCTGTCCTCTTCTGGTTTCACAGTTGTGCAGGTAGCTCAGGTGAAAAACTCGAAGCACAAGATTGGCAAAGTTGAGGTATTTCTTCAGCGTCTACAAGACACAGAGTCCGATTTACTTCAATAGAGCGTTTAATCTGTTCTGTTGACGTCTGTTTAATCAAAATGCTTTTACTGTATTAACATTCAGGGGATTTGAGATTAAAAGTATCTGTGGGGAGCAGAATGCAATTAATTAATCTTTCTGGCATTGTTTGTGTTTCAAATTGGCATCCTCACCGAGACTTATTGTTGAGTATAGACACAAAGCGCTGTACTCGCTATCACAGAGGATGATATGAATGAACACTACCTCTTCGTCCTGAGCAGTGAAATGAGGAGCGCCAATCTTGTTGACCGCCATCATGACGGCCACCATGTCCTTGCCGTTCATAATGGGAGTCGCAAGCACGTTCTTGGTCTCGTACTCTGTGAGGGTATCTACGAAGTCACTGAAGTGGCTGTCCTGCAGAGAGAAGCACATTTAAATTTACTGTAACACGTTTTGGTAAAACATCACTGATGCACACAATTAAATAGTTTAATTTGGCTGTAAATAAAGGTTTGCTTATTGTATTTAATTTGGTGATCAAAATGACTGGACATTTAAAAATTCAATTCAGCACAGGTTTTTCTTTTTGCATTTGACTGAACATTTTCTTTTTGCATCGTAGACCTCACTGATCTGAGTTCACGCACCTCAGTTTTTGAGTGAAAAAAGCATTATTTGGTCAAAATTTTGGAAATATATAGATGCATTAGCTAAGATAATTGAGACCTATGATCAAGCATTTACAAAAAGAAATACAAAACCTGTGCTAACTGAAAGAAAACAAGCTGATTGGAACAGACTGAATCCAATATTTGGTAATAATACAGCAAAGCTATTTTTGTTGGCTGGTCATTTTTGATTGGGAACACCACAAGTGTATCAAAGTGGGGAAGCTGTTATTCCCTTTGTGAGCAAAGTCAATAGATTTTAGTCCAATGTGAATAAAATTAGCTAGCATTTTTGGGGAGAAAGCAAATCCTCTCCAGATCAAAATGACCAGAGCACAAAATGTGGGTTTTTGCCAAGTTATAATACTTAGTAAAACACCATTAGCACTTTACAATAATAAATGCATTAACTGATAATAAATAAATTTGTTACAATATTTAATAACACTGTTTTACAAGGTCTTTGTTAAATGTTAGTTATAGCAGCAAGTTATGCATAAATAATTACATGCAATTAGCACAAACCAAACCCTATCTTAACTCTAACCCTATAGCACATACTTGATATTAATCAGTACTTAAATATATAGACTAATTACACAGTAACAAGGACACCTTGAAATAAAGTGTAACCAAATATTCAATAATCTTTGTTAAATGTCAAAAACATATACAGTTGTTCATTGCGAGACCATGTTAACTGATGTAGTTAACTAATGATAACAAATGGACCAAATATTGAAATTAAATATTTGGAAACACTTTGTTTTAGTGTCCTTCTTACACATACTGTGTGTAATAACACATACTATAGTAATACAACTAAATTATGCATTATTACATGCAACTAACCCTAAACCAAACCCCAACCCTTAAATGCATGCTGTTATTTAATATTACTCTATTTAAATGTAGGCTATAATTACACTGTAACTATAGGAAGTGTAACTCAATATTGTTTGTTTTTTTTTTTCCTTTCATGGGTCAATACCAGACAGAGTTCTGAAAAATAAAATTAAAAATTGTATATTATTGAATTTCATTGAAGTGTCATTGAAATATTAAATTATCGATATTCTGTTCCACATCAACAGTAGAAAGGGAATGTAAAATGTAGCCTAGTAAAGGTAAGCACAGATATTCTGCTGAATTGTGGAACACGGCGTTAGGCACTGACCTTTAGATTTAATCCAGGATCGCTCTAATTCAACTCAGATTAAAGACTTTTATCCCCTCCAGACCCGGTAGCATAACACACTGACCTGCGCTAATCCAGCACTAGCCTTGCATATTAACAACAGAGCTACAGTGCACATAAAAAGAGAAGAATCTCACTCTCAAAATCGCTCACTTGTTTTGTTTAGAAACCAGGCAACACTTTTTGCATATCCAAACAGTACATCTGTGGATATTTGTGGTTAGTCAGCAGTCTGTCAGACTTCTGAAACTGTCTGAGAAGGCATGCTGTCGCCACCTCCAGGGTTTCAGATACACCCACTTGGTATTTCTGTCACATAATGCAAAGATTGAGAAACCCCATTTTTTAAGTGATTATGAGCACTACAGAGGGAAGTATATTGCACTGTTTGAGCAGTGAAGCACACTGTGTGCCAAAGACAGCCTGTTCCTTTGAAAAATGGTTAGTAATTTCTAATCAAAGAGAGAGGGAGAGAGAGTTCACAGCACACAGAGTCATACATATATCTGTCTGTGCAACATCATCTCTGGCAAATTTCTGAAGTTTATCAGCAGTAGCCACAAATAATTAGAATCCAGTTTTGGCGATAGTTCACCCTCATTAAAAAAATGAACCATGATTTTACTACAAATAAATCCAAAAAACCATGCTTACTATAGTTACACCATGGTAACCACAAGTTCAGCATGGTTTTGCCACACTAACCATAGTTTAACCATGGTATTTGTAGTAAAACTATGGCTACACAAATGGTGATTAATACGGCAAAAAACATGCTTCTACAATTTTACTCAAAACCATAGTTAACGATCGTAAGGGTGGGGCCTTTCAAAAGATACTAATATGTACCATTTATGTATTATTATATATGCTACACTGAGGGTACTAATATGTAGCTTACTAATATGCACCTTTTAGGGGTAAATAAGGTACATTCTGAGAAGGTACCACCCCAATGACAGTTTTTGTACCTTTTTCTGAGTGTGGATGTTTGTTATTTAATAATTGTATTGCTTTGGGGGGGGGGGGGGGGGGGGGGGGGGGTCCCACTTTATATTAGGTGGCCTTAACTACTATGTACTTGCATTTAAATTAATAATTTGTACTTATGGTGTATATACTGTACATTTTTTTACATTGTACTTATATTTAAAAAAAAAAAAATACCTATTTGTGACCCTGGAGCACAAAGGCAGTCTTAAGTCTATGGGGTATATTTGTAGCAATAGCCAAAAATACACTGTATGGGTAAAAAATTATCAATTTTTCTCTTATGCCAAAAATCATTAGGATATTAAATAAAGATCATGTTCCATGAAGATATTTTGTAAATTTCCTACCGTAAATATATCCAAACTTCATTTTTGATTAGTAATATGCATGGCTAAGAACATCATTTGGACAACTTTAAAGGTGATTTTCTCAATTCTCTTGATTTTTTTTGCACCCTCAGATTCCAGATTTTCAAATGATGTATAAATCTCAATTTCGAAAAATTGATACTTAAGACTGGTTTTGTGGTCCAGGGTCACATATGTAGTTACATTTGTTATTAATTTCTGTAATTACATTTATAATTACACTGTTGACCCATCCCTTACACCTTAACCCAGTCTTAAACCTACCCAGACCACCAAACATGTGCCTAACCCATATCCCACCACAATAGCAGCAAAGGTGTTTTTCAATACAATATGACCGTAATAAGTACATTGTACTTATTTTGGATGATTTCTTGAATGGATTTACTGGTTATAATGGGTTTTGTGTTGGTTTTAATGGAAACTGTAATGGTCCCCGTGGGTCCACCGGTAATTTGTCACCTTCTATTTGTAGATTGTTAAAACCAAAAAATCCTAATGGAATATGTCCCAAAACACACAACAGGAAACCACTTTTTAATGGTTTTAATGGTTAACAGTTGATGGTTTGTAATAGTGTTTGTAGTGGAAGCCATTATAATTTCTGTGATGTTTTTCAGCAGGGTTTCATGCCAAAAAACGGTTGCTTTTAATATAAATCATTAAAAACAGGCATGACACAACTGCTCTGCTTGTAAAAATGAGATTCTGAATAGTCACGCATTAATTCATGTATATTTTTGTCTGAGAATGAAATATGAGTAAGAATTGAAAGCGTCGCACTGCTCTCTACAGCTCATATTTTGAATCGCACTTCATTTTCATAACGCACAGGACTGGATAGCTGAACTATCTATCTGTTCCTCTTCATGGTTAGTTCTCCTACCTGTGTGACATCAGGTACATTGACGGTCTTCTTGGCGGTGGCCACATGGCCCACAATGCCTGTGTCCAGCGGGTACACTATCTCACTGTCCGGTGCCACCAGACACTCCTCCAGTGTGGCATCTTTATGGACGTTGAAGATTCGTGTGGCCAGTTCAGCTATGCCGTTCCTCTGGCGGTACATGAAGAGACTCATGCGGTCGGCTCGCATAATGAACGTGATGCCGCATGAGGTTGAACACGGCCCTCTCCATCTGCAAGTTTTCCTGCATGTCCCGCACCATATCGAAAATGATCTCGCACTCTTCCATAGAGCTCAGGTCATGGTAAGAGCTTACGTCCACTTCTGTTTTCTTGGTGGTTGCTAGAAGGTCGGAGATGACCTTCGCCCGGAACCTGGAGTCGTAGTACTGCTTGGCAAATGTTGGATTACTGTCCAAAAACTTCTCAGCCACATCCTTGTCCACTGCAGCCATCTTTTCTTAGCTGTCAGTGAAGTGTTACACTTGAAAGGGTTTTCTGTATGGGGTTAGAGTTGCCCAAAGCCTCTGTGTTGTCCTATGCACCTGGGCAGCAGGACGGTGAGAAGCACTTGGGATTACTGGAGATGGTTTTAAAGATGCGTCTGTGTGTGGGCTCATAATCCTGTATCCAATACTAATCAGGATTATGACATTCACCCGACAGCAGTCACAATATGCATACAAAGGTGTTGACACACTTAGAACATACTTAGAAAATTAAGAACTTTAGGTTGTTGCTTGCCAGAATTGTCACTAATTTAGTGTTGCATACCTTTCAAGAGCTTTCAGTTCCCTTCAGTATTATGTACATGAGGATCTGGTTCAGTTGTATCCTTATTCAAAAGGCAAAAGTTTGCGGTTATTAGGATTTAAAAAAAAAAAAAAAAAAAAAAAAAATTATATATATATATATATATATATATATATATATATATATATATATATATATATATATATATATATATATATATTATCAAGGATCATTAAATTGATCATGTGTTCTTTGAAACCACAATAATGGAGAACACTGCTGACTTGGCAATGGTCCAGAAGACGATCATTGACGCCCTCCACAAAGAGGGTCAGTCACAGAGGGTCATTACTGAAAGGTGTGGCTGTTTACAGAGTGCTGTATCAAAGCATATTAAATGCAAAGTTGACTGGAAGGAAGAATTTGGGTAGGAAAAGGTGCACAAGCAACAGGGATGACCGCAAGCTTGAGAATAATGTTAAGCAAAGCTGATTCAAACACTTGTGAGAGCTTCACAAGGAGTGGACTGAAGCTTGAGTCAGTGCATCAAGAGTCACCACGCTCAGACGTCTTCAGGAAAAGGGCTACCAAGCCACTTCTGAACCAGAGACATCGTCAGAAGCATCTTACCTGGGCTGTGGAGAAAAAGAACTGGACTGTTGCTCAGTGGTCCAAAGTCCTCTTTGAGAGGCACAGAATCCATGTTGCTTGAAGTCCAGTGTGAAGTTTCCACAGTCAGTGATGATTTGGGCTGCATGTCATCTGCTGGTGTTGGTCCAATCTTTATCATCAACCTTTTACTATGAGATTCATCCACTCATTGCCATAGCAGGGTTGAGAGGTTCAGAACTGAACAGAGAAACCCACAATTTGAACAGAACTTAAACTGATGCCACAAACAGGATGTAAAATTGTAATTCAAGATTGAATTAAATTAGTAAAATAAGTATCTTTTATTAATTTCCATTTTCATATGAATTGCTCATCAACATGATAAATATTTGTATTTAATTCATACTTTTCATTATTTTTAATAAATGCACTTTTTAAGAATGATGAAAAAAAAAATCCCTATATTTTTCAGAATGCAAAATCAAGACTAACACTATAAATATAAACAAAATGAAAAAAGTAATGCAGTTATAATTACTTTGACATTTGAATTAAAACTATCGAGAAATACACTACTGTTCATAATTGTAGGGTTGATACGATTTTTCAATGTTTTTGAAAGTAGTATCTATTAATTAAAAAAAAAAAAAAAAAAGTAAAACAGTGATATTATGAAAATGATTTACAATTTAAAACAACAGTGTACAGATTTTATTAAACATACATAAAGTGTGGAAAACCTTTATATATGTCCTGTTAACAGTGATAATTTTTTTTCAGGATCCTTCAAAAGAACGGCATTTATTTGAAACAGAAATCTTTTGTAACATTATAAATGTCTTTACTTTCACCTTGGATCAATTCAACGCATCCTTGCTGAATAAAAGTATTAAATAACTGTGAATAAATTAAGTCTAATTATTAATATTATTATTTTGTTTTAACTTTCAACTCTTCTGTTGTGTGAATTATTATATGTACTTATATTATGAATTTATTGCATTATGAATTGCAATACAGTAAATTTCTCTCCCTGGCATTTCAATTCATATCCCAACTCCAACAAACTGTTAAATTCTTGAGTTTTATGATTTTAGTTCTCTGAAGGAAATAATTCTACAGCTACTTCTTGAATGTACAGCACACTAAACAACATTGTATCACGCTGACCGTAGAAGAGTCTGAGGGTTTCCAGGCCCAAGAAGAGGAGCAGCAGGACAACATCCAATATCAGATTGGCTTGTGGGTAAGGGAGGATCACCCCTACAAACAACAGAGCAAGCACTGATTACTACACATATCAAATCTCAACCTCTAGATGCTTTACTGAGCCCATACATCACCTTTGTAGACAAATCTCTGCGAATGAGGAATGCTGCAAATTCGTCCAAATGAAACAGGATCTGCAGTGGTGTGGAGGACAACTGAGATACTTCTTTAAGAAGAGTAAACAAAGACAGATGTGCAATTAAGAAAACTCTAATGGTCAGCTTGAAAGGATACCACAGGTTGACTTCCTGCAAATTAGTTAGTTCATCCTTTATCGTCTCTCTCAGGAGAAATGTGTGAGAGCAGGTCAACTTACAACAAAATTACACTTCACCACAAAAAAAAAAAAAAAATTATGAAGAATGTCAGACTAAAAGTAGAGGAGAGACTGGGAATTGCAACTCCTTTTGTCTCTGGCTGGTCCTGAATCTCTGAAAAATTACCTACACATATCTGATCACTATAAATATCAGACATTTTAAGATCTAATGTTATCATAAATCAAACTTATGCTGAATTTTTGAGAAACATGAAACATCAAATGCGTATTCTCATGAAATCCATCTATTTAAATATAACACTGATTTTAAAATAAGAATATAAATCGTATCCTCCACTGAATTAATGAATGAATGAAGGGGGTATTTCACAAATCTGGCAATTCTGACTCCTCAGAAATGAGACAGAAACTGAGAATTGTAAGATATAAATGCAATTGTGATTTATAAAGTCCAATTCTGAGGGGGAAAAGACTATTTTCTAAGAATTGCGAGTTTGTCTCATAATTCTGAGAAAAAAAGCCAGAATTGTGAGATAAAAGATCGTTTTATGCGGTAAAAGCTAGTAAACCACACACAGTCATCATTATGAACGGTTTGTTCAGAAACAAATCACAGGCAACTCATTAGAATCCGAGTTAATAATAAAAAAAATCCTGACAGGACAAAACGACAGCAATGTTGTGAATGGCTAACATTAGATTGACGATACTTACCCTCTATTCGAATCAAACAGGGATTAATTAATCGCTTTTTCTTTACCAAAACATTTTTTTTAGGCTTCATAAAAGCCATTCGCTCAATTCACAATAAAATGCAAGTAAATACATCTTTCTGCTTACCGTGCGCGGCCATGTTGTATTGTCATGGAAACGGCATACTGTGGGCGGAGACAAACATCAGCCGTCCAATCAAAACCCGCGTCAAGAAAACAAGCGAGCTTATTTGACAACTATTTATTTGAACAGACAGGATTTTAATGCATTCTATTTTACTTATAAACTCAATCCAATACACTGCAAGAAAGTACATGCTTTTTGATGATCATTTTTGTTGATCACCAGATAAAACCATTAATGAAACAACAAACACAAGCTATAATTAAAAAAATATCAAATAAATTGACAATTTCTGCATTAGTACTGAATAGGTTAATGACTTGACACATATTATGATGTGAATTAGCTACAGTATGTTATCATCACAAGCGTCTATGAATGATTTCTGGATTGGCTTGATTCATGTCATGGTTCATGTTGAAAGCTCCTTGTGCTCCTAAGAGAAAAAAAACGAGAACAGGTCAGTCTTGTATATTTTCTACCACACTAAAGATAAAATATCAAATCTGATATGCAAAATAATCATGCAAATGAGAAGTCTTAAGGTTTGCCTTCAGCTTTTGATGATGCATTGGGGTCCTGCAGTGTTTGTCCTTGGCCTCTTCCTCACTGGCATAGATGGCATTACACAGGCTGCAGAAGTAACCCACCACAGGCCGAACAAACTCTGTGCCTGTTGGTAAAGTACAAAATATCAGTTGTGCAGAAGCAGAGCTGTACTGATCATATAGCACAGACTAAAGTGACTTACTACTTTTATTAAACGGTAGCTACTTAATTCCCTGAGGATTTGCATGAGCGTTAGAACCTCTCACAGCTCAGGTTTGTTAAGCATCATGTTTTCAGAGGGCTGTGAAACACTCTTACCCACTGGATCCATCACAGGTGTTTGCATCTCTGACACACCGTCTGCATTTTCCACCTTCATTCCACTTCCATCATCAGCTGCAGAAACCTGCTTCTCATCTGCCTTGGTGTTGTCATCTTGGTTATCATTCGAGGACTCCTAAAACCAGCGTAATTTATCTATACCAAGCTTACCAAACAGCGATTTGACCAAAGACAGGAAAATAAGTGAGAATGTTTCACCTCGACATTCGCTGATGTCTGGATAGACGGCTGCTGCTCAGAAATACTGTTTTGTGTCTTGGATTCATCATTTTCCTCCTCGAAATCGGAAGATGTGTGTATAGAACCATCACTAGGTCCATGTAGAAAGTACCAAGCAAACAACACAAAACAGAGAGGAGTCAATTTGGTGTAGGGATGCAATGAGTGACTTTCATAATAGATTATTCAGTTCAGTAAGATAAACTGGTCAAATGTTACCTGTCTTAAAAAATAGACATCGTTTACATTTGAAAAACGTGCAAATTGAAAACAATAAAAATATGATGAAGATCATGCTAAACATACCATGTGCAAAAATGTTACAAAAAAGTGCACAGCATATATGCTTCACAACAAAGTGTTTGTTCAGTTTTCAATATGAGGAACAGTAATGTGACTTTATTTTTCCTGTGACTGTAAAAGACGGCTATATCCTATTACATGTTATAATCCCATTGCAGTTAATGTTCTCATAAAAATAGCATTACCTGTGTTAGATGTAGGATTCAATTAAACATGGTGCATTTAAAACCTACATTTAACATCCCAAAAATATCTAATCAGAATAAAGAGTTTTCTCTGTTGCACTCCAGCTGGTTGATAAAGCATTCATGCTCTGTAACATCTAATGGTGACTTGTAGCTAAACACCTCGCAAGCACACTCAACAGCACACACACCTGTCCAAACACCTGACTGACAAAAGCAATGTCAAATCTCGTTTGAATATAAAGTGTTTTGTGCTCTGAACAGTTTTGGGTTGTGCACTTTTTACCCATTTTTCACAATTGTAAACTGACATCATTTGACTAATTGTTAATAATGCTAACTATAATCAATTTTGCAGGTCTCGAGGCCCTGACTCTGTGTTGAAACAATGACTGCTTACAACACACTATAAAGATGACAAGTAACCAATTAGCACTGCTATTTTGAATATGCATAAAAATTAAGTGCATAAATTACTAACCAATACCTTTTATTTAAATGAGCATGTTTGGTAGACACTGAAATCTTGGGATGTATTCCAGCAACTGTAATTTTATCCATGTTGGCCGCAGCTACAACCTTTTCAGCATCAGGGGCATTTTTCATTTCAATCAGTCCCTGGTGGGGGGGGACAACATTTTAATATTTAATTGATGGAAGCACTGAATCTATTTGAAATATATATGGCAGCTATAGCTAACTAACCGTTCGATGAAGGCGAAACATCCAATGGCGTACTACTTCACCATACGGTTCTGCGATGCTCAGAAATTCTGCATCGGTGTATTCATCAGGCATTGGAAGGTTTCTGATCCGGAGAACTCTGCCACACCCTTCCTGAAGTATTGGAAAGCAACAAGACACTGTGTTAGCTGAGCTGTGTATAATCAATGATACAGCAATGTTTACATGTGTTTTGTGGCCTCCATAAAAAGACATTATATTTGAGATTCATGTTGTGAAATTATTTCTTGATTTTACCTCCTCATCACTAGACGTTTGCGAGATTATGTCCATGTTGGTTTCCTTTGCTTCCTGAGCCTCAGCATCTTCTTCAGAGATCTCGGTCTCAGCCATCACAACTGTACTCTCCTCATTGGAAGCCAGTGTGCTTGACGGCTCCTTATTGTTCTCTTCAATATCTTCCTTAACTTTCTCTTTCTCAGAGTCAGCGTCAATACTTTGCCTGAAACAGAATCAATTCTCATCTGATTTGTTCTTCAGAACAGAAAAGTGCTACAGAAAAGTAGTCATTTAAATGTAAGTTACCCCTCGTTCAAGTGGCTGTATTTCTTTGACACGGTTATC
The DNA here is from genome assembly GCF_936440315.1 of Barbus barbus. Lineage (NCBI taxonomy): Eukaryota > Metazoa > Chordata > Actinopteri > Cypriniformes > Cyprinidae > Barbus > Barbus barbus. Next base: position 25,934,330 of record NC_136761.1, on the reverse strand, counting down.
CTCAAGTTTCTGCCGCCTAGTTTAATGTGTTGCCTTTTACACTCGGCTTCGAGTTTTTCAGCATCGGCAGCATTCACCATCTCAATTAATGCCTTCTCCACCTGCAATGAAAACATAATTAACATAATTCTACATATATCACATAGACAAATCTTGCATATCACATATCATGAACACTTGATTGAACACAAATTTTCATGAAAACTGTAATGATTAGGTCAGACTAGATCAATGATGGGTTAACTATTTCGGAATATTTTAGTAAAAAATATATGCATTAAAACATTACTGTTTGTGTGACATTTCAGAGCAAATACATACATTGAGCAATATCTGACAAATATCAAAGGTATAAAAAATACTAATGCTTAGCCTTAAAAACAGATTGCAAATTAACAGTTTGACATTTTGCTTACTTTTGCATACATCTTTTCCTTCTATTTAGTGTTCAAATTATGCTTTAATTTGATCATTTTACCTTTCGATTGCTGCGAACCAGACAGCAGTTTGCCACATCTCCGTATTTTTCCCCAATTTTCAGCAAATCTGCTTCACTGTATTTTTTTGCCACTGGAAAACCTGCCACCTCAAGAACTTTGCCAAACGTTTCCTTAAAAAAAAGGGCAAATTATAAAGAACTCAAAATGCCTTAGCATAATTCATAGAAGACACCATCATTTGTGTTCCATATATACACAATCACAAACCCTTTAAAGGGAAAAACAGACTAACCTCAGTGCTTGAAGTCGAGATCTCCATTTCATCACCTAAAACAGAATGGACATACTTCTTCAATTATCTCTAAAATGTAATAACTAAAGAAAACCTGTTTTAGGAAACCATACAGCAGAACTTTATTGCTTTTACGATTTAATTATTGAATAATAATACCTTTTTCTGTCAACACTCCCTCCTTGTCTAGGTTCTCTGAGAAATCTGCTGCCTCCTACACAGACAAACCAGGACAGATGTATATCTTTTTTTAAATATAGACTGCAACATTATTAACTGTGTATTACTACCAAGTGTAATACTTAAATTGTGTGCATTCTATTCAACCAAAAGGGGATCAGGAAATGATGCAAGCAGGACTTGAACATGTGTTGCCAGAAAGAGCACCAAAGCTGCTAGGCCATAACTATTAATAATACATTTTTTGATATCCTTTTTTTTAACTGTTGAGTACCCAATTTCAAAATGTAGGTAACTGTTACACTCATTTGCGTTTACCTCCATCTCCACTGTATTGTCTTTTTGCTCCCTTTGTTGAAGCTCGTTTTGTTCTCCTTGTTGAAGCTCTTTTTTCTCTCCTTGTTGAAGCTCTTTTTGGTCTTCTTCAAGCACTGTTTGCTTTTTCTCAAGCTCTTTTTTCTTTTCTTGAAGCTCTTTTGGCTTTTCCTGAGGCTCTTTTTGCTCTCCTTGTTGAATCTCTTCTTGCTTTTCTTGAATCTCTTTTTGCACTCCTTGTTGAAGCTCTTGGGCTTCCTTACAATCGCTCAATCCTTCCAAAGTTGTAGCAGTTGGTACACACTCTGACATCTCTGATGTGTCCATGTCTGAAGGTTTAGTCTGATCATCTGACTCTTTCACAGTTTGGACATCTTCAGATGCATCCTGTTCCTGTTCATCTGAGGTTTCATGCGCCTCATCATCCAACTCTTCATCTACAGTGAGTGCATCTTCTGAATTCAGTTCTTCACCATCATCTGCTATAACTGCCACTCCTTCAAGATCACTATCATCAGTCATGATGTCAGACTGATTGTTGTCTTCTTCAACAGTCTCCGTCATACTTTCTTCTGTTTTTGTTTTTTGCTTCTGGTCTTTCGAAGGAGAGCTTTTTTTAGAACGGGATTTTGACGAGCTATCCCGTCTAGAGCTCTCTTTGGTTTTCTCCCGTGAGTGTCGACTTTCTTCTCGTTTCTTAGAGTCGTGACTCCTGCGAGACCTGGACCTGTCTTCAGAAGCTCTTCGTTTGGGGCTGGGTGAGTCTCTGTGGGATCTCCTTCTTGGGCTGCAACTCCTCCTCCTCCTCTTGCTGCTGCTGCTATAAGTAACTGGTGATTTTTCTTTGTCAGCATCCGTCGTTCTAGACCATGAAGAGAAATACCAAGCATGTTATTTTAGAAGTAGAATGGAAAAACGCACACCAAATTAAGATCAAAAGTGTAACATCTCTAGTGTTACCCAACAAAACAATAAAATTATGTCCAAAAAAATGGTGTCTTTACAAGTCAACATAAGATCAGCAAAACAGGCTTACTCAAGCGTCTGGTACTCAGTTGAGGAGCAAACGTTAATGGTTTTTCCTTTTATTTTAAGTAAATTGGTTGAATAGTGCTCCACCAATTTGTCAGCCTCTTCTGCACTGCTCATCTCCACATAACCCTGTAAAACGGCACAAAGTCTTTATACAACATAGATGACTGCAGAGAAAAAACATGCCATAATAATAAGTAAATAAATAGAAATATTTGCACAACAATAAGCTTAGCTACCCGGCTTGGGAGAAACAGAGAATGTTTTACTGATCCGAAACGCTTAGCAATGGCCGTCAACTCCGAGCGTATGCCATCACCAGAAGGCAACGGTGAAAAGCTCACTACACGAGAAGTCTGTAAAACATGAAGGAAATCATTCAATCACCATTGTTGTGTTTCAGTGAAATAGCTTTAAGTTGGTTCTATAATTATTTATCAGACAGGACTCTCAGTTGAAAATTATAGTTCTTCAGAACTAAAAATTATAAAAGGGATCCATTTTAGCACCTATTTTATTTTCAATATATATTAATGATTTGGTATGTGGGATAACCCCAGCTAAAATTCATTTCTATGCTGATGACACTGTTATTTATACAGTAGCACGTTCCTCGGACTAAGCTTTATATATTTTGCAAGAATCTTTTAGGACATTGCAGCTTTCATTGTCAAATTTAAAATTGGTAAATGAAATCCTAAAAAAAAAGAAATATATGCTTTTTCCCCAGACATGGCATTAAATCGGATAACTATTTTAACTCTAGAGGGGGAGAGTATAGAAAGAGTCAGTTGCTACACATATTTGGGTATATGGCTGGACGAAAAGCTGGGTTTTCAGGTACATATTGAAAATGTACTAAAAAAGCCTAGGTCAAAACGTTTTTTGATTTGAATTAGATTTTTTTTAATCGTTTGAAGAATTTTTTTCGCTTTGAAGCAAGGAAGAGAATTATACAAAGTTGTTTTCTCACACTGCTGGATTATGGTGATGCGATTTATATGCATGCAAGTTCTTCTGTTTTAAAAAAGTTGGATTATGTATACCATGATGCATTACAATTTGTGATTTGCGATTCTTCACGCACACATCATTGTACCTTGTATGAATTAGTGGGTAAATTGTTAGGTAAATTACCCTCTTATATATGTAGTCTTTTATCTTATTACACTTGTTATTATAGTACAAGAACTACTGATAGATTGCTTTTAAATGTTCCTAGAGTTTGGCAAAACTGCTTTCTCTTTTTGTGCTCCTTTCTTATGGAATGAGACACAGTGTACCTTAATGTTGGAAAAACTCCCTTCGTTGAATACTTTTAAAAATCTTTTATGGTCTAACTGCAAGGAAACATGTAAATGTTTTAATTAAGAAGTTAGGATTTTTTGTGTGTGTGTGAAAGATTTATGTACACGTAAACTTTTTTGTTTTGTGTGAAACTTCTTGTGCTGCCATTTTGGCCAGGACTCCCTGGAAGAAGAGATTTTATATCTCAATGGGACTATACTTGTAAAATAAAGGAAATGAATAAAACTAAAACAAATCAAATGGATGCAAGTCACTTTTGAAGGTGTCATTAGTAAAAATTTCTGAATGGCACCTAGAAAATATCTCTGATTCCTTCCTAACACAACTGAATTAGGTGCCCGACTGAAAAGCAGATAGCTGAGTGAATGTAGCTGAAGTGGATCATCATATTCAGCTTCATAAGCACTTATTTCGTCATTTTGCTTAACAAGCCTTTGACAACACAGATGAAGTGCTGTTAAACTGCTCCATCTCTGACTGCAAAGTCTCAAGTATATTTTTAGGATGGGGTTTTGGAAAGTAGGGTTGAGTCTAATTCAGGGACTAGACTGGCAGAAGTTTCAAAATTAATAACATCGCTTAAAAGCAGGGGTTTTGAAACTGGTTAATTGAAAATTTTAGAGAAAAACTGTTTACCGTTTGAGTCTTCTTTCTAAAACCAGTCAAACAAATCATGAACTTAACCATATATTTAATAATATTTTATATTAGTATTACTACAGCGACAACATAATGACTAATTAATTTAGGAAACGTTGTTTTTACATATTTTAATGCTGATTTTTATTTATTTTTTTATTTCTTATTGTCAGTTTGTATACTTTGTTGTTTAATTTTTGGTTGAGTTTCATTGTTTTTTCTATCTCGTTTATTTTTTCCTCTAGTTTTTTTGGCCTTATAACACCTGGCAAAGGGACTACCAATGAAAACTAGCCTTTGCGCTAATTTGGGTACATTTACATTCATGAATGTTGATTAATGTACACTGTCCCTTTTTGTGAAATAAATAAATAAAATGTCTTTGTAATATCACTTAATATTTTCTCAAACTGTATAAATGGGTTCACACACGAAAATATGTGGTTGTACTTGTATTTTAGGAAGAAGGTCATCATATTTGGTCGTCCTCTGCATCAAAAAGTCCTGGTTTAACATAAAACATAACATTTAACATAAAATCGTACTTTTCATTACTCACCTGTAGGAAATTGAATGCTGCAGACAGAGTAAATACGACCAGTTCTCCTTTGATCCTCAAAGGGTTTTGGTAGAAATATTTTACTATATCCTCTGCCTGGCCTGCAGTTCCCATATTCACAAAAGCCTGAAAAATATTACAAGAAAAAAGTATTAAAGGCCATTTAAAAATCTAATTCATGTAATATATATATATTATATAATAAAATGGCATACCATTCTAGGTAACATAATAATTTTGACAATCGCCCCAAACTGGCCAAGCAATTGTGTCAGGTAAGCTTCGTCCACATCATCCACTTCAAACTTGACACACACCACTTTGCACTGTAATCAAATATAATACAATAAATATAATAATGTCTGAACATTAAACAAGCAGTAAAACAGAACATCACAAATAAAAATCCACCTTCGTTGTTGCTTCAGTTTTATTGCGGTTTTGGCTGCTCGATGATTGACTTTTACTGTTCGACGCTCCACTTCTGCTGCCTGACGATCCATTCTTACTGCTCGAGGCTCCACCTGAAAAAAGCACAACATCTATAATATCTAAAATATCTAGAAGATGCTCGAGTCACTATGAAGAGGATAAAGATGTTACCCCGTTCCTGTGTTGTTCTGGATGCACGTCGATCAGGACGGGACTCATTTCTGTTAAAGTGTATATGTAACATGTAAACTAACAAATCGTTTGAATTTTTACCAAGTTTACAAATATAATTAGGTAATGACTCTACCTTCGAGCAGATTGGATTGTCTGATCCCACGCTGGATATCTAATGAAGAAGGATATTTATGTAAAACATTTATTGACATGAGCATTTTGGCAGTTGCTTTTATCTAAAGCTTTTAACACATTCAAGGCCTGCATTATATCAGTATGAGAGCAGAACTGAACCCATGCAGTTGTTAGTATCATGCTACAGTTAACTTGGTGTCCCACATTATAAAACGTCAAGGTGGAAAATACATAATACTATTACTTCATAAAGTGTGTCGTAAAGAATTGTAAATGCTTTGTCTGTACATTGCCTTATGTTTCATGTTAAACCTGCATGACTACTGGCAATAAAGCTGTATAAAATGTAAATCATCCTCACTATCAACAAATGTGTTTGTTCAACCGCTTGTCTTTCACGTTTGACAGAAATAATTATTTAGCAACAACATGACTGCACAGGAGTTTTAGAACAAAAATGAAGAATAAAGTTGAAGATACTTACTTTTCCACAAGATTAAGTTGACTATGAGCATGTTGGGGTCCTTTTATATGCACAGACCAGTCCTAAAACACAAGTTATATCTCTAAATATTCATTCATGAGGCACTAAAATGTATAATTTGACAAAGTACATTTATGCTCCATATGATTAAGACAGATCAACTTTCAACAAAACGTATTTGCAAAAATCATGTATACTGTTATGCCAAGGAGTTTTTCACACGCTCTAGCTGCATATGCCATCAAAATCGACAGATCTTAAATTTTGGTTGTTTGCTCTCTTAAACAAAACAAACAAACAAACAAAAATATCAAACAAAAACGACCATCATATCAAGAACAAAATGACAAGTCAATTATCAAGTCATTATGCAGTGCAAATCTTCCCTTGCATTATAGCCCTTAAATCGCAATCCCACTGGCGCATATTCATACGTTTTGCATCACGATGCATTACACCCAAGTATGACTTCATTGGTCAGTGACTCCATTGGTTGTTGCATGTCTTGTGACCGAACATGATGCAGCATATTTGCACATGCAGAAGCGGGAATGAGATTTGAGGACTCATACAGTGCATGAGTTGAGTGGACTGATTTTTTGTTACTTTCTGTCTTTATCAGGTTCAGTACAACATGACAGAATTTCCATACCTTTAACACATTACTAATAAACATGCTACTTGGACTTACCTCATATGCCACGGTACGCTTATGTGTATTTTGCCTGCAACTGTCTGGTAAATAGCTGGTAATGTAGAATCTGTGAGAGCGAAAATAAGCTACTTACCTTGTTAGAGAGGACAGTGATATCACAGAGCACGCATGCGTAGGGAAATACTGGTGGAGTTTTCCCGTGGAAATCTGACGCCTCCTTCCTGTTAGGCACTCTAAGAGCTGACTCCGTCCTCCGTTGGTGTGAAGATTGGCCAATGTCTCTGCTGGCCAGGTATGAGGGTGGAGCAACGTTTCTGCTGGCCAGGTGCGAGGGTGGAGCAACGTTTCTGCTGGCTAGGTGCGAGGGTGGAGCAACGTTTCTGCTGGCCAGGTGCGAGGGTGGAGCAACGTTTCTGCTGGCCAGGTGCGAGGGTGGAGCAACGTTTCTGCTGGCCAGGTGCGAGGGTGGAGCAACGTTTCTGCTGGCCAGGTGCGAGGGTGGAGCAAGGTCTCTGATGGACAGGAGCGAGGGTAGACCGACGTCTCTGCCGGATAGGAGAGAAGGTGGGCCGACGTCTCTGCTGGACAGAAGCGAGGGTGGAGCGATGCCTCTGTTGGACAGGAGCGAGGGTGGACCAACATCTCTGTTCGACAGATGTGAGGACTGGCCCATGTCTCTACTGGATAGATGTGAGGACTGACCAAAGTCTTTACTGGATAGATGTGAGGAGTGGCTGACGTCTCTGCTAGAGCGATGTGAGGACTGACTGACGTCTCTATTGGACAGATAAGAGGACTGACTGACATCTCTGTTAGAGCGAAGGGAGGATTGACTTGCATCTCTACTGGCCAGAGAAGAGGAATGACTGACGTCTCTGCTGGACAAATGTGAGGATTGGCCAACGTCTCTGCTGTGGCTAGAGTAAGACTGCGGGACAACGGACGCTTTCTGCCTCGATGGTTCTGTGGCATAAGACGCTTTATCAAAATAAGCCTCTTTGTCTTTCAGATGGTTGTACTCAACCACATAGTTCGAGTCAGAACCGGTGTACGTGCATGTTGAAGAGCTTGTTTGTTGGGCATTTTCCCAGCGGCCGTCCCAGGTTGGAAGCTGCTCTCGAGAAATGGAATATGACTGACGGACAGGGAAATCCGACGGATGCTCAACCAGCTGAGTGTGGCTCCTGTCGTCCCAGGAGCGAGATGATGAACTGGCTTGGAGCGCACTGGACCTCGATGAAGAAGTGTTGGATGCTTTCTTATTTTTGATCTGCGCAAGAAGCTCGGGAAGAGTGTCGGCTGCGATGAGATGCTCAGGAAGCTCGGCCAGAGTTTGAAGGTCTTCAGCGTCCAGTCCACAGCTATGCAGAAAAGACAAAGCCTTAACAGACGAGAGGACAGGTTCTGATGAGGATGGAGACGTCCGCTCTGGAGATCCGCTCCTAATTCGCGACCTGTAAGCGGTAGACTCCCGGTGATAAATTCGTTGCGAGTCTTTGTACTTGTCATTGCTTGCGCTGTAATCATCGGGTGGGTTTCGGTGTGGTTGATTGTAAGACATGTCCCAAAGCTGTCAAATATGTGTAGGACCTCAAAAAAGCAGCTCTTGCAGGGGCAGCTGCTGTTTACCTGTTAAAAAGATGATAAGGAAGGAGAATTTGTTCTCGTTGTATGAAGAGATCAGCTTGAGGTGGAAGATCTGCCGGTGAATCCGGTTGAGGGGTGTCACCTGTATCAGTCTTACCTTGAGATGAAAAATCAAATCATTCACACTTGTGGATGTCTCTGGATTTCTTTTATATAACTTCAGCTGTATCAGACCAGTAATATCACAACTAGTAAATTAATTAAAGTAACTGGTAGACGACAGATGTCCATGAACTTTGTTAGAGGACATGTATAAAGAAAAGCAACTTTAACTGGAAACCTTCATATTTACGTTTTGAATCACTTTCGGTTTACATGCATCTATAACACACGTAGATTATATAAGAAAAAATGACAGCATGTCACTGCTTGAAATTTCATGTAAACTACCTCAATGGAGGTGGAGTTTGGTTTTCAACTTAAAAGTGAAGAATAATTTGACCGTTTTTCCCGAAAGGTTGATCTCTTGTGTTTTGGGCTGATGCTAAGCGCCATATTCCGTTTGTCTTTGGCCCTGATGCTAACTGCCATATTCCCGCTAATACAATAACATTATATGACCAGTCATCAAACTATATTAAGAGGGAACTAATCAGCTTGTATTGACTTATAAAAAAACTTACCTATACAAGCTGGAATAAAGCAACTGATCACTAAAGCGATGCAAAATAGCGGTTTTGTTGAAAGCCGTTCTTCTTCTCTCGGCGTCTAAACCGGAAATGTGATATTCCAAAATAAAAGTCACCACAGTTGAACATGTGTGAATATTAAAAATGACATTACATTTTATATATATATAAAAAAACATATACACTACAGCATTAATTGGTTAGAACAATTAAAAACATTATCTCTGATAACACCAATGTTAATGAAATGTCACTAATATTAGTCAGTTTTGTTACAGTAGTAATAACTGTACCAACTAAAGTAACAGAGAAACTATGGTTAAAATGAATATAAACACAATTGTCTTTTCTCTCTGACAAAATCCCAAAAGCTGTGTAAATACTGGAGGTTTTATATATAGAGACAGAGACAAGGAACAAGAACTGACCATTTATTTTTCCAGACATTTATTGCCAGTAGTGCTATATTACAAAGCCTTTTTAGCAATACAACAATTTACTAGAGAGAGAGAGTTTTACTGTAAGGTGTTCTGAGCATGATTAATTACATTATAACATTAAAATAAAATACTGATGTCAAGAATTGTGTCTTTCATAAAACCCTTCAACATCCCCCAGACTCTGTATGACTGTTTATATATATATTTTCTCTCTCTCTTTTGCATTTTGTGAAAGACTTCAGTATTAATAAAACAACAAAATGACAAAAACACAGTAGTAGCAGTTAAATCACAATTAGTGAGGATCTATTTTAGTGAATCCTCATTACAACAACTAATTGTAGATGCCATGTAAATAAGATATTCGTTGTACAGTGTAATCAATCATTTTTTGATTAGAACAGAAGAATTCAGAACTCGTTTAACTCATGCACAGCTTCATTCATCACAAAGAGAGCAGTCTTTGCAAACATTACATCAAATGCATGGCTCTTTGAAACAATTTATTAACAAAATCAAAGCCTTCTTACCAACTGGGACCTTACCAAGAGCAGCGCTTCTAGATTCTAGCTTTATTTGAGGTGGTGCTGGTGTAGTGCCTTTCTCCCCAGTCTTCACTGATACAACAGCAACAGTCTCTTCATCTTCAGCCTCCAGCTCAAAGGACAGCAAAGGAAAGCAGTGGATAAATCTTTGTCTACTGCACAGGGGTCCTGTCTGGGCTGAGATGGATCACTCCGAGTCTCCTAAAACAACCCCATCATGCATTTGATGTTGTAAATCAGATTTAGTGCACACTGTCATGGTTGCACAACACAACAAATAATATAATGATTGTGATACGGTTAATACTACAGTAATGTTTTCACTCTAACCCTTTGTGTACAATAATTAGTTTGTATCTCCTTCTTGTATTATTAAAAAAAATAAGATTTTTTATTTACCGATGGCAACTGTTCGTTTAAAGGAATTAGATCACACATTTATTTCACAAAAAGGGACAGTGTAATGAACATTCACGAATGCCAGATGGTATTATCCTTAAGTCTCTGGGGTATGTTTGTAGCAATAGCCACAAATACATTGTATGGGTCAAAATTATAGATTTTTTTTAATGCCAAAAATCATTAGGATATTAAGTAAAGATCATGTTCCATGAAGATATTTTGTAAATTTCCTACTGTAAGTATATTAAAACTTAATTTTTGATTAGTAATATGCATTGCTAAGAACTTCATTTGAACAACTTTAAAAGTGATTTTCTCAATATTTAGATTTTTTTGCATCCTCAGATTCCAGATTTTCAAATAGTTGTATCTCAGCCAAATATTGACCCATCAAAACAAACCATACATCAATGGAAATCTTATTTATTCAGCCTTCGGATGATGTGTAAATCTCAATTCTGAAAAATTGACCTTTATGACTGGTTTTGTGCTCCAGGGTCACATATATGTATTAAAAAGAAAGCCGCTGATTAAGATATATAAACAACATTATGTTCACATTGTTGGTTATGAAGAAGCCATTTCTTAAAATGATGCTTAAATCATGTACATTCTCTAATTGATTGTGGTATTGAACTCCACAGATGTGATGCTCTTGAAAAACAAAAAACAGCTTGACCAGGTTTTTCTATAAGGAATTATGCAATCAGCTTTCAATAGATTTAAATGTAATAAAATCAAGCAGAGGAGGAGGAGCTAAACCATGCATAATCTTATAAACTAAATAAACATTTTTAAATTTAGAGATATTTTCCCAGGTAAGCAGGTTATACGTATTTGAAATATGACAATGGTGAAAGCTAATTTTTTTATGCTTGTTTTTATAATAATTCCAATGGTTTTAGAACTATAGCAAGCTTGTCAGACAAGAAGTAATATGAGAGAGAATCATAGAATAAAAATATACCTCCCGTTTCATTAAACAGGAGGAGCGTAATTCTTTAATTGTATTCTTGTCACTAGCCTTCCAGCCTTAGATTTGCCAGGTCCCTTTATTTTACATAAAGAAATTATAATAATAAAAATATTAAATACGGCCGAGGATGCAACCTCACTACTTTCTGTCTGTTATAGCATCCAGGAAAAGCACACATACGCACCATTGTTCAATTTGCAGCATATTTGTAACTATACAGCGCCCCCAGGTTGTATCGTAAACACGTCGAATCTGTCGTAAAATGCGCATGCGTCAAGATCGCCCCTAATGCTTCAACCAGAAATATAACATTTCCTTTAGAATTTCATAACCTCCTGGAAAGGCATGCAAACGCCATCGCATAATTAGTAGTTACCAGTTCAAAGGAATTTAACAATTATCTCTAAATATTTGCGTCTTAATTCATTAATTGATCATAAATGTGACAAAAGGGCCCTTAGGTCTTAAATGATGTACCAGAGAAATTGTGACCCTGTCAGTGAAATCCAGGCTAAAATCTCAAAATCGAATTATGAGATGCGTCAAAGTTTGATTTCAACCATTGATTTCTCTATGATTTCAATCTTTGACATGGTCTTAGTCAATATTAAAGAGATCAAGGTTACATTTTCACAGAATGTTCTTTACCTTATGAAGGACGATTTTATGCAGAAAATAGCAAATCACCAAAAATTGAGTTTAGCTAAGTTTTCATAGGCAGGGTCACAATTGATTTTCACAAATAGCTTTACATTTTAAAACTTCTTGAGACAGACACGTTAGCACAGATTTACTGTAGGCTCTGATTAATTACATCATAATGGGGCCATGAATAGGTTCCTTTCACAGAATACAAACAAATAGAAAAAAAGAGATTAAAAACAGTCAGGCAGAGTCTGAGGAACGCTGAAATTTAATAAAAGGAAAAACAAAAATACAGCTGTTGTAGTATTAGCAATACAGGCGTAAAATGTGTTAAACTTCACATCTAATCACTACAACAGAACAGGCAGGAATATGATTAATGAATGCGTTAGCTTTCATTACTACTTTAAAAAGAGCGAAACCTCAGTCTAATCTTTTTTTTTAGAAAAAAACAGCATAAGGGACATATTAAGAGATGCTCCAGCGTGAACGGTTCATTTCTTCACTCCATTACTCTGTGCTTTGGCTTTCTCCTTTTCCCAATATTTCTGTTGAGAAAAAGAACATTTGTTTCAAAAAGAGCAAAAAATGTCAATGTAATAATTCTGATATTTACTAATAAAAGACTAGACCTCAGTCCTTTTCTGACATCTTATGCTTTTATAGTTAACGCATTTAAAGTGACAGAATGAGGATGACAGAATAGTCACCTTAAGTTTATCGTAGTGTGCTTGGCTACTGCAGTGGATCTTCTTTGCAGTGTCTTCATTAGAGTAAAACAGGAAGCAGACTCTGCAGTAATATCCCATCTTCACAAACTCCACACCTGAAACGGGTCGAATGGGATTCATTGAGACTTCTTACAAGCCATCTATCAGGACTAAATTACACAAATAGTGACTAAAGTGGCCAATATTTTTCCTTAGTCAGGAGGGCACATCGTTTTTTATTTTTATAAGACATTCATAGATTGGTTTGAAGCATTGAGCAGCAAGCTGAACTGATTCATTGCCATATTTATGTGATGTTTTATTTCACGTTCTTGGCCAAGATTCTGTGAAGGAGACTAAATCCAAAAGTTTGCTGTGTAAAACATATTTCTTTGGAAAAAACCAAGCCATCTTACCCACTGGGACATTAGGATCATATGGCTCAAGAGTAGCATGGCTAGTTTCAGGCGGTGTTGTTGGTTTTTCCTCAGTCTTCACGCTCTTCTCTGATTCAGGGGGAGCAGCATCAGTCTCTTCATCTTGTGGCTCCTGGGCAAAGGAAAGCAGTGGATAAATCAAGCACATCCTGTTGGCAGCATTTTTAAAAAATCTTTTATCTACTGCCTGGACTGAGATCACTGTCAAACTATGACTCCATAATCTATAATAATTTTGCTTCCCAAGGTGTTAATTGATGGACTGGAGTGGTGTGGACTGTGATGTTTTTCTCATCTGTTTGGACTCATTCTGACGGCACCCATTCACCGCAGAGCATCCAATGGTGAGCAAGTGATGTAATGCTAAATTATTCCAAATCAGTTCCCATGAGAAAACAAACTCATCTACATCTTTAATGTCCTGAGGGTGAGTTTCAGCAAATTTTCATTTTTGGGCAAACTATTCCTTTAAAGGGAGAGCTCATTCATAAATAAGCATGCGACTCTCATCCAACAAGACTATTCATGCTATAAACAAAAATAATGAGGTCACTCACAGTCTCCATATTCTGGTGCTCTGATGAGTCTTTGATTTGTTCCTCCTCTGGGTCGCTCTTCACTTCAGGAACGGTTTCTGCTGAAACATTTTGGCTTTCCTTCTCTTCTTGGCTCTCCTCTTCCTCAGCTTTCTCAGTGACAGGCTCTTCCACTTTCATCTTCTTGGCAGAAGGCTCTCCCTCTTTCTTATTCTTACTTTTGCCAGAGGAGCTGCTCTGCGTCTCAGACTCTCCAGAGCGCTCCCTCTTGAGTGGCCGTTTGTCCTCAGGCTCTGGGCTTGGAGGTCTGTGTCTGTGAGAAGATTATATTGTCAAAGCAGATGCCATGCAAGATTCTTTGGAAAGAAGAAAAGGGAATCTGAATTTCTAACTGACCCATGCTTGAGATGTTTATATTTCCTGCTCATGTAGACAACCAGTCGTTTGCCTTCAAATTTAGGTCGATTTTCTTTGTAGGCTGCTGCCATTTTTTCAGCATCTTCCCATCTTTCCATCTCAATGAAGCACTGAGCAAAAATACCACAAATGTTATCAACACCATATTTTATTTTTGCTTGTGCATTCGCCAGAAAGTGTCACATTTTTACATTACCTCATTGCGTAATCGGTGCAGAAAGTATCTCTTAATTTTTCCAAACGGTTCTGCGATTTTCAGAATTAAGGAATCGGAGCCTTTGAATGGTGGAACATTACGAATGTAGATGACTCGGCCACTCTGTAAACATAAACAGTGTTAGATTCTGCTCCTTTTAGATTCAAAGGCAGTATTCCAGGAGAGTTACAGGGATAGTTCACCCAAAAATTTATATTTGTGACCTGTGCTGGCAAACTTAGTCGGAATGAGCAAATTTTCTCAAATATTTTCACATTCTCCATTAAAATACATTCAAAAAGATATAGGACTCGCTGGAATCTGAAAAAAAAAAAAAATAAAATACTTTTTAAATGACCATATGAAGGCGATAGAGTCAGCAGAGTTGATTTTGAGAAAAATTGTGTTAAAGATTCCAAAGCAAAATCACCTAGCAACTTGATTGGTGATCAAGGATATCTTCCTCCAATTCTTTTCTTAAAAATTAGTTTTAAAGGTAACATCATGAAAATCTGACTTTTCCAGGTTTTTTGTGCTATGATCAGGTCCCCGGTGCATCTATCAACCAAGGAAACGTGAAAAAGATTAACCCAGTAACTTTGTTTTGGTAAGCCTTTTTCTGCAAGCATCTGAAAAAACGAGCGCGTCAGACTTTGCTCCCCTAGTGACGTTGCAAAGGGATCTCATAATATTACTGCTCCTTAATCTGTAAGTTTCACCGTCATTTTGATTTCACAAGCGACAGCGGTGTAGCAGTTCTAATGCCATGGTGAAAGTTTGAGCAAAACATACTAACTGTTCTGTCTTTGGCTGCACAGAACACCATTTACAGTCTCAGAGGAGACAACAGAGCAGTGGATTTATTGATTTAATTACTGTATGCTGCTGCCACACATATCTAATATAAACATGCGATTTATTTACCTTCACAGACATAACCGACTGTTTTTGTAACTCATGTTTTTAACGTTAACTTAGTTTAGTACTCACATGCCTGTGACAGCCGCTTTCTGTACGTGTGCACTCAGAGAAACGTATATCAGAAGTTTAAACTAATATGGTTTAAAATGCATGATTTCAGCGTGATAAACATGATAATCAGAACCAAAACACCTGTTTTTTAGCAGGTACGAGCTGTAATGGTGCAGCTCTATTCTGGATAAAGGGGCGGGGAGCAGCAGCTCATTTGCATTTAAAGAGACATGAGGCTTCCACTCAAAATGGGCATTTTCAAAATGATATAATAATTGATCTGTGGGGTATTTTGAGCTGAAACTTCACAGAGACATTCTGGAGAAACCTGAGACTTGTGTTACATATTGTAAAAAGGGGCATAATGTCTCCTTTAAAAATTAAGAACAAAGATGCAAATAAGCAGTAATTTAATCAAAAGCAGTGAGTGATTTCGTCTTTTCTTTTAATATATGATTAACATTGAGACAGATCTATATTAAGACCTACTATAATGCATAGATCTAATATTAGATTTTTCCCCAACCATTAACTAAACGTTCATGTAAGACAACATTGTGTTTGTGTGAATCTCACCAAGACATATTTTGCAATAATGTACTTTATAGGGAGATCGCACACTCTAGGAGAGGCACGTCTTATGAACGCGCTTTGCAAATGTTAGTCAGCACAATCATTGTTTTCATCTGCATGGGTTTGAAAATGATACTTCACTAGTTTGGACTTATCGTGAATTCGATATGAACATTCACAAGTCATGAATGCTGATAACAGACCTACAACTTGTGATGAGAAGCAGCAGCAGTCGTCCAGAAGCAGAGAAAAAGGTACTCCTCTCAGAAAACATACAAATAAAGATCATTTTAGATGTTTAATTACTATTTGGAGCATTGGGGTTGCTAGAAGAGGGCTTACATGAACTAATTTTTGTGAAAACCTCAAATTTGACCAAAACTGACATTTTTTTCACTTCGTTTGTCTGTAGTTCAAAATTAGACCGTGCAAATTCCGACTCATTTTGGCAGCACGGGTCACATTTGCTGTTACTTTTCTCGCCCTTTGGCCATCCAAGTTGTAGGTGCAAGTTAGCGGCTGCCTTTTTTTTTTTTTTTTTTTTAAGAGTAAAAAAATTAAAATAAAAAATACCTCAAGGAAAACAAAATTAATAGCCAAGGTTCATGACAATATTTTGAGGTCTTAAGTGAAACAATCGGTCTGTACAAGAAACTGAGCGTTATTCACAACATAATTACCTGTAATCCAGAGCCTCAGGAAACAGGGAAATTCGATTATTTTCCACAAACTGGTTCTTAAAGTTTGTTTCAATTCACTGGTTTGCTTACGTAATCATGCAATGACGTCACATATACACAATTATATCATTAAAGCACCCAATAATGATGTGAAACATGGATGTTTTACATGTCTAAAGCACATAAAGTGAACACACTACTCTTCATCAGCTCACCTTTTTACATAAAACCACGGTTTCAGACGCTTCAGACTGACTTGATCAACTGGTTTAACAAGTCCACCAAAAAGAACCGGTTCAAAAGACTGATTCGCTTGCGAACATTTACCTGAGGCTCTGGATGAGACCGGTAATGATAGTGATCAGTTTCTTGCACAGACCGATTGTTTCGCTTCATAAGATCTCAATATATCGTCATGAGCCAGGGGTATTAATTCTGTGTTCATTGATATGCTTTTCTTATTCTTAAAGACGGGCAGCTGCTGACTAGAATGTTATGAATCGGCAAGGAGCACAGTTATAGCTAAAAATCTTCTTTACTGTTCTACTGAATAATTAAAAAAAAACACCAACATCTTGAATGGTCTGAGGGTCAGTAAATTAAGAGCAAATTTTTATTTGTGGGTAAACTATCTCTTCAATAAGCCCAAGTCTTACCTGAATGGTTGGATAGGATTGTGAATGATAGACCTTCACAGGCTTTCCACACACAGATGGCATGACATTTCCACTGTAGAAACTAGCCATTGCTCTCGCCTCTTGTTCATTGGAGAGCTCCAGAAAGGCCTAACACAGAGCACCAAAAAACAACCTTCAGGCTATCTGAGCATAATTCATTGAACACAGACCATTCTTTGGTTTATAACTGACAAAATGATGTAAACATTCTCTGTCCAAATTGCAATAAATTAAACAGCCCGTCAATGCATAATAAACATTTAAACAAATTATAGCATCAATTTTTTGGATAGCTAGAGCAAAGCTGCAGTGAGTGAGGTGGCCTGCCCTGAACTGAACATCTAAGAGCTGTTACCTCAGGCCTCACATCCAGAACCAGGTGCCGCACCACTTTACCAAAAGGCTTTGCAAGAGCAAGGACTTCATCCAGATAACCGTAGCCACGTTTAAACCCAACGACATTCACAACTCTCAATCCCTACAATTAGAGAACATATATTAATATCTAACACAATCAGTACATTAATGTACAGACAATAGTTGCAAACTAATTCTCAAGTATGCAAGAAAATAAGTGACTTACTCCATTATCCTTGGAGCTTCCTGAAACATACAAGAGAAGATGCATCATTTAAATAAACTGATTACAGAAAAAAAATTAAATAAATAAATCAATCGGTCTTTCAAGATTACAGTACCATTCAAAGGTTTGGGGTCAGAAAAACCTTTCAATGTTTTTGAAAAGAAGTCTCTTATGCTCACCAAGGCTGCATTTATTTGACGGAAATACAGTATAAACAGTAATATTGTGAAATAATATAATTTAAAATAACTTTTCCTAGGATGCAAAGCTGAATTTTCAGCATCATTACCCCAGTCTTGAGTGTCATGATCCTTCAGAAATCATTCGAATATGCTGCTGCATTTATTTTGAAACATTTTTTGTAGCAATGTAAAAGTGTTTAATATCACTTTTAATGCATCCTTGGACAATTAAAGTATTAATTTAAAAAAATCTTACTGATCCCTTTTGAGCAGTAATGCACATTATTTGGTAAAGTAAACAGATTTAAATGTTTGGGTGTCAGCCTCTCTTCTGTGTGTTCTAGCTAATTAAAGACGGCAAAGTCATGAGCACTGACATTGCAGATTTCATTGAAAATAGGATTTTAAATTTGTATTTTAATTCAACACTGTAGACTCAATTGTCATGGATCACAAGGATCACTGCTAAAGCCAAGAGCAGTACCTGATGTGTTTTTAGCTTTGGACTTGGAGTCTTGTTTCTCAGCGTCCTCCTCCTCTGCTAGCTCATCAAGAGTAACAAACTCATCTAAGTTCTCAGGAAAATCAGTTTCATTCTGACCCTCCTAGAAGCAGATACACAGAGTCAACAGAACTGCAGGTCAAAAGTGAAAAACATGCAATTTATATTAAAGGAGTAGTTGTACCCCAAAAAAGAATTTACATGCTGTGATGAATGGTGATCAGGGCTGTCAAGCACCAAAGAGGACAAAAGAGCATAAAAGTGATTCATACAATTGTACAGCTTTAGAAGTCTTGGAATACAACAGAGAAAATAGATTGGTTAAAGTTGCAGTATGCAATTTCTGAGAAATGCTACTGAATGTTGATTGGACTGAGAGCAAAAATACACTTGTAGCCAATCACCAGTAAGTGGTGTGTCCACTCATCATGGGGGAGGTGCTTGCTACAAAGTATGTTATGGTGAAAAGCAGTAAAAGGACATTCCCCGAGGTCCCTGCATGACATTTGTAAAGTTAAAAAGCAGATTTTGGTAATTCAAGATGATTGGTATATTATCATTAGTTCACAATGAAATATACAGTTATAAGTTGTAAAATATACAAGTACCAAAATGCCATTCGGTAAAACTGGAAACACTGACAGTATTTTTAGAAATTTCTTTCTAAAAATATAATTTTAGAAACCACAGCGGCCAGCTTTTCACCGTAAATTTAACACTATTTTTTACTGTGTACTTTCAATTATGCTGTTTTTGGTCCTTTTTGGAGATTGACCGCCTCTGGAAACTGTATGCTTTTGTTGTGTGGAAAAGAGCTACATGAATAAAATTATTTCTTTAGTGAAGAATTAGGCAGTGGCATTTCAGAATATGTCTCAAAGGTCCTGCCTGCTCTGCATTGTCCTCTTCAGCACCCTCATCTTCAGGTTGTTCTTCATTCTGTTCCTCAGGGTCTTTAGGATGATCAGATGTGTCCTCCTTCTGCTCTGCTTCAGATGCTGCAGGTTCCTCCACCTCAGTCTCTTCCTGTTTCTCATCAGAGTCCTCTTGGTTCTCTGTGGTCTCGGCATCACAGGAGGCATCTCTGGCTTGCTGCGCTTCAGGCTCCTCCTCCTCCTCCTCCACCTCCTCTACATTGGTGTCATCAATATCTTCTTGCTGTTCAGTGGCTTGCTCTGGATCACAGGTGACTTCGACATCATCTGCATCTGCTTCTTCAAAACCCTCTTCGTCTCCATCACGTGCTTCCATAACATCAGCGTCTTCATCTCCTGACCCATGGCCCAGGGCTTCTGCTTCCGTAGGCTTTGGTTCCTCTTCTTTCTCAACAGAGCTCCCTTTGGATTTAGATGTAGAGGAGGACCTCTGGGTCTTCGATGATGGTTTATCACCAGTTCTACTGGTGGCACTGCTGCTAGTGCTGCTCTTACGGGGAGGTTCTTCCCTTGGTTGCTCGCCCTTGCCTGGTGGGACCCTAGGAACATCAAGCACATTAACAGAAAATCTGGTTTTGTTTTCTTTTTAAAGTTGTAAGTGGTTTCTCTGGATAGAAAGGACAACTTACGTTAGAGTCTTATACTTTGTGCAGATGTTCAGTCGAATGGATCTTTTATTGATAGTCAAAGGATTGAGGGTGTAGTACTTCACCAACATCTCTGCATCCTCAGGATTGCTCAGTTGCACAAATGCCTGTTTTAAAAGTCAAAGTGAGAAAAAGCTCAGAACTGAGTGCTGTGTCAAATATCCACAGTGCATTTGCAATGTAAAGCCAAACAAGCTTTTCATGGGAGTTTTCTGTTGACTGTGTAATCAGATTAGTTTTGCAATCCCTCCATGCCCTTCGACTTGAAAGCATGAGATTACTAGGTCAGAGGCGTTAATAGCATCCCCTATAAACTATAAAAAGTTTGATTTATTTCTGTAAATCAGCTCAATTAAAAAAAATCAGTTCAAAATAAGTTCACAAAAGTCCCTGTGCAACAGCTGCAATGAAAATATTGGTCACATTTTTCAAATTCATCCAATTTTCACTATTAACAAACTACTCATTACTACTTCTGCTTAAATAAACTCCTAATTTGCTGCTTTTTAATAGTTAGCAAGCTAGCTGTTGGGAAATTAGTAGGATTAAAGGACCTAAAATATGGTCATGCAGAATAAGGCATTAGTATGTGCTTTCAAATACTAATAAACAGCCAGAATATGCTAGTAATCTGTATGCTAGTTAATGGTGAGAATTGTTTTTTAAAATCAAATGTGTTCCCAAAATGTTTCAGTAAAAATATGTACATAACTGCCATTTATTACTATATACTGTTACACCGGCACATAAGTTCCACATAAGTAATTTATATTATATATTTTCTGTTCACAAAATGAACAAAACCTTGTGGAGAACATGCCTGGATTACTTCTAACGTGAGGTTTACTGTATTTTACATGATTTCTGTAGCTCAAACAGTAGAGCATAATGCTAGCAACTCCAAGGTCATGCATTTCATTATGCACGTACCTTTGAACGCAATGCAAGTCGTTTTGGATAAAAGCATCTGCCAAATGCATAATATTAATGTTCAACAATTTGAATGTAGTTTTTGCTGACTCAGTGTTTTAAAATTATGGTTCCTTTGTTATAAAAACAAATTACTGGAGGGCCGTAAAAAAAAAAAAAAAAATACTGAGATAATTTTGGGTAGTTTTACCCAGCCCTAAATGAGACCCCATGTAGGGCTGCAACAACTAATCGATAAAATCGATTATTATCGATTATGAAAATCATCGACAACGATTCTCATTATCGATTAATTGGGTCTGCCCACAGTGCACGTCCAACTTCAGCTGGTTAGTCAAATTACGGCACTGAATAATGCATTTCTATGGACAAAATGCATCTAAAAATAGTGGAGGAAACAGAATGAGATTCTGCCGGAGAAGCACGTGATCCAAGCTGCCCAAAACATGATAATTCTTTATTTTAAGCTTTAAGTTAATGCATAAGAGCAATGGCTTGCCCTGTCAGGCGCTTTGACAGATGCGTGTGCGTCCTCAGCGCAAAAACGTTCAGTTTACGGTCATATCCTTATCTATAAATGCCACAAATTCACGCGAGCATTTCCATTTTTGCATAAAGGTCCGTCCTGACAGTCTGTGTTAAGTTTAAAATACCGAATGAGCGCCGGCGCGGCGGGCGCGCGCACGCGCACGCGCGTCAGACGGACAGAACACAGTAGAGAGGGAGACAATTAATAGGCTTTTCAGCGCAAACATATCCACTGTGCTGAATTATCTGTTGTTGAAAGTTAATTTAAGGTTTAAAATAAATTAAAATATTTTATGAGAGTAGGAACTTTAAAG
Source organism: Barbus barbus (assembly GCF_936440315.1). Lineage (NCBI taxonomy): Eukaryota > Metazoa > Chordata > Actinopteri > Cypriniformes > Cyprinidae > Barbus > Barbus barbus. The sequence continues at coordinate 25,912,582 of NC_136761.1, read as the reverse complement.
GGATAACAGCGTGTAATTGTCTGTCTGAATATAAACATGAGACGCTCCATAACGGCCTTTTACAGGATAAAGAAATGACGAGGTGACCGTGATCAAAGTAGTTCCTGCAGAACATTACTCTTACCTGTTGGTTAACACTGAGTTTGTGTTTTTATTCGTCTTTATTATTATCTTTATTATTTTAATTTTTAATAGAGGTTTAAACTATATTCAATTTTTACAATGCTTAACAAATGTATGTAAGTTTAACAATGTGTTTATGTAAGGTTTGTGCCACTGCTGCTCTAAAGTAACAGTATTGGTGATAACCAAAATCATTTTTCGGCTTTCTGTACTGGTTAGTACTCCAATATGTGTAAGCTCTTTAGTAACAGTAGTAGGCTATTTTTAATGCTATAATATCATTATTGCTGTTATCTATGAAAGAAAACCAGAGCACATTTTTTTTTTGTATTTTTTATTTGAGTATTTTTTTTTTTTCGCGATACCCAATTGCAGTCAAAAAGTACATAAACAATACCAGCAAGAATGCAAGCTGTTATGAGGACATTTTTTATTATTATGTCCAATAAATGACAATAACATTTTTAAATTTAAACAAATTTTTGACAAATTTCTAAAATATGTTTTCTCTTTATTATGATAAGTGGTCTAACAAATTAAGCACTGTATGTTTTCATAGCATTCAGTTGTCACGTTTGTTTGAAGGACATTGGGCAGAATGTGGAATAGTGTTTTTTTTGGTCAATTTTTTTAAATCCGATTAATCGAAAGATTAATCGGCCAACTAATTGATTATCAAAATAATCGTTAGTTGCAGCCCTAGACCCATGAAAACGAATACATTTTAAAGACGTATGCTGCATATGTAGCTTACCTCATCATTTAGAAAGAGATGCTTCTCAACCGTGCCAAATCTACGCGCTATTGTGAGGAGCTCCATTTTCTTCTCACTACCTCGTGGTAAATTGGAGAAAAACACCACCTGGCTCACTCTCTTCATGGGCTTAATTTCTCTGTCCGGCCTTCCACTTTTCTTTATTGATAAAGCAAATAAGCTTAATTGAGCTGACTGGTTGATTTGTATAACTTCTACTCTTAAAAGAAACACTTACCTCAATAGCCATTAGTTCCTTTGACAAATAAATGTGTATCTCTTTCCCATGCAAAATGGCAGGTTTCCGCTGGTAATAATTAGCCATGGCCAAAGCCTCCTCATGAGTCTGCATCTCCAGGAAAGCCTTTGAAAAATACAATAAATAATGGATGTAATCAACTTTATGGCATTACTTACTCAGAACAGATACCAATTATGAGCATTCACATTCCAAATTGAGGAAAAATGTCATGACTTATGATCTTCAATGACCATTCATATATGTACAGGTAACTACCTTGTTCTTCAGTATCAGATTTTCACAGATGGTGCCAAAGGGTTTTGCCAAGGCAAACAGGCTGTTTGGAGACATCGGTTTCCTTTCGTATTTTGCCACGACCACCCTACTTCTTATCTAAAACAAAAACATTCATAAGTGTACAAGCACTAAGACAACCATCCACTTAATCAAAAGATCTCACACTAAATAAAGAATGTCCCGATTATATATAATATACCAGTATGTTAATGGCAGATGCATTTCAATGCTACAGAACTTTAAAGGTGCAATACGTAATATTAACATCTAGTTGTTGAAAGAGGTACTACTGCAGACCAAATTCAAAATCCTAAAGAGATATTTCTCCTGCACCCCCCTACCCCCCCCCGCCCTCCAAGACTCAACACTCACACGGGTTGCCAGATTGAGGACGCGCTACAGGAATAAGTGCAACTGACAGCAAAAGGCAACATGCCTTATACTGTAACTTGAGGAGTTGATTTATCCACGTATAGTATTCCACTTGTGACAGAGGTTTTTAGAGGCTTTTTAGGTTGGCTAGAATCTGTGATCTCTGACCCAGTTTGTTTGAAAGCTTCCATGGCTGCAATATGCTGCGTTTTCCGCCAACCCGGAGTGTCGAAATACTATTGGCTAAACTGGCAGTGGGCAGAGTCACACAAACCAAAACAAAAACTGGCATTCCGACACGGAACACACATTTTTAAAATAGAATAACTGACTGTAGCATTGTTTTTCGGAGAAACAAGTATGCAAACTTAACATGTTTCATAAATATCTGTTAACACATTATGGTATTTATATGTTTTAGCACAGTTAAATTCCATCTTAACAAAAACAGGTAACTTTCAGTACATTACCTTGGGTGGTACTGTTGAATACGACATCATTTTACTTGTCATTCCCATACTGGAATCAGATCCTGAAAAAAGGGATTTAAAATTCAAGACTGATTTAAATGACCCAAATTAGCCAGTGCATCACAAGAAAAGTTTTTGTCATCTTCAATTCACTGTACTGTTTCTGTTAAATCAGTGAAACCCACAGGAAGACAATTGCATTACAGACTGCTCTCAAGGACACAGAGTGGATTGCTCATTCAGCAAAAAGATTGACTTGTGGACAGATAGCGGAAAGGATATCTGCCGTGAAAAGTTTAATTGTTTTAGACCAGACTGAATCCTCTCACAGAATTATTACCCCAGCTGGAGCTCATCCCTGTTCTTTGTAGACTGGCACCAATTGGAGCCGCCCCCAACAAGCCATCTGAACGACTCTTCGTGTCCAGGGAAAGGGACGTTGACCTGAGAAGAATTGATTTTTAATGCTCTAAATCAATCATTTTATTCATAAAAAGCAGGGTGCATCATACTTATGAAAGAAGTATTTGAAAAACAATTAGTAACATACTTGCGACTAGAGGGCAATTGAGGATCCCAGTCCGGGTACCTATAAAACAGGAAACAGGTCAATTTGAATTGCTGAGCTCTACATGTTTAACACTTGAATGACAGTTTCAAAAACTGCAAGAGCAAAAGTTAGCAACCATGTCTAGAACTCCTACATGGCAACTTAATGCATGAGAATTACAGGCTGTCATATACGATAATCATCTTTGAGGTTACATCCAAAACAAAAAGTCATGTTCTTCATATTTATAACTTTACTTTTATATTATAACTAGGCTGAAGACTGCATTTAAATAGCTAAAATATTCATAAAAGTAATTATCTTTAATGAATTCTGAATTTGGAGGGGTCTACTTTAATTGATTCATGGTGACAAACTAAATTTCTTCATAATTTATTTTAACTCTCTGGTGTTGTTAGTGTGGCAGTCAAAAATGATCGTATTTCAATCTTATGATCCAATTACCTATTGACTGCTTTTTGAGCATAGACCTGAAAATTAAATTTCTATCTTAAACTGTCCTAACTCTTGAACGCTTTGGAGCTTAAGTTTGGTCTTTTTAAAGAGTACACTTGGAAGATTATTGCTGATGTGAAAAATAAATAAATAAATAAATAAAGTTTTATGAAAAATGCACAAAAATACTATTTTAATATTTTAAATGAAACATTTTCAAAACATGTTTTACTCTAAAACTACATGAAAATCAAATGCATAAATCTAAAAATGGTTTCAAATTTGAGGTTGATATCTCCAAAAAAGTGCTTTCAGTAAGATTTTATTTGGGCGCAGTACCAAATACGCTTCCCATTCATTTCCAATGCAGCTATTTTGACCGTGAACAATACAAATGATCATTATCTTCAGAACCTTTTAACCTGGTTCATTTTTTTTTTTTTTTTTTGTGAGTGTATGTGTTCACATAGCAAGTGCCAAAACCATTACCAAGTTTCATACCATTCAGATGAAGAAAAACAAAGACCTAACAACACCAGAGGGTTAATTGAAAGGTTTTGTTCACCCACAAGTGAAAATTCTGTTATTTATTAACTCACCTTCATGTCAGTAGAATACTGTCACTTAAATTAAAATGATAATGCAGAAGAACAAATAAGGTTTTACATAAACTTCTGTATAATATCTGATCCAAAAGACCCAAAGTGGAACTGCACCTACCGGATGTGAGATTTAGACTTGTTTCTAAATAACCCCATGCATTTAACATGTGAATGAACAGTTTGCCAGTTTTCACAAAACAGTCTACTTACATTTGCAGGAGTCGTCTGCGGTTTTCAGAGTGACGAATCCCATTCGTGTGTTGAGTCCATTCCTTCACAAACACAAGAAAGGATGAAAAAATAACCTTAATATAATAAAACAACATTACTTGTACATGAGAGTAAATTGACTGTGAGATCTAAATTTAAGGCTTGACAAAGTGGCTCAGAGCTAACTTGACAAGTTACCCTTTCTGCCTATAAGTACGAGCAACAAATGAGTAATGGTATGAATCTGAAAAGTGTTTTATATTAACTGTCCTAACTGGAGCCAAACATAAAGTCCAAGATTCAGTAATACAGATAACAACAGTTCATACTATAGCCGTCCAATTTTTTGTACTCCAATTTGATACTAAGCAAAACTAAGAGGTGGTGATTTAAATATATCAACAGGTTTAAAGAGGGTCTTCTTCAATAAGCAGGACTCGACAAGAAAGAAGTGTGTGTGCAGAAGGCAAGTGGCTTGAATTACTCACCATGACAGAGTGCACATCAAAATCACAAAGGGAGCACACATGGGGAAACATGAGGGGCATGACTCCCAAGAAATCCTGCACTTTTCCCTGAGACGGGGTGCCCATCCTTCTCTGCATGAACATGTCGTCAGATGCCGATGACGTCGACACGCCAAGGCTGCGGTAGGAGTCATGGGAAAGATCAGAATACTGGCGGTCTCTGCCGCTACCGCTGCTGTAATCTAACATGTCGTATCCACGACCGGACGATTCTTGCATGGAAGTATAACCAAAGTCGCTTTGCGAGCGGCTTTGAGACTGCCCTCCGGAACGGTCCAATCTTCCACCCTGCGAGCCGCCCCAATCGTCTCGGCCACCTCTGTACGAAGTCTCAGAAGAAATGGTCGACATGTCGCCAGTCATGCGGCGGCCGGCTTCCATCTTGCGGTTCTTAAGTTGCATGATAAGATGGGGCAAGGTCTCCACGCTGATGTTCTCCTCAGGAACCTGCGCCAGCGCGTCCAGATCGGTGGGCGACAGGCCTAGGCTGGCGAACAGTTTCATGGTATTGCTAATGTGGCTGCCCGCTCGGCGGGACAGCTGAGAGTCGTGGTCTTTTCCCTCCCCTCCACCCAAACCAGACATGCCACTATGAGACTGGGAAGACGAGCCGTACGGGTCCGAGTGCGCATCGCCCATACTAAAGTTCAAAGTCTCGGCGGCTGCCAAAAGCCCGCGGCCAACAGCAAAGCCTTTCTGAGCATCATCACCGGTCAGTTTCTGGGACATGACGGCGCTCTGGACGAGTGGAAAAAGAGAGGAACAAAGCGAATCAAAAAGTTCCCCAGAAAGACAATCCGTCGATTTAAGCCTGGATCGAGAAAAGAGAGCTCCTCCAGAATGAAACAGGTCTGCAGAAACACAATGGAGCAATGATTTCTAGCATGCTCACGAAATGGTTAGCAGTGGCATAGGAAAGCAAGACAGTGAGCTCCACAAATCCATACAATGCAAGTAACAGAAGTCAAAATTATTTACAAATGACAGAGGTACAAATGGACAGTTTGGTACATTGACCAAATAGACCATAAAATGAAGATTTAAAAGGCATCACGAAGAGCAATTTATTGGAAAAGTACAATAGAGCTTTGAAGAAAAAAACAGTCTGAATCAAATTTAGATCCTTAAATGTGGATGAGGAAGACAGGGAAAGCATTGCAGTTTCTTGGTCAGGAGAGAACCAGGGAGAGATAGTGTTCATGCCTTTAAGTTGTACTGCATGATCAAAAACTACAAATCAGAAACAAACTTAACCGAAATAAAGATAATCAACTTATGCACTTAAATAATTTGGCATCAAGAGGTCTTGATAACAGCCAATAGTTGGGCTCAAGTGAAACACATGGGGTGCAAAGAAAGCAGAGGATTTTCTGAACAAGATATGTATATTCATCCAAAGAAAAGTGAAATTTTACACATTAACTGTGACTTGAAACTGTGGTGTTTGTAATGGAAAAGACGGTATAAAAAATATATATACATAATGGTGTCTCACTTGACAAGCTATTTTTACTATTTTATTCAGAAGGATTTCATCTGTTTTTTGAATGAATGAAAAGTGTCTAATAAAACAGGCTGACATTTGCAGCATCAGTATATTAGTATAAAAACAGTGGTTACTGTGCAGCCAAAACACCAAAAATAGACCAATTAAAAAAAAAAATTTCAACTGAATTCCTTAACACAGAAAAAGCATAAGTTGATGGACTGCATGAATTAATGACGGTTTCACATGGACAGGAACATTCAAAAACAGCAGGCACTATATCTGAATGCTGAAAAAGTTATTAAAAACAGCTTAAATTACTAAGAAGAGCATTTAACATTGCTTCAAAGTCTTAACTTAAAGTCCTCTAATTACAAAAATGAAGGTTCTTACATCTGATTGGTCAGTACAGTCTCAGTCATGCATCACTGTGTAGCAACCAATGCAAATTACTGTTTATATTGCAACAATTATGGAAGAATGTCACATAAAACTGCATTAATTATGCTTAATGTGTTTTTTGTAATCATTTTATAAAAGAAATGCAACATACAGGTTAGATTTCAAGTCTAATGGAATGTTTGAAAATTCTTGGAAAAGTAATAGATTTAATCTTTTAAAGTCGGAGGAAAGGCATTGGGCTCCAGAAGTGAAAATCCCATTAATTTTCCCCAAATAAACAGGGATTAATTTGTAAAAATAACACAAACCTATTTAAATATATATATTTTTTTAATCTAGTTATGCAATACTTCACTGGATTACCGTTTTTTCCCTTATTAAAGCTTTTAAGTACACAGCCTGTGTCTTTTTGTCTGCTTCTCAAGTACGGTTCTGCTTCAAATCAAAGTTTGTAATGCTATTGTTCACCTCGTTTGTTTGATTCATGGCAAGAGGGAAAATGAAAGAGGGGAAAAAAACAATTCCTGCTGAAAAAGTGGGGGAACTATTGACTTATGCATTCTGAACATGAGAAGTGGAAAGGGTCTGTATGCATCTATTCTTATGTTTAAAGACTTTCTGAGCAGTAATGCAATGCAAACTGATGACAAACCCAGAAAGGATGGTGGAAAGGTAAAAACACTAATGCAAGGCATTAAACTCGCTACAGCTGATAAGATTTGAATGTTTTACTCAAGACTGTGTGGAGAAGACGGATTAAGTTAGTTTGAAGTTATATGCATTAGTAAAGAGAATATATCAGCACAGTGCAAGTCAGAACTGGAATGGGGTTTATTAAATATTACGCAGAATATGAATTCAATGTAAATGTGTAAACATGGCAATGGCACTACAAACCAGATTCAGAAAATGTATTGGACAGAAATATCCAAGAAAACAGCTTTAAATATCGAAAGTGTCCTCTGAGCGTCAATATGATGCTAGATAATAACATTCATCTCATTTTAGGAGCAAATACTTTATTTAGGCGAATAATGCAAGTTTAATTCGAAGAAAACAGCCGCTTTGAACGCAACACATGAACGAATTAGGATGATAAAAACTGATAAGTTAATAAAAGGCCACGGGTCACGACAAAGCCTGTCTTTACTGCTTATTATAGTCTGTATTTAAAACACACATCGTATAATATCACATCTGTCATTCGAATGCACTTTGTTGCTACTTACATTTTTCCCAACGTTTGTGTTGAAGTCTTTAACGCGAAGTGAAACGCGATCAATGGCTGCAGCAACTGCGTGCGCACAACGTGAAGGCGGAAATGACGAAAGAGTTCCTCACGTCCTTCTTCTGTTTTTTTTTTTTTTTTTGGCAGTTTGCAGGCGAAGTACATTTAACTCATTGGGATATCAGATTTTATATAATCTACTGGGTGTTAAAATAAATAATAATAATAAAAACCCAAATCCTGTTTACAAGCTGAGTTTCTTTCAGGAAGGTCATGACAGTCTTAATTATAGATTGTGTGCCATTCAGACTCAATAGGTTTTTAAAGCGATGCCCTTTCTAGATAGATCTTATCTTTTCTTCATAGTATGTTCTACACATTAAGATTTTCCACTTCTCCACAATGTATGGTTCATCACTTCCGATGCGAATTTCAAAATAAAAGGCCGAACTGGTTTTGGTCAAAACTAATACCAAAGCCACTCTTCTAATTTATATTGCTGTCATTTATTATATTATGACACTAAAATCCCCTTAATTGTTCTGGTACAAAAGAAGCAAAGCAGTCAGTTTATATCATCAGCTTGACCTGACTGAAGCATCTACACAGTATGTGTGCTTTATACTAATAGCTTTTAGAAAATAATCTTTGAAGGGCAGTCAAAATGGCAACATCCTACAATCGGTCTTCAGATGAGGATAACAGTCAATGAAAAGACCAGAGGTTATTGCTTATCAATGATTTGCACCCAGATGTGACCAATCCCAGCCATTCGGACCCATCTGTTCAGTGCAAGCGTGCAGAGACCGAAGAATGGACTAGTCTTGTGGGTTGGGTTTGGTTGAGTTTTTGAAACAGAAAATGCCCTAGTGGCCCTGAATTTTTTTGGGCCCAGTACATGAATGTTATGATCCTGGCAAGACAAAGGGATATGTCTAATAGAGCAGCTGTGATGAACCAAATTCATTGCTTGTGACTAATTTGAGTTTATTAAGAGCCAATAGGACAAAGAATAAAGGCTGATTTATACTTCTGCGTCAAACCTACACCGTAAAGCTCCAACATGTCACTTCCTGCAGAGAAACATACATATAAGCATACATTCTACTGTCCTGCTAATGCTGGAAAAATGCTAAAGTTCTAGTCAACAGTCCAAAATGTTTAATTATGAATGTAGCAAAAGTTTGTTAATTTTTTATTTATTTGTGTGTGTGTGTGGTTCTTCTGCAGTGCTGGGTAGTAACTGGTTACATCTGGATTACGTAATCAGATTCCAAAAATTAAGAGTAAATTACATTTTAAAATACTCATAATCAGACTACAGTGACTTTTTTTTATGGATTACAGCATGATTACATATTATTCACACAATAGAAATAAATTATTAATCATTTATTGATTCTCTCTAATTCCTCTTTTTTATCTTTTAAACGTTCCTTTCTAAAATAGTCTACCGCTTATATACACTCAGAAAGTCTTGTGGACATTTGACTTATCACTCAGTAGTTATTTAACCGTGTATTATTATGTATTATTGAAAGGCTTTTGTCTTTCTAACTCATTAAAATGCACACATTCTTGCTATTTCTGTTTATTTTTTGCCTCTTTCACCTGATATATTTACATTAAAGGGGTGGTCAATCAGCAATTCTGTAAAAGACAATATCTCCCTTTGCATTGAACGTTGAGTGTCGTAAATTTGCAGATGTTTTTTATGCTCAAACAGCAACATTACCCACTAAAGTAAAACAAAAAAGAAAGAAAAAAAGTGAAATCATAATCAAGTACCCCTGAGATTTTAAAATAAATATTTTAATAATTGAGTATCGCATGTTCACGGTTCTCTGACATCGGTTAATGGGCATATGGCATGCAGGTAAACATAAAATATTTCATCTTTTTTAGTAAGTGTATGATTTATTTTAATTTTACATTATGCCAATTATGATTGACTTACTTGTTAGCCTTTCATTAAACTCATAAACCCCCTGCAGCTCCTTTACGAACCCCAGTTTGGGAAACCTTGATAATGTTTAATGCACTTCATGTTGTTAATTACACTGAAAGGAATATATTTTCTCACTCTTTGTATTTTTACATCATTATGGTACAAGACTATCCTGCTTAAATCAATGTGATAAACGAGTTAGGTCAAAAGTAATCTAAAAATAATATGATTATATTAACTAAAATGTGTAATGTAATGGATTACGGTACTGATTAAAATGAGTGTCATGTAATTTGGAATCAGTAACGGATTACAATTTGTACGTAATCTACCCAGCTCTTCTGTAACAGTACAATTATTATTGTACTATTTACTTACTTTCATGTAGCATCAATATTTTTGGTAAATATTAAGGTTAGGTTAGAACTTCTATCATTAATTATGAAACATTTAGTACAGTTTTTTTAAAAAGATATTTTGCTTTTGCAAGGATGTGAATATTCTCGATGTTTCTGTAATATTCTAGAGTATTCTAGACAAAAATCATCCAACTCCATAAGTAATAACTGATGATAACACCCTAAAACAGTTATTTATTGCTTGTAATGTGTTTTTAATACTGGCTGTTTGCTTTTGAAGTTATGTTTAGTTGAAAAATGAACACAATAACTACATACAATTGAAACAAATGTATTATTTGTAAAAAAAAAAAAAATAAATAAAATAGTACATTTAATTAAATATAATTAGTAATTAAATACATACATGAATCTAAATAGTGACTGTTTTTCAAGATGTGTCGGAGGATTAATGGACTTTAGTCAGGGAAAACTCCAAATTTATAAAATTTTAGCTGCTATTTCATTTTCACAGCGTTTTATTTTAAAACAGGTTTTACCACCGTTTGACCGTGACTGAATAAAAGACCAATGTTTTCAGAAATCGTATGTGAATGTTTTCTGGTTCTGAAATGATGCTGTCTTTCCACCCTTCCGCTTATCGATTATCACCATCTCCGTCATAAACCCATTCATAAATCCCATCGTCTTCTGCACAAGACTCATGGTAGCAGGCCTTACAGTTGCTGCATCTGATCCACGCTTCAGCAGCTTTCAGATCACCGTCTGAGCCGTGGTTTATGAAGCAGCCTCTGCACTTGTAGGAGTTGGCTGTTTTATTCTGTTCATTTCTTTGTTTTAAATGTTCATCATAAAGAAGGTATGAGTTTCTTTGTAAATGTGGTCCTGTCTTGTCTCTGGGTGACTTTACAGCCCTGTGACTTTTTTGTATGACCACAAAGTCTGTGAATGATGCCACTTCATCAGAGCTGCAATGTGCGGCGCCTTCGGCGGATAGCGTGGTGCTTTCATGCCCAATGGAGGTGAACTTGTTTATCGGGAACATCCCTGTTGTTCTGAACACATCTTTGGCTCTTTCCGCAGTGGCAGATTTCTTCCAAGCTTCCATGAAAACAGAACAGTAATGTGCTTTGGGCATCTTCATTCCTGCACACTGTTGATTCCACTTGCGATTCGCTTCACACCAGTTGTGTTTGAGGCTCCCAAACAGAGTCGTGTTGGCTGGCTGCGGTGCAGGAAAGCATAAGACTTCCACGTCGTTCTGCTTCATGAGACTGAGGAAGCTAAGGTTGAAGACGTGGCTGCTTTGGCCATCGATGAGCAGAAGGTGGGGCCTGGAGTCATCTTTCGGGAGCTGTGCCACAAACATTTCCCCCCACTCAGTGAACAGCTCTGCTGTTATCCAGCCATTATCCGACGCTCTCACGCACAGGTTTTCCAGAGACTCATTCATCCACTCATTTCTCACATTAATTCCTTTGAAAATGATAAGCGGAGGAGCAAATGCACCACTGGCATTGAACGCTGCTAGTATAGTTGAGGCTGTTTCCTCCTCAGATGTGATCTGAACGCAGGGATCTTCTCCTTCCCCGACAGATTGTTGAGAGGAGAACTTGTCTTGTAGTACTGATACATCACACTTCCAAATATGTGAAGGGACGTCTTTAATTCCCAAGGCATCAAGTGTGTTTTCATACATCGTGAACCATTTCTCCAGCTCTTCTTCATTCATTCTTGTAGCTGGTGATATGGCCTCTGGCTTCTTTATTTTCAGCCCGGGGTTTCGCTTCATAAAGCCCTCGAACCAGTAATAGCCTGCCTTTTGCTTCTCTTCTGAAAACCCTCGGATGCCATTTATCTTGGCAAACTCAAAAGCAAGAGACTGAACATCAGTCTTCCTCAAGGAGAAGCCCCTCTCTGAAAGCAAAGTGAGAAGGTGCGCTAACTCCCGCTCAGATTCAACAGGGATGAATGGCTTTCTTCCAGACGCATGCTCGGATCCCTCAACGAGTCCTTTCACGCGTCTCTGAAGGGTCGTTTTAGGCACGTTCCACTTCCTTGCCAGCAATCGTAGCGCAGGCTTCTGCCTCGACTCAGCCTGTGCTTTATACTCCTCTATTGCAGCTTTCATACGCTCCTCACTCCACTGATTCATCTTCAGACCTTTTCTTCCTTTAAACTTGCTTTGCATTTCCATATTTCCTTGAAAAGATCAAATTCAGAATGTTGTTGAATCAGGCCTAATATTCTGGCATCCCTATTACTCAACTAACATTATATTATTTTGCACAAATATACCTTCTAGACTGACCTAGAAATCAGTTATTTATTATTAAGTAATAATTTGCTATATACACTGTCATTTAAAAGTTTGAGATCAGTATGATTTTTAAAGAAGTCTCTCCTGCTCACCAAGGCTGTATTTATTTGATCAAAAATACAGAATAAACAGTAATATTGTAAAATATTTTTCCATTTTAAATAACTGTTCACTAGTTTAAATTGCTGTAAAATATAATTTATTCAGAGATGCAAAGCTGACTTTTTATCAGCGGTTACTCCAGCCACATGATCCTTGATCCTTCAGAAATCATTCTAAAATGCTGATTTATTATAATGCTGGAAATTGTTGTTATACTTTCTTCAGGATTCTTTGATGAATAAAAAGTTAAAAAGAACAGCATTTATTCAAAATGGAAATCTTTTCAAACAATATGTGACCGTGGAGCACAAAAGCAGTTTTAAGTCACTGGGGCATATTTGTAGCAATAGCAAAAAATACATTGTATGGGTCAAAATTATTGATTTTTCTTTTATGCCAAAAATCATTAGGGCATTGAGTAAAGATCATGTTCCATGAAGATACGTTTTTGAAGATAAAGATTATACATTTCCTACTGTAAATATATCAAAACTTAATTTTTGATTAGTAATATGCATTGCTAAGAACTGAATTTGGACAACTTTAAAGGCAGTTTTATCAATATTTTTAGTTTTTTTTTTTGCACCCTCAGATTCCAGATTTTCAAATAGTTGCATCTCAGCCAAATATTGTCCTAACAAACCATACATCAATGTACACCTTATTTATCAGCTTTCAGATTATGTATACATCTCAATTTTGAAAAATGGACACTTATGACTGGTTTTGTGGTCCAGGGTCACATATAAGTCTTTACCATCTCTTTTTATCAATTTATCAAACACATCCTTGCTGAATAAAAATAGTGATCTGTTTAAAAAAGAAAAAGGAAAATTTACTGACCCCAAACTTTTGATATATACTCATAGTTATATAGGCATATATGTAGTTATATATAATATATAATGATATATATGTTCGAATTGATCTTCATAACTTCTAATTCAAAGTAAGCAAATCTTCAGACAGCTGAATAGAAACGTTTGACATTGCATTAGCATCCAGTTTAGCACAGCTACAATGGGATTATTAGAAAACATCAGGCTTCTGACATGATCAATGATATGATAGCTCATATAAGATTATGAATAATCATACTTCATCGGAATAGTGTAGTGTCCCACATTAACAGATAGCTACTGTCCCACTTTACCTAACACGTTTAGCTAAGCTAATTGGGTCATTACTTTAAATATCCTTACAAATAAACACACGCAATTTTTCATTTTGGGGGGGCAATTGCACATTAAATTATTATTTTAAAGCAGAATGATATTTTTAAATGAATGATCACTGTTTTCATTTAAAGGCAGTATTTGTCAGCGCACTTACCATGTGCTTGTTGTGATCGGTTGTGTTGAAGCTTGACCACGCCCACCACAGTGATGTCGAACGGTGTGATATAGTAATTATTCATGACTGTTACAATATGATTGGCTCTCGATGTTTAAAGGGCACGCCAGCGTGAAAATTAATTTGACCCACTTTATCTAATGTCCCACTTTTTCAGACATAACTCTAAATATAGTTCTGAAATGCAAAGATCTGGTTTCCTGCGGTAACTGCAAACTGGTTTGCATTAAAGACAGGTTATGAATACCCTTATTAACAAGCATTCAGTGTTAGAGGATAGAAAGGCCATGCAGAAGGTTTCTAAATGGCACAATCAATTTACATGCCCTGACATTTCTTAATTACATAGCATTTAGCAGACACTCTTTATTCAAAGCATCTTACAATGCATTTCAACAGCATGGACAGTCCTTTTACAACAACCACACACACACGCCCGTTGTGTTTCTATGTTTTATGGGGACATTCCATAGGCATAATGGTTTTTACACTGTACAAACTGTATTTTCTATCACCCTACACCTAAACCTACCCCTCACAGGAAACTTTCTACAATTTTAGATTTTAAGAAAACTTAATTCTGTATGATTTATAAGCTTGTTTCCTCATGGGGACCTAAAAATGTCCCCACAAGGTCAAAATTTACTGGTATTACTGTCCTTGTGGTGACATTTGGTCCCCATAATGTGATAAATACCAGGTATATATATATATATATATATATACACACACACACACACATGCACACACATGTACGCACGCATGCACTTATGCACACACACACACACACACACACACACACACACACAAATAAATATTATATTATATTATCTTTGCAATGAAATAATTTAGGCTACCTGTGAACTCCCAAGATCCTTATGACTGAAAATTAACAAGCAATGTGATCTTATGATCATCTGAGTAATATTATATATATATATATATATATATATAGAGAGAGAGAGAGAGAGAGAGAGAGAGAGAGAATTAAATGACTGGTAAACCATGTACATTTTGCTTTTTTGAAATTATATTTCAGTGTAATAATCATGTAGCTGGAATGGCCTTTTATTGAACTGTTAGTCATCATGTGAAGTGAACCAGCAGAGGGCAGAATAACACTTCATATTACTTCATTAAATTGGTCAAGAGCAGTGTTGGTCATCTTACTTTAAAAAAGTAATTAGTTACAGTTACAAATTACTTCTCCCAAAAAGTAATTGAGTTAGTAACTCAGTTACCACACTGTAAAAGTAATTAGTTACTCAGCAAAGTAACTGTGGCGTTATTTTTTATGTTCTATAACGCTGTTACGTTCTATAACATCTTTAACGTTTATATTAACTGATTGAAGAATAAAAACACTATATACAGTATTTTAGAGCATTTGGTATTTATTTGAACTCAACAGATTGCAGCCTGCCATATGATGCATAGAAATAAAACCATATAGAAAATAAATATTGAAAATAAAATTCATGTGCAAAATTAAGACACACAAATGTAAACAACAGAACACTATCCTACTCTTAAATATTCCGTAAAGTAACAAAATTAAATATTGAAAATAAAATAATATTCACACATTCTACATTTAATAATAATAATATTCTACATTTGGACTTGGGTTAGCAGCTGCAGCAGCAACAAGTGTCATATTCGCATGGGTTGATGTAAGGTGCTTCATTAGATTTGAGTTACTTGATGCAGACGTGGATAACGTTTTTTTCCCTGGGCATAGCGTGCATGTTACATACACATTCTTGCCTTTAATTTCCATGAGTGAGAAGTAGTGCCGGTACTTACAGTTAGAAAACGCTACCTTTGAATTTCCCTGGCTCGTCGCCATTGTCGCGGTCTTGTGTGTTTAGTGGTAGTAAGAGCGTGCAATGAGAGAGCGTGAGCAGGGCATCCGCCCACCCAGCCAATCATCATCGCATTTGCAACGGTGTCATCATCCCCACCACTGCTCTCTCCAGGCAGCTGATGTGTAGCCAAAGCCTGACACCTCCTCGCGCTTTATTCAACCAAATTGTAGTAACGCGCCACTTTACATTCTCAGTAACGATAACGGCGTTGCAACGATGGGAAAAGTAATTAATTAGATTACTCCGTTAATGAAAAAATAACGCCGTTAGTAACGCCGTTATACTTAAACGCCGTTACTCCCAACACTGGTCAAGAGATATACAGCTCTCACATTCCTTCATTCACTCACTCAAGCAGCTTCATGAGGTGCATCATGGGATGCTTTAAAATCATATCGACACATTATAAGTATTTATTCAAGCAGATGTGTTTCAAGCTCATCATGAGAAACATTAATTGAGTCAGGTGTGTTCAGATTTTTGACTGGTCATGCAGGAGCTCCTCAGACTACAGAAGGCTACATAAAACATCTAAAGGTAAGATTCATTTGCAAGGGTGTAGGTTTGATTCTGGCATTGGTGGGGAGTGGGGACATAACAGCAGGCAACAGACATTTAATTCAATATTTGATCAAAATTATTGCTAAATATAATTTAGTAGTAGGGACATTGGTATGGACAATGGTTATGGTTATTGTACTGGATATTGGTAGGGACAAGTCATAGTGCCCCTACTAAACTCTACACACCCTTGAAAATCACAACAAGCAGGGAGGTGCGGTCAGGGTAGGCAGGGTAGGCAGTGCCTCACCAATGTTGACATTACATTTATTAATTCCAAGAGCTTTATTAATTAACCTCAAACCACATTATTAATTGCATTTATTTTATTCCAAATATTATTTTTTGTAACAAAGTTTTTCAGGAATACACATAATATACTCATTTGCCATTGTTTGCTCCTAAAAACCATTGTTTCATGCAGGAAATTCAAGGCCATGTCCATTGAGGCAGAGGTTAGCAGTGCCTCTTTGGTCCATAGAACGTAGTTTACGTAGATTTGCGCATGCGCAATCAGTTCTCATGCTGTCTTGAATTATCAACATTGAGGCAGAGACCGAGCTTGCTTCATGTCACGTGATCCACTCGCTCTCACTCAATCCGCGTTTCCCGATACTAGCATCTAGCGGCGCCTAGCGTTGGCTGTCAACTCATGAAATTGAGTAATACACCCAACAAAGAGGACTTTTACAACAAAGTAATTGACAGCTTTGTCCAGAGGGATAGACGTATGGACTTCGTCTACAAATAAAAGTAAGCACCCCCTTTAAAACGTAAACTATTCATTTATTTATATATTTTTTTAAAACCCGTATATTGGCTTTGTGTGTGTTGTCTGATGGTGGGCTATAGGCCTGCTGTGCGCTGACACCAAAATGTTCTCTCTTCCATCACCTCTGCCACATTTGTACTGTATGTCTATCTGTGTGATTATGGTGCATTTCGTAAGGGTTAAAATGCTGTTTTCTAGTTCTCTTTTTTTAATCCTGGTGCGCCGTCGCCAGATGCTCATTGCGTGTCGGTGTGTGCGCCTAGCGCGGTTTGTAGGAGCGAATAAGCTGTTTTTGTACTTTAAAGCTGTACTGCTGACACAATGTTTTCTGACTGTAGCCTATTCAAATCCTGGTGCGCCGTCACCAGACCAATAGCGTGTGTGGCTGTCTGTGCGCGTTTGCGCATTTTGAAGGAGTGACTAGGCTGCTTCCCTCTCTTACTGTGTCCCGCACAAAACATTTGTTTGTTGTATAAGTCATCATAAGATAGATGTGTCCATTAATTTGATTATTAGATTTTGATTGTGCATTAGCCTCACATATGACTGACTTTGCTGTATGCAGGCAGTGATGTGATGATGCCTGATATGAACTTGGGTTGCTACATTAACTGAATGAATATATGAACATATATGCCACATTGATAGGTCACAGCCTACCCATGACAAGATTTCACCGCACGTTACTGACAACAAGCGATGTCCTTTGGAAACTAGTTCTCTCCTTAAATATGGTTAAGCAAGAGATCATCTGAGTAAAGAAATAAAAATAATTACTTAAAATTTCACAAAAACCTTATGGATGTAATTATAAGTCAGATTTTGAAACGATCTGCTGTTTTGGTCACTCTTCTGAGGAAGATGTCATTCACTTGTTTGCCAATGTACCCACACAGAGAATCTCATTTTGTAACGTTTATTTCTGTTTTAAATATGTTTTCATTGGATTGTTTGACTACTTAAAAGAGACTAGGAAAATAACACTTAATTAAGCTAAATGTCACAGTCTACAACAAATATCTGGCTCTAAACCTCTTTTCTTTATTCAAAGTTGATATAGACAAGCGCTGTTAATCCTAAAGCAGTCAAAACTGCCTCTCCATATTCATCCTATGTGTCCTCTTAAGGTGTAAATTTATTACGTTTTGTTTTATTTTCTTAACCTGCAACATGCCTTAGGAAAATTAACTATGGTTTTAAGGCAAAACACATTACTATGGCATAGTTAAACCATGGTAACCACTTGCAGTTTAACCATGGTACAACAACCCAAAATGTTGGGACTTTTTTTTTTTTAAATTTGAATAAAATGACAACTAAAAGACTTTCAAATCACATGGGACAATATTTTATTCACAACAGGATATAGAAAACATAACAAATGTTAAAACTGAGAAAATTTACACTTTTATCCACTAAATGAGCTCATTTCAAATTCGATACCAACTACAGGTCCCAAAAAAGTTTGCACGGGGGCAACGAAGGGCTGAAAAAGCCAGAAATTTTGAAAGATTCAGCTGGGAGAACATCTAGCAACTAATTAAGTTAATTGACATCAGGTCTGTAACATAAAAGGGATGTCTTAGAGAGACAGAAGTAAAGATGGGCAGAGGCTCTCCGATCTGTGAAAGAGTGCGTAAAAATATTGTGGAATACTTTAAAAATAACGTTCCTCAACATCAAATTGCAAAGGCTTTGCAAATCTCATCATCTACAGTGCATAACATCATCAAGAGATTCAGAGAAACTGGAGAAATCTCTGTGCGTAAGGGACAAGGCCGAAGACCTTTGATGGATGACTGTGGACTTCGGCCCCTCAGACGACACCGCATCATTCATTGGCATGATTTTGTCATTGGCGTTACTAAATGGGCCCAGGAATACTTCCAGAAACCACTGTCAGTAAACACGATCCACCATGCCATCTTTAGATGCCAACTAAAGATCTATCATGCAAAAAGCAAGCCATATGTGAACATGGTCCAGAAGTGCTGTCGTGTCCTGTGGGCCAAGGCTCATTTAAAATGGACTGTTTCAAAGTGTTCTATGGTCAGACGAGTCCAAATTTGGCATTCTTGTTGGAAATCACGGAAGCCGGGCTAAAGAGGAGGGAGACCTTCCAGCGTGTCATCAGCGTTCAATTCAAAAGCCAGCATCTCTGATGGTATGGGGATGCATAAGTGCATACGGTATGGACAGCTTGAATGTTTTGGAAGTCACTATGAATGCTGAAAGGTATATAAAGGTTTTAGAGCAACTCCCTTGCAGACGACATGTATTTCAGCAGGACAATGCAAAACCACATACTGCAGCTATTACAAGAGCATGGTTTTGTAGTAGAAGAGTCCGGGTGCTGAATTGGCCTGCCTGTGTATCTTCTTTCTTTGTTTTGTTTTTATAACTGCAGTGTGGTTTGATATTTTGTACCGTTTAATAAGAAAAAGAAATCAGAAAATATCTGAAGTTCCGATCTGAATCAAAAGATTCACGAACACGCCCCGAAGTTCTGATCAAATGATTTGCGCTCCGCGCTCTGAAGTACCGATCTGAATCAAATGATTTGCGAATCATTTCAGATCAGCACAATTTAGTGGTTGCTGGATATTGGTAGAGACATGTCCCATGCGTCCCTACTAAATTCTTAATTTGGCCTGCAAAAAGTGCTTCTCATCAGCACCTTTATGCAGAAAAGCAGATGAAGAGTGCCAAAGAGCCTATCATTCATCCTGCTTCTTTCTGTAAATCTGGGACATACATCATCTCTCTGCCTCTTTTATAAATAATTTTTGTGCATGTTTATCTGATTGCATGTTTATATGCATATTCACATAGATCATCTCCATTCATTCATTAAACATTATTTCTGATTGTGCCGCAAAGATCCGTCTCCCAGGAGTTCATCTCGCATTTCCATTTCAATGCACTGTCAACTTTAAACTATTTACACCGACTGTGTGTGATTATTGACTTACTCTCAACTAAAAAGACTAAAAATATAGCAGGAATGAACGAATAAACAAATGAACGAAAAAACAAACCTATAATTAAAATATTTGTTTCAATTATTACAACATTAAGTTTATAATAATGTAAATATCCATTTAATACAATAATATAAATATACCCATTCTATAATGGATATATTATTATATAATATTATGGATATTTTTTATGCAAGTTTACATACAGTTTTTGACTCTACTTTGCAAATGACTTGCACTTAGCACATATTTGTTATGTTGTGCTGAATGCACTTATGTTGTGTACTCAGCACATCATAACAGTTATAATAGCATTGCAATATCTTATGCAATTTATAACTTCACATTATATGCAGTTATATATTGCATAAATTATACATTCCCCAAAAAGGAAGTGACAACCTTTATGCAAAGAATATTTCCTTATATATTAACAGTGTAGTAAATTATTTTAAAAAAACTGTGACAATATTTCTACTTATATATTGTAAAGTATGTAATTGTATACTTAATACACTTCATAATATATAGATGTACATGTGATAAAATATGGTACTGTATGTGTATAAATATATTTGAACATATGTACTATATGTATTCACATTTATATGGGAACTTTTATATGCAATATATGTACACAATTATGAGGAAAATATATTGTAATATTCATCCATATTTCTCTGTGTGTGTGTGTGTGTGTAAAATCTTACATTACCATGACTTACCATGACTTTAACAAGACATCCAATTGTCCAAAAACTGCAAAAAAAATAAATAAAGTGAAATACAATTTCTGAATATGTTTTGTAAACCCATGCATTAACTCATCAAAGAGAAATTAATTAATTGGGTGTTTAAAAAAATGTTGCATGTAAAATTTGCAGTTTATTCTTCATTGCAATAGATTTGTTTTTAATATTTATCAGGATATAGCCATATATAGTTTATATAAAAAATGCATTATCTAATATATTGCATTATAATTTCCAGTATTTTCCCATATACTTTTGTTTTATATAGGGAAACCCCTGTCCCGCCCGAACAATGAACCATCGATATGGGCTTCTTCGTGATGATTCTTAAACATCCGGTCTTGAACATTTGATTACATCCTGCTTTGATGTGTATTACCCAGCATCCTTCAGGCCCCATTCACTGTAAGTCACTTGATTCTCACTCATGTAAAATCAATTAGTTAACTAAATACTGCATATTAGGTTCAAAATCAGCGTGAGAAAATCTTCAAAAGCCACTTCCAAAGAAAAACTGATGGATTACATGCCACATTTCAGACATATTTTGAGATAAATGTGGACACATTCAGAAGCTTTTTTCACTTTTTCTCTCCCTCTTTCATTCTCACCACAGCTGCTTACACAGACATTTAAGATCACTTGTAGGTGACCAGTTTTCCCCACACCGAATGAACTGATGCCATTCCAGTGACTGATGTGGCCTTGGCTGACAGAAAAAAAAGCACTATCTGATGTATCAAACAGCAGCCCTATAAAAAGACAAAAGCGAGATATGAAGAAAAACTGCAGTGTGTCACAGACTCCGAAAGCTTTTCAAGCTCAGGTCAAAGTTATAAACCTTCGAGAGGATAACAACCGCCTATTCAGTTTCCATTGCCTGTGTGCCATGCTGCAAAGTTACTCTTCCTGGAAAATTACCACATTTATTCCGAAAGCACCGAACAGAGGACGATATCTCAAACAAAGTCCATCTGACTCATTACGAGTCCAGAACAAAGGGCAAACGGCATGCGCTTTGTCTAAAACGAGGCTAACAGCCTGACATGCCCTTGCAAATCATCTCATTACAAGCTTTCTCCACACACCTCCATCTACCTCCAGTGACTTTCCCAACTCTTCAGTCGGCACTTGACGTCAGAGTTAAGACTCGGGCTTAAGGCCTAAATTCTCCCCACATTTAAAGGTTAGATTCATTATTAGCATCCCACGAGGGACATGAAAGCTTCAAATATGCAAAAAGGCCAACGCGAATGAGCAGAGGTCCCACAAGCACATTAAGAGGGGGGGAAATAAGCAAAATAACCTCATCGCTAAGTTGCATTAAAAATTAAAGAGCTGCAAAGCAAACGGAGAGAGCTTCACACGGAATTGCTCGCCTGTGTGTTCGAGTGCTAATTGCTATGTTCGATTTCCCACTGGCTAGCCGGCGCTCCGCTCAGACTCTCAGACTTTGATTAAGCGAGAGCTCACCGAGCACAAAGGCCATTATCAAGTTGTGTAAATGAAGCATTTTGAGAATTTCTCCTAAAAATCGTCAAAGTCTGTTCTCCAGGGCTGATGAGGGAGCACTTAACTCAGCAAGTCACTCCAAAATGCAATCAGGGGAAAAGATATTCCTCAGGCCTTCAGATAACACCTCCTGTGATCAACCGCAAAGCCGAAATGGGCTCTCGGGCCACCCGGATTTAGTCATAATAGCCCCAGTGATGTTTTTAAGACCATGCAACTCGACTGCGTCATTATATCTGTCAAAAATGGCCCGCTCTGCAATTCAGAAAGAAGCTTTCCATCCTATTCAAAGCTGACAGCTCACCGACTTGGAAACGTTGAAGCACACGCTCGAAAATATCAATAGACGCCATAATGACAAGGTGAAAGTTCAGGGAATGCAACTCAGGAGGTTATTGCGAGAGCTTTTAAAGCAGTTTATGGTCCATCAAATCGGTCAAGGGAAATGAGCTCTGGCACCGGCAAACGTGAGCGCGGAGCTGCACGGTCTGCTGGGAGTCTGAATCTCATTACTGCAGGCCTCACTGCCAGTCTGCTGTTTTTCACATTGATGAATAATTAAGTGCTGGGCTTCCTTCTCTCAACAAGAGAAAAGGTACATAAGTGGAGAATATAAACATCTGAATGTTCAGTAATTCATAGATGATGGATGGACAGAAAGAGTGAGGATGTTAGAGAGACATCTAAAAGAAAATGAAAGGATGTAGATGCATGAATACGAGAATGAGTTCAAATGTTTGGAATATCATACTACATTTTGAAACTTGAAACTATTTATTTATGTTTCACAAACACTTCTCAAGCAAAAACAAAGAAAAAAAAAAAAAGTATTTATGGTTGTCGAAAAAAATCACCATGGCTGTTTTTATTATAGCAAAACAGTAATATAGTGAAATATATTTACAATATAACTGTTTTCTATTGTAATATATTTTAATGTAATAGATTACTTCAGTCTTCAGTGTCACATGATCCTTCAGAAATCATTCTAATATGCTGATTTGCTGCTTAAGAAACATTATTATTAATATTATCAATGTTGAAAACAGCGGAAAACCATGATCCTTTTTTTCAATATTCTTTTCAGAAATTGAAAGTATTTATTTGAAATATTTTTGAAACATTGTAAAATGTTAACAATTACATTTGATCAATCTAATGTGTCCTTGCTTAATGTTTTTTTTTATTTTTTTAAATAAGGTGTAAATATGTATATTACAATATATTGAATAGTACATAAGCAATTGCTGCTTTTCATATTTTGACAATATTTCTATTTATATAGTATGTAATTTTATACTTAATACACTTCATAATATATAGATGTAAATGTGATAAAATGTGGTACTATGTATAAATATATTTGAACATATGTACTATATATTTACATTTATATAGGAACATGCAATATAGGCACACAATTAAATTTATAATATACATCCATATTTGTGTGTGTGTGGACAATCTTATGCTACCATGACTTACTATGACTATAACAAGACATCCAATTGTCCAAAAATTCTAAAATATTTAATATTTGATTTCAGTAAACATTTTTCTTATATACCATCACACATTTTTCATTTTTCATCACACAACTACGCAAAAAGTTTCTGAATATGTTTTCAGCATTGTGCAAACCCATGCATTAACTCATGAAAGAGTAATGAATTAAATGTGTTTAAAAAATATCACATGTAAAATTTTATATACTGTATATAAATGCAAACTTCATAAAGTATATACTTACTATTTTCTTACTATTTTTTCTATATTTGGGGCAGTTATGGCCAAATGGATAGAGAGTCGGACTTGTAACTCAAAGGTTGTGGGTTCGAGTCTCGGGTCCGGCAGGGATTGTAGGTGGGGGGAGTGAATGTCCAGCGCTCTCTCCACCCTCAATACCACGACTGAGGTGCCCTTGAGCAAGGCACCGAACCCCCATCTGCTCCCCGGGCGCCGCAGTATAAACGGCTGCCCACTGCTCCGGGTGTGTGTTCACAGTGTGTGTTTGTTCACTACTCACTGTGTGTGTGCACTTGGATGGGTTAAGTGCAGAGCACAAATTCTGAATATGGGTTACCATACTTGACCACACATCACTTCACTTTCATCATTGGCAGTACAGTCCACAGTGAAACTAGAATTACATTCTGAACATGGCTATTGTCTTTAATTAAAGAACAAATGTATTGCTTTAACAGCTGTTTCTAATCAGCATCATATAACAATTCCCGTGCACAAATTTATATTTAGTCTACTGTGCACATGTGGAAAACAAGATAGTTCCCCTATACGAGTGGATCACATCTGTCAACATCTGCAAAAGAAAAACGGGCCATGTGGAGAAGAGTTTTACTCGTCTCATAATCACTGTCAGATTTCACAAATGTGTCCAAAAATATCATTCTGCTTCATCATGATCTGTCTATATCATCTGTCCTTAAATGGAATATATAAGAGTTAATTTTGATAGATAGTGTGTTAGTGTGCAAATCCGGCATGACATTTTGATAAAACACAAAACACATAAGGATTAATAACATCTCGTAGTCTTTAATTATTATTTTTTAGAGCTGTCACATAGCAACAGAAAAAGTAATACACATAGCTCCCTGAAAGAGAAGCCTTACATGAAAATATCAATGTTAAATCCACCAAAATAAATACTGAGTTTACAAAAGTTCTACAACTTGTCGGGAGATTTACAACACATTCATGCTTAGAACTTCAGCCTTCAGGGTCTCGAAGGTGTTCGAACACGCTTCATATGTGAGGTTACGGGGCCGGGAATCATTTCGCAGGAAATCCTGACGGTGATGACTACCCTGAAGGTCCATGAAGGCTCAGGGAGAGTTATTTCAGACGCAAATCTTTTCCAAGCAATAACTCAGGGCTCATGTAGGAGTGTTTTTGGTTCTGTCATGGCTATGGAGTACCAGCATTCCCCCAAATCCTTCCTTCCACATCCTTCGGCGCTCATGTATTTGTTTCCTAAGCGTAAACCATTGCAAAATCTCCATCTTTAAACAACATAATGACATCCAAAGAACACAGATAGGAAATTGTGCAAGTTGTTTAACCAACAAAACCGCTTACTGTTAAACGGCAAAGTACCTCGAAATTAAAAGGTGCTACATAATTAAATTTGAACAAATGAAAACCGAAGACTGATAATTTGGACGTTATAACTCATCAGAGCCCTGCGGGCGGCTGGTTTGCCTTTGATTGTACATTACAACCTCTTACAAAGAAACATTTTCGACCACTACCAGCGTGAACTTGCACAGTTTCACAATGCTCTGTACATCCGTAAGATGGCTGTGAAGGCACGACCATGTACATGTTTGATTGTAAAAAAACCAAGTAGCCTGGCATACAGCTTATCTGGACATTGCTTCCAATAACACGCTAGATTCATGGTCAGCGTTCGCTGATACACCAGACTGGAAGAAGAAACGAGTTCGACTAAAGCATTTAAAGGAACACACGGACCACTATCAAATCGTTTGCATAAAAATATATTCCTATGTACAATAAATCAAACCTTTAGAAATTAAATACCGGTTGATA
Source organism: Barbus barbus (assembly GCF_936440315.1). Lineage (NCBI taxonomy): Eukaryota > Metazoa > Chordata > Actinopteri > Cypriniformes > Cyprinidae > Barbus > Barbus barbus. Next base: position 25,886,763 of record NC_136761.1, on the reverse strand, counting down.
AAAACATGAGAAGATGAGAAAAGAGAGCTAAAGTGGGCCTTCCCTGGAGCTAGGTAATGTAGCTAGCTCTGTTCGTATTGGAACAAATAAAGCCATAATAGACTCTTCCATTGGTTGATCAAATCTTAGTGTCTTATTTGTTCCTTCATCACGTCACCACAGCGAAATGATTACGTTTATCAAAACTGATCACTAAAGTCAAATTCATTCATCAACTTTCATATTCCTCCAATATTAGTTTGGTCTGCGATAACATATTCGTGACCAGAATACTGAACGACTTGTGGATGCAATAATCGTCATGTTATAAAAGTGCTACAAGTGCTTTATTTTAAAATCAGGAAACTGACGCATGAGGACAGTGCAGAGCTGTACATGGTGTCGTATGTGTGGCGCTGTCAGTACATCCCTGCAAAATAGCAAATAAGACCAAACCAGTTTTTCTGATGGCTGACACATAAAACGTAGTTATTTAAAAATATTTACATCTCTTAGATGGATTCAAACAATTGGTGTTCCCGAAGAAAATTGATTTGAGGCAGAGGCACGCTTCAGCAGACGTGCAAGTGCTGGAATGAGAGATGGAGATTGTTCTGGGTCAGTTCTGCTATATCCAGGCTCTCCGAGGAGCGTGTTAATTGGGGTCCTCAGCACTGGAAGCGAGCTTTATTATGGCACATCATTGCTTTGGGAGGTTTTAGTTAGAAATGTCAAGGAACAAAAATGAATCTGCATGGTTTTTCCATTAAATTTGTTTTCTCAAGAATCATTCGCATGACAAATTCTTAATAGTTTCCCCAGAAATGAAAATTCTGTCATTATTTACTCACGCTTATGTTGTTCCAAACCTATAAGGACTTTATGTATTTTATGGAAAATGGAAGAAGAATATCGTAATGTAACAAAAATGTCATTTCATTTTTTTATGGTTCTTCTGTAATTATGTGGTGCTAAGTATTACTGTACTATTTATTTTCACGTAGCATCAATATTTTGGTAAATATTTAGGTCTGGTAAACTGTAGAACTATCATTATTATGGAACATTAGTGCAGATACGTTTTTTTTTTACTAATTTTGCAAGTTTTTTTTTTTTTAAGATATTTTGCTTTTGCAAGGAAGGGAACATTCTAGAAGTTTCTGTAACAATCTGGAATATTCTAGTGCTTTCTGGAACATTTCAGAACATTGTGGAACTAGTCATAGAAGACAGCAATCATCCAACTGTTTATGCTAAACTATTGTTGTTAGCTCAGTATTATATAGAATGCCATTTTTATGCATGGGTACTAACAGATTAGCTTGTAGAAGTTGTCCACACACACACACACACACACACACACACACACACACACACACACACACACGTTTCATGGTGTATTTCCTCCTATTTTCATTACAATATTTCCATTAGAGAAATTTTGGCTAAATTTTGCATGCAAAAAGCTCCATTGTCTATTGTCAACAGTATAGAAATGTATGAAGCACAGCTCACACAGAAGTCATTTTCAAACCAAGCAGATGGCTGGTCAATGTGGCAAATTCACTTGACCACCTCGAACCTAATGTGAAATCTGCGTGGTAAATCTTTCACCTTTATGTGAAATGCAAAAATTGACTGCAAAATTCACTATTTTTAATATAAATGGCATTTTGTTTCACAGAAGAAAGAAACTAAGATTTTGAAATAACATGAAGGTGAATAAATAGTAAATTGTCATTGTGAACTTTTGCAAGGACAACGTAAGGTATAACTCAAGGACAACTTCTTTTCAAAGATTTCAGTCTTGCAGTAACCGATGGTCATCTTCGGTTAGGCTAAAACATTTTGAGACGGTATCTGGGAGAACTGGTCCTGGTTGCTGTCAGCAGAGGTTTTGTTTGGAGTGGCCTGACACATTCTCAGTCAGCAGGCATCATGTAGTTTTAGCGCACTCAGAAAAACACTGCGCTGTTTATGCCAGTGAATCACGGCAGAGGAGATCCTCGCAGCGGAAACCATCGTGCAAATGGATGCATTTAGTGATGCATGTGAAGCGCAGAGCTGACCTGACTGAGAACGGTCACCCACGGGTCTGTGTATTCAGAGAGGTTTACAAGAAGCCAAATTACATCAACCAGTCTGCGAGTAGTACATTTCATTCCCCAAAGAACTTCTGAAGTCTTATAGTACATAAATGAGATTTCAGTTCACAGTAAGGAAATGGAGATTTTATGTTTGCCTCGAGCCAGATTTCATGGCTAGAAGAAAACAAAAGTTAATTTCCTGTCAAAATCCTTTGTATAAGAATGATTCAAGAAGTCTAAAAAATGTTTTTATTCAATCATTTTGAAGAATCTTGGGGCATATTTTTATGGAAGCCTGTTTCCGACACTGAATAATAAAAAAAAAGGTCATTGCAACTTTTTATCTCACAATTTCTTCTCAGAGAAATTGCATGTTATAAACAAAAGATATGTGAGATAGGAACTTGCAATTCTGACTTTTTTCCTCACTGCGGGATATAAACTGCAGTTTTGACTTCTTTTCTCAGAATTGTGAGATATAAATTTACAATTATAAAGTCCAATTCTGAGTGGAAAAAACTTGCAGATTCTTACATTTGCAAGTTTATATCTCGCAGTTCTGACTTAATAACTTGCAAATGAATTATGAGGTGCACAGTTGCATTTATGAGAAAAAAAGTCACAATTGCGAGTTTATAACTTGCAAGTCTGACTTTAATTCTCAGAATTGCAGCTTTATCAGCATTGCGAGATTGAACCTCGTAATTCAGATTTTTTGCAATCTTGCAATTCTCGTTTTTTTCTCACAATTGCGAGTTTATATCTTGCAATTCTGACTTTAGCATTCTAACAATTGCGAGTTTATATCACAAAATACTGAGAAAAAAGTCAGAATTGTGAGAGAAAAAGTTGCAATTAGCTTTTTTTATTCAGTGGCGGAAACACACTTCCATATATTTTTGAAACAGGCCTGTTGTTTTTAACATTTTTAATTTAAATTCATGAGACAATAACTGTTGATTTGAGAATTCATTATTGGAACAATTAAAAAATAGAAATTGGAGAAATCGCTCAGCATTGCTCCCAACTCTTAATACTGTGGTGTGAACTTATTTTTTCCTTTATAGAACAAAAATAAATCTTTAGAGTGTCATCTTAGTTGTTCAGCACTTGTGCCGTAGCTCTAGAGCTAATAAAAGCCTCTCTGGATAAAGCTTGAACGACGTGTTTTTGGTTTGGAAATAGTATTCCCAGGAGAACCAAAAAGGAAACAAACACATTGGGAAAACCTTACCGACATTCCTTTGTAATGGAAATTCGTATCCTAAAATACAGACCAGATACCTTTGGCAACATTGTTCTTTCCCTCATTGTTCAGCAGCTCTTTGAGCAACCAGTTCAGTCCAGCTCCCTGTCCTCGACTCGTGAAAGGCTCTGGTCGGGTCTGAGCTGCAGGCAGGGCGGTGAGAAATGGCACCTTCCAGTGATGCTCCTCATTAGAGGCTGGCCTGTGTCAGAAACATGACTCCTGGGACTCTGTGTCGTTCTGTATTGACAGTTTCTCCTGTTCAGTGTGTTTTCCATTGTGAAGAGCTGAATACCTGGAAGGACAAAAGAAACCAGGACACCATTTCAATGACACTGTTAGAATCTCATAATCAAATCTCTACGAGCTTTTAGATGAATGTTCAAGCATCATATAAACAAACATACAAACTTGATTTAACGAGAGTTATTGTTTACCTTTTCACAAATATATATATATATACCCAATTCAGCTAAAAGTGAGTGGCAAAAACAGTGCAGGTTTAAAATTGAGGTCATCTTTATGGCAGCATGTTATGTTAAAAGCTGGCAAAATGAGCTTTTAATAGATTTAGCTTATCTTTTTGTTTATTTTCATTTCATTTATTCATAAAGCACTTTCAAACTACACAACAGATCCAAAGTGCTGTACATAAAACAATACACATAATGCGCAACAATAGCATACATGCCAAATAACACGAGAAACCAAATCAGTTTTTAAAGAACATAGTAAAAATACTAATGACTCACTGTGCACTCACTCTTTTTGTCCAATCGAACGCTTTCTAGAATAAATGACTAGTGATACTCATATTCCTGTAGATAAAACAGTAAAGCATGGTGCTAGCAATACCGCGGTCAAAGTGTATGTAAGAACTGATAAAAGGTATACCGTAAATGTAAGTCACTTCAGATAAAAGTGCCAGGCAGATGCATTAAAATGCATGAACAGGAGGGTAGCTGAGATAAAGCATTATGTCCAGGCCCAACTTCCTGCTTTAACAGGAAACAAAACTGCTTTCATGTAAAACGCATTTTTACAGATATCTACATTCTGCACTCCCAGAAAAAAAGGTGCAAAGCTGTTGCTGAGGAAGTATCCAAAGCTACAAAAGCAAAGAGGTACATCTTATTTACCGCTAAATAGAATATCTTAGTAATATCTTAGAACCTTTGTAAAGGATACCACCCCGATGACAGTTTTGTACCTTTTTTTGCTTGTAGAAGTGCTTGTAGAATTTTGTTCATTTTTGTATAGCAAAATCAAACATTCGGCATAGAAATCCTATGGAAATCTCAACATCTTCTGGATTTCAGCATCCTTAAAGAAATCGTAACCTTATGAAATGGTTTGAAACTAGCCAGAAAAAACCTGCACATCTATTTGAGCATCTAGACAGAACTACAGTACAGGACGTCTCCTGCTTTGTTAAAGTACTGAAGCAGAACACATTGCCCTGTGATTGCTTCTTTTCCTTTGTGTCCACACCAGCCATGAACCTCCTTTTCTTCCAGGCCAAAAAAAATATAAAAAATCATTACAATCTCTATTCATAAACAAGCAAACTAAAGGCAATTACTGCAGAGCAATTGGGCATGAAATTTACCTGGAAAAAAAGGAAAACATACAAAAGAAAACCAATGATGTTCCGGGATTTAGAAAGGAAACATGCAATAGGTTTTCAATGAAGTAGACAATTGCTGCCACATTGTTGCTTTATATATGCACTGTCGGCCCTGCACAGCATGAGACATCTGTCAAATTAACATGATCTAGTGCAAACATACTATAGTCCCCAATACACTCCAGTAATAATGTCTAGATCATGCTCGTACATCCAGTCTAGACATTAGCCAGCCGGATTAGAGACAGAGCTCATTAATTTACATGAACATGAGCTTTGGGTCACACACACACACACACAGAGGCAGGATGCACATCACTCATTCTGACAACTTCATTCTTAATTATGTGTGCCGGACATCAGGGAACTGCAGCGCTAGTTACTAAACAGAGCCTGAAGACTGATGGGAGAGACAGCAGCTCCACACGGTTTGGTTTAACCCCTAGAAAGTATTTCAGGAAGTAGTGATGTCCCAGTAGAAGGCTTAAATGATGTTAATTTCACACACGATCTAATGTTTCATTAGGATCACTATGTTCATTCATTAATGTTTCCCTAAGATGTGTAGTTCCCTAAGTACCTAGGATAGCAAAGTCCACTAAAGGAGGTAGAGCTTTTTCACATTTGGCTCCTAAACTCTGGAATAGCCTTCCTGATAACGTTCGGGGTTCAGATACACTCTCTCTGTTTAAATCTAGATTAAAGACACATCTCTTTAGCCAATCATTCACATAATGCATCTTATAATCTTGTACTGCAGTTATATCTGATCAAATTATTCTTTAGCTTGGGTTGAACAAATCATTTTTGCTTAGATGGAACAGCAGCTACGCTAATTATGTCTCTATTTGTTTCTCTGTTTCTGTAACTAAGAATTACAGAAGCTTCAGTCTGGATCCAACCCTTAAATGATCTGAGATGACCGAACACCTGAGAAAAGATGATGCCAACCCCTCAGAGGACCTCAGAGGACGCCAACGCTCAGACAACATACAGAATTACCACATTTTGCCATAAGTTAAACATATTAAGGTTCTGCAATATATAAATATATTGTGGAAACTTAAATTCCTGTAGAGCTGCTTTGCAACGGTTTGTATCGTAAAAAGCGCTATACAAATAAACTTGAATTGAATTGAATTAGGTTGAGTCAAAAATAAACTGGAACGTTTATCTGTCATTTACCTAAAATTCAAATTGTTGTAATTGATAAGTGAGAGTGTAAACAAATTGTATAACTGCTGCACCTTTACATATACACTTTTACGCTTATTTATACACTACTGTCCAAAAGTTTGAGATCTGTAAGATTTCTGTTTAAGTTTTTGAGTCTTTTATCCTCACCAAATTTGCATTTATTTGTTTTAAAATACTGTAAAAACAATAATAGCGTGAAATGTTATTAGAATTTAAGACCCGCTTTCAATTTTCTTTTGCATATTTTAATATATGATTTATTCCTGTGATGCAACACTGAATTTTCAGCAATCAGTAATTTTATAATCAATGTTGTACTGCAACAGCTGTACTGCCTAATATTTTTTTTTGTGGAAACCATGTTTCTTCTTTCATTCTTTGATATAATATTCAAATTCAAACCGTTTATTTAAAATATAAAGTTTTGTATTTACATCACATTTGATGCATTAAACGCATCCTTGCTGAAAAAAGTATTACATTAAATTACATTTCTTCTTTTGAAACTTTTGAACAGTACAATAAATAAATATATGAAAGTATATAAATTAGTGCTGTCAAACGATTAATCAAAGTTTTTTTTTGCATAATATATGTGTGTGTTCTGGGTATATTCATTATGTATATATAAATACACACACATGCATGTATATATTTTGAAAATATTTACATGTATTTACATGTTTATATTTATATTAATCAAATCTATATTATAAATAAATATATTTAATATATAAACATAACATATTTTTTTTCTGAAATATATTCTTGCATGTGTGTGTATTTATATACACATAATAAATATAAACAGCATACATACATATATTATGTAAACAAAAACTTTTATTTTGGATGTGATTAATCATTTGACTGCACTAATATAAATACTATATATAAAGTTTATTCTCATAAATGCTACCATTGTTTATTGAAACATTTATCTTGCTAGTGTATTTTCAGGTTGTATTTGCTTTATGCAATAAACTGAATATTTACACATTGTATTAACCTAATTTTTGATACCAGCATTTTAATGATATGCCTTTAAAATATCATTTCAAAACTGTTAAAATCATTAAACAAACCACCTGTTTCCCTGTTGTGCCATCTGCACTGCTGCTTTCATGGTCTTGCTCTAATTTATTAAGCAATAAATCTCCTAATTAATGTATGCATGCTGTTTGCATTATTTATATGACTTTTTAATTAGCACAATATTTGGATATTAGCCAGGAGACACAAGTTCTCCCAGTTCCCGAGCCATGGGGTTTGCACCTAGACTTCATGTAGCAGTAAACATCTGGAGCAGGATTTATAATAAGTGCAACAACAATGTGATCAGTAAACGTGACAGACAGCCTCACAGGTCCAGACGGTCGAGCTACAGAGACGACTTTCCAGGCATCGGCGCTTCTCCACACTCACTGACGTATGAAATTGGCAGCTTACCTAAACTGCCTACAAATTCAGATCTGAGCCGTACCATTAGCTTTGGAGCAACCACAGCAACCAGAGCAAAGAAATGACCAACCAGCAGTGACAAAATATGTTCAAGTTCATCACAAATACAGGATTTTTTGACAGTGATAAATGCACGATCCCACCACTGTTACCCGTGAACGCCCGCCCGCTTCTGATACTGAAAACAGTCTGAAACGTGTGGAAAAAACTACAGATATCTTCAACCCTTCATTTCCTGAACAAATGGATGGCATTTCAACTGGAGTCCATTTCGATGTGCATTGATTTTCAGTACGGAACTGAAGCTGTCAGAAATGTCATACACGGAAATATGCAGAGCTGATTAATTTGAGCCGCATCCAAGAACAGAAGTTCAATAAACAGAATAACAGCCTAATGATACATAGCCTAATAAAGAAATAACGGCTCTGTGTTAGATGACTTTTATAGAAACTCGTTCTAAATAGTAGGATTGGGCAGATCAATCTTGAAATAGCAATACTTGATTCTTATTAGGAGGGTATGATTTATATGGTTTCTTTCTTTACATTAATGATACCATATATACACTACCATTTAAAAGTCAAGGGGTCAGAAATTCAGCAAGGGCATCCAAAGTAACTATAAAGACATTTATAATGTTACAAAAGATTTCTGTTTTCAAATAAATAAAGTTCTTTTGAACTTTTGAATCTTAAAACAAATCAGTATATTAGAATGATTTCTGAAGGATCATGTGACACTGAAGACTAGAGTAATGATGCTGAAAATTCAGCTTTGATCACAGGAATAAATTACTTTTTTTTACTTAAAAAAGTATATTTTGGAACAGTAGTGTATTTAAAATTGAAAACACTGACTAATCTCTCCTTCTACTCAACTGAACACGAGCAGAAATACTGAAAAGTTTAAGAAGAGAGAGAGAGAAGGAGGAGAGAGATTTGTTAATTCTCACTTCTATTCCACTGTTTCCTGACATCGTTAAAGTCAGAACGCTCTGTTTAGCTGTGCAAGTCTCTGTCACACCAATCCATGGCCATCTGGAGTGCAGAAAAGCAAAAGTGCAAAGCCTGAAATACTGTAGTGGAGCAGAAATTCAAGATTCAAGATTTTTATTTGTCACATACACAATTATACAGAGTATAACCAGCAGTGAAATGTAGGAAATCAGATCCATTATATGATTTTAACAAAAGTGTCAATAGAACTGACAAAAATAATACAGTTAATTGCTCAGAGAAGTACACTGGATTTACTAATACAATCAACACTAAATGGCATCTTATTTATTATTTTATTAATTATATTATTTTAATATTATAAATATTCATACTGTTGATTTGTATGCCTCATTTTGGGGTTTAATGAATGTAACGAACACAATTATCATGAGGTTTAATGATGGGCTGCCAGTATGATGACTGACATGTCTCTTTACTCAATAATTTTGTTTGTAGGGATAATATTTCCTACTATATTTAGGGATATTTTCCTACTTCAGTCAGTCATGTTGTGTCTAGGGCCACACTGAAGGGAGGGTTTGAACGTTTTGTTTAGTTAAATCACAAGTTAAGTTTTCAAATGCTTATTAAAACCAGATACCCCACACACACACACACACACACACACACACACACACTCATATATATATATGTTATATATATGGTCTGCCCTTCGAAGGGTGTAGGGCACGGGGTGCTCATTTCAATTTGGAATTCGCCCTGTTTGTAAAGTCTACTTGATACTTTCTCATTTAACACAATAATGGCTTTAAATAATCTTCTTTGGGTAATTTCTCAGCCAAATTTATATATACTATATACATATATCAGTAGCATAGTCAGAAACAGGACTCTGTGTGTGCATCAGAAAAACTGGGTGTGCCACATTTATTGCCAGATTAATGTGCAAAAAAATCAGACTCTGCATAACTAACGTTACAGAACAGACTGATATAGCCTACTCATAACTCAGGCTCGCTACGTGCCCCTCCAGATTCTTCTTGTGCTCCTCAATCATCCACAGGATATTTATTTTTTTGTGATTGCACACAATATCAAAAAAATAAAAAAAAAATAAAAATCTAAACATTAAATTAGTTGCATATAATGACCAGAGATAGAGTGTACTTTTCTTGCACGCCCCTACAACTCCCCTCACTGACAGAATTTCATGTGAAACGTTTTCGCCATATTACCATTTAAATTTAATGCCGCAATATTGACTTCTAATTAAATTTTCACTTTATTCGCAACACACGCTCCGCAAATTTTTAAGTCATAAGTTTACATACAACTTGCAGAATCGGCAAGATATTAATAACAGCTGGAAAAAAAAAAAAAAAAGAAAAAATATATTTTAAATTGCATGTTGCATTTAGTACTGGCCAGAATAAGTTTTTTTCACATAGCCTATATAGGCATTTACACACAAATTAAGCAGTTTAAAAGTTTACATAGCTAAGCTTGTTGTTTAAACGGTCAAATATGTTCTAATAAGAACTGTATTTAACGAAAATAAAGGCAATTATCCTGTTAACATGTCGTTGTATGTAATATAAGTTTTGAGGATTTATTAGCCTATCTGTAAGTACTTCTTCATGTATACAAAGTAAAAAAAGATAGTGTTTTTGTAAACAATCAAACAAGAAAGAAAGAAGAAAAAGAAAAAAAATAAAGAGAGAGAATTTGCTATTGTTCCACACTGCTGTTTCAGGCATTGCCACAGCTGCCTCTTTTAGATGAATATGCACTGTAGCCTATGTCAGTGTGTGCACCTAGCAACTTGATTATAAGCCTATATCACGCTTACTGCATGACGGCGCCCGTGCAATCCCTTGCATTTTCTGATTGATTTATGTACACTCCCGATAACACCAAAAGGTTGTGCTTTAGTAAAATAGAAAATAAACAAGATGTGCTTTCTTCCGTCTCATGCAGTCTCTGTGAAATGGAGCACATCACAGCAATGAACCTAGCCTACTTGCCTCACAATTAAATCAATAGAAAGCTTGAAATGTCCATTAAACGAATCAATTAAAAAAAAAAATCTCTAATTACATAGCTGGAATGAAAAGGTGCATTTCTCTATTCAAGACACATTCATTTGGAGATGGCGAGTGCAGCGTCGGCATTCGGCAACTTCATCTTTTCAGCCGACACTGACGGAGAAGAAAGCACTAGTTTATTAACAAATAATTAAAATGTTTTCTTTCCCCCCCCAACACATTCATAATCATTACCTTTGCCATTGCAAGCTTTATGGACGCGCTTGAGCACCGAATAGGCTATAGTCTACCCCAATATATAAAAGGATGGTTAGGTTATTATATTACTCAATTTAATATAAACATGTGACTAGTTGACTAGAAAAATCTTTAGTCTGGGGCAGGCCTACTTGGCACAAGGAACCGATCCTTTTTAAAATAAAATGCTGTGACATTTAGAAAAGTGCACCTGCTAATCACGTCTTGTTATATTGCAATGCACGAGTTATGCATGTGTAATGAGTCAAATGTGTTTAATTTATTTCATTTTTATGTGTGGGGTGATATGGGGGTGCTTTGGTCTTTCTTAGGGGTGCTGGAGCACCTGCTAGACCCTCCCTAACACCACGTTTATTATGATTATAAAAAATAATTATGCATCTATTTTTAGGTGTGCCAGCTGCCACTGTGGGTGGCACTGGCAAACCCTGGTACACCCGTGGCTACGCCTCTGATATATATTAGAAAAAATACATTTGGCATCAACATAAGTTACATTTACATCAAAGCTAAGTGCAAGAGGATTTTATGCAGGCAATGTTGGCACAAAAACCAAGAGGCACGAAAGTTTCATTTGACTGCTGATACAAAAGGTCCTCTTAATTAAAATCCACTTTTGTCAGAATCAAAGGAGCACTGAGCAAAATGAATGGTTCCAATAAATAACAGACCTGTATCTCCACAAAACATCATTATAAGCAGAGAGCTGAAAGACAAACTCTCCTGTTTAAAACACATACGTCTCATGCAGGTACTGATAACAGAAGACTCATTTAATTGGAGCCCTAAAGCCTGTTTATCAAGCTCTCTTATCTGATAAAATGACCTTTCTGTGATGCAGTTTTTGCATCATTTCAGCAGGAGAGAGGAGGCAATCCAGGAAAATCTCCCCTCACTGAACTGTTCACGATTAACCAGTAAAGGCAGGGCAATATAACTTTCTTTGGTGTCTGATAGCATCTGCAATTCCAGGCCACTTCACAGGAAGAGCAGACATATTCTAGTTCAGTTCAGGTCAGGCAGGGCACTACAAAATGAGTCCAATCTCAGCAGATCCTGACGCATCGCAGCTCTCGTTCAGTGACAGACTAACAGGCCTTAACTGTGAGAGTCCTCATAAAGTGCAAGAGAAACACCACTCATCTGCACTTTTATGACTTCTTGACATGAACTGAACTCTCTTGGAAACATGTTACCCTACCTTCAGCATTTTTTTTTACCATTCAGGTAGTGCAGGGGTCAAGTTTGGGGTCAGCAAACTTAGTTTGAAAGGAATTAATACTTTTTTTTATTCAGAAAGGATGCATTAAAAGAATAAAAAAGGACAGTAAATATATTTATAATGATACAAAAGACATTTATTTAAAATAAATGCTTTAAAAAAAAATGCCATTAATTGTAATAATCCAGTGAGATGTTTGTCTGACAACAGCCAGTGCTCCACACAGAGATCTGATCTGATCATCATCAGTCTGTCTGGAGTGACATGAAGAAACAGAACAAACTGAGACTAAATCCAGAAGAACTGTGGCAACGTCTCCAAGTCGCTTCAAGAAACCTTCCTGCAAAGCTACAGTACTGTTCAAAGTTTTAGGCACTTAAACGAGGATGCTGTCAAAAATAATGTAATAATGTAATGTAAATAAATAGATTTTATTTATCAATTAACTTCTATTAACTAAATGAAATCAACATTTGGTGTGAGCATCCTTTGCTTTTAAAGCAGCTTTTGCCCTCGGTGGACTTGACCATAGTTTCTCAGGGATCTTTGCAGGTACACTGCCCTCCAAAAGTTTGGAAACGCCCTAGAAAATTGGGGTTTTGGACAATATTGGCATGAATCCGTTTTAATTTGAGATCATTTTGCACTGATAAGGGACAACACAAACTATGAAAACATATTTTATTACATAAACAGTTTATACATAGAAAAATCTTACATTTTTTGATTCATCAAAATATCCACCATTAGCAGCTATTACAGCTCTGCATAATCCGAGCTGTCAGTGTATTCAAACATTGACTTTGAATTGGCAATCAATTGTTGAAGCTATTAAGGTGTGCTGACCCAAAAATCTTTTAAAAACCTGGGCCAAGTTTAAACCAGTAACCAGGCATCACAGCTGGCAAAGGGGCATGCATGTCTGACTTTGACATGTATTGCCATTATTATGTTTTATTGCTGGCCTTCAATGATAACGTCAAGTTACTTTAATGTATTCATGCTAATATCGTCCAAAACCACACTTTGCCAGGGGTGTTTCCAAACTTTTGGAGGGCAGTGTAGGTCTCTTGAAGCGTCTTGGAGACGTTGCAGCAGTTCTTCTGGATTTAGTCTGTCTCAGTTTGTTCTGTGTCTTCATGTCATTCAGACAGACTGGAATATATATATATATATATATATATATATAAAATTATATCATGTTTATATATGTTTATTATATATAATTATTCAAAATATTGAACTACTGTTTAATTTCAAAGTTCGAAAGCTATTGATGATCACCATGAAATTTAAGTGTGGTCAGTCAGATGGCCCCTTTCCAGTCCAAATGCGTATTTCTGGCCTAAAATGCTGCAATCGGGGAGTAAATCGCGGGGCGTAAATCTACAAATATCATTACAAACCACTCTGTGCATTGTAAATAATGTAATGGACATATACTTAAAATAATTATGTGAAACAAAAAAGTGGTTAAACAATATAAACGCAAAAAAAAAAGCGTTTTCAGTTTAGAAACGTTTTGAGTCCCCCCTCCCTTGCCTCACAGTGGTTTGATCCACTGCTTTCCCCCTTTATACTGATTCACACACAAGTCCGGTGGGAGAGAGCAAAGTTCTTCAGTAGTTATGTGTAAGTAGGCTGTCGAGGCTATTTTATTTACTTTAAACATCGGATGAAGTGATTCTTTCTCTTTAATACAGATGATGCTGGATCATTAATAAATTAGTCATGACAAAAAAAATCTGGATATCCAATGTATTTTTCAGATATCATGCATAGCTTGTTTAATACTGTAGATTGTTTGGATAGTAAGTCACCCACTACAACTAACACGGCGATAAGCCTGACATATTGTAACATATTGTGATATTCCTATCCTTACAAGTACAATTTTGGCTGTAATATTTGTGTCCCCTTCAAAAATTGCTCTTGAGAAATTTTATGTTTATTGTCCTCCCCCTACTGTGCCCTTGGCTGCAATGTGAACCAAAGGCTATGCCTGAAGTCAAACGTCTGGCTACGTGACTCTAGACCTCCACTGTCAGCCAGATGGTAATGTCAATCCAACCGGATCATGCCATTTCCTCTGCCGGCACGTATACGTGTGTGTGTCTGTCTTCCCAGAACTGTGTGAGGCTCCTCAAACACACGCGCACAGATAGGAGACCTGATTATTGTGGAGCTGAGTGGCACCAGAACAGAACCATGACCTGATTGTTTTCTGAGAGAAATCAGACACAGATATACTGTGGAGGAGGCTGGCGGCAGGACTGAGAATGAGACGGACAAAAAGTCAAAAACAACTAAGGAAAGAATCAGCGTCAACATTCACCATACGGGTTTAACCTGGGTGCAGGTCCCATTTTGCCCACATTGTGGATAGTTATAATATACACTAAATGATCCGACAAGGACAGAAAACATAATCATCTGCACCCCACAAGAAAATGAGAGGTTATTTATTTAATTATGTTTATTTCAATGTAATGAATGTACTATATTTTTGTTCAATAATGTTATTTATCATTTTGTATTTTTGACGGATTTTATGGCACTAAATTATATTTATCAAATAGTTATAATTCATTTATTACCTGTTAACCACATTTTGAACAGACCTAACTTAAACTGTCCTAAACCTTGAATGCTTAGAGCACAGACTTAAGTTTGTGGCATAAGGCATAAATCTAAATAAGTTGTGTTCCGAATTTGAGGTTGGTATCTCAAATTTTTTTTTATTTCAATGTAATAAATCTACTATATTATAGTCCAATAATGTTTTTTATTTAACAATTTTATGGTGATTTTGTACTAAACTTATATTCATGTAATAGTTATGATCCATTTATTACCTGTCATAAACCTGAAAATTTAATTTTCAAATTAAACTCATGAATCTTGAATACTTGAAACACAGACTTAAGTTTGGTAAGTTTTCGAAGTTTAAGTTTATTATTGTGAAAAATGTACAGAAATACTATTTTTTAATTTTATGTGAAGCATATATTTTCCAAAACATGTTTTACTCTAAAACTGCATGAAAATCAAAGCCATAAATCTAAACAAGTTGTGTTCCAAATTTGAGTTTGATAACACAAAAAATTAGCTTTGAGAAAAATATTTTGTTTGGTCGAAGCACTAAACGTTTACACTAGATGAAATTCACTTGTGATTTTTTGCGTTCACGTTGCAAGTCCCAAATGTCACAGTCAGTTGTTGGAGTGCCCAGTTTAGTCACCAGAGGGCACTCTCTTTGAGTTATTGTTTGGGTGTTCTGAACTGCGTTTCCCATCACCCTTTGCACTTATTATTGGTTCATTACTGCCACCTGGTTATCATTGACTCATTAGCCTCGCCCTATAAATATCTTGTTCATTTTGTCTTTAGTTGCGTCAGTATTGCATTCTGTTCCTGTGTGTTATCGGTGTTTCCTGTTTTGCTCATATGGATGATGTTTTTGTTGGGCTCTGAAAATAAAACTGCAAATGGATCTTTTTGTGTGAACATTCCGTGACACAATACTGACGCCACTTACAGATCCAGCAGCTAGACTTAGCTATCGATTTGTGGACCATGGGCATTCGAATTCTTCCTCCTGCTTCGAAGAAGGAGCAGAAAGCTCGGCTTAGGATGTTGGCGGGTCTTCGGCAACAGGGGATGCAAGTGGGTGGACTGGCACAGACTTTTTGGACATTGGCGGTAGCATTGGAACTTTGTAATTCTGAGCTTAACAAGATTTTTAATGAGTGTCTAGACGATCCCTTGCCTCCTTTTGAGATGGAGGGGCTTAAAACTCTTGATTTTTGAAGTTTCATTGACTATCTCAGTTACCGCAGTTTAGTGATGGCATGTCGATCTGAGCCCACTGCAGTTCTCCCGAAGATACCCGAATCCATCATAACATCTCCAGAGGATAGTGAAGTGAAGTGAAGTGAAGTGACATTCAGCCAAGTATGGTGACCCATACTCGGAATTCGTGCTCTGCATTTAACCCATCCAACGTGCACACACACAGCAGTGAACACACACACACCGTGAACATACACCCGGAGCAGTGGGCAGCCATTTTATGCTGCAGCGCCCGGGGAGCAGTTGGGGGTTCGGTGCCTTGCTCAAGGGCACCTCAGTCGTGGTATTGAGGGTGGAGAGAGCGCTGGACATTCACTCCCCCAACCTACAATTCCTGCCGGCCGGAGACTCGAACCTGCAACCTTCGGATTACAAGTCCGACTCTCTAACCATTAGGCCACGACTTCCCCCACATGAAGGGGGAAGGGGGAACTTCCCCCACAGTGAAGCCTCCCTATCTCTGAACCGCAGGCGAAGGTCTGCTCTGGTGGTCCCAGAGATTGCCACAGAAACCGCTTTAGTCATGGAGTGGTCAGAATCCACTCCAGAACCCGCTCCAGTCCAGGATCCCCCTGAGTCCGTTTCAGAGTTTACTCCAATCCAGGAATCCTCCGAATCCGCTCCAGAGCCCACTCCAGTCCAGGAGCTCTCAGAATCCACTCCAGAGCCCACTCCAGCCCGGGAGCTCTCAGAGTCCACTCCAGAGCCCGCTCCAGTCCGAGAGCCCTCAGAGTCCACTCCAGAGCCCGCTCCAGTCTGGGAGTCCTCGGAGTCCACTCCAGAGCTTGCTCCAGTCCAGGATCCTCCCGAGTCCACTCCAGAGTTTGCTCCAGTCCAGGATCCTCCGGAGTCCGTTCCAGAGCTTACTCCAATCCAGGAACCCTCCGAATCCGTTCCAGAGCCCACTTCAGTCCGGGAGCTCTCAGAATCCACTTCAGAACCCGCTCAAGTCCGGGAGTCCTCCGAGTCCGTTCCAGAGCTTGCTCCAGTCCAGGATCCCCCCGAGTCCGTTCCAGAGCTTGCTCCAGTCCAGGATCCCCCCGAGTCCGTTCCAGAGCTTGCTCCAGTCCAGGATCCCCCCGAGTCCGTTCCAGAGCTTACTCCAGTCCAGGATCCCTCTGAGTCTGCTCCAGAGCTATCTCCAGTCCAGGATCCCTCTGAGTCCGCTCCAGAGCTTGCTCCAGTCCAGGATCCCCCCCGAATTCGTTCCAGAGTTTACTCCAATCCAGGAATCCTCCGAATCCACTCCAGTACGGGAGCCCTCGGAGTCCACTCCAGTCCGAGAGCCCTCAGAGTCCACTCCAGAGCCCGCTCCAGTCCAGGATCCCCCCGAGTCCGCTCCAGAGCTTACTCTAGTCCAGAAACCCTTGGAGTCCGCTCCAGAGCTTGCTCTAGTCCAAGAACCCTTGGAGTCCACTCCAGAGCCCGCTCCAGTCCGAGAGCCCTCAGAATCCACTCTAGAGCCTGCTCCAGTCCGAGAGCCCACAGAATCCACTCCAGAGCCCACTCAAGTTTACGAGTCCATTCCAGAGCTCGTTCCGGTCTGGGTGTTCACTCCTGGGCCTGCTCTGGTTCCTCCCGGGGTGGCGATTTCTGCTGCGGAGCCTCCCGGGGCAGCAGTGTCCGCTTCAGCTCCTCTCTGGGTGGTGGCGCCCACTCCTGAACTCTCAGTCCGCCCCGTTATGGCTAAAGAGACTGTTGAACTGTCTGCCTGCCCGGTTTTGGTCAAGGAGACTATAGCCGAGTTATCGGTCCATCCTGTTGCAGCCATTGAGGCAGTTATTAAACTCTTGGTGCTTCACTTTGTAGTCATGATGGTGTCATTTGGAGGTCTATTGGTCGTCTTAGTCCTGTTAAGGTGGTTATCAGCCTCACCTTTGCTGCCTGCTCTGCCGGCCCCGCCCTGGCCTCCTGCTCTGCTGGCCCCGCCCTGGCCTCCCGCTCTGCCATCTTTTCTAATCCATTTTCCACTACATGGACCTGGCCCACCATCCCTCCCCCTAATCCACCTCCATTCCACCTCCCACCTCAAACTTCTTGACTTTTCATGGAGCGTCTGGAAGCCGCTCTTTAGAGGGAGGGTAATGTCACAGTCAGTTGTTGGAGTGCCCAGTTTAGTCACCAGAGGGCACTCTCTTTGAGTTATTGTTTGGGTGTTCTGAACTGCGTTTCCCATCACCCTTTGCACTTATTATTGGTTCATTACTGCCACCTGATTATCATTGACTCATTAGCCTCGCCCTATAAATATCTTGTTCATTTTGTCTTTAGTTGCGTCAGTATTGCATTCTGTTCCTGTGTGTTATCGGTGTTTCCTGTTTTGCTCATATGGATGATGTTTTTTGTTGGGCTCTGAAAATAAAACTGCAAATGGATCTTTTTGTGTGAACATTCTGTGACACCAAAACCTTTACCAAATTTTGCACCATTCCGATGAAATAATAAACAAAACACAATTTTTCAGTCAAAAATGACCAAAGAGCACCAGAGGGTTAATAAACATGATATAATATAGAACTAGATTAAATCAGTATAAAAACACCATACGTTTGTGTATATTTCAGAGTAAGTCTGTCAGAACTCACTGAAAGAACCAAGACCAGAAGGGAGTACAAATCTGTCGAGGTCGATGTCCAATTCATTTTTCCATGATATAAACCAGAACAAAATCTGCTAATAAAATTTCAAGTCTCCCTCTGGATAAAGCGAAGGCTGAAGTTACCAGAAGGACAGCATCAATGTAGAACTCCTAATACCACACTACATGCATGGGATTGATCTCCTCTCCCAATCCCAGCAGGCCAATCTACATACACAGGATTATCCAGCAACTGCACCAAGTAAGAACCGACGAATAGTGCACGAATAATGGAAACGGCTAGACTAGTGTGTTATCAGTGAGGAAAGCCCTGTAAGCAGCTGGTGTTTACCTGTCTGTAGCGTCTCAGATGATGACTTAATCTTAGCATTCAGAATTCAAAAACATCAACAGCAATGTTTCTTCTGCATTTGTAATGTAATTTAACCAATAAATCACTTGACCTACAAGCATTTACAAAGAATCTTCCATTGTTCTTTATTCCATCTTTCATCCAGGGTTAATTTTTTTTTGGGTGGTATATCACTCAGCCCTAGAGATGTTTCCTTCCATTCATTCAATATCATTCAATATCATACAAATTCATTCAATATCATACATACACTTAAAGTTCAGTTATATTCCTGGAATTGTGATTTCATAAGCCTTTCTATTCCAGTTCAAAATTTCATAAAAATAAAGTGTCTTCAGAAAAAAAACAAAATCTTTTTACGACCAGCTCTGTTCCTAATAAGTGTTCGTGTTTCAACCATCAGTCAAGGATAATTTATATTCTGTACTATACGGAGTTTCATTCATCTGACGTGAATGCCAGTCTCTTACACAAAAGCCAGCGATGCAGACGACAAAATAGCTTGCCATTTTCTACAGCGATTTATTTAAAAGAAATATTACATGAAAGAAGCAAAAATACTCCCTGTACAGTGTATTCATTCTTTGCTATTATGACATTCAATAGGCCTTTGAGCTTTATGACTGAATCAATTAATAAGTCATCCCTTTATTTTCAAAAGGTTTGGCTTGAGAAATTGGGAGACATTTTAGACTATCACATCTATTATATTTTCAGCAAAATAGTTATTTAAACGCATGCCTTCATAGATTTCCCTTTAAGCTCAATGAAGCTTAATGAATCTATTGTAGCTGAAGGAAAGTATTTTTCATATCAGTGGCATGAGCTGGACCAGTGCACAGGATTGAAGTATTGCATACAGCAACAAAGATGGATCAAAAGAGAATAAATCAATAAGTCTTACAGTGATTTGCAGAGAGTTAATTAACACATCTAGCTCAGAAAGAAACTGAACTAATAATCAAAGAAAAGGGAAAATTGGTCATTTATGCTGCATGTTCATTATTTCCTAGCTTTGAGATATGAATGTGTCATCAAACACAGATCATCTTAAAATGGCTTGTTTATTCTGGCTGTGGCTTTATGGCACAGCGGGACCGAGGGACTCTATTGACCAACCACCGCCACATTATTACAACACTCACAGACCGAAGCCAGTCAGACTATAAACACATCAGTGCTCAAAACTTTATATCTTACAGCTGTGCGCAGACAGTAAAATAAAATCACAGAGCTTATACATGTGCAGCGTATGCAAAATGTACACTGGTCACCAAAAATTTGGAATAATATTACAATTTAAAATAGCTGTTTTATATTGGAATATATTTGATCAAAGCTGACTTTTCTGAATCATTACTCCAGACTTTAGCGTCACACGATCCTTCAGAAATCATTCTATGCTGTTTTGCTGCTCAATTATTAGTGGTGCTCAGTAATTAATAATGCTGCTTAAATTTTTTGTGAAAACCATGACACATTTTTTCAGGATTCTCTGATTAATAGAAAGTTGAAAAGAACAGCATTTTATTTATTTATATTTGTTTTTGTTGAAAATGTCTTTACTGTTACTTTTCATCAATGTCATGCATCCTTGTTGAATAAAAGTATAATTTTGATAATTACCCTAAGCTTTTGGATGGTAGTGTTTCACAGTTTCCATACACATATTAAGCAGCACGACTGTTTTCAACATTGATATAAATAATAAATGTTTCTTGAGCAGCAAATCAGCATGTTAGTGTGATTTCTAAAGGATCATGTGACGACTGCAGTAATGATGCTGAAAATTCAGCTTCATGTCGCAGAAATCAATTACATTTTAATACATATTCAAATCGAAAACAACTATTTTAAATTGTAATAATATTTCACAAAATTTCTTTATAAAATAAATGCAGCCTCGGTGAGCATTATTAGAAAAACTATATTCCAAACATTTGGCTGGCAGATATATTTTAAAAAATCACTACGAAACAGATTGTGAAGTTAAATGGCAGGTGGCATGATCATGAGAACTGCAGTTAGAAGCATAATAGTGGTTTACAAGAGCCAGAGAGCACAGAGGATAATGCAGCTTTTGGAAAACAAACAATCAACAATCTTAAAAGTTTGGCTCCGAGTCCCTCTGCTGTGAAAAATACTGCTGGACGAAAACAAGGAATGCCGGGCATGGCTGGACTTCTCTAAGTGCCCCATTATTCTCATGCAATGATTGCTGTTACATAACTTATAAGAGCTAATAATAGAGTTGCCTCTTTGTTTTCACTTTATGACCTGATATAGAAACAGCACTCAACCACACAAGCTTTATCACGGTTCGCCCCATTCTGTTGAGTTAATGCACTCAGGGGAGACGCACAGCGTTGAACATTTTCCAGAAGTTTACTTTTAACTGCAGAGATTTGAGAACACTTTGAGCAGTTTACTGTGAACTATCCTAATGTTCAGCACATTGATCCGCTCCTTGAATACTCATTCGTTTGCATTAGGGAATAAAACAGAACTTTTCACAAACCCGGGAGAAGTCTCCTTTGACTGGTAAGTATTAAAAGGGGCTTTGAGTATGTTGCATATATAGGGGGGTATATAGGCGAAAGCATGGCAAGCTGTGCGCCGTTTTACTTCAGCTGTTGCCTGTGTAAGAAGAAATGATATTTATATTGTAAGGTCATATTGTAAGCATCTATCTTAAGTGAGTGTGCAGTTGTTCTCCTCTTAACATAAGAAAGCATATAACACATGCAGGATTAAGTATGACACAACATGAGAATAAACAGCGTTGTGTCAAAGGGTAAGTTGTATCATTTGGTAATATGTGAACAATTGACATAAATGAGAAAAAACAACAATCATGTATAATACATATTTTCAGACATTGAATAAAATTCCTTTTGTGTTACCTGAAATGTAGAAATTAGCTTGACATTCAAAAAACATCTAAAGTGTCTATGATGGAAATGAATACTTTTAGGTACTTGTCAAGGATGCACTGATCAATAGTAACATTTAAAATGTTACAAAAGATTTCTGTTTCAAATAAATACTGTTCAATGGACTTTTCTACTCATCAAAGAATCCTGAAGATATGTCATGGTTTCCACATAATATTAAGCAGCACAAATGTTTTCAATAATTTCACCTTTTTTTTAAATTATTAATAATGTTTCTTGAGCAGCAAATCAGAATGATTTGATCCTAAGTATGATTTAGAAAAAAACTAAAAACTTTTATTCAGCAAGGATGCATTACATTGATCAAATGTGACAGTAAAAATGCCTCATTTTACCAAAAAAAAAAAAAAAAAAAACATACACAAAAATACATAAAACATATTATGCAGTAAAAACTCTTTTAATAAGAAGATCCATTAATAATAATTGAGCAGCAAATCATCATATTAGAATGATTTCTGAAGGATCATGTGACACTGAAGACTGCAGTAATGATGCTGAAAATCCACAAATAAATTGCATTTTACAATATATTAAAATAATAAAATAGTTATTTTAAATTGTAATAATATTCACAATATTACTATTTTACTGTAACCACTAACTTTTGAATAACAGTGTATGGCCATGTGAAAACACACACACATCTTATCCCTCCGTGTCCTGCAAGCGCGTGCTCATTAGGAGAGAAACACAAGCTTGTCTCATGGAAACAAGCAAACTACACAAATACCCACGCCTCTTCTAATGGTCAGATTCAATGCTGTCTTATCTGCCATAAAGTTACTGACAAGATCCAGTGGACATCCTGTAATTGAGCCTCTGCATAATAAATGTTCAGCCTTTATTAGAGAAAAGTAACTCCAATTAGAGAGCATCGACTCGAGCTAAACAGACTTTTCAGCTTAACTTGATATTGCTAAAAAGTTCATTAAACTAAACTTTTGCTTTTTCTGTAGCAAATGTGAGTGCATAACTCAGCCAGGGTATTGCCAATGTGCTCAGAGTGGTTGCTAATGTGCTGCCGTGCCGTTGCTAGGGTGTTCTGAGGTAAGTGAGTACATATTTGCACGAGGGGTTCTGAGAAATGTTACAAAACACCAATTTCAAATGAATAAAAAGAAACGAGAACAAATTAATAAATTGAAATAAATGACTTACAAAGCCTTTGGAAAGAGACGGAAAGGTGGAGATGCTCGTTGAGGAGCGAGATGCTGATAGTTCAGTGCATATGGCAGTACCATTCAAAGAGCTATGACAACCATGATGCTTATAGCTCTGTAAATGGCGCTGCTATCTGCACCACACAAGATCTTCCTGACCCTCTTCCTGTGGGTCTTTGCTGTGTCTCAGCCATGCAATAAAAAACACAAATCACATACGGTACGGCGCGACTGCATTGGCTTTTAAGAGTTCATTCCTTAAAACTGGACTATTTCCAGCTGAGGGGGTGGAAATGAAAATGTGTGCTGGCAGACGGGGTTATGAGTATCAAAATCCACACTTTAATCCAGCTGTTTACGGACGCAAAACGCACCATCATTTTCCCGAGTGGAATAATATTCCTGCCTGAAGCCACTCTCAGTCAGCTTGTAATAAAATAAATGAAACATTAAATAATCAAATAATTTCAGCACTCTTACCACCGTATATATATTTTATTAGGCAAATCCAATTAAACCACCGAATACCACCCACTGTTGAAAGTCATTGGGGCACAACAGTGAAATAATTTTCCTTGTTCAAACAAGAGCGACATGTTTCAAGATGTGTTTAACCAGGCTTGCTCATACGAGTGAATCTCATGTAACACGTCAAAGCACAAACGAGACCAAGTCATTTGTGCTTATTCAAATATATAAAATAATGTAATACTAATACAATCATATAATATATTAATGCTATCTAATAAAATCAGTTCATAATAACAGTATCTAATGATTAACTAATATCTGGCTAATATCTAATAATATATATACTGATAAATAAATAATATATATATATATATATATATATATATATATATATATATATATATACTGTTTTTAGTGTTTATTAATAAAAGTAAAAATAGGGGGATATTTGTTGGGAAAATGTCAAATGGGACGTCAGTTATAAATGATGGCTCCCTAAAAAAAAGGTCAAAGGTCAGATGAAGAAAACTAATTTTGGAAAATGATTTTACTCTTAAATATGTAAAATACAAAGTCAATTATTTTTGAGGGTTAATAAAAGGGGGATATTTGTTGGGAAAATGTGCTTGATTGGTGTGATAACAAATGTGCTTAATTATCATGGAAATAATATGATAATGTTTGTGTGTGTGTGTGTGTGTGTGTGTGTATATTAACTGTAATCATTCTTTTTTGCACACTACACATAATTAGTATAATAAAAATGTGATTCATTGTCAAAACGCAAAATAATTTTATTAACGCAAAATATAATTTCCTATTTTTTGGAAAATAAAAAAGGAACAAACAGACTAGATGTCTCAAATATGTCACAAAAGAAGCTGCAAAACAGTGTAATTGCAATAATTGGATGTGTTTTGATCACTGGCTCAGATCCACGTTCTCTCAAAGAAACATGAAGTGCTGCCTACACTTAATTACTACAGCACTCGATACAAGCCACAGCTCTTCTACAGTCAAGAGATGAAACAAATCATCTTCAGAAACACGTTTTGAGGGCTCCGGGTCAAAGTGGATGAGTCAAATTCAATTTACTAGTGTTTTGATATATAAAATGTACATAAAATTGTACATGTCTACATAAAAGTGATTTTATATAAATAAAAAACACATTCAGTGCAAGTTTAATGCATCAAATAACATTTTTGAAAATAAAATGTCAAAATATGAATGAAATGAAACATCATACTCATTCTGACATGTACTTATATAATAGTGATCATCAAGATTTAAAATGACAAAAAAGTCATTTTATGATTATTCTTCTAAATATGCCTGACAAGATTTTTTTTTATGAACTATTGATACACTGAATTACATTTTAGTGGGTGTCTTCTGTAAAAAAAAAAAAAAAAAAAAAGTATAACAGTCATTATGTTTTTCTCAGAAGAAATCAAATTAAACAGAACACAAAAAATAAAGATGTACTAAACTATTTTTGATTCAAGCATCAAAACAATAATAGTATATTCAAAGCATCACTACTCCAGTCTCCAGTGTCACATGATTCTTCAAAAATTATTCTAATATGCTGATTTGCTGCTTATTATTATTATTATTAACATTAAAAATGATTGTGCTGCTTAATAACTTCATGGAAATGCAATTGTATTCAGAACAGTGAGGTAGAAAGCAGCATGTTATTAAAAGGCAGGATCAGGGCCTTTAAAATCAGAACCAGATCAGTGAGAGAAAGAGATGTGGCAAATCTTGCACGGTCAGTCCCAGCCGGCTAACCTCACGCCCCCGACACATCTGTCCTCAAACGATGCAGTACTGCATGTCCACATCGGCTCTAATAACACATGCAAAACATCCTATTAGACGCACTGGTCTCTGGGCTCTGGTTTAGCTCCTTTGTCTTCAGTAGCCTGGGCCGCTTGGCCATTGATTTGCTATAATAACAGTCAAATTATCAGAAGCTCAAGGCTCTGAGCGTTTCATAGCTCTGGATACATCAGCCCAGACAATTAGAAGAATATTGATGTGTGTTGCGGGTTCACCGGCGGCCCTGCTCAATGCTCCTCTGAGCGTGTCACGTTGAACAAAGTCAGTTCCGCCGGCACAGGGAGGAAATCATTCACTCTCAATGCTGAATAATAATGTGTTATGCTAACTCAGACCCAGCTGCACCTGACTTCCTGATTAAAAGCCGTCTTCTCAATTTATTGCACCTATTGATCTTTAGAAAGTTGTGAACTGAGAAGAAAGCCTCAAAACTTTCTGAGGTGATGAGGCATCAACACGGCATGTAAACAGGAGAGAAACTGCAATTATTGGCAAAGGATAATTTAGCGAAACCTGCGTGAGAGGAGAGCGACTCTGCGAGCGTGCACATACTCATTAGGAGGAAAGCGGGAGTCTGTCTCGTGGAAACAAGCAAGACACCTCAATCATAATGCTCAGATCTGTTTTTAACGCTTTCATATAGAGGTGGGCGATATGAGCAAATTCTTTTATTATCATGTACGAGTCATTTTAAATCACGACAGGCTATAGATTATGATATAGGCATTTTTGGTACAAAGTAGTTTGGTTTACAATTAGTTAACGAATTAGGTATTATGAATTAAATTAATTATTTGTAACTATTTTAACAGCATATTAGTATTATTTTAGGTTTAAGTTCATTAATAAACACATTTAACAAATACAATAAATATACATTATGTAAATATTGTTTATTGTTAATATAAAAAAGGGAATAAAACATATTACAACTAAATATGTAAAATACCACTCAAAAGTTTGGGGGCAGTAAGATTTTTAGATGTTTTTGAAAGTTCCTTATTTAAAATGATCACAACTATACTGTAAAAACAGTAAAATTGTGAAATATTATTGTCGTTTAACATAATATGTTTTAAAATGTAATTAATTTCTGTGATGGAAAGCTGGATTTTCAGCATCATTACTCTAGTCTTCAGTGTCACACGATCCTTCAGAAATCCTTCTAATGTTGAAATATTTTTGATTATTATCAGTGTTGTGCTGCTTCATATATGCCGAATAGAAGTATTTTTATTCAATTTCAAATAATAATAAAATATATCAATAAATAAATCTAACCCGAAACATTTAAACAGTAGTCTACATGTAGAAATAATCAATAATTAATCAATACATTAATTAAAGTTAACAAACTGAACCCTATTGTTAAGAAATTTTATTAAAATGGAAATATTTAGCAAAAAAATGTGTCAATTAAATATTTACAAATGAATAGCATTCCATCTCGTTTGAACATGGTGTATGCAAAACAAAATATGATTACTCAGAATAAACAAATAAATGAAGTCTGGCATTGAAACCAGATAACTAACATAAAACGGACAGTGCTAACTCCAAAATATGATCATCTAATGTAACCACACATCATCATTTTACAGTAATGCAGGCAGAAGTGATGTGGTTTCTTCATCACTCTCATGTGTAAATAACATGAGACAGACATACTGAAAGCAGTGCACTTACAGCACATTTACTGAGCTATAAACATGCTTCGAAAAATACACCCGTGCTCACTCGGTTCACAATCTATTGAGGTGTTATACTCAAATCCCTAACCGTCAGCGTCAAGAATATTAAAAGTGATGTTTACCTTTAGATTTTTTTTTTTTTAAATGGACATATTATTTCAACCTTGTGAATGCACCATAAAGAACATAATAATTGGGCTGCATGATTAGCGACTGTGATCCACATGAATAAGACTACTGAATGAACCACCATTCAAAGCAACAATGATAAACAAAAAAGCAGAATAATGAAAGTGCCATTATTTTCCAGGCTCACTAAAGCATGAAGAAGTACTTAATGTAGAATGCATCTGCATATACAAACACACAGTTAAAGGACACGCACAAAAACAGACACATGCATTGCAAACCATTAAGCATTTTAAATGTAGAGTAAAATCAGGTGCTGAAAGCAACCCTGAAGTGATGAGAAAAGTAAAGAGTGTGTGTGTGAGTGTGACAAGGACTCACTTGAAAACTCCCCACACAGCACTAGACAGGAACAGGCCTAGTGTTGCAGAACCAGAGGAGCAGTTTGGAGGCAGAGGAGCAGCCGCTGGAGCAGAGGAGGACAGGGACAGCAGAGGGCAGCACACAGAGAGGAAGAACAGGAGGAAGAGGAGGGGAGAAGAGGACAAGCAGGTTATTTCAGTCCGGACTGATTTATTGCATACTTTCAAACAACAACAAACACTGTACGAGAGAGGATTAGAAATGTAAATGGAAGGTTGAAGGACCTTATATAGGCCATATAGACACAAATGCTTGTATGCATTTACATTCAACAGTTTGATTTCGAAATTGAGTCAGAATTTGAACATTCTATCAAAGTAAGTCTAAAAATCACTCAGTAATCTAACCACACAGGATTAGTCTACACAACTAATCTAGTTCACACAGGATACATTCTTGCATCAGTCTGCACAGTTTCTTTATGCTTTTTCAACATATATTGCCATGGGTTGTATATTTTTGAGATACAGTTCAAACAGTCCTGGACTGTTCTTAATCTCAAAACCCCTGTGTTTTTGTCTCTTCCACTGCACCCTGTCTATATATTTTCAAATGTGTTATGTGTCAATGGTCACTAAATAACAACAAGCTGAAGGTCTGTGCTCAGTTGGGTTTGTGGTCACTGGTCAGTATTTTTTTTTTAAAGAAAATGATTTTGATCAGCAATAAACTGATCAAAAGTAGCAGTAAAGACTTGTACAATGTTACAAAAGATTTCTATTTCAAATAAATGTTGTTGTTTTTTTTGAACATTCCATATTCATCAAAGAATCCTGAAGAAAAAGAAACATATTAAGCAGCAAAGCTGTTTTCAAATCAGCATATTAGAATGATTTCTGAAGGATCATGTGACACTGAGGACTGATGCTGAAAATTCAGAAATTTTTTGATCAAATAAATGCAGCCATGGTGAGCAAAAGAGATTG
Source organism: Barbus barbus (assembly GCF_936440315.1). Lineage (NCBI taxonomy): Eukaryota > Metazoa > Chordata > Actinopteri > Cypriniformes > Cyprinidae > Barbus > Barbus barbus. The sequence goes on along the minus strand of NC_136761.1, from coordinate 25,858,271 downwards.
TTAAAAACAAAAAACAACCTTTAAATGGTAGCATAGCTTGAGTGCTCTAGAGTACGTTACAATGTAAATACTGGTAGTGGGTTAGAACTTTAAAAACTCCTAACCCAAAATGTGTACAATACAAGTATGAGCTTTCCAAATTAGAGACAGATAGTTACTCAAAAAAAATCATTCATTGGATGAACTCAATTTAATTGAAGGCAGGATTTCCATCCAATAAATATGTGTAGCCCCAACTCAATTTGATCAAATATAGTTAAATTAAATTGATACATTGATGAAGTGATTTTTTTATGCATGTTGAACTCAAATGGAAAATAAATTAGCAGACAGACACCTATCAACACTCAAAAAAAAGAAAAAAATGATTTGTTGGGTTTATTTAACTTTAGGCATTAGCCAACTTGTTCGGCATAGCATAAGATGGTATTGTTATGTCTATGGAATACCCATAGTGGTTTTTTGATTATTAAAACAACTTTGTTTTTAGCAGGTCCTCAACCCAAGCACATGCTCTACACTTTACCGCAATGGTAACCCCCCAAAACGTACCAGAAACTCGTTTAAATACAAACATAAAAGAGCATTAAACATGAACAAGTCTCCCAACTGTATCATCTAAATAAAAAATGCCTAAAATAACATTTTAGTTCAAGATTTACTCTCCTTATCCAGCCCTGTGCAAAGCATGATGGGAAGGGGAAATCCACTTCGTAGTTACACAAGTAAAATTATTTATGATCTCTCAAAATAAAAATACTGAGTTGATCCAAAACGCAACTGTTTCAAGTCAGTTTAACACAATGCAATTGTATAAATGGGAAATCTAACATAATGGTGTTAAATGAAAATGATGAGAGAACAGTGTTGGAGAAGCATTTTTTTGAGTGTTGACAAAACAGAGCAGAAAGAGAGAGAAATATGTTATAGTTTCACTGTAACAAAATGCATGTTATTCCTAATGTAATGCTGTATTGTAAGTTTATTAGCTGAGAAAGTCTAAGGTTACTGTAAGAAATTAAAAAATAGGAAAGAAACAACCAACCAAAACCACATGTCAGTTGGGCATGACAATGAACAAATTGGGACGACTTTGATACGTCACCACATGAAAACAACTCTGTGAGATCAACGCTGGGATTTTTTTTTCAATGTACACAATGAATTTGAGTCTCAATAAGAGATGATTTTAACCCACTTTATGCAAAGTGAACACCTCTAAATGAATGACAACTTGAAAACTCATGAGTCTCCAGGTTGACAGATTGCCGCGGCTTTTATGTACCATGTAAACAGCTCTTTTCCTGGTTTTAAGTAGGTGACACTTAAAATACACAGTATCTATGGTTCCTCGTTTGTTGGCTTCGTAATAGGCTCATAACATAAATTACTCAAACACAGATGCTCGCAGTGGACCTGAGAACCATTGCATGACTCACTGAGCCGCCTCTCATAAAGGTTACGGATCAACATTCACTTTCCAAGCTGGAGATAAGGAAGCCATTTATATATGTGTGCGTTAAAGCAAACAGTGCTGATGCCGAGACTCACAGACCTCTGTAATGAAATCCTAACCCCTGTCCTGCCATCAATAAATTCAAGTGCAAATCAACTATCCCTGCAGAAACCTTAAGTCAGGCGTAATAAAAAAGTGGGCAGACGCACACCGCCAGTGTGAGTATGAGAACTGTGAAGGTGCCTTGGGTGAATCTCTCCATCTCAGACGTCACTTCTTCAGTCAAACTCCACTTTACTGTCTTTACACTGTATGGTACAAGTGATAGAAATGATGTAAGATAAACATTACATATTGTATATAAATATTGTATTAATCACCCAATTTCAATAAAAACACTGCATATTAAGAATCTATATAAATATTCATTTTATTTATGGGAGAATCTTACAAAACCAGTCAAAAGCATGTCTTCACCTCAAAACTCTATGAAGGAAATAAGTTATTAATTTAGAGATTATATTTTACCTGTAAATAAAGCCTATATTTAGAATTATTTTATGCATTGTGATGTCGTTTTCATGACAATTAAGCACACTTCCCTCATATTTTCATTAAAGTAATGTGCAAAAAAATTATCATTATTAGTATTATTATTTAAATAGTTAAGCAGCCCATACATCACAATAGTATTCGTTCTACACTTTTTTTAAAATTATTAATTTAATTATTGTATACAATAAAAATAACATTATAATTTGTTGTACTTTTACATTTTTTTATTCTTAATTTAATTCTTGTAAATAGCATTTTAATATTTGTTGTACTCTTTTTATTTTGTATTCTTAATTTCATTATTCATTAATATAATATATATTTTATTATATTCTTTATTCTTAAATTAATTATCGTATACAATAAAAAAAATGCATCACAAGACATCACTGAAACATTACTGAGAATAATTAAACAATAATGGGAACAAAACCTCAGTAGGAAAATACTGGAACTAATTATGGTAATGAGAATTTGATGGGAATTGGGCTTAATTGTGATGCAAATAAAGTCACAATGCAAAAAAATGGCATAATTAATTTCTTTCTTGTTTGTCTTTTTGGATGAATTGTGACCACGGTCAAGGTCTTTTCCTAAATCAAATTAATTTATAAATCAGGATCTATACAAATATTTATCACATTTCAGACAAACCTAACCAATGACTTAATCATTCCCTATAAAAGTCATAGGAGTGTGTGGTGAAGTGTGTGTACAGTTAATCTCAATTCTTGCTAGCGTAAGCACACTGACAGCACCAATCAGAATAAAACTCGCTAAAATTACAGATATTGTTTCCTTCTCAGTGGGCATTTTGTTTGATCTGCCTGTCAGTCCTTGTTTCATTTCGAGGAAGTTTATTTTCGAAAAGCAAAGCACTGGAGGCGCGCTGCTCGCCTGCATAAGAGCTGACATATGTGTACTGTTGTTTCAGTCTGAGGTTTGTTGAAGAAAACATCCTGTCCCGAGTGAGATACTGTTAAGAGATCGTTCATGCAAGATAACATATGCTTATCATCAAAATCCAGAGCCAAGAGCGGGAAAGTCCTTCATCAAGTGCAAAACCGATACGATGGCCTGAAGATAAGCCCATAGACGCCACCCTCTGTGACTTCTACTGTATGACATGGATTAAGATTTTATTCTTGTCTTTAGTCATAATCAGTTAAGGGCTGTTCACCCCTAGCATAAAACCTAAAACAATAAACTTTTAATTATTGTTAAAATTCTGAGTATAGACAAGTCCACACTACAATCACAATGATAACAACACAGAAGAACGAATTGCTAGAATCACTTTCAGAGCGATTTTTTTTTTCAACCACTGACTGGCATTCAGATCCACCTGACTTTATAGAAATAGTGCACCGAAAAAATGAAAATGTGCTGAAAATTTAGTCATTCTCAAGCCAACGGAGATGTAGATGAGTTTCTTCATCAGATTTGGAGAAATGTAGCATTGCATCACTTGCTCACCAATGAATGCTCTGCAGTGAATGGGTGCCGTCAGAATGAGAGTCCAAACAGCTGATAAAAACATCACAATAATCCACAAGTAATCTATACCACTCCAGTCCATCAATTAATGTCTTAAATTAAAAGTTGCATTTTTGTTCAGAAACAAATCCATCATCAAGGTGTTTTGACTTTAAACCATTGCTTTTGGCTCCATTATGAGTCCATAATCTATAATATTGTTTCATCCTGTGAAAAAGTAATCTTGTCTGAATCAGAAGACAAATATGCACAGATCAAACACTGTTTATAAGACAAACAGTTGTAAAGAAATATGGTGTTTAATTCTGATGTGAGACGATAACAGTAGATGGACTTTTTCACTAGAAGAAGCATTATTATGGATTATGGACTCGTATTTTGGCCAGAAGCAGCAGTTTAAAGTTAAAACGTCTTAATGATGGATTTGTTTCTTACAAACACACAGCTTTTTGCTTCACAAGACATTAACTAATGGACTGGAGTGGATTATTGTGATGTTTTTATCAGCTGTTTGGACTCTCATTCTGACGGCACCCATTCACTGCAGAGCATCCATTGGTGAGCAAGTGACGGAATTTTCCACAAATATGTTCTGATGAAGAAACAAACTCACTATCTTTTATGGCCTGATGGTAAGGAAACTCTCAGCGAATTGTCATTTTTGGGTGAACTATTCCTTTAAAGAGCTTGATCATTTTAAGTGGCAGACAACAAAACTACAGTGTACACTTGTAATAATAAACAGATTATCATCTGTTGGTATGGAATCTAATATAGTTATCTTCACAGTTATTATTCTTGGTGTGAACAAGCCTTTACGTAATCCACAATCAAAAACATCTTTAACAATTTCCCTTCATAAAATCCACGGCTCGTACCTCAATATTAATGTTAAAAAATTTACAGGCAAGCTGGGTTGTTTTATAGGAGTTGCAGACAAGAATTATAACTTTAAAATATGAGGCATGAGTTTGAACTGGCATCAGTTTGAGCGTAATGCTCAATTAGACCGAGTTTTGAGTTTGCTTCTGTACGGCTGATGACGTGCACAAAAGCCGGCTGTCATCGCATTGTCTGCGTGTTGTGCTGAGAAACACACGTCAATCACTGCAGACAGGACTCGCTCGTGCAGACATGTAATCTGTCTCTCACTGAAACGCATATATCACTGCAGCTCAGGCGCAGCTAACGCGTAAAACTGCTGTTGGTTTTAGTAGCGCCACCCAGGTGTTATATAGCTAACATTTGCTTTGCACGCACACAAACCCAAACCTATGAGCTGCCTTGCTGTCTTACATTTGAAGTGCTCCTCACCTGAAGTGCGTGGAAGATTCAACTCACAACTGCTGCCAATTGAGCTTTACATTAGCATAATGCTAGGCTAGCAACACTACAATTACAGCGTTTGCCTATAATGATGATGTCTAGGTAGGAAGAGCACTAGGTTTTAGTGTACAAGTGATACTTCTATTAAATTCAATGCATCGTAAGCTTGTAGTATTTATCTTTGCAGTTTATAAGACTGCTCTAGTTTTGTCATCTAGATGTGGTGTCAGCGTGAGGATAGGACTAATCTTTCAGAAGAAGACAGCTTTAAACTGAAATGTGCTGACTGCTTTATAGTGATGTGCCCTCAGACGTCTGAAGGATTGATATCTCAAGTGAACAGCAGCAGACTGTGCTGAGGCTCGTGTGTAATATGTAGGTTTCATGCCTCCCCAGACCTCATTATAGATCCAGCCCAATGCCCTCATCTCTCACAAACCACTAATGTGCTGAGTGCATAATGTGTTTATAGGTCAATGACAAATAAGGATGTCCAGGACACTGGCAAGGTGAAATCCTTTAGAAATCGGTTTAAGAGCATGCATGTACCAAGTTATTAGGAATTACATATTTGTTTTCATGATGGTTTCATGTATATTAATTGACCACCTAGTAAAAATTTATAAAATATTATTTCCATGTATCTTCAATATTCTTGTACACCATATTCTATTAATCCTAATGATTAATATATATATATATATATATATATAATTTATTAGATATTAATGATTAATTTTCTTACCTTAAAAATATCTAATGTCAGACAAAAATATGATCATTAAAAAACATTTAATATTTAGGAGGGGAAAAGTTGCTTTAAATAAATCAATTAATAATAATAATAACAATAAAATATCAAGACAAGCTATTTGTGACCCTGGACCACAAAACAAGTCTTAAGTGTCAATTTTTCGAAATTGAGATTTATACATCATTTGAAAGCTGAATTAATAAGCTTTCCATTGATGTATGGTTTGTTATGTTATGATTGAACAATATCTGGCTGAGTTGCAACTATTTGAATATCTGGAAGCTGAGGGTGTAAAAAATCGAAATATTGAGAACATCGCCTTTAAAGTCGTCCAAATGAAGTTCTTAGCAATGCATATTACTAATCAAAAATTAAGTTTTGATATATTTACAGTAAGAAATTTACAAAATATTTTCATGGAACATGATCTTTACTTAATATCCTAATGATTTTTGGCATAAAAGAAAAATCGATTATTCTGACCCATACAATGTATTTTTGGCTATTGCTACAAATATACCCCAGCGACTTAAGACTGGTTTTGTGGTTCAGGTTCACATTTATGCCTATTTATTAATCTTTGTTTTCAGGAATTTCAGCCTTTTGTGAATTTTTTTTATTTTTTATTTTTATTATTAATTCATTTATTTAGTTTTACAAAAACATACAAGTTACACAACTTACAGATTTCAACACCACCAAAATGACCTCTAATTCAGAAACTGAATGTTCATCATAAAAGATGACTGTATTCAACTGCTTGTGTGAATTGAATTTTTTCTGCATTTTTGAACAATCCAGACAAATACAAAATGAGCGTCACATCAATAGCCCCTTTCACACAGTAATACCAGTAAATTGCCGTAAAATTACCGGAACGACTTTACCGGTAAATTAAAAAATGCACTGTTCACACATTTCGTCTTTTTTCCGGGAAAAGCACTATTCACACATTACAAAATACTGGTAAATTGTGTGACATCATTAACCTCCAATGGCTGAGCTTGTATTTGTAAACATGGAGGGGTGTATGCCGTCAGTCTTTTTGTTGATGGTTTCATTTTTGTTTCAAACTTTTGCATTCATGCAGCTGCTTTTGTCCCAGAGACATCGTAATAGACGACTACAAACCAGTGCTTAATTTGAAAATTTCGAGGTCCCGGAACAAATTGGGGTGATGGATCCGGCATGTGATTAGAGGAGGGAGAGGTAACGGAGCATTCAGCCGATCACATTGGTGGGCAGCTTAAGTGATTAACAGCGTGCATCAGTTGCTTGAAAACAGTAATTTCCAGGCCTGGGGGAAAAAATACTAAAAAATAATGACATTTTATTTCTAATTTATTTATAATTAATCATGTCCAGAATTTTGTGGGGGATTGTGTGTATATTACATAGTTTTACTCATCCCCGCAGTTTTCAAGTTTATAATGAGGGGAATTCTTGCAAACATTTATTCAAGATAGCAAGTAGGCAATATGAGTAAATAAATCCACACAAACTCAGATTAAATCAGTCATTTGAAAACAGGGTGAGTGATTCAGCTGGACGCGTCTTCTCTCTTTCACTCTATCAAAGCGGCTTCACATCAGCTCATCTCGTCTGCAACGAGCTGCTGCACACCGATCCAAGACTTTCGCTCGCATTTCGGGACAGTTGACAAAATTGTAACTTGCTTAATCGGGTCATTGTTGCATCATCACAAAAATGTATAATTTGCACGTCTTTTTAAGCCAATCAGTACTTGCACGCTCCAGAGGCTGTTTCAAGGCTGCACGCTCACAGTCACATCCAAAGCCGCCTAGCGTGTATCATATTGACTTGTTTTACATAGTTTGTTGTTGAACTTAAGTAGCCAAATACACACAAAATTACGCAAAAATGGCCATCCTGGTGAGTATCCAGGTTTTTTCTTAAGTAAATGTGAACAGTTGAAAAAAAAAAAAACGAAAAAAAACCTGTTATGTTTACACAAATGCAGAGGTCTGTGCGACGGACATGGGCGGACACATGGGAAAGTGTGGAGTGAATGCGTCATCTGTGTCAGAAGGTTATGATTGGCCCTGGAGTAGAGTCTTACGTCAGCGCGTTCACACACAGCAAAATTCCGTCAATTCCGTCAAACTTCTCATACCGGTAAATTGTCGGAACGAATTTACCGGTATTTTTGAAAAGGTCCTGTTCACGCATGATCTCTTTACGGCAATTTACAGGTAATTTTCCGGAAAAGTCTGTATGTGTGAAAGGGCTAACTGACTCATATATAATAGCTCTGCTTGTTTATTTTAGGAGTAGATTTTGACGCACACTGTCAGAAATGATTGGCCTTCCTCATTAAGCCAACCATAATTTCACAAATAAATCTTAATGGAGGTGATTTATGGCAGGCTGTTAGAGCCAGAGACCTCAGCCCAACACAAACAGCCTCTCTCAGAGCAGCAGACATTACATGAACTTCTCTGCCAGGCCTTCATAAGATCATCCTCACAAAACCGCAATATGTTTTGAAGACCTATGTGCCATTGTCCCGAGAGAGTCATACTCAAAGAACAATTATGAATCCACTAGATCAAGTACAGTGCTGATGTTAGTTCAGGACCCTGGAGCGTTTCAAAACACTCATGACTCTGCATTTCTCCTATAGCAAGTGCTAACTCAGTGAATATTTCTGCTTTCCATGTGCTTCACCAGTTAAATGGCAGAATCAAATTTAAGGTGAATAACACCAGAGAAAAAAGTTTTGTTGAAAACTTTCAAATCTGAGATGCTTTCAGTGAATTTCTGAACTGTGTGTTTGAGGTCCTTTAAATGAAAAAATAATAGAAAATAATGATTTTATATATCATATATATAGACAGTATCACATTCAGACAATGCACAATATCTACACTTTGTATTTGACAATGTTGAACTAGGATTTACAAATTATAAGCTATTGATCCATGACTGCCCAGGACAAGCAATAAACTGATAAGAAACAGTGGCGTCATGCATGTGATCATTAATGCCTGACCTACATCGCTACTGAGAATTCATTAAAGTAATGCAGCTGATGCCCATTATTAACCACACCACAAAACAAATTAGAGCCTTAATGTATGCATTCATACAGTATATATAATAGATGTAGATTTTATCGGTCTAGTATGCTTGAAGGATATTCAGTGCCATCAGATTGTAATCCATAATAATGTGAGATGCCTGTTGTGGATCTTTGCGTAATGGCAGAATTAAGAGTTTAAGACAGTGTGAAACAAAATATTGAGACAATTTTAAACAACCTACCCTAAGGGGACGGGATCTAGGGAGCTGGAGTCAGTGCACTGGTGCATTACTCTTACTGCACCAATATTTGAGACCATGACAAATAAGGATGTTTGAGATGATGAAAATAAAAAGTCTAGTTTAAATTACATTTGTCAAGTTGGAAATATACTCTTTGTATTCATGCTATTTTTATTTTCATAAAAAAAATGTTTTACAAATTTTTAAGACCAAAAATTACATTTTCCACACAAGTGTCAAGTAAATAATATTTTGTTTCATGCTCCCTTAAATGTACAAATCCTGCCATAATGGATATATAATATTTTTTTTATTCCTAAATATCAAAGTTTTCTTGAGGCTATAAAATTCGATTTTTTATTTTCGATTTGATTATAAAATTTGATTTTAACAATAAAAACGTCAAATAATTTTGATTCAGTCATGATGGTTATAACATAAAGAGTTTAATGTGGCAAACATAAGTTTTTTATACAAATAATAATAAAAATAATAGTTGTTTGAATCTAACAACAACAATAATTATTATTATTATTGTTGTTGTTATTATTTAATAATAACAAATTCTAAGAAAAGTACTTAAAAGTACTTCAACCACTAATTTCAAAATTTTTTAATTTCACATTTACATAGTTGTGATCTCTGGGCCAGTTACCACAGCTAATTTTTTTGTTGAGGATAAAAATATAAAAATAAATTTTAAATGCTAAATTAAAACTTGCTGATTTGAAGAGGTACGAGAGGTGTTTTCCAGTCACATTCTGCATTATTTTCAATGCATTTTTGATTAAACAAACAGAACAAGGCATTACATCTTACATTTACCTTACAGTGCTGACCTTTAACAGCAATCATTTTTAGGCAAGACTTAAATCCATGTTTGATGGGCTAATTTAAACCACTAAGACACTGAGACAGAACCCAGAGGAGCCTTCGATACCCAGATGAGTTGAACATCTCCATGTTGAGCTGCGGGTGAATTACTGAATAATTAAGAGGGAAGACAGCAGTCCTGTGTTTAGATGTGTGTGTGTGTGTGTGTGTCGTCTGTGTTAATCTGCTTGGATCTCTAAACTCAATCGCCTGTCCCACAGCTCCGGCCTCCAGCGTCTCCGGCAGAGCCCCGGCTCTCCAAAGCAGCTGCCCCTGAGATCCCAGCATACTTCACTCCAATGTTTATCAGCCAGATTAACATGTTGACAGCCCCACCATTTGGAAACAGTTCCACGATTTATGTCCCGGGCAGGTTTCCAAAGGGCTGTGAAAAACAAAGAGCGGTAGGACAAACTGGAGAGCCTTTACGGTCATTTGCACAGCCAGATCTGGACCCGTTTTTAGCGGGACATGTTTAGACAACAACTTCTGTGGTGGAGAGGCCTTTGAAGACGTTCAAGCATCTGCAGGTTCCTTGTTCAAGCCGGGTGAACAGCCAGTGTCTCTGATCCTGTGTGTTTGTATACTGGTGGACTATGATATCTTGTCGTTTTAACATGATAGTGAACAGTTTATGCAGAGAAGCGTTACTGCTATCTGTATTAGCCAAATATGAAAAAAAAGTGCTGTGTCAATGCGGTTGATTTGACATTAGATGAACTACTTGCTTGTTTAGTTAAAGATGCATTAATGATTTTCGGTTTATGATGATAAAAGATAATGTTTGTACTCAGGGGAACAATACGAGCTGTTAAGTTCACACGTCTCATAGCGGAGCAGCAGTCTCCTACAGTTTAAGCAAACATCCTGTTTGCATTGTTAGCAGCTGATGAAGCAACTGAAACAGCTGCTTTTACATGAAGATGGATTTGATTAACAAGTAATCCAAAGATATGGCTAAAACCGTCTTTTTGATTCATATTTAGTCTGATGAAAGCAATATGAATATGAAAGAAATATGTGCATCATTTCAATTATATTTCTCACTTTTTTAAAGTTTGGGATCAGTAAGATTTCTATTAAGATTCAGCCCTGAGAGGCTGCATTTATTTCATAAAAATACAGTTTTCTATTTTAATATACTTTGAAATATAATTTATTCTTTTGATGCAAAGCTGAATTTTCAGCATCATTACTCCAGTCTTCAGTGTCACATGATCCTTCAGAAATCATACTAATATGCTGATTTATAATCAATGTTGGAAACAGTTGTGCTGCTTAATTTTATAAATTTTTTTAAATCTTGTAATACTTATTTTTAGGAATCTTTGATAAATAAAAAGTTAAAAAGAACTGCGTTTATTCAAAATAGAAATCTTTTGTAGCAAAAGTTTGGGGTCAGTGTGTTTTGTTTTGTTTTTCTTTTTTGAAAATAATTACTACTTTTATTCAGCAAGGACGTGTTAAAAAGTGATAGTAAAGATATGTATTGTAAGAAAATATTTTGAATAAATGTGATTATTTTTTAACATATTCATCAAAGAATCCAGAAAAAGTATTTAAAATTGTAATGATATTTCACATAATGTTTTCATTATTTTAAATTATAATAATATTTCACAATATTACTGTATATTTGATCAAATAAATGCAGCCTTGGTGAGCACAAGAGACTTATTTAAAAAATCTTACAGATCCCAAACTATTGAATGCTAGTGCATGTATTTATTTAAGTGTAAAACTTTAGAAAAAAGTACTTGCATCCTTAATTTATTGAGACTGAGAATGTAAAAAAATGACATGGAGAAACAAAATAGCAGTAAATTGCGACATGACGACTGTGGCATGTGACATGCCACTCAGTAATTGCTGTTCCTCTAAGACTCACACTGTTGACAGCGCAGTGTGTCTCATTCCCATGAATCATTTGGTCTGAGTGCTCATGGAGAGACCTGGAGCAGAAAGGACACTGGACACTGTCAAAACACATTATTATGACCATGTCAAACTAAGGTGTCACAGATGAGGGAAATGGCAAGTTACTTTTCTGGACATACATACTGTGTGGGCGAATTTCACAAAGAAATGGTCAGGTCATACTTTGCCTCAAAATCAAAATAAAAAAAAAAAATTCAAAGAGATTCTTCAAAATGAAAATTAAGGCTGTTTTAGGACTATTGAGATTATTTGCATTGTGACATTATTTACATGACATTTCTCCTCCAGATCATTCTCATCAGGAGAATTTAAAAGATTTGAGAGGAGAAAATAATTATAAATTGTTTTTTTTAAATTCAATACAGCAAATAATACTGTGATGTACACTATTATTCAAAAGTTTAGGGTCAGTAAATTTCATTTATATTTTAAAAATATTTATTTATTTTAAAGAAATTAATACTTTTATTCAGTAAGGATGCATGAAAAATGCTGATCCTAAGTGTACAGTGAGATGGCCAAATACAAAGACATTGTCTAAATGAAGTTAATCCATTGATGTTTCCATGGAAACAGAATCCACAGATCTCTTTTGAGAAAGCGATTTAAAAGACTTTTAACATATGATTAGAATGACAAGAAACAGCACACCAGTATTCAGAGCGTGCTCATTATTCCCACCACTAAAGAAACCACCAAAACTGTAAGGAAGAGGTCAAAACAAAACAGACTCAAGCAATTTTTTGCATCCTTATTTTCTTAAAAATCTGACAAATCCTCCCATCTGTCAGTCCTCTGTCGTGTGTGTCATATGTTCCTGTCTCTCGTGTCCATATTTGGTTTGTTTCCTGTCCTTGTTAGTGTGATCATTAGTTAATTCTTATCCAGCTGTGTTTGTCTCGTTATCTATGATTTACCTGTGTATTTATAGTCCTGTCTGTTCAGTTTGATTTCGTCTGGTCTACTCGTTACTCCCTGGTGTTCCTGTCTGTGTCAGCCTTGCCTTGTCCTGCCATGTCTTCATTAAAGACATATATTTGAGTTTACATCCTCGTCTGCGTGTTCCTGTGTCCTCCTCGTGTGTGCACCGTGACACCATCTAAGTTTCTTATTTTGCAGAACTGGCAATGTTTTATAGTTTTCAGCAACTGAAATGTAGAGAAACTCTAGTAATGTGCAACAAAGACATATTTGGCCTCTGTGAAAGTTTTCTTCTTTTCCCAGCAGCCCTACCATAAAATGTCACCAACAAACCATGCATAAAAGCAACTCTTACTAAAAAACTAAATGCCAAACTCTAACCATAAATTATTGAAAAAATAAATCATTCATCTATTATTGATAACAGCTTTTGTTTAGTTCCACTGCTTTGAATGTACTAAGGCTCAAGTTCTGTATTACAAAAATTCATAACTGACTAAAATAGATGTCCAGTTAACGAATCTGATAATAGATTATCATTGTGAGAGACTAAAAACACACAAATAAATGTGAGCATGTTTCTGAAATACTGTAATTCTACTGGCTGAAATGAATGGTTAGGATCTATAGAGCACAATTAGCAAGACGGCCTTATATAACGCTGTACTCATTGCTTGAAAAAACAAATGAATGTTTGTCAGGTCTGCCATAAAAAAAATAAAAAAAATAAAAACATGAAACATGGTCAGTTGCTCCCACACTGTCACTATGCCCCAATATGTTACATCATATTAATATCTTTTATATACGCCCTTAACTCAGCATGTACAGTAGTATGTCTTTTGTCCATGTCTTGTTGCATTAATAACAACAGCCACATCCTTGCATTCTAGATTTCTCTTGAGGGATTTGACCAGCTGGCTTAAATCTTTAATCTTTGCTGCATCAAAAATAACATGCTCGGTTTTGTGGTTGGTGCCTGAGAGAGCTGTCCTCCACTGCCCCTCATCCTCTGATCTACACATCTCCTCCATCAGAGCTGTCACCAGCGTGTAAACGACATTGTAACCTACATCACTAGAGGAGAGTTTAAAGGGTCAAATCATGACAGATTGAACTTTTATTTTGAATCTAAATAATATATTGAAACCAAACCCCTAGTCAGGTAGAATAGTTTTATAAGGACAAGTAGGATAATATAAAAATTACCCTATCTTCTCAATAGTATTGTCTGAAATTCCAGCTAAAATATTAGTCTGCAATCCATAATATTGCTAATATTTCTTGATTGAATCAGGAGAGAAATATGCACAGATCAAGCACTGTTTATAAGCAAAAAGAAAAAAAGTTAAGGCATTTTAAAGTTAAAACGCCTTAGTAATGGATTTGTTTCTACCAAACACACATCAAATGTTAACTGATGGACTGGAGTGGTGTGGATTATTATGATGTTTTTATCAGCTGTTTGGACTCTCATTCTGACGGCACCCATTCACTACAGAGGATCCATTGCTGAGCAAGTGATGCAATGCTACATTCCTCCAAATCTGTTCTCATGAAGAAACAAACTCATATACATCTTGGATGGCCTTAGGGTGAGACATTTTTCAGCAAATTTTATTTTCCTTTAAAAAGGGCTTGTTTACTTCTAGGTTCAGCGAGAGAGTGGAAAATGGACATAAAATACTATGTTTTGCTTCAAAGACATATATATTTATATCTATATATAAATGGACTCTTGTATAATAATAATAATAATGAATATTGTGACAGTACATGGACAAACAACACTTTTGGGCAATCTTTACACCACAATCTTGTAGGACAGAAAAACTCTGTTTTAGTGAAACAATAAACTTTTCTGTCAAGATGATTCTGAGAAGAGTTTAAAAATAAAGCAGATGGGGAGCAAAAGAGATTTAAAAGTTCTAGACGTGTAGTCTAAGTGAAAAAGTTCGGTTTTATGTTCCCATGTGACACATAACAGCAGAAGCTTCAACATCCAGATGTTCATGGTGTGCTCTTTTCTGAGTAAATGCTGTTAGGTCAAGGAGGTGAGCAATCTAGAAAGGTCAGATGAAGTAGTTCAAAAGGAAGAAAATTACACCTGACAGTGAATGTAAAAGGTGTACAATGCAAGACATGGACTTTACTTTGCTGCCCGTTGCTCCAAGAACTTGTACAAATGACCACCAAACATCATATATAAGTCAATACGACAAGCAAACAACCAAAAGCGTAAGAATATGAGAATGAATGAATCTAGAAGTCTTCTACGTTACTGAAAGTGAACACCTTTAAGCATGCTTTCATACTAGGTTCGAGTTTGATTGCTCTCCCTGCTCCCACTGGGCAACTTTTTTTTCAGGTTCAAACCACAGTATATTTGCATCATCAGAAGAATACAGCATTCACATCATCTCCACCAACACAGGTACACACCAAAAGTGCTAGTTTGAAAGCAGCATAAATTAAAGATTGATTACGATGCAGGATTTTTTTTATAATGGGACATATCCATTAAAGTTGTAATGAAACAGAAGTAGCAGCGTAATGGATTAGTGTAATGGATTATCGAAAAAGAAAAAGTGTAGGATGAAAACTTATGCATGAGTTTGTTGATTGGAGTTTTGAATTGTGGACATTAAACTAAAAATTGTGGGCGAGAGTTAAGTGGAGTTAAGTCATTGTGATTAAAGCTTCATGTTTTCTAAGGTTTGCCCGGTAGCTCTCGTGATACGCCGTTGAACTTGTGAAACTACAGTTGGACAAAACTGTAAACTTTTGCTTTTGTTAGTACTATCGGGTAAGTTTAGTGTTGGGATTGGTGTAGGGGGTGTGTTATTTTCCTACATGACAGAGCATTAATCTTTTAGTGACTCTCCCTGGATATTTGAATTATGAACCGCTGCAATGCGTATCTGAAACAACATAATAAAAACGGTGCAATATGTGCCTGTATCAGTGTAATAAAAACCACGGTTATGTACTGAATGCACGTTTTAGTGCCACTCTCACTTTGAAACTGCCGCAAAACATACAATAAGGTATGTAATATCGGTGTTTTGTGGCGTAATGCCACCACAAGCACATATGTGACCCTGGAGCACAAAACCAGTCATAAGTAGCACGGGGATATTTGTAGCAGTAGCCAACAATACATTTTATGGGTCAAAATGATCTATTTTTATTTTATGCCAAAAATCATTAGGATATTAAGTACAGATCATGTCCCATGAATATATTTGGTAAATTTCCTACCATAAATATATCAAAACTTAATTTTTGATAAGTAATATGCATTGCTAAGAACTTAGAATAAGGTGATTTTCTCAATATTTAGATTTTTAGCACCCTCAGATTCCAGATTTTCAAATAGTTGTATCTCAGCCAAATATTGTCCCATCCTAACAAACTATACATCAATGGAAAGATTATTTATTAAATCTCAATTTCAAAAACATTGACCCTTATGACTGGTTTTGTGGTCCAGGGACACATATTTTCAATGAGCCTGGGTTGATTTTGTTGATGAGATTAACACTGGTAGACAGAAACGTTACCGTTTCTAACCACAATCTGTTCTCGTTTCAAATGCAATTCCATCAGAACCACATTCGTACATATAACGCTATAGTCTCACTTACTTCAGGACGTGTGTCGAGCCGTTGATCTGCGTGGCCGTGCAGGTCACTCCAGGGCCCAGGATGGAAGGTCGGCGGTAGCGCTTGTGTCCGCAGCAAAGAATGATGAGGAAGGCACGACGAAAGGACTTGTTGAGGAAGGCGTAGAGGATGGGGTTGAGCATGGAGTTGATGTAGCCCAGCCACAGGCAGGCCGCCCACAGCTGCTCAGGAACACTGTAGTCTATGAAGGGGTCCACCACATTTGTGATGAAGAAAGGGGCCCAGCACAGGCAGAAGCAGCCCATGATTATGCACAGAGTCTTGGCCGCCTTGGTCTCGGTGCGCATGCGGTGGTTGCGTTGGTGATCCGCGCTGTCCGCATTCCCCGCTTCTCCAGCCCGCTGCAGCATGCTGATCTGTCGAGCGTGTGCCCGTGCCGTGATGTAGATGCGCTGGTATGCTAGCACCATCAGGATCAGCGGTACGTAGAAGGCCACGACCGAGCAGGTCAGCGCATATGGCTTGTTCACCATAAACACACACACCGTGGAGTTGCCAGAGATCTTCCGCTTCTCTATCTGTCAAGAGGGGGATGTCGACACATTCAGATTACACACACACTAAAGAATGTAGACTCTTAAAAATAAAGATTCCAAAAGAAGGTTTTCTCAGCAATGCAATTGAGGAACCTTTTTCGAACCATTTTTCTGCTTGGTCAGTGGTGTGCACAGGGGGGGTGCTCGAGCCCCTGCCCAAAATGGAGCATCAAAATAAAGTGTTAGCAGACATTAAGCAGACAGTCTACTAATACTCTAATGACTGCTAGTTGACATGTAGTTGACAAAGTTACTTATAGTTGGTAGAGTGTCTAAAGGGAACTGAAAATAAGGTGTTTCCAAATTGTATGAAGCGTTATATAAATAAAGGTGACTTGAAAAATCCAAAGAACCAGTTTCCACCATAAAGAACCTTTTGTGAAATGGAATATTAAAGATTCTATCATAGATTCCAATAAAGAACTTTCATTTGTAAAAGTGTAGGATGTTCTTTCATTAGTTTTCAGTGATCAGCAACTTCTCCCTCTGTGTCCGTTCATTAATATTCAACTCTGTGTGTCTTTGGCTTCAGGGAACAGTCATTTGAGGAGATGCTTTAAGAGCAGAGGTGACTACTTACAATACTTCATCTGGTCAAACACGAGCACCTTCAAGTGTTGAAGAGACCTTGGCTAGACGGCATGAGTCTGTAAATATCTTGCTCCCAAAATACACTATTTATGGACTCCTAGCACTTCATATTAATAAAAAATGCTTGACATTCAAATCCTGTGACGTACGGCACTATATTAAGTTTGTAACTAGTAAATTAATTACACTCCCCTAGAATTAAATTCAGCATCTGGCGCATGACGTCCTCTAGTGTGGAAAGACTTTGAAAAGTCATTCAGGGTGTGATGATACATTTAAACCAACATGTTTGATGACCTTTGACCTTTACCTATCTTTATGGCAACATTTACACTCTTTGTACAACTCATTAAATCCATATAGTGTGAACAGAAAGTGACGCCACTCTCTCTTGGACGCTGACAGCTCGTCTGAGGAAAATCACAGAAACAGAGGTAAGTGTCTTGACTCATTTGCAGTCTGTCTGTCTCTAGCATATATCTGCTCTCATCAGCTCTGATGTCTTTAGGTAGTCCACAGAGCTGTTTAAAAGCAGCAGCTTTGATTTAGAAAAAGTTTGGGGTCACTAAGATTTTAATTGTAATTTTTTGAAACAATTTAATACTTTTATTAAGCAAGCATGCTTTAAATTGATTCCAGAAGTTGAAGACATACATTTACAATGCTGAGCAGCAAATCAGCATATTAGGATGATTTCTGCAGGATCATGTGACACTGAAGCCTGGAGTAATGATGCTGAAAATTCAGCTTTGAATCACATTAAATTACATTTGAAAACATATTATAATAGCAAACAGTTATTTTAAACTGTAATAATATTTCACAATATTACTGCTTTTACTGTATTTTCCATCAGAATAAATGCAGATTTAGTGAGCATGAGAGATTCAAAAACATAAACATAAAATCTACTGGCCACTTAAATATAAACATCTTTATATAAAGAGCATGCGTCGCATATTTTGTGATTTTTGGCTATAAGCCAATTAAAAACCACAGAAAACAATTTCAGACAGTTGTTATTCCATCAAACTATGTTCCAATTAGAAATGTTATTGTATTTAATTAATGTGCAATTAGTGACATACATTAGAAAAACAGTGGTTAACCCCACAATTAACATGAACAATAGCTAAGACTAAATGGCTAGTCATTGTAAGTGCAGAGAGCTTGATGAGAGAAATTAACACAGATATATTTTAAGTGAGAATCATAAATTAAACACATAGACATTTTTTTTAACAAACAAGCTAGTATTGATTTGATCCACTGAGGGAAGTGTCATGATGAGAGCTATTAATCACTGTTCATCTGCGTCTCTCTCCTGTCTGCTCTTCCCAACACTCTCAAATCATAACGCTGAGCCCTCCAAGCTCTAAACCCAATACTAAGAAAAAACTCATGAACTGCAAACATATTTCACATCAGTATAAGGCTTTATTTTAGTAAGCTGGACTTTGGCCCATGTTATCATTGATATTCAATATCAAGCCGCTAATTAGTTCCTTTGAGAAGAGCTTTTGGCGGAACGGGAAGCTTGACTCATTCACATCTGTGAAAATGTGAAGTATAGGTAGCCATTAATGTAACGCCTGTGAACCAACACAAGAGACTCCAGACTGCAGAATGCCAGCTATTTACTTTGAGTAGAATACTAATCATCTTGCCAACTATTTACTTCAAATAGAAAACTAATTCATTCTTTTATATTTTGTTCTTGTCTGAAGGAAACTACAAACTTAGAGAAAACCACTTCAAGTCTCAATTATTTCTTTAGATATATTAGCTCAGGGCTTCCCGAGCTTTATTGAATCCCTTAGATGTAAAATATTAACTTGAAATATGGCTTTAAATATTTAATTGGTTTTAGTAAGGGTTTTATTTTGATTGTTTGTATTTTAAAATGATTTATATATAGGGCTGCACATATATCATAGTTAACTTTACAGTAGTACTCAACACTGATTACTGTCAGACTTTCCAAATCCTTCATCACTTGAATTAAAATTACAATCATTTAATTTTAAACCACAGCCACCACAAAATCAGATTTCAGCACCTGTTTTTACTTCGAGATTGTTCAGAGGTTAAATACAGATTTAAAATCATAACAAGATATAGTTTAAATTCTATGTATAGCTACAACAGGAAACACTGGCATCTCACAACACCTGGGAAAGAAACAGTTAATCTTCAAAAATCAAGCATGTACATAAATCCAGAAAGGAAATAAAACAATTATCAGATAATCATGTGTCCTAAACTCCTAAAACAATAGTGTATCAAT
The DNA here is from genome assembly GCF_936440315.1 of Barbus barbus. Lineage (NCBI taxonomy): Eukaryota > Metazoa > Chordata > Actinopteri > Cypriniformes > Cyprinidae > Barbus > Barbus barbus. The sequence goes on along the minus strand of NC_136761.1, from coordinate 25,838,566 downwards.
TTGTTTTAGAGCAGTCAATGCAATTTGGGAAAGAAGTCAATTAAAATTGTGTGTGTGTGTGCGCGCGTATGTGTGTGTGCATGAAAATATTCAAATGTAACACACTTTGTAATCATTAATATTTTAACAAGTAACTAATTCAATTACACATTTTTCTCAGTAACTGTAACGGATTACAGTTACATTTTTTGTAATTAAATTAAGTAATCGTGTTACATGTAACTTCTACTAGTATTGCTTTTAAAATATTAAGATTAAGGGCCAGATTTACTAACAGTCTTTTGGCATTAAAATAGTCCTGGCAGGATTTAACAAGTAAAGAATTAGCGCTGAAAAGACATGGACACAGTTATTTTTGTGCCTGACCTTATTGGATATGCAATTTATCATTCCGGTGTAATAAAACGTAGGGGACTACTTTCATGCGCTGCGTAATATCATTGCGCCTGCTGCACCCATAGAACGACAGCGAAGTTCCTTGATTAGTACGCCGCAATGAGAGTATAGTTCCTAGCCATATCAGCCTAGAAAATCGCAACTTTTAATTTTCCGTCGATCACAATGCAAATACAGAAGAGTCAAGCTTTAAATTGGAAAATTATCGAAACCCTTTGGTCATTTTTGAGCGAGATGCTAATGGTCTAATCCGATTCAATGATCTATGCTAAGCTAAGCTAAAAGTGTATGGAGAGAATTTTGTGCCAATATTCATCAAACAAATCCAGTGTTTTACAAATAAACACAATCTGTCTGGCAAAGAAAAACTCGATTTTCAAACAAATGCATAGTGATTTGCAAATACCAAACTCTATTTGAGAGAAAATGCAGAGGTATGGACAAATATATGCATTGTGTGTTACAACTGTGAGACTCATTTGCCTTTTTATGAGGAAACTTGGCTTGATTTTCTCACAAATGCGTGCAGGCAGATTTTCTCACAAATGCGTGCAGGCAGATTTTCTCACAAATGCGTACAGGCAGATTCTCTCACACGTGCACTTGAGCAACTTTCTTTTCCAAAAACAGCAGATGGCGCTGTCGGTCAATTTACGCTAGTCTACCGAGACCCGAAACACCTCTTTACCTTTTCAGAGCAATATGAGTGGGGAATAGGGGTGTCTAAATTAATCGTTGAAATTAATCGGACGATTCTGCATCGATGCAGTAATAGACCATAATCGATTATAGCCTATGACGTCATTCACATACGCGAGTATTAAAAACATTCACTTGTCACGCGAGTATTAAAAATGCACTCTATTTTAAAATCTAAGCTTGGCTTTTTTCCAGGGTATGGCACATGTGTGTGCTAGAGACAAACGCGGCAGGCTTCATTGCACAGAAAATGCACTATGAGACACGTGCACATTGCTAGTGCTTCCACTCGCTGTTATTTTAGTCTTTTACTTTAGATATATTAGATGCGCAAAACTCACGTACTGACAGACTTTCACGTGCGCTTTGTGTACTTTTATGATACAAAATTGATGTAAACAGTCAAGTTATGTTTTCAGAACAGGACAAAACATCTGATATGTGGAAATAGATCTGTGCATTAGTGTGAAAGCAATCTATTAAAGCTGCCAGTGGCTATGATCTCATCAGTAAAATCAAATGACAATAATGCTGAGGAAAAAATAAATACCTACAACTATAATTATCTGTAAACTTTCGATACTTAAAGCACTCCCAGCTACTGAAAGTGCTTCTTGTTTAACACTTAATTGTCTTCCCCCCCCTTTATTACTTTATTTTTGCTTGTATGTTTTGAAGCTATATTTAATTTGAATTCTTAACAATAAATAATTAATTAATATATTAATTAACAATTATTTTAAAAAGTAGCCTGCTTATATAATTTAATAAAAATGCACAAAATATAATCGTGATTCATTGTGATGCATCGTGATATCGAATCGAATTGAATCGAATCATTGACATGATAATCGGAATCATATGGAATCATGAAACCAGTGCTGATTCACACCCCTAGAGGGTGAAAATTAGAGTTGTGTATTTGCAAATCACTTTGCGTTTGTTTGAAAGTCGAGTTTTTCTTTGTAAAATAGATTGTGTTTATTTGCAAAACACAGGATTTGGTTGATGAATATTGGCACAAAATTTGCTCCATAAAAGTGCTATCGTCAGACCCGGAGATCGGCTGAATGGATTCAAAAATGGTAAAACTCAACTGTTTAACTCTTGGGGAGTTGTAAAATGAGCCTATTTTCAAAAAAAGTGAAATATTCCTCTAACCTTTTTTTATGGGTATAATAACAAACTTTATGGGAGGAGAGTGTTAAAATGAATCATGCAACGCGATTTACTAATGTTTGCGCTCATCAAATTACTGGTATTTGTGCCATTATTGAACGCCCAAAAAAATCATGCGGTAATTGTGCTGCTCTTGGTAGATTGCGTTGGTCATTATGGAAATGATCTGGCTGTGTTTGTGTTCTTTAATATGCGCATTATTAGTAAATCATTCCGCCGAATTTTCCCCTCCCATCGGAGCTTTTATGACGCTTTTATCACAATTGCTCTGTAAAATCAAAAATGGGTATTTGATAATTACAGCCGTAATAATTGTTTTATTTTACACTGCAAATTACAATACTATAATTTTGTCTTAAATTCTCAATTTTCAAATGTTTAAATCTTCGTGTTGTTATTTTAGTGGAATAGCTACTGGTTAAATGCTGTAAAAGGATGAAAATGGTGCAAACGAGTAAATAAAATGTGTTCCCAAAATGCATGTTATAAGAGTTTGTGAGACTAATATCCAAGCCACATTGAGGTGCTATATCACAATTTCAGTTTTATTTAAATTAATTGTGTAGCCACATCTATTTATTTGAACTTTGTGCTCAGTTTAATTATTAGCTTTTCATCAACTCACAAAACCCCATTTGGGAAAGCTGTATGTATTAGATGTATTAGATACATCTGGTCAGTTACCAAAGACTGAGAACAGAAATGGTGTCACGTGAAACTCATGAAACATTACATTTACAAGCACAATTTCCTTTCTCCAGCGTGACTTAATTATGGTGCATCAGTCTTCACCCAGGACCATTTTTGTTTGTTTACTGGTAAGTAATGGATTAAGTTCCCTTCCTGAGACTGTGGCATTTAATTTTCTCCTCAATCATCCCACCCCTCAAAACTGGTCTTTACATACTGCAAATGCTTTCCTAGAAAAATGCACTGTGGCTTGGCTTCTATGCATGGATGCATAATTGCCTTTTGTAAAAATGCATAGAAAGCGGAGAAGATGCCTGAAAAAGACTTTGTGTGCGTCACAAGTTTCCCTCATAATCACTCCCTGCACATTTTATAGGGCATCTACGCTCGCCTTGATTGCAAGGTGAGAGAATTCAAAGAAACATCATTAATACAAGAATCAAAGTCAGACTGCCTTCGCAAACCTTATCAGCACACACAGTCGACCATCTGATGGATGTGACTCACCAAATCATTTATTCCAATACTGTTCCAGCCTTGCATTATGGGTAGGAAGGAAATAACGGTTGGGATTATCCAGCATCCTCCGATCATTAGAGCCACTCTCAACGGTGTCATCTTATTCCTGTAAACCAGTGGCTGGCAACAGATGGCATAGTACCTGGAAGGAAAGGTAAAGAAACAGCATGTTGAATACTCTTCATTTCTCCAGCCATATAGTACATACAAAATAATTCAGATGAAATAACTGTATATAAACACTGGAAAATGCATTTTCGATATGCATGTGAAAGACAACAACCTTGAAAAACCTGAAGGATGATGACCTGCCAGTGGCCCTGATTGACAAAACGTCAGCCTATCAAGCATCTGAAAAACACATTCTGTCAAGCTGCTAGAGCTTTTTAACCTTTCTGATCTGCTTTTCTAATCAGCTCAAGGTTGTTGGTAAAAATGACATTAAAGGTGCAGTGTGTAATATTGACAACTAGCAGCTGAAATGTGTGTGTGTGTATATATATATATATATATATATATATATGTATGTGTTTTAGTATAGTCAGAAAAATTGCATACAGCATACCTTTAACTATAGCATTCTGAGCTACCAGAGTCCTGGTATCACCTGGAATTTATTTGAAATCTAAATCTTTATATATATTATAAATGTCTTTACTGACACTTTTGATCAATTCAATGCATCCAATGCATCAATAAAAGTATCTTTTTTTTTTTTTTTATAATTGTACTGAACGTACACTTCTAAATAATAGTGTATGCTATATAGTCTATGACAAGGAATATTATTTATGTAAAAAATATTCACACAGCTTTATTACCATTTATACCACAGGTTGACTAGTCTCAGTAGAAAACCATAAATAGGGTTAAGAAAAAACGAAAACTCGTGACAGTCAAATAAATGGCTCTCAGTTAACAAAGACTACTCTCAGTTTGAAGTAATCCTTGTCCTGCACTTATATATGTAACTTGATGACTCAAAGTGTCAAAAGTGCATAAAAAAGTAGCTGCACAACAAAAGCCCTGCTATAAAGGGTATAAGGGGACTGCTATAAATAGTTACCAACTAAAAAAAATCAAAAGTTAAACTATTTTTGCTTGATAGAAACAGTCTCTGACTTGTTGAAGAACTGAAGATTTAAGGACCATGCCCCGAAAGGTCTTTACCCCTCACACAACCTTTCGCCCTTCACTTCCCATCACGTTCGAAGCCTCACACTTTGCCATCTACTGCATGTCGTGAGCTGAGCCTCGGATGAACATTTTGTGCCTTGTGGCTGTCAAGGATGTGTGTTTGGAGAGGTCTGCTATCTCAAAGACTGAGAGAAAACGTCACAGAGGACAGACTTTACTCACAATCCCTTCGACTAAACGGGACAGGTCTCTATTTTTCTCTCTCTTTAACCCAGATGTGTCAAAGCTTCAGTCTGTGTGTGTCGAGGTTCCTGTTTACAAGCATGCCTCTGGCCATAGAGTCTGCTAACCCAACCATGTGTTCACCACAACATGCTCTACCCCCATGCATCAGAATGGCCTCTGCCCCTACAGGTCTGAGTTTGGCTTTTACTGGGCTTTGAGGCATCAATATTTATAATTGTTTTTATAATTTCATTTGGTGGTGCAAAATTGACAAATTTCGCCTTGCTGGAAGCACAACAGGTGTTCTGAGTCATCTGTTGTGTCTAATTGACAACACAACTCCACTAAAATGACTATGTTAGGTCCCCAAATAACGTCCTGGTGCAATTTATTGACTCTTTTCATGGGGGCGTTTGAATGGGACTCGCGTATCATTCTTCTGTAACAAATTTGGAAAGGTTAGGGCTTAGGAGATTTGCAGCAGCGAGAGGAAGTATTTGTTAGTGGGTCAGAAGCACCGAGCAAGCATTACTCCCAGTCTTAAATCATTCCCAGCTTGTGTCAGACGGCTGCAGTCCAGCACTGCACTCTTTCCCGAATTGCACATTTGGTCATTTTTTTAGAGTTGGGTCAGTTAAATAAGTTTTAAGGATCTAAGCTTTATTGTTAAAAAGCTTGGGGTCGGTAAATATTTTTGAATGTTTTCTGAAAGAAGTCTCTCATGTTAACCAACGCTGCATTTATTTAATAAAAAATACAGTAACAACAGTAATATTGTGAAATATTTGTACAATTTGAAATAACTAATGATTTTTTTATTTGAATATATGTTAAAATGTAATTTATTTCTGTGATCAAAGCTGAATTTTCAGCATCATTACTCCAGTCTTCAGTGTCTTCAGAAATCCTTCTAATATGCCGATTCTGGTTATTATTAATATTGAAAACAGCTGCTTAATATTTTTGTAGAGATCCTGATCATTTCTTTCAGGATTTGTTAATGAATAGACATTTATAAGAACAGTGTTTCATTGAATTAGGAATCTTTTGTATCATCAACAATGTCTTTACTGTCAGTTTTGATCATTTTAATGCATTCCTTGCTTAATAAAATTAATTAAAAAAAAATTATTACCAACCACAAAGTGTAGTTCACTTTGCTTTTATTGTTCTGCAACTTTACCCAAGACGTCTGACTTTGAAGGTTGTACACACCAGCTTTTGTTTCGTTTAATTACATAGTGCCTCTTTTGAATTGGATCAATTTGGCCCACAATAAAAGTCATGCACTCTCTTAAGAGTATTCCCATTTCTCTAAACAGCTGAATTGGGACAGCATAACCAAGGCTACACACAAGCATAATGGGCTTAATGTTCTCTCATTGTTCTGGCTGCATTTACTTCAGCCAGTGCTAATAAAACGAAACATAATTAAAATGAGGTGACACAATTACAGCAATTGCTTTAGTGCATAAAGAACAATATGCAAGATGCTCATTAAAATCATCACATGCCCAAGATGTCCTCAGGGATTTGGCCCTTATATTTTCAAGCGTGTCTCTGGCTGATATTAGCGAGTGATAAACAAATTACCACCGCTCGGCCATTCACACCTACATCCAGCCGGCTGTGACGAATTCTTGCTGGAAGACTTGCAATTCTTGGGCTGACTGTCAGCCATGGTCTATTGCTGCTTATGCCAACCACAGCCCTGTCAAAGATGGATGTCACAGAGCCACTTCTGTGTACGTGCTCAACCAGCATATTGATTTCTCACCGTGGCACCTGTAAGCGCTATCTAAAGGGATGAAAGCAATTGCAGTGGAAAAAAAGCAGGCAGACTTGAGACAACATTACACTTCCAACGAACAGTATTGGCTCTGACTCACACTGTGCCCGAGGCGAGGGACGAACAACCTTTATTTTAATAAATTAAATGATCAACTACACAGTAAGATTCAAAGATGTGATAAAATGTACCAATACAACAAAACACCTTGGGTAAATTTGTTGAGAATTTTTTTTTTTTAACTAACGGATACCATACTTCTCCACACTGTAAAACCGAACAGTTAATTCCACTAAAATAATAATGAAAGTTCATTAGACTTAATTGAAATAAGCTATGTAAACTCAAAATGGTTGTGTTTTCTAGTTCCCAGCATGCTTTGTATCAGACAACAAGGAAAATGTATAAATTAAGTCTTATTTTGTGTGTTTTTGCACAAGATTAACATCGAGAGACACACGTTAGTACTTAAATGTTGTGTTATGTTAGGATTTAGGTTTCTGTTATGTTGGATTTGTAGTTTTACCATTCTGGTGAAGAGTAGAGCCTGTGGTTAGGTTGAGGGTGGATAGCAAACCTTAAAGATTACATATACTGCATGTTGTTTGGCTATTTACATGCAAGGGTGTCGGGAGTCTTTTAGAGAATGACATTAGCATGCCAGTGTGCTGTTGAAAACTAGTATTTACCTATAAAGATCCGAAAGAATGAGCTGTTTATGGAAGCAAGTTGTATATAATTATCATTGCGATGAGTGGGATGGGATCATGGAAGTGAGGCTTGGTTTGGCTCCCATTGCTCTCAACCCACTTGTCATAAAAATGTTAAGTTCTACTAACTTAAAATAATTGAAATCAAAATGTTTTGAGTATTCTTAACTTATGGGGTTTTACGGTGCAGTTGATTAATTATGTTAAGAATTGCAAACAAATTTTGTGAAATGTTATGTTTGAATATGCAAATGATTTATTATCTAATTAAATAATATGCACACATTTGCATACATTAATCTGAACACTAGATAAAACCAGGTATAAAATTATTGTTTCATTTGCTGATTTCAAGAGTCAAAGGCATTGTACAGAGGGGATTTTGGATTGGACTTTTTGTTTTATTTCATTTCATTTTAGTTTACTAGAAACAACATTATTAATCATATTACGATATTGAGCCATACAAAACAAAAGGATCTATTTTTATACCCTTTACTGGGATAAAACCTATGCATTCCCTATTTTAAAAAATATTGATAATAATAAAAGTCAAATAAAATAATAAAAAAAATGAAAAATTATTATCAGCAAACAAACCCGTGCACAACCAAAATTTTTCACCGTTTTTAAGAAATAAACGCTGTATGAAATCAGGCAAATGTTAAAAAACTTTCTATAAAAAATATTTTTAAATGCCTTCAGAATATACATAGGAATGAAACTGCAAAATCTGGTATGTGTAAGTAAGTGAAATGAAGATGCAATCTACAGACACAAAGTGATAAAGTGCAATAAAATACACACTTAAAAGTCTATTTTGAATGTTTTCATTTCAGGAGCCTGAAACAGCATGTAACGTACAGCCACAAATCTTGCATTAAGCAATAAATATAAATGTTAGCAATGTCAAACGGCTCACTGGTCATATATGTGATAGTATGAAATCATAGTTAAACATTTTTAGGTACCTCAATAAAAAAAAAAAATGACACGATGAATTATCGATCACCTGTCTATAGCAGCAAGTCCCATCAGGCCACCGCATGGCTTTCCTCTGAAAACACACACTGAATATCAAGCAGCACTGAAGCACTGTCCATGTGGTGCCCACTGGATTTATATTTGATCAGAAAATTCTAAATTAGACCTGTGATCAGAATCCACAATCTGCATGGAAGCATGATCAGTCATGCAAACATGTTTCCCTGAGGGTCCAGGCCCGTGACGGAAATAGCATCATGAAAGTCTGTGTGAAAACTCAATTCCAAGCTTGGCCAGCATCGGACAAGCGTATGATGTGGAGAAATGAACCTCCAGCCAAATGAAAAGCACTTCTAATGACTAGAAGCTCACGAGCAAGAACCACCTATATCACTGCTTTCCCAGCCTCATGCCTCTATTGACCGTTTCCCTCTCTGTGGCTCTTTCAAGATTCAAGCTTCATTCATAAATGAAGGAATATGAATGCAGAAGAGAAGTGAGAGAAGTGCGCCTATTTTTAGTGGGTTTTATAAAGTTTATAAATTACTCATACAAAGGCTCTTTGCTGTCTAAGTAGAGATCTAGAGATCTAGTAGTCTGGACAGAAAGCCCATGTGATGTCCACACAGATTGAAAAAGATAATACTTGCTGGCAGAAAATCAAGTATGGAAAACACACAATCTTTATTGTTGTCATAAAGTTTAGGACAGAAAAGTGCAAAGTTCTTCATACTATAACGGAAGCTGAGCTACAAGGGGAACGTATCACACTCATGCTGTTTTGACAATAAAAATGACACATACTAAAGGGTGCATTTGTATTTAAATGATTACGATCTCGAATGAAATCTTACAGGAATGCGTCAGCCTAATGAGGAATAACACTGCAGTCCCACTGCGCAGCAGTCTACAGCATTTCATAACCGCTGCTGAAAGACCTCCTGACAGCTCCCCTGTTGCTCTTTTGTTCTCTGTGTGGAGACTGATCAGGTGCAGCACACCACATTTCATTTCTGTAGTGCCATCTGGGTCTCTTTCTTCCATGCTGCTGAAGTCTGCAAATAGTCGTGACAGCAAAAGCTCCTAGATCAATTTACAACTGGCAGACATCTTCTTCCTCTGTGATGGAAGTTGCAGAGGATTTTGTCTGCTTACTGGAATGTTGTCAGTACATACTGTACTATGCTACCACAGAACTATACATTTACACTGAAATTAATCTTATTTTCAAAATACGTCTGCGTTGTTTTTGAGTAAAAATAAATTAAAAGGCATTGCAACTACGACTTGTTGCAAATATATTCAATGTCAACCTGAAAATGCATTCACAACCCATTTTAATTCTGTAACAGTGACATTTACAAGTGAAACTACACGTTTAGCAAGATTTCTTTTTTTTTTGGTGAGTTGTGAATTGATTGGTTCAGTTATTGATTCTAGAGGCCTCAATGCAGTCAATTGTGGAGGATTACATTACTGGCAAAAACTTTAAAAGATGCTTTCGGACCAGGATAAGGAGGGCTGAAGGTCAAGTTCATCCTCAAGACGTATCCCAATAGTGACAGTTCATTGTCAAACCTATAAATATAATATATTGCTGTAACCTTTATTGCATAACATAATTGGCAGCACATTACCTGGGCTGTTATTATGCAAGATTTATGCAAACCGATGCCGAAAGTCACCAGATTATAGTATGGCACTTCTCAGACATTCCAAAACTCGACAATTGCATTTCAGTTGCATTTCAACATTCAATATGTTTACATGGACAACAACATTCTGATTTTAACAGGATTAAGACAATACTCTAATTAGGAATCTATCATGTAAAACAGAGATTTTTGATTACCTTAATCCAGCTAAAGTCATGATTTCAATCAGCGGAAACAAGCCAGATTGATGTCCCCCCAATATCGAGTGACTACTGTCCCTAGCAGTAATTTTGATTTTAAACAATGTCTGTTGTCTGCTGTGATGTACCCACCAACGCCAAAATCAAACCTACACCTTTGACATTTAAAGCACATAGCGATGTATTAGCCTTGCAAGTGAAAAATGAATTGAAAAAGCAATTAAAACCTTTGAATAACAAGACATACAAAAATATCTCTTTAATATCAGTTGCAGTTTTGCTTCTCAGGTCACTTTATGCCACAAGGCAAAGATAATGATAATGTGAACAATGATTTTTGCCATTGTGGCAGGCTGACATTGTGTTTTGTGCTATGACTCCAGTGTGCGTTATTTTCCGCATGGCTTACTCTGATGTAAGCACAATTTAAGCGCAAAACCTTTGGGACAGCTTTGTGCATGCTGTATTCTCTATACCTATTTATAACCCCATAACGTATATGACCTTGCTTATCGTGTATATTGCACAAGTCACCCAGAAGACTACACTGAATTTCTCACCTGCTGATACATACAGCAATTATCAAGAAGAACTAAGGAAGTTTCTTAAACATATATAAGTGGCAGCCCGTGATGCACAAATAACACAGCTAATGAGCACCTACAATTAGTATTCAACCGGAATGAGTCAGATGAGTGAAGGCATAATGGAAGCACTAAATTAAGCATTAAAATCAACAGTGAGACTGCAGATCATCTGAAGACCCTCGCGCCGTATCGCAGACTCTAAACACATGCTGTTCGGCGCGTGAGGTTTGTGTGAGAAATGAGAAGAGACTGCTACTAACCCGAAGGCTGAAGAAGAATTACATGGGAGAAAACAGCTTTTAAGAACAAGGTGGAGCGCATTTCACACAGTCTAAATTGAGATGACATGGCTATTATTGCTGTATGTGCTAAGTGAGCGCCTGAAGGACACCCGGCCAGCCTCATTGTCAAAACTCAGAAGGGCAAATGACTTGTGAAATAGCAGGAATGGATGCCATTTCGCCTCGCACGAGATTCATGATTGTAATAAGTGCCGCCTGTAGCCGAGTCGACTGGATCCTCTTCATTCTTCGCACTCAGGAAAACATTACTGTTCTTATGGAAATCACACACGGCATGGGAGAAGATGCCAGGTGGAGCGTGAATGCAAGATGCGATGAATAGTAACAGGAAAGACAAGATAAACAGAAACATGGAGATAATGAACAGAGTAGCATAAAAATTATTGTTTTATTTTTACAGCCCTCATACAATCACGTAAAAGCATCTGCCACATTGCTATTAATAAATCAAGGCTATTAATGGGTTTAATAAGGTATAAAATAATTTCTTATCATCCTTTACTTTTTTAATTAAAAGACTTTCTTCTGTGGAAAATAAAATAAAGTTAATGAAAGTTACAAGTTACTTTGATGTGTTTATGGTGTTTATGGACTGTTTTCAGAGCTTGAAAACCCTGGTCACCTCTATTTTCAGTTTAGGGAAGAGAGCAGCTTGCACTTTCTGCTAAGTTTCTCCTAAGTGTTTAAGTTTTAAAGTGTTTACATTAAAGTAGTAAATTGTAGCTTCATCATTACAGACGTGTAACAACAAATATTTAAAAATATATATGATACACAATGTGCAGTAGAAACGATATGAAAGCATATTTTAGTTTACCATAAATTCTTGTCTGTACATTCAGTAGCATATTTCAACATAAATAAACCATGCAATGTAAATATGAAATTGCATATATGAGCTGTACTCTACTGGGTCAAAAATGCACTCTATGCACTGTAAAGTCATGTTTTTCCTTTCTTCAACTCATCAAATTAATTTAACCAATTTCAACTTTATTTTTTAAGTTCAACTAAATGTTAAAGTCAAGAGTAAATTTTGAAGTCAGTATGATTTAAGTTGTACTAACGTTGCACAGACAATTTGACTGAACTTAAATTTTTGAGCTGAAGTAAGTGGAATAACTGAATTCAATATAAATTTAAACTACTATAAATTTTCATTTAATTGCATGTGCAAATAAGTGCCTAAAACATACCTGTACATGTATGTTCCTTTATAGTGTATTATTGCTGTAGTAAGCACTCTTTTAAAAAATGCTAAAGTGTTCTTATATGCTATGATTTATTTGATTTACATTTAATGGGATAGTTCAGCCAAAAATTAAAATTCTGTCATTTACTCGCACTCAAGTTGTTCCAAACCTGTGTGAGTTTCTTCTATTGAACATGATAGAAGATATTTTGAAGACTGTTGGCGGTTGCCATATAATTTTTTTCCATATTATGGAAGTCAATGGCTACCGTCAGCATCCTTCAAAATATAATCTGTTGTGCTCAACGGAAAAACAAAACTTATACAGGTTTGGAACAACTTGAGTGTGAGTAAATGACTGAATTTAAATTTTTGACTGAACTTTCCCTTTAAATAACTTTTTACATCATGACCATTGCATCAAATGCAGCTCATGATGCCTTAAGACAGCTACTAGAAGAAATAGAAGCTAAGACTAGTATGTACAGACTGCAATACCGTATGTTTGTTTGTAGGCAGGCTATGTAGCAACGTAGATTGTTACATCATTATTCGACTCAAGTCAGTGGAAACAGGCCAGAGTAAAGAACAGAGAGCGAGAGAGAGAGGTACATGTCAAACGAAGAAAGAGCAAACCAAATATTATGAGTCCCCTCCTCTCGCTGTGCCCTTATGTCCCCTTAACAAGCGAGGCACTGGAAGGCGGCCCGTGTGACTTCAGGGGCCGAGTGACGTAAACCAGGGAAGCAGCTGAGCACTCAAAGCTCATCCTGAATATCAGCGCTGAGGTCTAATGCATCACTCTGGGGTAAAGGGCCAGAGCTGAAAGCGTGGTTCATGCAAACTAAGGCTTAGTGCTTTATTGAACTGCTAAGTGGAGTAGCCTTACAATGTGCCAGTGTCACACAAGACGCTTGAGATACTAAACCGTGTTTGAGTACCTCTTATTTTCTCTTTTTATTATTCACGATGGAGCGTTTGCTTCCGATGGGAACGAGGCCAGAAACTAAATAGAATGTCAAAGCATGAAACGGATTACAGTTGAATGCCCATTCATGGAGTTTAGATGAATTATCCATTAAAGTTACAGGCAGAAAAAAGATAAGCTCAGACAGAAAAACATGGCAGGTTTCTGTATTTCTTTGTTGTTTGTTCTTGCGGTTATTACAGTAATTCTTTAAAAGCAACAAGCGCTAGCCAAGCGGATGGAATTACAGACGCTTTAACAAACAACCTTAACGTTTTACACGGAGGAACAATGAAACCTACAGCCTTTATGCACTGTCAGTCATACACATATGCAAAACTGAACATAAGAATTGATTATCCATATTGTCACCACTGTGCCCTTGAGTGAAGCACGTAACCTCCGGCTGCTCCAGGGGATTTTCAGCGAAGTTGCTTTGCATAAAAACATCTGCCACAACTGAGATTTTTTACTATCAAGCATACTGATCCCTTGCAAGGGACACCTTTCCTAAATAAAGTATATATTTTCATGTATACAAAAATAAATAAATACAAAATAAAAAAAATAAAATATATATTTTAAACAAATGTTTAGACATGTTTCTATAACTTAAAACATGTTGATGCTTTTTATATTATATTTTCATTGTGTATTATTTTAATTAAAATCATTAATTAATTTAATAAAATTATTAAAAGCTTTATCATATACAAATTCTGTAATTGGACTAATGTCAAAACTAATTTGTAATTTATTATAACATTAAAATTATTTTTTTAATATTCACTTTCAATTATACTGGCATGTTTTGTCTGTATACTACGTGAGTAATGTCAGTGGTATACATTTTTAAGTCTATTAAAAACTAGACCTTTTAAAATAATTGTGATTTATATCCAACTAAATTAATGTCCACTTATAAAACAATAAATTACAAATAAATTATCAAAAATATATATGTGTGTGTATTTTTAATATATCAAGGTTTGTATTTCAAATAAATGATGTTCTCTTAAACTCTGTATTAATCAAAGTATCCTCAAAAATAAATTACAATTTCCACGAGAATATGCAGCACTGTCAACATTGATTATAACAAAAAAGACTTGTTTTTTCTCTCTCTCAAAGTCAAATGTTCTCTGGACCCATTAGCATCTCTTAGTGCTCCTCTAGTCTGAAAACACTTCTATTTACGAATTCTAAGTTGTCCAGCATCAAGATGTTTCTCAGTCTTTTACATTTCACATATTTTGAACCATTTTCTTGTTGCTTGACTTTAAGAGTTTATTAGGCTCGTAATCACAGTGTTGGTGGACGAATTACTGGGCAAGGGACTTTGTGTGGTCACACATAGATCGCCATGGAAACAGCATCCCTACACAGAACTAAAATCTCAAGTGCTCGTCCTTTGTGGGGAAACAATTTACGGCTGCCATGACAACTGCATCTGCAGTCATGTGTCAAGACTATACGTTTATGGAATTTCAATTATTAGCACTTGATTCATACGCAACCAAGACGCCTCAGGAGAGTGCAGTAATGAAAGGGTGTTTGTTTTTACCTGTCGAGGGAGATGCAGCACAGGTGTAGGATGGAGGCGGTGGTCAGCAGCACGTCCAGAGAGGTGCGGACCAGGCAGAAGGTCTCTCCGTAGATCCAGTTCTGATGGATCAGTTCTATGGCACCAAACGGCATCACCAGCACTGACACCAGCAGGTCAGCAAACGCCAGCGAGACGATGAAGTAGTTGGTTTTGATTTTCCTGCGGGAGAAACAAAAAGCATATGTTCATTTCTTCTTTTCTATGAATTCAGCTGAAAAAAGTCATTGTATAACATATCTACACTTCACATTAGAAAAAAAAGTGTAAAAACAATACAGTATGATTTCTCAGTAAAACTGGGAACTCACTATTGGTTTCAGTTAATAAAACTATCATCTATCAATAAAACTATTGACTCATTCATTCAAACAATTTGTTCAAAATGCCTGATTCATATAGAAACGAGCAAGGGACTGTCCTTAAGAATGGATTATAGACTATATAATATAATATAATTGATTATAAACAATTTAAAGGAAATTTCAAGCAAACTGAAAAACAGGGTGCACAAAATATATGAATGCACAAATATATATATCAAAACATTTAATTGTATGGACTTGACTTGTTCCATCATAACAGCTGTCCATTTGTAGACGAACTACCCCTTTAAATTCAATAACGAATGTAATCACAGCAGCTAGATAAGATGTGTTGTTGATGAGCAGAAATTCATAATCATTATCAAATCAGTTACTTACTAAGATATCTGCTGAAAGTTTTTGTGCTATGTGTGTGGTACAGTAGGTTGTTGATAGGTTGTCATAATGTTTGCTCCCCTTGAGGCTCTCCAGAGCTCTGGGCACCCTATTAATGAGTAATAAAACTCTCGCTTGAGCTTCTAAACACACAGATCTATATATAGCTCACTGAGAAGAATTAATAGGCTCAAATCATTCTGTCACGAAAACCATAACATGGCATAAAATCCGCATACCAGCTGCCTGTCAACAATATACACGTCTGAAAGAATGCAGAGAGGGCACTGATTGGCTTTCATGCACATTTGACGCCAATTTTGAAGACTGAAAAGCAACAGGCATCCGATAATTAAGCCATCAGATAGTGTGTCAGTATTTACAAATCCCTTTTGGATGCATCATTAAAGCAAAATGCCACCAGATGTTCCATTTGACCCTATGGAGGGCAGCCAATTTTAAAGGCGTTTTTCATTACCGTCATGACATAACGTTTGGCGTGTGACTCACTCTTTGGGTCTTAGACACTGTGAAATGTAGATTATTTTTCCCATGACTTCTATTATCAGATAAGCATTACAAAGGTGGTGGAGTGGAAACATGCCCCTTCAGTGAAAGAATCTGGGTGGTATGAGACAGGATAAGCAATTTATAAATCAGAGGGAAGTATAGTATGTGAAAAAGAGGAATGAATGTATTAAGTGATGTGTGGCATGACGTTTGAGGAGATAAGAAGCCTAGCGCTGCCTCCAGGCTTGAGAGACATCAAAGACCAACAGCATTTACAGAGCTCCGTAAACGCTTTCTTCTCTCCTTCACAGTAAAAGAGTGTTAAAAGGATACAAAATAATGTGCATGAACTTAAATGTCAAGTTGCCATCAAATCCACTATTATGCAACCTATGAAACAATCATACAAAAAAAAACATACGAAAGGAACATCACTGTTCAAAAGTATGGGGTTGGCAAGATTTTTAATTCTTTCGAAAGAAGCCTCTTACCAAGGCGGATTTCATTTGATCAGAAATACAGTAAAAACAGTGAAATATTATTATGATTTAAGACAGCTGTCTTCTATTTAATAATGTTTAAAATGGAATTTATTCCTGTGATGCAAAGCTGAATTTTAAGCATCATTACTCCAGTCTTCAGTGACACCATTTATTTGAAATGGAAGTCTTTTCTAACATTATATATGTTTTTACTTCCACTTTTGATCAATTAAGCTTAATAAAATAATTTATTTCTTTAAAAAAATTAATTAATAATAATAATAAATCTTACTGACCCTTAACATTGTATATAAGGCTTTTTATTTAAATTTAAATTGTGTCAATTTTGTTTATAACCCCCCCAAAAAAAACAAAAAAACAACAACAACACAAAAACTGTTTCCCTAGACATAGACAAGAACAATAAAAACAACTGATCATTTTTAGTCTGACAAACTCATCTTGACTTTACGAGAATGGTAACGAAATCAACAACAACAGCGTAAATTAAATGGGCAAGTGGTCAAACAATGCAACCATATTATTTATTCATGCCTCAGTGCATGCTGGGAATCCCAACAGTCTGAGAAACCTGCGTCTGTGCAGCTAGTTAGAACCTACAAATACTTTAAATACCTATTAAAATAGAAAAGTTGCTTTGACATGCATCACTTGTGCTCTTAGTTTAGTTGTTGTAACTTTGTAACAGCAAGTAAAAAAATTCAATAATCAATTTTTGGGTTATTGTGTCAGCATTAAATACGGCACACACATTGAAAAAAGACATTGTGAACGGTGACATTTTGTTTGTTTGTTTGTTTGTTTTGTGTCCATGCAATGGAAGTCAATGGGTACCCAATATATTTGTTTGCAAAACTGGTTACTAACATGCATCAAAATACCTTCTTTTATCTTCCACAGAAGAAGAAAAGTCATACAGGTTTAGAAAACTATAACTGGCTGCCCTAGATCTGGCCATAACAGTGGCTTCCTTGGAATGGCACATTTGTGATGATGTTGACACTTTCTAGACAGTCTGAGATGATGGTGAGATATGATACAGTGTGGGTGGAGATCTGGAACTTAAGCAAACAAGCACTGTTTCTTCCTATCAGACATGGACTATTTCTGTTAATAAAGGACTCAGAGCTCCATTCATCTTTCATTGATGTAAAAACAATTGCATAGTTTTCCAAGAACCCAGCAGGACTCCAAAGCTGTAATTAACAAGCTGCTAATTACCTACTGAAATGAAACCCAAAGAGGCTATGTATAAGTGTTTATGAGCTGCTGAACTGCTAAACTAATAAAAAAAACTGCCCACTGTTGCAAGAGACACTGTTAAATAATGATGAGCTTGTACACTCGATCTGAACAATTAACCATTAACCTGTGTATTCTGTGTCAAAGACAAGATCACATGCCGGAGGAGTGATCAGACGGCCTATTTTAAGACATTTATCACTACCATCTTGACATAACGTTCAGAGCATGACTCCCTCTTTGACACTACAACAAGTTTCTAGGTAACCTGGATGAATGTAGATCATTTTTCTCATGACTTCAGAGATTTCATGAAAAAAACAAAAAAACATACTGGTTCCTCCAGTCTTGAGAGATGAAAGAAACCTACAGTAGGGGTGGGGGAAAAACCGATTCACATATGAATCGCGATTCAGTCCTCTAGCGATTCGCATCGATTCACAAGTCGTTCTACACAGCCACTAAAGGGGCATGGTTAGCAGCTTGCTAGCGGTAGCCTGTTACATGAATTTCACTTAAAAACATAAACAGAGTAAGGAGTGATGACTGATAGGATGATGGCAAATGATTTGCAGATCCTGAGCACCACTGACAAACTTCTAATCTTGGAAAATGTGTAGTAAGTAAAAAAATTACTGCTGCTCTGTAGTTTTACGCACAGTATGTGTGCTCGTGAATCTCGAAAGTGAAAGTAAAAAGCGAGCACGCATTCCAAAGCGATTTCAGTGCCCCACATATTAATAACGGCTCCCTGATGCCCGCAATTTATATACAGCATAATTACCCAATGATATAACTGCAAGAGAAAGCATTGAAATATTAGAAATATTTAGGGGTTCCGTAGCGCACACAATTTTTTGATGAAAAATGTTAATAGAAATCAAAAAAATCGTGAAACGATTTTTAATCGAATTTGAAGGATCATGTGACACTGAAGACTGGAGTAATTTTGATGAAAATGGCATTTTATATATTCAAATATAAAACCGTTATTTTAAATTGTAATAATGTTTCACAGTATTATTGTTATTACTGTATTTTTGACCAAATTAATGCAGCCTTAGTGAGCAGAAGAGACTTTCAGGGGGAAAAAAACACCTTCTCATCACCTCCATACTTCTGAATGGTATTATAGGTCCTTATATTTTGGATAAAATATTAATCTCACAATTCACCATAGTAGTCATATTGCATAATATAAGATTTCCCCCAATTTAGTGGACATAAAAGTATATGTTTGTTTCTTATTATTAGTCCTCAGTGGATTTTCCATCATGAAAAACTTTTTTTTTTTTTCTAATCTGAATGTTTAAAACATTTTTTTTTCTTTTGCAATATTGTTTCACTCAATAGTCAGCGTTTTATTGTTTTTTTTTTTGCCAAAGGTCACTTTCCATCCTATTAGTCTTTTGTAAAATCCTTAAACCAACAAAGACATCCTCCTCCAGATCATTATGGATTTAATGAATTCTGTCATGTTTGAGGCATTCGCTGGTTTATAAACATCCCAATTAAAACAAATCATTCCATCTGTTTGACAAAATTACAAGAAAATCTGTTCACAAATGTGCGCAAACCCAATCCCTCACTGAGCACTGAGTAATTTTAGCTCTTTATCTTTAATCTTGTTCATTTTGAATAAAGTTTAAATGTCTAATCTTTGCTATAGCTTTTGATAGAAGCACTTGAATTCGGTTATTTGAGTTGATACCGCATAACAAGAGCGGCCTGTGCCACTCAGCTAACGTTTAAACCCTGGAAAAGCAGAAAATATCCATCCAGTAAGAATTTCCTTGAAGTCATGTCAGTTCACTCGAGCTGCACAAATGAAATGCTAAGAAGGGCTGTTTTCCCTTGGGCTGACAGATAAGTGGAGAGCGGTGGGTGGAGACGGGCGGTTTCTGACCTGAGCTGCCGGTCTTTGCAGACGGCCACCATAACCAGCAGGTTGCCCAGGACGCTCATGAGCATGACCAGTGACAGGAAGCTGATGAGAGCAATGCTCTTCGCCAACCCGTTGCTGTGGGAACAGACAGAAGACACAGACTTAGTGAAAATCATTTGAACGTATGGAAAGATGAAAATACTGATAAGCGTCACAGTATCAAAGGCGATTCAACAGGACTAACAATAGCACAGACATTTCAGTTTCAGAAGACATTACCGGTGCATCAGAAATGCTTTTAATTGTACATTTAATGCATTTAAAGTAAGTTTGATTGGCTAATTATTAAATGTTGACATTTAAGAAAGCTTTCACCACCTCAATTCCCATGGAAACTGCGGCGTAAAAGCACTGGCCAGGAATAGAAAGCACATTGCCCACACAGTCTGACCAAAAAAGACAATTCCTCCTCACGAAAAGATCATTTCTTTAGGTTACAGATGACGTAGATCTCACAAACGCTGTTTCTAATCATTGGTGGATCAATAATGATTAGCAATGATGTTTAAAACCTTTCTGCCACATGCATCCATTTCTAGTTTTTATTTACATTCAATTTAGATGTTAGATTGCATTGAGAAAATCATATTCTAGTATAGAGTAGAGGCTTAAAAATGCCTCTTGTACCTATAAACTCTAATGCAATTCTCTTCTGACTCAGTGTTTTCCCTCAAGATTGACATTGACTATGTAATTGTAGGCTTAAGGCTGTTATTGTGACAGCAGGCGTGAGGAAGAGGTAACCCCCTGCCGCACATTACAGACTAATGAACGGCAGGGAATTTGAGATAAAGAGGCGGTAAACCGATAAAGAGTCAGTTCAACCGAAGAAAGATAGATATGGCAGATAAAAAACAAAACGTCTGCGGAACAATAAGACAAGATGTAGGACCCGTGTAAATATCGGACCAGCTTTCCAGCGCAGGAGAGAACTCAACGAGTGGAAAGCCTGTGATCGGACGCTGAGGTTGATTTTTTTCTTCTCGATTGGTGAGTAACACCGTGTCGACACCGGACGCGCCGCGCCGCAACAGCTAAAGCCTGACTACACTTAGTTGGGGCAAGTACCAAAACACTTGGTCGTGGGGAAGTCGTGGCCTAATGGTTAGAGAGTCTGACTTTTAATCCAAAGGTTGCGGGTTCGAGTCTTGGGCCGGCAGGGATTGTAGGTGGGGGGAGTGAATGTCCAGCGCTCTCTCCACCCTCAATACCACGACTGAGGTGCCCTTGAGCAAGGCACCGAACCCCCAACTGCTCCCCGGAGCGCTGCAGCATAAATGGCTGCCCACTGCTCTGGGTGTGTGTTCACGGTGTGTGTGTGTTCACTGCTGTGTGTGTGCACGTTAGATGGGTTAAATGCAGAGCACGATTTCTGAGTATGGGTCACCATACTTGGCCGTATGTCACGTCACTTTCACTTTCACTGTCACTTATTAAACAATATCACTATCATAATTACTGTGACAATGAATAAAGAACGCACTATTTGTATATAGTCTATTAATGCATTAACTACAGTTTATAAAATATTAGTTAGTTTGCAAATGATTTATAATGCTTTGTTACTGTATATTTTATAGTATTACTGTTGTTTTGATTTTGCTGTAACTTTTCTGTCACGTCTAGTAGACAGACTTAGATTCACTGTAACAATATATGGTTTGTTTCATAAATTGATATAATCCTAGAGTGAGATACCGTAGGTTCATTTGGTGTGCTGTCCATTATGGCAGGGCTCCAGACTACTGGAGTAAAGAAAGAAATATAAATAGACATGAATTTAATATTATAGGTGCTAAGAAATGAAGCAGGAGATGTGGAGGAAGAGGAGGGGTGGCAGAACAGAAGAATTGTCTAAGCAGTCCTTATATGTCCTTAAAATATGACTGATTAAATACACTTGTCTAGAATAAAACTTCATTTTATTTCCATATCACTGAACATAAGCCTAGAGTCCACAGAAATTGCAATTTAACAGACAAAATGGGTCTCTGTTAGTTACAAATTACATGTACTCAAACCAATTTATCAAAATGAATCCATCTTCCAGTGTTGCATACAAAAGAAAGGATGTTTTACTGGCATTCATTTGCATTAAATTACATTGCTTTTCCATTGTTTTTTAATCTGTACGTGCTAGATAAATGTGTTTGACCATTGCACTTGTATCTCACATCTTTTTCAAAATTATATTAGGAAAATGTATCATTAAACACTGGCTGAATAAATGACTTCCAATTAATTATCCACAAACAAAAGGATGCATTGTGGTAATTATATCATAAGATCTTCATTAAAATTACAAATATATACACCAATCATATTTAATTGCCCTCAGTTAAGAAGGAAAAACTGTTTTTGCTGAACAAGTACTACATCCAAAAAACTGTATATGTATGCGTCTGAGAAAAACGTGGTATGATGAATTCAATTGCGGATGTGCAGGAGAACCAGCAGACCCAAGACATAAACATAGACAGATATTCACCACTCAAGACTTTATGAGTATTGAGCACAGAAGTGATCCTCCGATGATTTTAGTTTAGGACCCGGGACAAATTGTGCATTCGATTTGAGTTTTTGTTTTCACACAGTGACATAGTCGTGTCTGCCTCTTTTCAAAGCTTTGTGTCTTTTAATAACCCTTGTAGTATGAGGCATATTAAGCTTGTTATTTTCACATTTATCCATTCATATGTTCATCACTCATGTCAATAACTTGAAATCGTCTTGCTCACTGAAATTTCATTTCCAGCGATATCGTCGACCTGATTGCAAAGACACTATTTAAACTGAACTGAGCTGGATGATGACATCACTGAATTCAATAATGAACTGCCTTCATCTGAAAATCATTTTTTTTTTTACATTATTGACACACCATTTTCCTCTTTTGATATTGTGCAGTTGCTTTGACACAATTTACATTGTAAAAAGCGCTATATAAATAAAGGTGACTTGACTTGGCTTGACTGAAACCTGCATGGATACATTTACAATACTGCAATATAAACTATAAAGCAAAATCTCTCATTGTCATTAATGTAATTTACATAGTTCATCAAATTAACTATGAACATGATCCAGTCAGAATTTGGCAAGCAGGAATTGCCACAATACTTTTTTTTTAATTTTGAAAAGTATTTTTTAAGACCTCAAAAATAATCAGCATATAGTTTTTAATATGTATGAATGCAATGCAATGGCAATGCAATGCCTGTTCTCCCAGCGCTGTGGCATGTTTAATCTGTATTGATTGAGGAAATCAGCAAAAAAGCGGAAACCTCAGAGACACCAGAATCAATGGCCGCTTGCTCACCCGGTATTATGCATGGTGTGTGTGTGTGTGTGTGTGTGTAATGACTGGTGAAACCCTTGACCCCGAGTATGCAATTGAACTGAGGCTGCAATCAGAACATGCTGGCTCAATCAAAGCACTCAGTGAGCTCACCTTAGGCCATTCGGTACACACTGTCCCTTTGGTTGGCTTTCACTGCAAAACACCACATTTCTAGACAGCATGATGGAATGCTTTATAATTACTCGTTTCAATTAATTAAAAGCTTTTGTGTCACAAGTGCATATTATATGAGTCCTTAAAGAGCCTTGATATAAAACTATCCATTTAACCAAGTTATGACAAATTACATACAGAAGAAAATTCAATGGCATTAATAATGTCAATAATTATATATATTAATAATATTGTTCCTTTTTCCACAAAAAAATGGTCAAACTTTGAAGATATATATTTCATCTCATCTAACAATTTTGAATTGAAAGAGATGTTTTGCAAAGTCCCAGAAAGCAAGTTAGTTTCTGCTTTCATAACTTTTAAAATATACGTGAAATAAACATCGGTGTTGATATTCAGAACAAATTTTTTTTTCTAAAAATTGTTTTTGGAAATTGAAATAAATCTGAAATAAAATAAAATATAAATATTCAATGAAAACTTGAATGAAAATGATACATGCTTTTTTTATGTATAAATAAGTTAAAAAGTAAAACAGAAATGAAGAAATATAGAAAAAAAAACATCTTTACTAAAAACACTAAAATTAAAATAAAATATTAAAATATAAAAATAAAAGCTAATTTAAAATATTAATAAATACTATAAGAATATATCAAATATAAAAATATATAAAAAATAAAACTAGACATAGTGCATAGTATATTATATGGTCTAAAGGTTATTGAATACTTGAATCCTGATTTTCCGAAAGCAGAAGACAGACTCCCATCTGCTGTGAGTCAGTGGAGGGACTTTGACTTAAACGGTCTATCTGTAATATGATGTCATGTAATTAGGCTAAATGATACTCGAGTCTTACATTTCCTTTTTAGTGTGAGAGTCGTGTCAAAAATTCCAGACTTGAGACAAAACTCTAAGTGAAAACATGCTTTCTCCAGGGAACAATGGCAGCAGATCAACTTAAACTGAAGTCCTCCTCAATCTACTTATTATATAACAAACTGTTTATTATATAATTGGAAGATTCATAAACACCACTATTTTAACAAACTATTACTTTCTCCGGTAAAAGAAAACATGTCTAAAATACCGAGGCAGCCAAAAAAAGGGAAGTAATTTGTTCTTGCTACAATCTCTGTGTTATTTATTACATACATTTAACACCAGAAAGTTCTTCAGCCCTGTGTATTTTTTTCTCCTGAAAAAATATTATCCAACACTGGTGAAAAAACACAGATCTCTGAAGCCCAGCACTGCGGCGTGGCCGTTTCGAGCGGTCATGTTGTCTGGCACGTCACGTATTCAGCCCTACCTGTTGTTATTCAGTTGCTAGCGATATGAAGGTTGGAAGGAAATTTGTCCTCAATTGCCGGGAAAGTGCTCAAGAGTCAAAGCGCTGACAATCTAAACTTGAACTAAGGCCCTTCATTTTCATTAATTCTCTGTGCAAACAGGCATCAGCGTGTTCTGATTCACAGCAACACTCGTGAAGGACAAATATGCTGATTAAAGGCACAAAGTGCACGGTGTGAATTTACCGAGATCAATGAACAATTGACCCTTTATTAGGAATTTACTTATTAGTTTTTACTTCTGGAACCTGACTGTTGCGCTGTAAAGCATTGTATGCGTTTGTTTTCCCAAAATATCTTCACCGGGATTTCTAAATTGCCTATAAATGTCAGGGTTTTGGCTTTGTTTCCCTATTGTTTTCATTCTTGCTGAAGGCAATGACTGAAATGTAGTTTGACCAATAGCATGCAAGCATTGTACATACAATATTCACCAATCATGACACACAAAGGCAGGATCTACAGAAAATGGTCAAAACAATGCAAATATGCATAAATTAATGGCGATAAAGTAATATATGAGGACTGTGAGAACGTTAATGGGTAAACAAAGCCATACATGGACATTTTAGACAATTTAGAAATCCCAAGCAGGATATGTCCAAGAAAAAGAGGATGTATGGTCACATATTGAGAAAACGAATGGGATTTTTACATCTGGAACCTAAATATTGCACTCTACTTCAGTCCTGCCACAGAGAATGATGGGATATATACAGTAGTTTGTCACATAATCCTGACACCTCATAAAACATATAAATGAATCATGTTTCAAGCATTTCATACAGTACACAATAAGCTAAATTGTACAGTTAATGAAACTAAGGCCCACCCCACTTGGCATTCTTCCACCCTGATTCTTTCATTGTCATGTCCCCAACTCAGAAAGCCACAGGAATTTTCCTTCACCTTGCAAACTTTGCCCAAAGCAAACTTTGGAAAACATCTTGCAATTTATTCTGTCACGCTGCCTCAATAAATCATACGCTGCTAGCCGTGGCCCTTGCTTATTCTTATTTCCTATTTGACAATTGCCTCTGTTCTCTCCAAGACCAATAAGTGAGCAGACACCCTGCAGAATCAGAGAGAGACCAGCAGTGACCATGCCGAACAAATCATCCATGGCTTCCGTAGCTCCATAGTGACTATGCATTAGATATATTCCACAGGCCAGTGAGATTCAGACCTCATTCGGCCATTGCAAATAGAATCATATGAAAGGCCACACATACAATGTACATGACCTTCAACACTGGGAGTGAGGGCAAATACTCTTGACATATAGTAAATCAGTGTAAATTCTATATAACACATGCTATAATATAATAAAGCAAAGTGTTTTAAAGCATATGAATTCAGTCCCTTCAAGGTTGTTGATTACATGATCTACATCAGGCTGGTTTCACTGGAGCTATTTGCTGAATTCCTGAAGTATTTCAGGTGAATGAGAAAATACACACGAGACCAAGATCACACTTGAGGAGCGCAAATACGAAGGCTCGCTTTCCATACATCTAAGGTGTGATATAATTTCCCAAACTCCATTTGCAGATGAACACTCCGCATCCCTGAGTGAATACAGCATCTCAATGGAATTTAATTGCTTAGATCTCATCCAATAGGCTCGCTTTGGGAAACATGTTTCCTGATGATTATAAATCATCATTTATTTTTTTATTTTTTCATCCCATTCTGTGGATTGACAGCAATTAAATGGGAAATATGTTAATAACTTGCACCTGTGAATGGGTCGGGCTACGTGTCAGTCGTGCTTTTTCTAAGGGCACATGTGACTCTTCCATCCGTGAGGACAAAAGCGTCTTTGGGGATGAATGTGAACGAGCGCGGATCTCCAAACCATGACTGGCACGAAGTCAAATGTGGATCATTTAGGCTTGTAAGCATCATATTTCTGGGTAATTTACAGGCATTTGCAGATGTCATGTCATCAACGCTGAACGTATTTAGAGGGCTGTCAGAAACCTTTACCCTTGATGAGGTGTTTGAAAACACGTCAAAGCTCCGATTTTCTCCCTATTTTGACACGTTAGATTCATTTGAAATAAGTAAATGGATGTGTGTGTGTGTGTGCAGCAGTGTATAGATTTATGTACTGCTGTAGACATACTGGGCCATTCTTCTCATCATGCTGAGTAAAAGCGTGCTCCAAACCCTCAGTGTTACCTCTGTTACATATAACATCCATTTAGAGATAAGCTGAAGGTAAGTCGTGTTAAGAAATCTGTGTTCTCTGGATCACCACACATGGTTAAAGTACAGATTCTAAATTATAAGGCCAGATTCATTATAGAAAGTGTGTCTAATTTAAATTTGACCAAAAACTGATTCATTTCACAGTTTAACCACAATAATAATCTGTGGTATATTCTGAGGCAAGCATCACTATTACTATTGCTCATATTTAACACATTTAAACCCACATTTGTGACAACAAACTAGTGAAGTGTCTAAAAGGAGTTGTTGATGTATTGATCGTGTATTGTTGGTGTATGTGTGCAGTAGCCTATAGATTTATGTACCGCAGTAGATACTATATATTGGGTTATATGACAAAAATGTCAAAGCACCAAAAAATATATATATATGCCAAACCTGTAATAAAACATATATAATTAATGTTTAAACAGTCTGTTATTAATTTATTAATAATATCTCTGCCACATATAAATCTTGCTTACAGGACATATTTACTCTGAAAGTGGTCACAGTTGTAAGCAGTAGGAAATAAAAGAGCCTAATTTTTACATATACTGTATATGTATGTATGTATATATATATATGTGTGTGTGTGTGTGTGTATGTAATGCTAATGA
The DNA here is from genome assembly GCF_936440315.1 of Barbus barbus. Classification (NCBI taxonomy): domain Eukaryota; kingdom Metazoa; phylum Chordata; class Actinopteri; order Cypriniformes; family Cyprinidae; genus Barbus; species Barbus barbus. The sequence continues at coordinate 25,811,167 of NC_136761.1, read as the reverse complement.
AAATACTGATGAAAAAACTGATAAGGAGATTACTTTATTCTATTGACTCAGTATTTAGTTTCCCACCAGATACCACTGTGACCAAGAATAAACCACATACTTGCACTTACAGTACTTCTTAAAAACATTTTCTAAATGTTTTCTAAAAACAGGCATCCAGTTTGTTTCATTGGCCGATCCAAAGAAGAAAAATAGATGTGCTCAACAATTTGGGATGAAGTGGGTTTACAATAATAATCTGAACAAACCCCTACAGATTTTACAGTACATTAAAGGATAGAGCCAAACTATATGATCAGAATATCCTCTTTTGACTTGAACCAGTAAGCAACCCCCTATTAGCGACTACCAAAAACACCCTAGAAATCACTTAGCAAAGCCCTGGAAGGCACCCAAAACACCCTCACATCGTAGGTAACACATCAGAAAAAGTAAAAACTATCATTTTAACAGAGAAGCCTACATTAATCAACATGTTGCCTGAGACTATAAAGTGTTGGAACCAACTTATCTTTTGATCAACTAAACTAAATCGTTCCTCCAAAACCAACATCAAAGACTCGCTGCTGTTTGTTTCTGACCATGTTATCATTATTTCAGCTGGAAATCTCCAGGGCGAGGTGGACTACGTGCCCGGCTGGATTTGTGGCTGCAGAGCAGATCCAGTAGATAATCCAAGAAAGCAGGGCTCCTGTTTGAGCAGCGCTGGGTTTCCCCGTCCCCTGAGGCCTCGTTCTGACCGCTCCGAGCCGCTGGAGAAGAGACGGCTCTCACCGAGGTGCCCGCTTTCTGCTCTGTCTGCCTCGGCTAACACAGAAATGTATGTAATACACCAGAGACAGTGCACTTTTAGTTATAGTGATCATATACAGTACATGTATATGCAGGGCTAGTCTTGTGTAACACAAAATTCAATTGTATTGTATGGAACGTTTCAGAAGGGGACATGAATTGTGCATGATTTCTCTCCACTGCTCATCTCATTAAGAGCGAGTCAGGTCGTCTATATCACCCCGCTCATAGCAGCAGTTCACAGGTCGCTTTAATAGTAAAGTTCACAACAGCGGGGTAATTTGCAGGTTGAGTTGCAGGGATCAAAAGGCCGTGGCATCTCTAAAATAGCATGTCTGAATAAGTTCAAGCAGAGAAAGGAAAGAAGAGCATCCTCTTGTCTGAGTCCTTCATTCTCATTTAATGTTCGCTTCAAGGCATCTCTTCCACTTTGGGCTGTGTGCTCTTTTAGAAAATAACTTCTGCTAAAACACTTTTCACTCTGCCATGACGTTATTTCTTTCTATTACAAAAACAACAGTGGACAATGTCTGCTTTGCAGAAGAATTCTGTCATTTTTCTGAAACATCGTTTTCTCCACACATCAACTTGCATGTTGTGTGGAAATGGTGGAAATGGCAGCTATGAAAATTGCATTTTAAAGATATATTTTTTATTTATTTCCTTCATACATTTCATATTTCACCTTAAGCTCGTTACTAACACTGTTGTTTCCTTAGTAACCAAGTATACTACCTTAATAACTTTTGATAAAACTTTCATGAAGGGAAACTGTTGGTTATCATGTATGCTACAAACAGTTAACTTATACAAAACCATTATTTAAAAAATGTCTGGGAGAAGGGTAAAACAACAAAAAATAAGTAGTAAGCAAATAAATAAATAAAGTTGTAAATAGATAAATGTAATTGCAAATAAATAACTAACAAACTAAATAAATAAATATCATTGTAAGTGAATAAATAAAACATCATTGCAAATAAATAAATGTAATTGCAAAAACTCTCCAAAACTGTCCAGTGTGATCTGCATATAAAATAAAATAAAATGTTTGTTTTAATAATAAAAAAAAATACACTGAAACACCCATTAACATTGATTTAACTCAATTTTCATGCACACTGGGATTTACCTCTCACGATTATGCAGACGACAGGCTCTAATGATAAAATGATGATCTTTAAATTTAATTCTGCAGTGGTATCATCATTCTTTCTAAATTTATGCCTGCTCTGATTAACGTTACCACATGATGATAGTCTCAAAACACAACATCAAAGAATTCCTCATCTAAGCATGCCAAAGACCCGGAATAACCTCTGCTGTCTTCTTCAGCATAAACTGCAGTCACTTCCAAGACACTCTGGAGAGATTATTCAAGAGGACTGCTGATCCAGACTGCCGTACACAGTGACAGGGGGATAAGGAGCACGGCCTTCCCCAGAGAGAGAGAGACATTCTGCAGATAAGCTTTTCAGTGGAGGAGGATATTGCCATGTGGTTTGTTGTGATATCGAGCACACGGTGATATCAACGATGTTTGCCGGTATGAATGAAAATGTTTGGAGAGACAATGCGTCCTCCACAATGGAGTGTTACGCTGCGGGTGCAGTGATGATCACACACTCAGACTGCGGTGTTGTGTTTCCACAACGGGAGATTTGACAGCTTTGTTAGACATGCTAGAACCCCGACTCACAGAGAGCTGGTTTGCCGCCGGAGCTGGTCTTGCATTACCCATACTTTCATTTGGTTTGTAAGGTTCCTGAATGAATCTCCCTGTCTTTTTCTCACATTTTCAAATTTCAGTAGTGGAATTTAAAACTACTTCCTTCCACCACCGATTCAAATATTAAATTGACAGTTTAACAGCTGAGCCTGTTACTAGTTTTTGAATTAGCAACAGGCTCAGCTCTTAAACTGTCAAAGGAACATTGAGCTACTTCATTGAAAGCTTATTGTATTACTGTATTAAAAGCTTATGTAGAGTATAATGAGAGAGAGATGGGCTGAATGAGTGTGATTACCTGCATCTGATACAGCATTCACTCTTTAGCTCAATCTCATATTCACAATAAAATATTAGTTTGAATGTCCATCGAGGAAAGCGATATCTTTGTCGTATTATCCTTTCATCTGTTAAGGGTGATTTCCCATGACAGTGCTGTTCAGTGCATTTGTTATCTGCATCTTACAAGGTGTTGTTGAAAGTAAAAATAACCTCCTTGTTCATAACCCTGTTTCAGTCTCTTTCAAAATAAAAGTCTTTGCTACTAACTCATAAAGGCAGTCACTTATCACCATCTGATGGCGGAACAATGCAAATTCCAGAAGAACTGACCGAGGCGAGGCTGCTCTCTGCGGGTTCATGAGTGCTGAACATCTCCAAAACCGTCAAAGCCAATTTTCAAATAGATGTTATCTTTATAAATATACAGCATATTTGAAGTTTAAATAACTACATTATTGCCTAAAAACATTCAGTGACACAAAAACTGTAGTATTTGTAAAATTATAGTGGGTTTGGTTGTTCACCATGACAGTTGCTGTGAGAAATGCCTCAAGCGGAGTGATACAAATCATGAAACTAAATATCACACGACTGAAAGAGACCTCTCAGCTATCAGATTCAAGGACCACAAGTAACTGTTTTATACAAAATTCCTCTCACATTCATTAATCATCAGTTATTACACCATTACACCTTTACACAGCACTCTGAGCGTAAACATAAACATAACAGCACCGTAACACTTCACTGACAACAACATGAAGACCACTGGATGCTGAGCGATGAGGAACACACACACTCAGTGCTATTTATAAGCATCATTACTGTGTTGCTTCGTGCTGTGAGACTCCAGTGATGTTACAGGACACTGAGGGTTTGTAAGCAGATACCGGAAGAGAGAAAGCTGATGTGTTGGCATGTGATAGGAAAACCATATTTCCTCTGTCCTGCTGAGCAAACAGGCCCGAATCCTCTGGAGACCTTCAAGTCCCCTGATACTGAAGTAGATTCCCCAGAAATCCCAGAGAGACTGCATTCCTGTTATTTCTTAAGGAACCAGTGCATTTACAGCAGTGGCATTTCAAAAAAGGAGATCACTAAGGTGAACATATGGTCTTATGTCAATATTGCACCAAGCAAGTGAATTCATACAAAGGCCTCAGATGGGGTTAAAACACTTTTCACTGATTTATGCATGAAACAGGTCTATTTATAAACCATCTTGGGCCTCGAGGTCGACTAAAACCTGCTAAAGGAAAGGACAGATGATGTTATTGGTGCTCTAACCTCTCATTGGTATATACTTCTTCCATCTCAGGCATCTGGCCGGTGGAACTCAGATTCATGTACCCGTAGATGCGGAGCGGCCCTGCAAAACGAGGAGAAACACAGGTTACGGTGATGGAGCGGTCAGGACACAGCATCTGTTTTAACTCATAAATTATCAGTTTATTTCACGCTGGCTGTTGTCATGATTTGCTGTTGTAGTTTTCTCTGTACATATGACAAAAAATAGCTGCTCAATGAAATCGGGTCAGCCTAAATTTAAAAGGAAGGAAAATACATCAGCGGATGATGTGTGTTATCTATTAACCCTGGGATCAATGTGAGAGACGTGGCAGGAAAAAAATTCACAACTGTTGTTGAATGTCAAGTGTCGCAGAGGAGGGTAAAATGACATATGAGCTCGGCAGCCTGTTTATGTGAAAACAAGAAATGTGCTAGAAAAGTAAGTCCTTTTCAGGGGCTTAAAAGAGAAGAAAATGCATTATTTAATTTAATGCATTATTCGTGACCTTTCCAGTTCTAGTACATAATGATTAAAAAAAAAAAATAATAAATAAAAATACTTTACAAAGAATGCACTCAAAAAGAATTTATATTCACTACAGAAATCTCCATGATATTCCAAGGCCTGGAAATGAAACATAAATGTTTTGTTTTTGCATGGGAACCCTGCTGATAGACTCCCAGTTGTTATTGGTTCAGCTTACATGCTTAACAAACACTGCTGATTGCATGGGTGTGGTGAACTCAGAGTTAACAAGTTAACAGTTACTTCAAGTCTGTTATGAACTCAACCCCTAGTACACCAAGCAATAAGTTCAAGGCTTACATAAAAACCTTAATGGCCATATTTAAAACCAAGTTTTACTCTGTATGGTCAAGGTAAATTAGATCACCTACTGTACTACATTATACTTTATGATGACACATAATCTCTTGAAAATGAATATAGCCTTTTTCCTGCATTCTCATGTGGCAGGAGGAACAATATAATCTCATTAAAAGTGATAGTTCAAAATGGAAAGCCTGCCATCATATATTCAACTTCATAATGTTCCAAACATGAACGTGCATAAACACAGATCAATATCTGAATGTAAAACTTTCATGTGAACAATTTTTTGTCAATTAATCACAAGTAATATAGAGTATTTTTGGTGCCCCCCCCCCCCCATTTTTTTTAACTCAACCTCATCCGTCCCCAATCACATTCTTTGAGTAGGAAAAAGCACTAAAAGAGGGTACACTGAAAAAAAAAAATGTTTCAACTTTAGTCAACTTGAAATTTTAAGATACTCAATGTTAATTTAAGGGACAGCTGGAATATTTTAGTTGACTAAACTAAAAATTTTAAGTCAGCGGGGTAACACATTATTTTAAGATGAAATAATTTTTTTTTTTTTTACAGTGATTACAGCAGTTAGCTACAGCCCCTCAAATTCGGCATTCAAGGAGTGCAGATATTTGCCCCAAACACAATGAAATATTTTACTTTTGTGAATGCTTGTTTTACTTTGGTTGAGTCTGCGTGCTGCTTGATGACACACAATATTTCATAAATAGGCTTCTTATCACGGTAAAAAGTGATAAGTTGACTTAACTTAAAAATAATTTAGGAAACCCATTGCCTTGAAATAATTAAGTAATTAATAATAATAAAAAAGTATAAGTTAAGTGAATTGTCAATTGTCAAAACTTTATTTGCATTATTATTTACTTAATAATTTTAAGGCAATGGGTTTCCAAATTTTTTTTCAAGTTAAGTCACTTTTTACAGGGTACATTGCTGCAGTACATTGAGGCTGTTTTGTTTTTAATGCATTTCAAAAGAGAAGAAGCTGCAGTACACTAAACTGCTTCTGTAAGGAAAATCAACAAACTAAATATTCAGGCCTAAATTAAGGACTGTTATATTTGAATTACATTTAAAATTAAATCCATTTGAATTACACACTTGTAACATAATCAAAGTAATAAACTTAATAGGATGCATAATTATCAGGCATGCATAAATGAAAAAGGTAACAAACAGGTAAAAATTTCCATAATAGTAATAAACTGAATGTTTTATATACACAATAACAGGTTTATATTAATTAATAATACATCCACTTTGTTTCAAAATTATAGCTTTCCATATTATATCCACATTTTAGCTATCCATATACGTGTCACGCTTCGGCTGCTACAGCGCATGAACGAGGAGACGAAGGAGATTCACAATCACAGGCTTTAATGGACACGATAGCCAGGAACATACACGTAGAGTGTGGTGTAGACAATTCAATACCGGACAGGAAACACAGGGCAGAACACACTATAAATACTGAACATAACGAGGGGAAGACTAGACACTCCTGGAACCAAATTAACAGATAATCACACTAAACGAGGACAGGAAACAGGAAGGACCAAATATGGGCACATGGGGAACAAAACACAAGACACAACAAACACAAGCCTGACATTATGATGATTTGAATAAATGCATTTTGAAAATATTATTTAAATAAAAATATTATTTAAATGAAATCAAATAGACGCAAACAGTTAATAAAATATGCTTTTTGAGTGCATAATTCTTACCTGTTTTATTAATATACTGCATGACTTATAAATATGTATTGCATTATGTGTATTAGTTTGTTTATGGTTAAAACTGTAAATTGTTCCATGGATTTAAATGGTTGGAATTTTTATACGCAATTCAGACAGGCCTACATAAATATTAAATTTAGGCCTAAATATTTTAACTTTAATGTGTGCCATTAAAAATTGTTTTGCAATGATCTATGGAGTTTACACCTAAGAAATTGCTGTTTTATGAGAAAAGTTCCAAGCAATTTTGAAATGGGTAGAATCCCGTTTACAGCCCTTGACTGTTGTATAACCTTGACAGAAATTCAGTAATATTAGATCCATAATGTGACTTGTTATCAAAGCATGCGTGATCAAAGTCACCGGAAGAGCTGTGAAGGTTAGCTATCTCATAATATTAAGAACATCTCTGTGTTTCACAGAAGACAGACATATAGGTTTGGAATGACATCAATAACAAGCTATGAATAATAATATAGCTAGTTTTCCTTTTTTTTTAACCTACCATTTGTGGATCATAACTATAAGCTCTTCATAACTATAAGACTTCACTCAAATTCCAAGGGCACTTATGAGAAGTTTGATTCATTCAGCTGGAGAGAGCTCCATGTCAAATGAATCGTCTCCTGTTTTCTTTCACATCTGAAGCAAGAGATTTGTAACTGCAATAAGTGTCTGGGTTCGGCACATGCACAGACGAATAAATCCATGCTGGCACAATAACAGCAGCTCTGCAGTTGGGAAGCATGCCCACGTGAAACACACACACATATACACAGAGAGAGAGAGAGAGAGAGAGAGAGAGAGAATGAGAGGGTCTGGTAAAGGTTTACAGAAAATGTGGCTGGACTGGTGGGATTCTCATCATCATCAGCTCTGCCTGAGAGGAGAATTCCAGCACAAGCCCACCAACATGGATGTTACACCTCCAGACAGGACACAAGTCTCCCAGTCAGTGGCCGGTTAGTCTGTGTTTTACATTCTCCCGATGGACAAACAGGCATATGAGGGGCTCTGCTGACTCATACACCCTTTGACACCCAGAATGACTCCCAATCATCAATGTCAAGTTTAAAGGACTACACACTTACCTAAGGCTGTGCGATATTTTTGTCTGAGATAGTATCGTAATTGTTGTTTTAACAATATGTGAGCTGACATTATCAAGTATGCCACTTCCTTTGCAAAAAAACAAAAACAAAAAGATGTCTTTCTTGTGAGTGATGAAGCCTGTTAGAACGCGGTTAAAATGTCTGTATAATTTAAATTATGAAAGTAAAAAATAGCCTTGTATGGGTTTTTGTTTTTATATTTATATAGCTAAGTAGTATCACACAAGCAACAGTCATTTCCCTAAATATTAGCATCTGAGCACGATCGCAAATGTGATATTAATTTTATAAAACAGTTAAACAAAGAAGGGGTTAATATTGCGTGAGTTACATTCTAGACACACTATTGTGTGTTTTTTTCTTTTTTGCTAACAAAAATAGTGCTAAACAAAGCCGGATCAGAACATTTGTTTGCCTCAGAGCAACACTGCACTGAATGAATCTGTTTTTGAACAAATCATTTGAATCAATGATTCAATGATCCATTCACAAAGCCAGTCACTAGCTTCCTTTCTAAATTAATCAACCATTTTAAAGGAATAGTTTGAATGAATGATTCAATTAATCACTCATTAAGACTGGGACTTAGTGTCATATTTATTTATCCATAACTGAGCACAAAAACACATGCAGCAAAATATAATTTAACTATCGTTAGCAAAAAAATCACAATATTGAGATATCATTTTTTGTCAATATCGCACACTACATCCACCATTACATACATAAAGAGGATATGAGTTCTGACATAATCTAATAAACATAGACAGACGTGAAGAAATGACTAAAGCACCTGAAACAGCTTGCCAAATGCCATTAGTTTAAGCACAACACATGCCAAACATATGCCAAAGTCATAAAACACAGACACGGTTTGTTGTAACTCAGAGTCCCTTTCGATTTTTATTTGCTTGCAAGTGACTTCAAAAGCCATTTAAAATGGGAGTGAATTAAATAAACCGGATGCTTATGAAATCTGAAAGCTACAAAATGTGTTTGGCCCACAAGGGGCTTTCTAATCTACTCTAGAGTACCACGTAAAAACGGAGAAGAAGAAAAAAACTCCTCTGAGTATTTACAATTCAGCTCCTTTAGAGGCAAATCTTGACATAGTCAATTCTGAAAAGCAGCACATATCACAGTTTTATTCAAATATTATGTGCTTTAACCTTCAAGTAGACATATTCACAAAGGACGTGCAGAAGATGCACAGGATGTTAAATGTGGAGGTGTCATTTATAGCGGACAAAGAATAACATTTCTTTTTTAGTTGCAGTGATCAATGTCTCTTCTGTATAGATATACAGGATCATTGTGGTGAAAGTTTTCCTCTGTCTGCCTTTATCTGTCTCAAGTTGCACTGGTGGAAGTAGTGCCGGTTTCAGACAGCATGCCACAGACTGTGGCATTGTATGCAGCAGGTTTGAATATGTGCAAATGCCAATATTCTTTTGAGAGCAATAAAGGTAAAAAAAAGGTTTGTGATGATATGAGGGATAAAAATGATGACAATGTCCATTTCTTCGTTCCTCAAACAAGGTATCTAGCACCTGCATATTTATACAACTGTCAAATTGTAGATTTGTACTGAAATGAACTGTTTAGATGGCCCCTTCTGGTCTATGTGGGCGGTTCTTGCCCAGAGTAAACTGCAGAATTCATATTTTATGATACACAAGACATGGCTGCATGATATAAAGTCAATATGAAACAGGACCTTTCACTTTTTTTCCAAGTGAAACAGGATAGTCAACAAAGAAAAAAATTACTCAGTTTTATCTATCAGGAATTGATAGGGTCATGAAGCGTAGGTGTTAGTAAGAGGGTTTCATCATATCAGTTTAAAAGGAACAGTTATTTTGGAGGCAGAGCAAATTATTAAATTTTAATAAATGATGAATTTTTATTTGGACTTGAAGGCAGTACATCCATGCATCAAAAGAATAAAAACGGTAACACTTTAGAATAGGGAACACTTATTCACTATTAACTATGACTTTTCCCTCAATAAATTCCTAATTTGCTGCTTATTAATAGTTAGTAAGGTAGTTGTTAAGTTTAGGTATTGAGTAGGGTTAGGGATGTAGAATAAGGCATTAATATGTGCTTAATTACTACTAATAAATGGCTAATATTCTAGTAATATGCATGCTAATAACCAACTAGTCAAGAGACCCTAAAATAAAGTGTTACAATAAAAACTATATAATTAAACCGCATTTCCAACGTAAGAAATGTTTTCTTTGAGCAGCAAGTCAGCATATTAGAATGATTTCTGAAGGATCATGTGACACTGAAGATTGGAGTAATGATGCTGAAAATTCAGCTTTGCATCGCAGGAATTATATAATATTTTAAAATACAATCAAATAGAAAACAGTTATTTTAAATTGTAATAATATTTAACATTATTATAGTTTTTCCTGTATCTTTGATCAAATAACTGTAGCCTTGGTGAGCAGAAGAGACTTTCAAAAACATTAAAGTATTTTACAGATCTCAAACTTTTATTATATTTTTCAAAATCAGCAGTTTTTCCAATAGTACAAGACACTAATCAGGGCGACACACATTCTTTCACATAGATCACAGCTACATGACTCCTCTCAGGTAAACTCAATCTAAATCAATCAAAATTGACGGATCTTTTGAATTTGAGGCGCTGACTCAGCCACCCGCTGAAAACTGAGAGGGCCTTTCAAACTTTCCTCCATCTCAATGAAACAGGCTTCACTGAGTCAGCCCTCTCCAGTGGGCAGATTGAATTAACGCTGGAGACCATCTCCCAGATGTGAGGAGGGTCTCCAGCACCTGAGGTCCTCCCAGTGCAGCGCTCTGCGAGTAATGGAGAGAGAAATGAGTGCGGAGAAAAGCTCTCCTTTCCAAATGAGACTCATCGTTATGCCTGAGGCTGTGTAACGCTCTGAGGAATTTCACATTTCATTTGAATGCAAATTTTGGGTTTAATGATGATCTGGGGCATCAACTTAAACCCTTGCATCTGCCGATTCTCTGGAATGTATTTTTAGGGCCATTCATTTGTCGTTGGTTTGCTCAGATTAAGGCGAGTTGTTCTATAATTTCATTTTATCCTCTTCAGGAACTCGAGCTGCGCCTGGAGACGCTTTGGGGACGCCTTCAGCATAACCGGCTCTGAATATAAGTGAAATCTGTCCAAAGGATGGGCGAGACGAGCTGTGTGTTCTTCACTGCTGGGGATGCACACAGTCCGTGTGTGGTCTGCTTGATAGCAGAGCACGCAGAATCAGCCCTTGAGGGAGTTGTCTGCCCGCTTTGTGAGCGTTTGTCACTGCGTATGCCTGCTCTCAGAGGGCTCTCTGGGTTCGGAAGCCGCACCACGGTTTCTTCCCCCGAGAGAGAGAGGGCTTATTGTGAACGAGGATCTCGCGGTTATGGTCCCGCCGCTGCTGTGGCACGGCGGCGAGTGAGATTGTGGGGATCGCACTTAGATCTGGCGGACGGGTTGGAGACGGGTTCACCCTATCTCCACCGGCATTCCCCAGAGCTAGCGCTCTCGATCGGGGCTGGAAGCCCGCGGTTCTTACCCCCCTTTGAGTGAGAGCTTGCTGTTGCAGCATGTGTTGCCGAGGCGACGCATGCATTATGTCATTCTCATTTATATTATGAATCCTTTTCATATCATACTGTGTTTACTCGTCTGGTTGTTTTTCTGCATTTAATTTTGAAGAATTAAATGATGTAAAAGATACATATATATGTGTATAGGAGCCTCTTGAGAAAAAACTGGATGGTTCTACCTGGACTATCTGGAGAGTGTTTGGCCAGGCTCAGGTGGACCTCTTCGCCACTCAGGAGACAGCGCAATGTCCCCTCTGGTACTCTCTAGTTCATCCAGCTCCACTGGGGCTGGATGCCATGGTACAGACGTGGCTGAGGCTTCGTCTGTATGCCTTCCCCCCGATTGCTCTGCTCCCTGGAGTTCTGGAGAGAGTGCGCCGGGACAGGGTCCGGCTGCTGCTAGTAGCCTCCGTTCTGGCCGGGCTGAGTGTGGTTCTCGGACCTGATTTCCCTCCTCGATGACTCTCCATGGGAGATTCCCGTCAGGACGGATCTCCTCTCACAGGCAGGAGGCACCCTTGTGCACCCCCGCCCGGAGTTATGGAGGCTGTGGGTGTGGGGCTCATAGCTTCCGGTCTCTCAACCGAGGTTGAGACCATCCTCCAATCCAGAGCTCAACGAGGAAACTGTACGCCCTGAAGTGGAGACTCTTTACTTCATGGTGCAGAGATCGCCAGCTCCACCCAGTTAACTGCACGGTTGGTACAGTGCTGGAGTTCCTTGCAGGCTCGACTCTCCGCAGGGTTAACCCACTCCACCTTGAAGGTCTTTGTGGCGGCGATTTCGGCCTACCACGCCTCTCTTGGTGGACAGTCAGTGGGTAGACACCCCCTAGTTACACGTTTCCTCCGTGGTGGAAGGGTTAGGGTTAGGCAGTCCATTCACATTGCCTACGAGTCCTCTGACCTTATAAGAGCTGCCCTGTGGAGAAAGGCGGACCAACTGCTGATTTGCTATGGTCCCCCTAAGAGAGGTCTTCCTGCTTCAAAGCAGACCCTCAGTTGGTGGATTGTCGATGCCATTCACATGCCTACGAGTCCTCTGACCTCCCCTCGCCGATGGGAGTCAAGGCTCATTCCACTAGGAGTGTGGCGACCTCCAAGGCCTTCCTCGCAGGTGTCCCAATACAGGACATCTGCAACGCTGCGGGATGGTCTACGCCCCTGACCTTTGTCAGGTTCTACGGCCTGGACATGCGGGCCACTCTAGGCTCTTCTGTCCTCTTGCCCTAGATGTGCTCCGCATGGATACACACTGGGCAGGGATTGGTAAGTCTGGCAGCGTGGATATCTCATTCCCCAAAGTGTCTCCAGACGCAGCTCGAGTTCCTGAAGAGGTTACGTATGTAACCCCAGTTCCTCGAGGGAATGAGACGCTGCATCTCGAGGCCACACTTCCGGCATCCCTGCCACGCTTACTTCATTCTAGAAGCTGACGCCGGTTACACCGCACGTGCTTTTATACCAGCTGGTCATTACGTCACCTCGCCCGTGACGTCTCGCCCATCCTTTGGACAGATTTCACTTGTATTCAGAGCCGGTTACGCTGAAGGCGTCCCCAAAGCGTCTCCAAACGCAGCGTCTCGTTCCCTCAAGGAACTGGGGTTACATACGTAACCTAAGACATTTTCACCCTTAAACTCTTAACTTTTGCTTTGTAAATTACCAACTAATTACAATTTAATTTCATAACTGGACACTTATAGAAACATTTACAAATGTTTCAGAGAAAAGTCGATTAAATAGCTTATTTATTTTTTATATCACACGCTGAATAAGAATCAATTTTTTGTTAAAACACATAGACATGTGTCTGCTCGGGAATTGTTATGTAATATCTTTTTGAAGTCGGTCAATAGTGTTGAGTGCTGTAACGGGAAATAAATGATGGGAGATAAATTTCCCACAATAGCGGGTACAACTTAAACTGCACTCAAAAAAACACTCAGCGTGCTGTCGCTCTTTAGAAGAGACATATTAAACCACTCCATGCAGCAATTACTAAGCAGTGACCGCCAGCTCTTTGAATGGTAGGAAAAGAGAAAAAAAAAATCAGATATGAGGCCACTTTAATATCTCAATTATGTCTTCTTGATGCTAGTGAGATCAAATTGAGAGCAAAAACATATTCTTATACCCATATTGGATATCTGCATTTACACTGTATACTTGGTGAAACACCCCAAGGTAGATGTACTAATCTGGGAAAGTGTCCACCTGATCTGTGCACTTACTTGCGCAAATCAGATTTATTTCCACATATGAAATAAGCTCTGAAACCAATCTGGGAATGTCAAAATCCATGTGCTTTTTCCTGCTTACATCTGTGCCACATGGGAGGAAACAAAAATAAAAATTGGGTCACTTGAAGCATATAATGTAAAAGCGGCCAATATGAAAACAAACATTTCACAACAAGACCAAATTATTAAAGCTCTAAAATTAGCTCTAAAACTTAGGCTAACAGCAAAAATCCATACAGATAGTTTTAAAATCCACATCTGATAGTTTTTCTGGGTTGCTGTAAAAGTATTGTTCCTTGTTAGAGTGTGTTCATTTCAACATCCACTAATAGATTTTTACATTTTAAAGTTAATTCTGTTAATATAAGTTAATGAACTGCGAACAGCGCTTCGTTCACATCTCTTATGTCACACTGCTGTGCTTTTGCTCGTTTCATTCAAACATTGCTATCATCTTGTGCTTCAGTAAAATGTAAAATGCAAACCGGAGGACTTCACTGTCTGTTAGTAGCTGTGTTTGTCTTGCTGCTAGAAATTGTTTTGTACACTGTAATATATGTAAGATAAAGAGATAAAATTTGAAAACGCATTTAATGTCCTCATCTTTATGTATGCTGTGAAAAGCTGTGTAATTAGTAATACGACTGTATATTACTATATTATATATGCCTTAAATAGCTATCTTGTCTGAACTTCTAGGCTCAAAGCTGTTTGTTAGTCGCAGTTTTTCTTTGTAGAAGCTTTGCGTTTAAAGACCTAATATAATATTTAATGTCAAACTTATTTAATATTAAATAATTAAAATCAATATTTCATGTCTAATTATTTATTATTTATTATAATTAATTGTTTCAGAAAATAAACCCATTCAGGGTGATGCCAGACCCCTCTGCTTCACATCGGGTTCCTGATCACCATGTCTGGGTTTATTCTGCGATAACAACCGACTGGATGTACATTATCCCTTACATTGTATATGATTATACATAAAAGAGCAATACATGTTCTGTGAGGGCTTCCATTAGCTATGACTGGAAGTATAAGATGACTCATGCACAGAAAATTTGACCTAGATGAATTGGAACACTTCATCTGGATTTTAGAAATGTATGTAAATAACTTCAAGTGTGTTAAATCCTCTACATTTCTGGGCCAAAGATGCATTTAACTGAGAGACATTCAAGTTGATGGGAAATACAAATTTATTTTCTGGTTTAAACACAACTTTGAAATATTAAGCATTAATATATGACTAAATAAATAGATTATAATAAACCAACAGAATAAGATTGAATAAAATATTTAAAACATCCTCTGACAGCATATGCTAAAACAAGGACATTATGTTCAGGGGAAATAAATACAGTGCAGTGCTACTCACCAACTATATATTAGGGATAAAAATGGCCTGTCAAAAGCAAACTGAACTTTTCAGTGAACAAGGTAATTTCTCCAGTCTGAGATTAAATACAGCTTTGACTTATTCTCCTAATAAAGTCCAGATAGGGCACACATCTTTTCTCAGACATTCAACATGTAGTCTTGGTAAATTAGCCAGTAACACTCGGGTGATTTCACAGATCCCACTGCTTTCTAGAGAGGCCTGTAAATAGCCCTGCCTTGCGCCAAAATCAAGTCATTTCTCTGAGAACAATATAGTTACCGTGTCTAATTCAATAGTGGATGTCATGGTTTTACAATCTTAACACCCCCTAGTATTTTATGACCAATTACCGCCCGTCTGGGTTCCTTGATGTGTCAGAGACTGAGAGCAGAGTCCAAGGACTCCCATACTGTGTAGCGTTTCCTTTACGCAAACCACCATCACTGACCACAAACTCTACTGTAGGCCATGAGATTATAAAAAAAAACAACCTCTGGCTGTGTTTCAAAATACTACATACATAGAGAACATACATGGGCACCAAAGATATATTTGAATTGTTCTGACAGCATTTTTGCATATTATAGGTACCTTTGAAGCATTCAAGTAGGGCGGAATCGTGGAATCCAGTCATAAAAATATAATTCATTGTAGTGTTCAATGCAACTTATCACAGAATTTTGGATGAATAAATCCAAAGTAGGGCTGTACACTTAATCAAATCGTGATTTGGATTAGTATCTGTGAATAATACAACAATACAAACACTACTGAAATATGAAGTCTGCATATTCTGTGTCTGTGTGAATGAATGCCGCATTTTTGTCTTCTACACACACTCAGTCACGCATGACACTTGAGGTGTTTTTATTGTTTGCTGTCTCACCATATGAAGACTATCCAGAGCTGATCATCATTTCATTTGAGAAAATCCTCATTTTAAATACTGCACACAGAAACTTTACAACAACCAGTCAAAATAAATGTTCAGTATAATTTGAAGAAATTGTAATAGAAACTCATTATTATTGTACAGTAGTAGCCTAGGTACTTCTCAAAAAAAAAAAAAAAAAAATATATATATATATATATATATATTATTAAAACTCTGTTTTTAAGGAATAATCTGTTTTACAATTTTCCTCTGTTTTAATTTTAACTGTAAACCTCTGTTGTTATTTTCATTATTAAAATTAAATTAAAATGGAATTAAAAAGTAAGAGAATTTAGAGAAATGAAACGGAATTTCAAAGTAATTTCATAGGGCCCTAAAAAGTTCCGTTAAACCTTTAATAAATTGTTCTTAAAATGTACAGTATATGTTTCATGATTTTAATGACTTATATATATTTTTTTTAATTACTAAAAATTAGTCCAGAAAACATTTAATGGAAAAACAGAATTTGAAAAAAAAAAAGGTATTTAGGAAAATAATTAATGGAATTTGGGAAAAATGAAACACATTTTAAAGTGCCCTATTCAAGTCTAGTGGGGTCCCTTAGTAGACATCATTTTTGGGAGACATCATCATAGCTCAGCCACAAATCTGAATCAGCATTTTTGGGGGATAAATAGAATGTTATGATGCCCAACAAATGCTGCTTAGCTGGAAGCTGAATGAGCTTTGAAACACAGCCACGGACGGCAGGGACTCTGAACTGAATGAACATGACAAGATCCAGAGCAAAGAAAAACTCCATGACAGACTCTAGGTGATGAATTATTCATCACAGCGGTGAGTCTTTCTGAAAGCTTCTCTTCTCAGTGGGTTTTAACTCAAGATGGACTGTCATCCTGTCCTGAAAAGCCCAGTGAAAGGAATTTGAGAAGTAGAAACATGTTTCTTTGCATCTTGCAGTTGCTTAATGGTTCAGTTGGTCAACACAAGGGAGTCTTTGCTGTGATAAATTCACTTTCTTGTGCATGAACTCAAGGCAAGCTGTTTATTCTGATCTGCACCCGTATACGCTGAACTGAGGTAAATGCTTTCACAGATTATATTCCTCAAACAGACCCCAAAGTAAAAGCCTTAATAATAAAATAAAATTATAAGCACAGACAAATGGGATTGTTCCAATGCTGCAATTACTGCCTCGGGCAGGCAGAGAAAATGAAATGCTGATTTGAAATGAGCATGCTGATTGTCTTGCATCTTAAACGGATAAAATGGATAAGGTGAACCAAAAAAGTAATGCTCTCTCAATGTCCTCTGGCCAGATTACAACCTTGCAAAATGTGAGAATGAATTAGTGTCACATTCCTCCGTGAGTCTGTGTAGTCAACAAATTTCCTCTGAGAACACACTCATTTTATTATTCTGTTAACCAACCGAGACTGTCCATAAGGGAGCTCGTCTGTTATTTGATCCACTTATTATTTGCAGGAAAGTGTGAAAGCAAGATTGAAGTAATGTAATTCATAGAATTGGCTGAAATTAATTTCAGAATGTTTGCTGTCATCATTTGCACACCGCTATGTCTAGGGTTGCCAGCTTTTTACAACAAAAAATGGGAAGGAAATGGAAAACGGGCAGTATGGATATGTTGTTACATAAATGAATGTACTACTAAATCACAAAAATACCTTGCAGATATTTATGAAGCATAGTTCAAATACTTGCTTCTCTGAAAAACAATTCTACGGCCAGTCATTCTACATTGAAATGTGTTCCGTGTCAGAATGTCTGTTTTTGTTTTGGTCTGTGTGACTCCACCCAATAGTATTTCAACACTCTGGGTTGCCAGTTGTTGGAAAACACAGTACATTGCAGCCATGAAAGCCAGCAAATGAGCTGGGCCAGTGATTGCAGATTCTACCCAACCTAAAAGGCCACGGCATCCATCTAAAAAGCTGTGACCAGAGGAATATTACAATGTTAATAAATCAACTCATCAACTTACAGTGTAAAGCTCATCATCAATCTGGCAACCCGTGTGAAACGGCTCTCTCTAATATTTTGAATTTGGACAGCAGAACCCATTTCAACCTCTAGCTGTCAATATTACATACTGCCATCTTTACATGTGGTGAAATTTGCCGAAATTTTTTGAAATTTATTGTTGAGACAAATTTCACAGCTAGCATTTTTTTCCAGAATTTTACAAAAATACAGCTTGATTGGGAAGAACACACACACAAAAATTCAATTTGTCTTCACTGATACATAAAAACTATTTCTGAGGCAAAATTGTAGTTTGTGGATCAGAGGATCAGTTGTAACTTGAATAAAAAAAATATATATTTTGGGAATTTTCATAAGAAATCTTAAAAAATATAGGCCTATAATAATATTTCAATACAAGATTTTATTACAAGACATATTTAAAGGGGATAAGTTAAAAAAATGGAAATCTGTTTTAGTAAAAAAAAGCGATGTCCTGCCTGACACACACTGTAAAAAGTCATTCTATAGGGTTGTAGATTTCATTAAATTTATTATGTAAACTTCATTTAACAAAATTAATTTCTTGTTTTTATAAATATTTTTTGAGTTCAAACTATTTAAAAATGTCAGGAATAAAACCTACTTAATTCTGTTGTTAAGGATTTAGCTATTCATTTTGAATAACTCAAAATAGAGACAATATTGAATAAATCCAACATGATTGAAATGAGCTGTTTTCAATTTACAAGCATTTCCTGTTCCAACGTGCGGTTCAATCAGCTCGTGAGCACGAGACAACATGGAGGCAAGGCTGATCGGTGCTCTTTTTCAGTTAACTTCACAAAGGTATGGGCTATTATTTTATTTATATAGGAAAAAACTGTTGTAAATTATCGAAATGGTCCATTTTATGTGATATAGGCATCATTCATAATAGTCGGCTTAAAATTGATTGGTGGTAGTGCAACTTGAAAAAATAAATATGCTAATTCGTTCATGTAGCCTATATTTTTTTGTAGCTTACTAACGTTATTTTAACAAATAGACAACAAGCAACATTGTATAATAATGGCTGTAGTCATTGTCCGATCTTGGGCAACAGATCCTTATTTTGTGGCCTAGTGTTAACGTTTGAACTAGTTTGTTGCTCCTAAAGTATGGGTAATCATGTTTTACACCGATTAATGGTTGAAGGGGTTCATTTTAAAACTATTTAACGTTAGATCTGCCGTTGAACATTCACTATTCAAAAAGTGTTTTTTTTTTGTTTGTTTGTTTTACACATCTGTGAGGACCTGACGTGACGATCTGCCAGTACGTTCCACGGTAATTTACAGTAATAGCTGGCACACATATGTATCTTTTTAAATAAAGTCCCTCGAACCTAATCATTCCTCATAGTTACACATCATGTTAGGAGCTATTGATGAGATTGAACGGTCATTCTGCGCGATCGCGATTGTACGGAAGCCCTGAACTTAATTCTTAGTTATTTTGTCTTTGTTTCAGAACAAAATAACAAGTGATTGCTATAAATGTTAGTTATTTTCGTCTACTGAATTATTGATATTCCACATTTCTATTAACATTATTTTTTTCAGAACTGCAGAACAGAATTTAAGAAGAATGAAAAAATGAATGTCCAAGTATGCCAGCCCTTTTTCAGCCTTCTCAAGTGAGTTATCAATCATGTTTAGAGACCTAAAGGAACATAATGTATGTGAAAACCCCCTCTCAAAACGTGATATTTTTTTTCCTCTCATTCCATATTTCAGGTGAATACAGAATTTCAAAGAATAATCACTGTGCAGCTGGAGCCTAAATTGGTCCTCACTGGACCTTCACACTCCCAAGCTGCTGAAGGAGGAGCACTTGGAGAAAGACTGAAAACTGAGATAGAACTACTGAAGGTATAGTTTATAATGAAGCATGCAAGCCATTTGGCTACTTGTTGTTTTATGTAAGGCTGAGAGAAATTGTTTATTCTTGTATTTTTCTTCATGATACTCAGGTAGTAATTCCCCTTCTACTGTAAATTAAATATTAAACTTGATGATATTTAGCTACTTAAAAGCTGACAAATGCATTTGTGTGACAACGGTTCAGTGAGGTTATGTTTTGTTGCCTTGAGTTAATTTATTGGACTTTCACAGTAACTGAAGAAATGAAGAAACTGAGACAGACTAAATCCAGAAGAACTGTGTCTCCAAGACGCTTCAAGAAACCTCCTGCAAAGCTACAGTACTGTTAAAAGTTTTAGACACTTGTTGGATGCTGTCAAAAATTGTAATAAATTGATTTTCTTTAATCAATTAACTTCTATGAACTAAATGAAATCAACATTTGGTGTGAGCGTCCTTTGTGTTTAAAGCAGCTTTTGTCCTCGGTGCACTTGAGCAGAGATTTTCAGGAGCTTTGCAGGAGGTTTCTCGAAGCGTCTTGGAGACACAGTTCTTCTGGATTTAGTCTGTCTCAGTTTGTTCTGTTTCTTCATGTCATTCCAGTTTGAATGATGATCAGATCAGAACTCTGTGTGGAGCACAAAAATCTCACTGGATTATTACAATTAATGGCAAAATGAATGTTTGGAAATGTAAAACCATTTAAAATAATTTTGGCCATACTGTATTTCAGAAACTTTTCTTGGAGCTGGATGCGTCAATGCTGTCAAAACGAGTCCAGTCACTCCGGTCTAAACTGCTGTCTTAAAATAAAATGGTTTTATCTGTTCTGTGGTTCCATGTTGCCAAACATACCTCACACATTTGAACATTTTGTGCCTAGAAAGAGAAAAATGACCCAAAAAAGTAACTGCATTGTGTATTTTAAACAATTGGTACCTAAAAAGAGACTTTGTTTTGCAGAATTCATATTAAGTAATTGTGGATACAGTCTGAGAATGCTAATATATGCTATTGTAACTGTTGTTGGCAATAAAGCAGAAGCTTGTATTTAATCTTTAACGACTGTGTCTGTTATTCATATGTGAAATCATATTAAAATTACTTTAATCCATTTATTAAAAATAATACATTTTTTGTGTTAAATCATTTTTTTTAAGTAGTATGCATTAGTATAGTGCTCCAATGAAAACAATATTTTTGTTTAAAATGTATTAATATTTTTGTGTGGGCTTTTTGCATCTACTTAATTTAAATGGCTAATTTTTAAGGAATTAATTTGATTAATTCTAACTCAATTCTCAATAGCAGTTGAATTTAATTAATAATATTGCTTGTAATCTGTTGCCACAATTTTATTGAGTAGATGTAGTGTATTATTTTTTACAGTGCAGGACAATTTGCAAATTAGTCTTGTCATCATTCACACAGGTCCTGCAAATTAGCACAGATTTGAGAGTTGATTATTTGTTCTTATAAAAAGTTTAAGCAATCCTGTATTCATCCTTTATGTCGTTTCATTTCAATTCATGGAGGGTTTAATAATAGCAACCATGTTTCTCAGCTCTCCTATCTACTGAGCTGAGATCTCAATTTGCAGGCATTGAAGGTGAGCTCCTGCCAGTTTCATACATCAGCGAACGTGAAGAACCACTGACGTCAGGACAGATATTTCTCTAGCTAGCCTGCCTGCCTGGACTGAAATGGCAGACCAATGCCAGAGTGATATTCAGTGATATATTTTAAATCAATCCTATTGAAATTCGCTGTTACCACGAAAATGGAAAACATGACAAAAGAGCTCATCAGTGACTGCTCACTCCCATGAAGCACTGCAAATGATTTCATTCTCCTGACTTCCTTTCACGACTTTCTTGCAAACAAAGTTAGTGATGCTGTGATTCATCTCAGAGCTGGTTGGTTTGGTTCATGGCTTGAAATGCTTTACTGAAGAGCTTACTGAAATGGAGAAAACAAATGAGAAAAACACTTCCAGAACAAAGACAGTGGGCGACTACTGTAGGCGCTCTATTGTCTGCTCTACCTGCAAACCTCAATACTTTTTGACTGAGAATTGGCATCTATACAAAGTACATTCTGACAAATGAGAAATCGTTACAGCAACCAGTGATTGTGTCATGGCTCTTTGCTTACGTACATGTGCTAAATGGCTGAACATGAGGATCTGTTTGACTAAATGCATGAATGTAAGCAGGAAAGAGTTATCAAAACAGATGATTCTCCTTTTTTTGTTCAGAAACAATTGGTACTGATGTTAATTCATTATTGTGGAAGTCATCGTCATAGTCATTTTTCTTCTCAATGAAGAAGGGTATAGCAATCAAAGTAGCATTGCAGATCTATTTTAATGCTTTAGTATTTCAACATGTTAGACCAGAATGTTATTTAATAATTCACAGAAAACTCTTTTGTAACCTTTCCTCTTTAGAATTTCTATGCATTATTTTTTCATTTTTAAATGGGATCAAATCTAAAAAGCATACAGTGCTTTTAAATTAAAGGTATAAATATAATCCAAGAAGAGTGAAGTACAAAACTGTAGACACATACTTAATTTATCTACAACATACTGTAATGTACTGTAACGTATGGAAACCAGTTTCCTTTTTTATCTCACAATTCAGAATTTTCCCTCACAATTTAGAGAAAAAATAGAATTCTGAGAAGAAATGTCAGAACTGTGAGATAAAAAGTCCTAATTCTCTTTTTTTATTTTTAGACCTTTTCATTTTTTATTCTGTGGTGGAAATCAACAAACAAAAAGAACTGTGATATGATATGTAAACTTGGAATTCTAAGATAAAATTCAGATTTGCGAGAAAAAAGTCGCAATTATCTTTTTTCATTTTTTACTTTTTTTATTGTGTGGTGGAAACAAACAAACAAAAAGAATTAAGTTTCTTCTAAGAAACAAGTCAGGATTGCAAGAAAAAAAAACTGATTTTGTGAGAGCACATATCTTGCAGTTCTGACTTTTTCTCTCTTGATTTTTTATTGGTTGAAACAGGCTTCCATAGTAATGCTTTGAAATAGTGTGCTGAGTTTACAGAGAAAGATTTCAATATATTTTTAAGAATCACAATGATTCAGTAGGGATGTGTGGAAAAGCAAAAGCGTCCTTTGGGCCACTTGGAGTATTTTATTTCATCTTCATTGTAAAACAAATTATACACATATTAAACATTTCAGGGGAATCCATTCATTAAATCAAGTTTGTTTAAAAGAATTTGCACAAAGCAAAAAAGCCTGACAAAATAGGCCAGTCTGCAAACCCTATTTGTGCAGCACATCCAAATGGGTTTAATGGATGAAGCCCAGCGGGGGGAAAAGCTCAGGGGAATCCATTTACACGTCGTGAAGTGGGCTGTAGCTCTAAGTGTTTATTTTCTGGAGTCAGCGGGTGCGGAGGACGTGGTGGCATCTCATATAGGGGTTATAAAGCTGGCGCACTTCTGCCAGGGTAAACTACGATGATTTCTCTCTTGCCTTTCTTCAGAGGTAAATACTTCACAGTTTGCTGTCTGGGTTTCATGCACTCCTAGTCTAAGTGTCAGATGCGGAGCTTTTGGATTGCTGCAGACCTGGAATTCAGTCTCTGTGCAAACTCGTGTGGAGAGCAGACGCGGCAAGAGGACTTGGATGGATTGCGCAGGGCTGTTTTTGATAGGGTTAAAGCCAGTCTGCTTCATCTGAGCTAAGAGTGGTTGCAGAGGCAAAGGGATGTGCAACGGAGCTGTACGGCACTGTAAAACAACACGCGCGGATCAGGTACAAGCAGCTGGAGGTGCCGGATTTATCAGCCAGGTGGCAAGCAGCTCCCTAAATCAAACGACAGCACCCAGTGGCATGGATTTACATATCACCCTGAAATAATGACTTTTCTTGGAATCAGCTGAGATAATGTAGGCGCGTTGCTCTGCATGCACTAAAATGCCGACGCACAAGGCATGGAAAATAAAATCAACTTTCGACTGTTTGCACAAAGAGGTCACCTTCAAGAAAGAGCAATCGATTATGTAACGCACGAATGGCAAGAGAAAGGCAGCTTTATGGAGCCCTGGCTGCAGTAAAAGTACTTGTAATAAAAACAACAAGCGTAATTATTAAGGTCTACTGGTATTATGCAGAACAAATAATATCCTTACTGTGTCAATACCCCACTCATTTCAAACACTCCTTGACTGCTGCCTCCACAAGTCATCTCGCATACTTCTGCCTCCTAACCATGCAAATTAAAGCGAGATTTACATTTGCATTGGTTACAGCAAGACAAATTGATCTGATCTAAACCATACGAACGTTTTAACCTTCCTTAGCGCACTTATAAACTGTAGATTTCTTCAATTGAGTCCAGAGACGACTGACAGAGATAAATCAGCGTCAGGGTCGGCCACATTTACGCAAGCCAGGAGAGCATGCGGAAGCGTAAGTGCTTCATTCCTGGGTTTGTTTTCTGTCCACCGGCAGGCGAGAGCTGACAGCAGCAAGCTTGTTTTTTCAAGTCTCCTAAGTAGTGTTGGTGCACGGCAGAACAGCAAGCACGGATCAAGAGACTTTAGTTAAAGCTTATTTTTTGATAAACAATTTAAAAATCATTTTGCAACTCTGGAAAAACTCCTAGACTGTTTTACAAACAAACCTTAGGTACATTTCCTGAACTAATATGCACGCTGGAAATCAATGTCAAATACTTAATTGTCTAGTTTTGCATCTTTGTTACTATTGATTTCCATTAAGCACACGTTCAAAACAAACTCAAGCCTTTGTCTTGGAAAATGGCCCAGATGCTACCAAATATGTCCTATCATTTAAGCTCACAGAGGGATCTGAGTGGATGTTTTGGAGCAAGCAAAGCCAAAATTCAAAACATATGACGACTCACTACACTCAGAACGAGAACAATTTGAAATTGTTAAAGTAGCAGCGTAATTGTGTCCATAAAACAACTCTGTTTAGTACATGATACTCCACTGCTGATGTCTCTGAGCCACTGTAAAAATGTACTTTCTCAGAAATAACTAACTAGAGCATTTTAGGCCCCCTGAAAGTGCAGCGTTCCTAATAACAGTGCTTTCGTGGCTCCAGCGCTGCAGGAGAGGGTCTGCTGGGTCTGCTGTGATCTTCTCTGATATGCACTGTAATGCTGCTGGACATCATAAGGATAATGAAGAGAACTCCAGGTGTTTCTGTGGGTTCATGCCTCCCGCGAGTCCCTCTCTAACACTGTGGCCATCAGTCCTCTGATGTCTCACACTAGGCGCCAGAGCCCCTGGATTTTTTCAAAGCTGCACTACTGTAAACGACTGTGAAACTATAACAGGAATCTTGCAGGAACTTCATTAACCTAAAGGACAAGGAGGCTGTTGAGCTGAAGGAGAATCAATGTTATATGAATATTTACATGCACAAATTGATGTATATTAAATGTGTAAAATGCAAAAAGAATGAATTAGTAATAAGGTGATTCTTCTCATAGATTGCAGCTTGAAATGTTCATATGTAACGCGACACATAATTCTATTTCATTATTTTTCACATATTTCATTTTTATGTTGTTTTCTGTGAACAATTCAAGAACAATGAGTCCTACACTGCAAAAAAAAAAAAAAGTTGAGCCAACTTAAAATTTTAAGGCATCCAGCTTCAGCAGATTTTTGAGTTTTTACTTTTTTTTACTACTTTTTTCATTTTTAGAAAGTATCTGTTGCAAAATTTATGGCTACATTTTAAAACATAATTTGACTGTTTTTCTGAGTGTCCTGAGAAAAGCACAGAGAAATCTCAAGACCTTGCATAATTTGTTTTAAAATAAATTATTACTCAAATTTTTTTATTAAAAATGAGTAAATTAGCATGGTAGACATTGACTTTCACAGTATTTTTTTCTGTACGATGGAAGTCAATGGCTACCAGTAACTGTTTGGTTAGCAACATTCTTCAAAATATCTTCTTTTGTGTACAACAGGAGAAAAAAAAAACTCCTACAGGTCTGGAACAACTTGAGGGTAAGTAAATGATGACAGAATTTTCATTTTGGGGGGAAATTATCCCTTTAAAATAACAATGTTGGTATAAATTAATGTAATTTCTTTGATTCAGTGATGCTAAATATTTTTATTTGACTAAAACCATTTACTTTATCCTTTATTTACCATTTTGTAACAAATGTACCAATTTTACCACTTTTTAGAGAGGATCAGAATAATTAAAAAAAAAAAAAATATTCTAACAGACAGTGAAGTGAGATGAAACACAACCCCTTGTTTACACTGAGAAAATTGTGCCACCACCTCATTAAAACCTCCTACGTCTCCCTAATACTGCAGTAATTTAAACACTGAGACCGTTAACTCTGCTCCAACACAGCAGTGATTGACAGCAGTGAACTGGATCTTCAAGTTCTTTCTCTAGTCTAGACCAACCAATGATCTTTCCACTACAATCTGTTCGACGCAAGGCACAGAGAATGAAATCACCCCAATCAATTCAGTGACCCAAACTCATTAACCCTACAGTTTATATATGCCAAAATCGAAGCATGTTTAACATGGCTCCCACTGAAAACGGAAAACTTTATTTAATGGCTTTACACCTAGTGCCCAGAAAGCGATTAAACAAAAGAGAAAATTGATTCGGAAGCTTCGGGAAATGTAAAGCAAGCCGCATGTTCGCATCAGCTGAGCTTCACCTTTGTTTCAAGGCTCTACACGGGGCCCTAATGCAATGTAAAGGAGAGCTTATCGATCTTCTGGCCAGAGCTCCCTACTAAGCCATCTATCAAAACACATTCGTTCCATGCTTGGGACGCAAATATTGACCGCTGCACTCATTATTGCATAAACGCGAATTAACCTAGGAGCTCTCTGGATAAGTGATGAACTCCTCCCACTGCTAACGGTTCGAATATCAGCACAGAGGACTAGTTTTAGGACACACCACCCATAGCATCCCAGAAGATGATCATTTAACATAAAATGAGAGTTTTAACTGAACATGACACCGACAAGCTGCCTGTATCCTGCAAGGTGCTAAAAAAGCCCTCAGTTCATGATACTCCCGGGGGTTTGACGCTTTTTTTAATAGGCTACTGTTTTGGATACAAAGGGATATAAATCGTGTTTACCTGCAGCAGGGAAGCACAATAAAAAGCCAATAAAGTGCTGCTTTGTCGTTGACAAACGCTATAAGACATTTGCATGTTTGTTTCCTTTTGGATTAGAAGTAAACATCCACCTCATCCAGGCTCTTTTTGTTTTCTGTCTTATGAAATATCCTGCACAAATGATTCAGTGGGTGAGTGACCTGTTCAAATGATTCCAAATGAATCCCAAACTATTTCAGACCTTTTTGTAAAACCGCTTGACCAACTGCATCAAAAGTGTGATTCATTTGCGAATCTTTATCTGGGCCTTATGCATTTCAGACTGCTTTTCTGTGGAAGCCCATTTCCACCACTGAATGAAAAACTAAAAAAGGTCCTTGCGACTTTTTATCATGCAATTCTGACTTTTTCATTTTTCAGTTTATATTTTTTTCTCGAACTCGAAGTTTATATCTCGCAATTCTGACATTATAACATGCAATTGCGAGTTTATATCTCACAATAAATAAACATATTTTTATTATTAATTGTGAGAAAATTACCTTTTTTTGTTCAGTGGCAAATACAGGATTTCATACTTAGCAATTACAAGACAAAAAATGCATATTAAATAAATAAAATAGCTCCTGAAGTCTTATGCATTTAGTATTGCGTGTTAGCTCAGTATTAATAGGAAGAGAAACAATGCTGTTGGATTTCCTCATTTGAATGCTATCTGGATGACCGTAAGTAAATGGAGGTCTTTATTCTTAAGAATAGTCTTATAAGTCACCCGAGTCTTATTAGTATCTACAAATCTTTTTCTGGAAGTCTCATTTAATCTTGGCATGATTGACTTTGTAAACATGTAGTTGAGAGCATATTCTCAGATAGCAACAGCCAAAGTCTGTGTTTGTTTTATGGGGAACGGCGTTGAAACTCGCACCTGATTGTCATCTCATTGATTGGAATTTCTAACTGAATTACCCTCTTTACAGAGCTGATTATTCTACAGGTTCACATACTATTTCCGGCTGTTATGAACAAAAACATGCTCTGTGACTTGCTCACAAATTAAGTTAAATTCATAAGAGATTAGAGTTCATTCAGAAGTGCTCGCCACTTTCTACCACCACCCTGTGAGGTTTACAATCATTCATATATCAAAAACACAGACAACTCTAAAGTGTTCATTACTCTCTCACTCTCTTCTCTCTCTTTCTGCGTCACTGGAGAACTTCATAATTACAAATCATGGAGAAGGATTACCGCCTGGTGATGCTGAAAGAGCGCTTTCCAAATGTGACAATCATTAAAATTACCTTGCCATTAAATTTACCGAACTGTCAGCATCCAGTCAGCACAGTTGATTATTTAAATGTTGATTGTAAGCCACTAAACAATTTTGAAAATTAAGACATATTTGAGAAAAAAAACAAACAAACAAAAAAACCATATTGCTGTGCAACCTTCAGCTAAGAACAATAACAACAGAATGATAATATGAGGCTCTATTCAAGTGCCTGGTGTATCATTACAACCTCTTAATATCTTAATGCATCAATATTTAATGGAAGCTTTAATTAATCCACATTTCAAGCACCTGAGAATCACACTATCTGGGATGGTCAAGGTGCTTCTTGCACCTTTGGGCAAGGTACACAGATCCACTCTGTCACTTAACGTAGCTTACATAACGTCATGTCAAATATGAAGTTATGTCTGTTACATGACATTTGTATTTATGAATAATAAATGATCTGGGAAGCACTAACAAAGACTGTGTTATTTCCAAGCCACTTGTTGAAAACCACAATTTCTTGTTAAAAATTAACATAAATATGCGTTTTGCGTGTGTTTTGATGAAGAACTGTGAAAGTTGGTTCTGGTTGGAATATTAATGAAGTAAACGCTGAATCAAAGTATGCTATAATTATAAAAACTGTCAAATGTGAGAAAATAATGTCTCCTAAAGCGGTATGATTCCTTGATAGTTATTATGCATGTTTCTTATACACCCCAAGCATTCGTTTCCTAAAAGACTAAAAGGCTTTCTAACAAATGAGCGCATAATTTAAAATATAACTCCCATATAAGGACACTTTTCTCTTTTAAGTACTGTGTGATTCATAGCAGTCTAAACATTTCAGTGTATTCATCCTTACCACAGAAATCACACAGACTAATGAATAGTTTTCAGGATTTCAGGGCAATTATAAAGCGCGTTAATGATGAATGAATCACTCACCATTTCTGTGAGGAGCGCGCAGGTCAAAACCATGGCACGACTCTGAATCCTCCCTCGGAAATGCACATCCTCGCATGGAAGAGTGGCGCTTTAGGAAGAAGCGGACAACTTCTCGGCTTTAGCGGGTTCGAGGAACGTCCGCTTGTCGGCGGTGGGCACAGTTGTGGGAGTTTAGCGCGTGACGGCAATGTCAGCGCAAACTAGTTCCGTGGCTCAGCGGTCAGTCCCGGAGAGCCGAGCGCGAGCGCCCTTCAGCTTGCACAGTGAAACGCAAACTGAAGTCTCAAGTCCCTCCTCTTTCACACCACTTCCACCTCCAATGTGTCTATTGCCCTTTTCAAGAAACGCGCGTGTCCAGTGTCGTTGTCATGCGTACCTACAACATGCAAGAAGCACGCGCAATCCTCAACACATAATCAGGGTATTTTAGCAATCACGACGCGTTGCAAACTTTCTCTCTGTAATGCATACGATACATATAGCCTATGTGTGTAGTCAATTAAAATAAAAGATTATTAATGATCATTTAGACGTTTGTGTGAAGCGCTCTCAAGCGCTGCTCCAGAGGACCTGCGACTATAAGAAACTCTTTAAAGATAAAAACATCTGCTATATGACAGCTTGCTATTTTCTCATTAAAATAAAAAAGTAATAATTAGGGTTAAAGAGTGTCTCACTGCTTTGACATTGTCTTTTTTTATTTTTGTCTTTGATTTTTACATAATATATTTATGTATATTATATTGTGATGTGATGACAATGTACTTTTCCAGAACAAGCACTCCTTATACATTTCACTTAGGAGTGGTATTAAGGAAGACAAAAACAAGCAAAAGGGAACCGAAAACAGCCCACAAGTGAACAGAAACTGGACATCAATAACACCAAGTGTCAGTCATTTTCATTTGTTTTTTTTTTTTTTATATATTGTTGCAGTAAAACATGGATTTGCTCTACTCCCTTGATGCTCTGTATCTAACCTTTTTAATCTGCATGTCTCACAACCTCTGTCAGCTTCTCTAATCAATATATAGCTTAAAAAATGCATAGGTTTACATAAGGCATATCATGCTTGAAAGGCCAGGTCCAACAACTCTTATTGCATTGTTTGACAAAAATAAGTTATCAAATATTGCAGAGAAAACATAACTGTAATAACAAATGAATCTCAAATCCAACCCTGGTGAAAAGACCAGCATATGTCGTGCTTTGAATGCTGATGAGCTATTGTCTTCGCTGTGGGTGTTTAACCAGCATAATTTAAACTGAACCAGTACAAGAATTCTTATTTATCTAAGATGTTTTAAAGCAAGAAACGAAAAAAATCTTCGAAATTCAGACAGTAGAACCACATGAAAATAGAAAATAGAACCACCAAGGTCCCTCGTAGTCTTGTCAACAAGACCTTGTTGATGTGGTAAAGAGTCAAGAGGGCATGAGAACCGGAGGTCTCCCGAAATTATTTCCTGGAGGAATGAATGATATTTTTGAAAAGACTTCATTAAGATGGCATATTTTTTTCTATGCACTGAACCTCACAAATTTTTCTTCTAATTTTTTCCAATGTGCTCTCTTTGTAACCGATATTGCTGTCCAGTCCAGTCATCAGCCAGACAGAACCATTATTATGCCTCCGGTACTCTGTCTTGCCAAATATAAATTGGACGGCACTTTTTACTAAATCAACAAAAACAGAGATTCTGGTGAGCTGAGAGCGAGCAAGCTCTGCTTACAGTAGCATTCAGTTCACTCTATGTTATGAATGGCACTATGAGTAAACCTTCACCATAGACCTGTAACATATCCTCGCACACAAAGTATATAATTACCTTGTATTCATGTCTTTCTGCTCTGTCATGTGCAGAGCGAAATTACTAAGGCACCTATTCATTGTTCCTGTGAAATCTCACTCCCACTCCTCCAGCAGAGTGGCAGAGAAATTGAAAAACAGTCACTTTTCTGTTCAGCATCCTGGTACAATGCCAGCGTTACTAGAGAAATGTGCAAATGCTGGTATTTCTCTTCATTATGGAAAATAGGTCGACTGCTTCCCTCTAGGTATGTGTAAAGGGTGAATGAACAGCGAGTGCATTCAAATGTTAGTCATACATCTTTCATGATTGTGTGTGCACCTGTTTGTGTTGACATGAAGTATATATTTAAAACTTGCTCTTGAGTTATCTTTATACCAGCAGACAAAACAAATATGATAAGAGTTTTATTTTCTTAATCAATTAAACTGCTGCCAGTGTAAGGTCTGAAACATCTATGCAATGGTGTGTTCCATTTATCTGATGCTGAAAATTCCAAGTTTTCACTAGGAACTTTTAACTTTTCAATTTTAAACCCGACTTCAGAATCCAAACTGGCTGCTCAGTACATGAACAGAATATACTGATTAATAGCACTTTTGTGTCTCAGTAAACTCAGTGGTGCACACATCTGTGGATACTTCAGCACTATCAGTGCCAAAAAGCTTCTAATGTGTTTTTATCAACTGTTGTTAACAATCCAATATCCTCATATTTTAATGTGTCATTGCTTTCCAAAATATGCCTGACCATAATTCATACCACAATGTAAGTATATCCTCCAATCTCAGCGTTGCTTAGCAGTTATTATCATAAAAAATGGGCCCAGCGGCCACAAAAGGGCACCATAAAATGACAAATGAAACATCTCAGTTCCATAAGCTTCACAGACACACACACAACCACCATCACAAACATGCAAGACACATTTAAGTGTACAATTTGGCACGTCTATCACTTTTAGCTTTGTTTTTGGGCATCTAATTAAATATGGTGTTAAAGGAATAGTTATAATTCTGTCATTATTTACTCTCCCTTTTGTCATTCCAAACCTAATTTTCTTCTGCAGAACAAAATATATTTTGATTAATGTTGGTAATTAAACAATTAGAAAATTGGCTATCATTGCACAGAGTAAAAAAGTCCTGTCATATCTCAAATTATATTTTTCCCCCCAGCTCCGACATCTGACTTCCAAGGTGAATAAAATGAAGCACAAGTAATGTATGTGAATGCAGATGCTTCCAGCAACACTATTTGTGTAGGCATGCACACATCTTAGTCACGTATCTGTTACAGACTTTAAATATCAGCCAATATTAGATATTTAACTGTGCATGCTAAGTGGAATATTTAGCAAACCTCAAAATGAAAATATATTATAATTATAATTGTATTATAATTAATTGTAGCACCTTGAGTGTAAGAAAGGCGCACTACAAATACATTTTATTATTATTATTATAATTCTGTCATCATTTCCTCATCCTCATGTCCTTCCAAACCTGCATGACTTTCTTTCTTCTGCGAAACACAAGATATTTTAAAGAATGTTGGTAATCAAACAATTTGGCGACCATTGGCTTCCACTGTATAGAGGGGAAACTGTTTTTTTTTAGTAAACTATCCATTTAACTCTAAGAACGATCCATTCTCCTTCAACATTTTGGTCCGTAGAGTAGCAATGTGTTAAAGTTTAACAGCAAATGTTCATCAGTTGCTATTATTAAGTAATTCCTTGAGATTTAGTTCAGGTCAGTGATCCCTGTCTCCAAACAACCTTCTTAATGGATAATGAATAATGACTGACATATTAGAAAGGGCTCCATCTTCAGCTGCTTCCAGACACTACATTACACTTGACCCACGTTTTATTGACTCTGAGTTAAAGATGTTGATATTGATGGCAGGCTGCTCGGTCATGCCCTTCCTCGAAGTGGCCGGTGTCAGAGCACACTGGTCTGGTCCGGCGCAATTCCTTTGATGGACGCAATCAGGGGCCTTTGGTTTGCTTGAGATGAGAGAAATTAGCAGCTCCCCAGAGAGAACGAAAGAAAGGTCGGGGAGCATAAAGGAAGAGATGAGGCTGAGAAACACTTCTCTGGCTCTTCTGCTCTTCCGCTATTACCCACAACTGGCTAGGATTTCAGAGAAAGCATCTGCCAATGCTTAAGGCAGCAAATATTCCTCCTGAACCGTGAGGGTTTGCTGTACCCAGAGGAATCAGGACTGATTCAGAAGTTATGCTGTGCAATATTATTGGATTTAAGTTCTCCTCACACCAGGGACAAACAAGGATATATTTGAAGCTCAGTTGCTTGAACTTGTTTGGACGGCTAAAGTTTTCCATTGTACTTTACGAGCTCTTAGCTTATGATGCACACCGAGCACAAAGTGGAAACCAAAACGGGATAATGTGTTTGTGCATTTGCCCAGACTATTAAGTGACCAAGTGGTTCTTTCTTAACTATATTTAATGTCTCACCCAGACAAATGCATTTAGACTAGGGGGATACTGGCTTTTAGCTTATCTCCATTGCAGCCATTGCACTTTTATTGAGCATTTGAGCTTTTCACAGACTTCACTGTGGAATTTGTTACAACATTACATTAACAGGGTCTACCGATATGACCAAAAAAGAAGAAGAAAAAAAAAAAAAAATATATATATATATATATATATATATTATAAATATAAAACATTACATGGTAACACTTTAGAATAGGGAACACTTATTCACTATTAACTTCAAATTTTCCCTCAATAAATTCCTAATTTGCTGCTTATTAATAGTTAGTAAGGTAGTTGTTAAGTTTAGGCATAGAGTAGGATTAGGGATGTAGAATAAGGTCATGTAGAATAACACATTAATATGTGCTTAATTATTACTAATAAATGGCTAATATTTTACTAATATGCATGCAAATAACAACTAGTTAAGGGACCCTAAAATAAAGAGTTACCCGTCATATTTGAAGAAAATCCTTATAACTTGTAAACATACAACACATTTGAATAAAAATCAGCCAGGAATATACTTTACAGTGCTCCACAAATTACAGTATATTAAAAAAACTAAACATTAAATCATTATAAATCTAGTTTTCATCTCTAGTAGACTATCCACATTTATATTTGTATCCACATTTGCAAATGTATTTTGGCATATGGAGTAACTAAACATATTTTCAATTGCAGAAATATGTATTTCAATGACCTTCACAGTTTACAACATATTTAAACAGGGTATTTGGGCATTTTCTGCAAGTTTATATGAGGACATGCTCACTAATCAGCAACTGTAATATCAAGGCAAAGTTTATTTTGCAGCAGTAAATGATATGCAAGAACTGAATTCCCACAGAGCGTCTTAGAAAGGATAAATCATGAAAAATAAACTCATAACACCATGCAAAAGCAGACCTGATGAGCCAGACGTGGACTCTGTTTGTATGTTTGTTGTACCGAGTTGGCTTTGATCATCTTTTTTTCTCCTGAAGTTCACAGCTGTGTCTGCGTCCAGATCTCTGGTCTTTTAAAATTAGCTGATCAACATCAAACAAATGACAAAAAACTGCTTGTCTATATAACAGCCGGCCTCAGCTCCTCAGCATCCACCCACACATCTTTGTTTGTGTGTCCATCTGATCCAAATTGATGTCGTTGCACATGCCGTGTGTGTCTGAGACAAGTCTGGATGCCAAATAGACCTTTTAGTAAATAGATGGGGGAATATAAATACAGCTTTTGATGAACTAAGATTACTGTACCTGTCATTCACTCAAGATACAGAGGGGAGTCTGACAGAACGCTGTAATGAGTTATATTATTTTGCTGTTTGCCGTTGTCAGGTATGGTCTTGGTAGGCAAGAGTAGCGTTCTAAAGTTTCAAATGATTTATGCAGATGCAACAGGAAGGACACAAGTGAAACAGGCTGAGTGTCCTTTCTTGCAGTACCATTGTAACAGAGAGATTACATGATGAGATTTGTAAACGGCTGTATCATGACAATCCCTTTATAATCATGTGTGGCTAAATGTTATTTCTCCAAACACTTCATACAGTATGTAGAATAAAGAGGTAATTTATTTCACATAATTCAAACATCTTTTGCTACCCACAATGTGGTAAACAAAACACTCTCACGGTGCAAAATTCTCACAGTGCAAAATATACTGTATTTATATATTAGGGATGTGCATCTCTGATGCAATACACATCTCAATGCATAGCCAATGATACGATACATTAAAGATACAGATGAAGCAGCTACAGGAATCGATATAAATAAATCATTTTATACCAATGCAAATATGTAAGAAATTATACATCATGATACAAATTCCAACTCCAATGCACACGTTTTTAAATCGATACATTGCATCGTTAACTTTTATGCCGATGCACCAATGGAAATGTCTATTCTCTAATATTAACCATGTATTAGTGCTAATTAAGCACATATTAATGCCTTATTTTACATGACCTTATTCTACATCCTACCCAATACCTAAACTTAACAACTACCTTACTAACTATTAATAAGCAGCAAATTAGGAATTTATTGAGGGAAAAGTCGTAGTTAATAGTTAACAAGTATTACCTATTCTAAAGTGTGAGCTTTCTATCTATTCCACTGACCCCCTTAAATCAAGCCACCTGCACTAGGAGAAATAAACACTATACAATTGCTGGCAGAGAGTATGAGAACAGAGAAAACCAGATGATTTGGTTCTTGAAATATTTCAGTCGATAATGAATTCTCAGATTTTTGACCGGCATTGTGAAGAACTTGAGATAACCCTGGCGTTTTTCTCATCAGAAAAAGTCTCCATTTGCTCTTCATCAATCCCAGAGCTGTCTGGGAGAAACATCTGAGATATTAAAGATATCTTCATTGAGGTATTATAGTCTATAGGGTGTTATTTGATCGTTCCATATAACACTCTCTCTCGATGAGCTGATTTTCACAATGTCAATCAATCACTGACATAAACTAGTTCAATCTCATTTTTAACTTCCTCTTGATGCCAGTCGATTAGGGAGGAAGGCAAAAATGTACACAGTTAAATGATAATATTCCACATTCATTCAGCACAACTGACAAAAATACCAGCACGGTTAATATGAGAGGAGAGTGACATACTTGATTACTCATTCACTGCAGCTGCGGAGCTCGAGCGTTGTGTATTATGAAGTCTGTGACAAATAGAGACTGTCACAGTCTGTCTGCAATAAAGCTGAAATACTTCAGTATTATTTGTGATCATTTCAAGTTTCTCCCGTAACTCAGAACAACGCTGTTTATTTTTATACATATAGTTGCAATGCTACTTGCAATGACAGCAGGCAGGTCAGTGCATTCAATAAGAAATAACAATCCACATGAATAAGATGTGCAAGTGGTCACGTCCGCTTAGACTTCTAAGTAACTAGAACACAATGTACAAGCTTTCTGCCTATAGAAATGCAGTTGCTCAGATTCAAACGTTTCACTGGCACATTCTGTTGGTGGGCAGCAATGCATGAGGATAATTAACTCAAGGATCTAACTGTGCAAGAATGACTAAGATCTGTAAAAATACCTTCTCTTTATGAGGCCTGTTAGCTGCACACTGAGTTTACATAATTGTCTGAGAAATTATACTTACCCCACATGCACTTTCAAAGACTGCAGGTATATTTTCTTTTGTTTGCTCTATCAGTGGTTCTCAACTGGCCTTTGAGGAAAAAGGTAAGCCTACTGATAATTTTCTGCTAGGACATTATCAGAACATTTCCTTCCTTTAACCCTACACAACATGCGTAATTCAAAATACAGGTAAAACAACTGTGAAAATTCCTTCATCTCAACAGAACATTATGCCCTGTTTTTACAGACTTTTCATAGACAGTAGTTTTGCTTTTATACCATATCTATGGATGCCGGTTTTTTTCTGGCTTTTTTTCTCACTATTCTGACGCCTTTTCTCAGAACTGTGAGATACAAATGTACAATTGCGAGTTATAAAGTCCAATTCAGAGGAAAAAAGACTATTTTCTTATATTTACATTCGTAATTATTATTTTAGAACTAGTTTATATCTCACAATTCTGAGGAAAAGAAGTCAAAATTTTCAGATAAAAAGTTTCACCAGACATCAGGTGGTGACCCAAACCCAGCAGCAGAATTGTTTATCAGACAAAAATAACTGAATGTATTCAAAATTGAAGACTGAAAAATATATCGATATTACCATGAATGCACAAAGTTAAAAATATGTACAACTATTATATAACACAGGCTAATATTTTTTGAATATTACATGCATGATTGGCACTTTTGTTGTATTGCTGTTGCTTGATATTTGATATTTCATTGTCAATGCTTATTTCTCCTAACCATGCTAAATGCAATCTATAGAAAATCTCAAAATGATAATTTATTTTTCATCTCATAAATTATAATTGTAATAATGATGATTTTGTGATGCCTAAAGAATATCTGTATTGGCCATACATTTTTATATTGGTGCACTCCTATTTTTAGCTTTTTGCCAATAATTCACTATACAAAAACACGGTTGCGAACACATATTTAATGTAGTCTGGGTTGCATTTTCTTCCATTGTGATCATATCACAAAACCTGATCGTATATGCCTAATTTGGCTGCCCTTACGAAATGGCAAAATAAAATGTGCATTTGATGTCAAGAACAAAAGCTATGGGATGCATCGTCTGCTACCTTTAAAAAAAAAAACCCTTTGGGTGTATTTATGCATGATTATATAGTTGCATTTTATTATTTGCACTTATAGCTGTCCATGACCCACTATTTGAGAAAAACAGACACCTTAGAAATTCACCCAATTCAATTTGTGTTGACTGAACAATTCAATGTGTGTGTTTTGTTCTCTTTGGAAGAAACTACGGACCATCCACTTTTCTTTGAGAGCAAACCTCTCATCATCCTTTGTGAGATGAGCCGGGTCAGGGTCAGCACAGACGCTCATAAAGCTTGCTGATTTTAAATTGGTTTTTCACTTCCACCAAAAACAGATAACATTTGCAGACAACACAGAAGCCGTACGGCATGACAAAACGCAACCTTGACAGGGAATATAGTTGAACGAATATTTATCTATAAAATTATTCGTCAGACAATATGTTTTGTTCTGCTGAGTTAATTGGGTGTCATTTATCAAGCGTGGACAAACAACTGTGCTGATATAACAAGTGCAGAGTTGTGCCAAAAGACACGTCCACAGAACAAAAGCCTGGAGTGAGTCCACAGGCCTGTCAGGACCAAGCCAAACTTTCACACTGATGAGTTTGTGGAACTGTTAGCTAATGTGAAGACTGAATCTGGTAAGCCTGAAAACTCAAAGTAACCATAATTGTATATATAATCTGTAATCTATATAATCTACATTGCTCTGTTCATAATGTACATACAATCCCTACATTGCATTCCTATTTATATTCTGTATATACTCTGCTCAATACTGTATATAGCAATTCCACTGTACATTCTGTAAATCATATCTTCACTTACTCTGGACTTATATGTATATAAAACACTATATTCTTGCACTTCTGGTTAGATGCTAACTGCATTTCATTAGCTCTGTACTTGTACTCTGCATAATGACAATAAAGTTGAATATAATCTAATCTAATCTAATTTGACATTAAAGCATCTCATTCATATCCTCCATACAGGACCGATATCATACTGACTGAAGAGCAAGTGCTTGAAGTATATTCGTGAACAGTATTTCCAAAAGAATGTGAGTTATTAAGTCAAGCAGGAGCAAAAAGAACATGAAGGTCTCCTCATGAAAGAACATGATAATACTGGCATGTTATGCAGGGGAACAATAATTACAGCAAGCCTCGTGATAATTCATCATAATTATAAATCATATATATATTTGGTAACACTTTAGAAGAGGGAAAACTTATTCACTATTAACTACAAACTTTCCCTCGATAAATTCCTAATTTGCTGCTTATTAATATTTAGTAAGGTAGTTGTAAAGTTTAGGTAGTGGTATAGGATTAGGGATGTATAATAAGGCATTAATATGTGTTTAATTAGTACTAATAAATGTCTATGAATCTATGTATATGCATGCTAATAAGCAACTAGTTAAGAGACCCTAAAATAAAGTATCACCATATAATATAGGTAGACAGACAGACAGACAGACAGACAGAGACAGACAGACAGACAGACAGACAGACAGAGACAGACATACAGACAGACATACAGAGACAGACAGACAGACATACAGACAGAGACAGACAGACAGACAGAGACAGACATACAGACAGACATACAGAGACAGACAGACAGACATACAGACAGAGACAGACAGACAGACAGACAGACAGAGACAGACATACAGACAGACATACAGAGACAGACAGACAGACATACAGACAGAGACAGACAGACAGACAGACAGAGACAGACATACAGACAGACATACAGAGACATACAGACAGACAGAGACAGACATACAGACAGACATACAGAGACAGACAGACAGACAGATATACAGACAGACATACAGACAGAGACAGATAGACAGACAGACAGAGACAGACATACAGACAGACAGACAGACAGACAGACAGACATGTGCTCTGCTGACCCCGCCCCTCTCTTCCGTGGGGTGACAAGCTATTTAGCCGTGGAACTATTTGCAAAGATTCATAAAAACTGTTATACTCACTTCTTCTGTAGGTGAGGCTGGATCACGAATGATTCACGTGGGCATAGGCACATTTAGGCAGACTGGGGATCAGCACATTCACTTCAAAGCGAAAGTAACATTAACAACGAGAGTTAATGACGACTGCTATATTCATTATAACATCCAACAACAACACACCTCAATCGCTTAATCGGAGACATTTTTGTTTTCCCCTGCACCTGAGTCGACACAATGGTGGACGGATGACAGCTCACTCAGGGCGGGTCTAAGCAGAGCTCTGGGTCTAGGGTAAGACGGTCTTGTCAATCAACTATAGTGGGAGGGGTCTATACAGAACTACGTCATTCTGACAGGAATCTCAGAACAGCCTGATTTGAGAAAGGGATTTTAAAATAGGGATTTAAAAAAAACACTGGGTGGATTTTTATCATTATAGGATGGATGTGTACCATAGACTGTAAAAAAAAGATTGACGACGAGTCTCTGCTTCCTTCCATTATAGAAAAGTGAAGCGAATACAGTATGGCCGCTGGCATCTTGAGTAAATGACATCATTTGGAGCCGGAGTCTGCGCAGTAGTGTCGTGAAGTGGAGCCGCGGTATCAAACTCCCTCCCAAACTCCCACAGACCCAATCAACCATAACAACATGCCCCGTTTCTATTGCATCAAATTACTAGCTAAAATCAAACTTATCACAAAAACGAACAATTGAACATATATCAGCATGATAACAACTACCTTAAATGACCAAAACCATATTTCGGAAACTTGGATTGGAAGTAATTTATTTTTTATTTTGACTGAAGTCCCATTCGTTTACATGGAGAGGGCGGGGTTTATGACCTGTACTGCAGCCAGCCACCAGGGGGCAATCAAAGGACCCGCAGCTTCACTTTTATTAAGGACGAGTGAGACACACCCGATGTGTACACACACTTCCAACATACATTTATGTTCAAACAACTCGAAAAGTGAATTTTGGTTCCGATGACCCCTTTAATTTATTGTTACTTTCTGTTTCTTTGTAATTTACTAGCAATTTCTGAAAGAAAAAGTGAAAATTTCACCAACAATTTTGTTTTGGTGAATCATTTTTCCACTGTCACACCCTTGAACTGTTTTTGTTGTGTTTTCCTTCCCCATTGTACTCTGTGACCTAGTTTTCCCGTCTATGTCTGATTGTATCCTTTGGTTCAGGTGTGTCTCCTTAATTATCCTCATTTGCCAATGTATTTAGTTGTAGTGTGTTCCTGTGTTCCCTAATCAGTGTAAAAGTTGAGTTGTGCATCTGTTACCTGTCTGTCGTCTGTGACATACCTTCTGCGTGGATTAATTAAAGACTATTTATGTTCATATTCTTCCACTCATTGTACACCACACCCCCTGACATCCACAATCTGTAACAACTACAAACATCTTTAAAGCACATCTATGAAGCCTATTTCTTTTTCACCAGAGTTCCATTTTTTAATACATCAATCAAAATGAAAATATAAGGAACCAATACCATGATGTTGAAAGCTGCTGCTTCATTTTAAAAGCCCTTCAAAAAAAAAAATGACACTAAGAGACATCTACGGTAATGTATTGAAATCTACATATTGCTTGGGGGGAAATAAAAACAGAATACACAGTACCTTTTGAATATGTGCTGTTAAAAGAGAAACTGATACAACATTTACAAGCAGGGACTAAAGCTAACCAGACAGACCTGGTGCCCCTGAGCTTTGTGACAAATGAACATTTGCACAGATTATTATAAGAACCCCTTATGCTATAAAAACATCCTTCATCTAAAAGACAACAAGTGCTACCTGTTGAGATCTCAAGCTAATTACACTGGTCTTTTGGTCTTTTGGCACCAGCTCAGGTCATGCAGTTTTTGAGTCTTTATTATACGCCTTTGTCAAATTCATTAAACCAAATGAACCACCAGGCTCTTCAATAACAAAGACTGATCAAATACATGAGGCCTTGGCAGGTTTTCAAATGAATTTGCATATACATCAAAGAAACTAGAGAATACTGAATGTGTGCAGTTTAAATGATCTTCCCTTTTATTTGTCATATTAAACTAAAGAACACCTGCTTCAAATACACCTAAAGTGACATCAGGACTCTGACGCTCAACAGAAAAGAGAGAATTATCACCTCAACTCCAAACACTCATTTTCTCATAAAAAAAAGAACATTTAATGTCTCCACTTTTTTAGATTAGCAACATGAAGTTTCTGCATCCTCACCAGCATCTCCTGAAATTGAGCAAATATTGGGATGACTTGAAAGTAGCTAAACATACTGCCAAACTTGTTATCTCAGTGAAGCGGCTGCCGCTGCTGACTCCACTTACTAATTTGTATTCTGTACAAATATTTCCCTGGAATAAAACCCTCAGGTGACACAGGTCAGGGTGGAAAATGCGATCGGCTATCTGGTCCACTTTCAATCTTACAGCAACCCAAGAAACCCAAAAAACAAGACTGGTTAACATACTCTGTGGACAGAAACAAAAAACACACACTTTATTTTAAGGAGCAATCCTCAGTATTAACTAGTTGCTTTCTAGCATGCATATTGGCTGTTTATTTGTACTTAATAAACGTCTTATTCTGCATATTTTAGATCCCCTAATCCTACTCTACACCTTACCTTAACAACTACCTTACTAACTATTATTAATAAGCAGCAAATTATCAGTTTATTAAGACATAGTTAATAGTTAAAATTCATAGTTCATTTAAAAAATATATATTTAAAAAACTAACAAACATGACAAAACACAAAATGAAAATATAAGTACTGCATAGATAGATAGATAGATGCAATTTCACAAGGCTGTGCTAGCTAATGCTGACTACAGAACATTAAAAATGTTCAAAATTGAGCAATACGAACAATAAGCTAAGTGTCTGTGAATGAAAAGTTCTGTGAGAGTGGCTTAAGGCATCTCAGAGGTTGTTAGCACTGTTACGACTTGGCAGTTGGAAGTAGATCTTGTCTGTCTCTGAGTAAACAGACTGACAAGACTAATCAAGTCGTGTGGCTTCAAACTGCAGGGGAGATGGAGAGAGGAGTCCAGACATAGGCTGCCTGCATGTCAAACAACTATACATGTGTGGATAACACAAGCAGATTATACAGCACAACAACCGGATTGGTGCGCTGACCAAATACAGACAAAAGGAAATGAATTAAACCAGGGTCCGTCAGAAACACTGATCAAAAATCGATCACAGCTAATGCAATAAACTCTGAGGTCTGAAAAAAGCAGGCGAGATGTGTCAGCAGATAAGATGCA
This sequence comes from Barbus barbus, assembly GCF_936440315.1. Taxonomy (NCBI): domain Eukaryota; kingdom Metazoa; phylum Chordata; class Actinopteri; order Cypriniformes; family Cyprinidae; genus Barbus; species Barbus barbus. The sequence continues at coordinate 25,768,189 of NC_136761.1, read as the reverse complement.
TCACCCGCCAATCCATCAAAATGCAGAATTTTTGCCATGTGACCATAAATTAACACGTGGAGGAAAAGTGATAAGCTTTATGCTGAAAACTATTTTTGAATATCATTGCATTTTCTACATGATGTAAAATGATTTGAAAATGTCATATTATACAGTAAATGTACAAATTATTATTCAAATGTTTAAGGTCAGTAAGACTGCAAGAGTGCATTTGTTTGATCAAAAATGCAGTATTTTAAAATGAAATTTAATCCTGTGATGCAAAGTTGAATTTTCAGCATCATTACTCCAGTGTCACATAATCCTTCAGATATCATATTAATATGCTCATTTGCTGCTCAAGAAACATTTCTTATTATCAAAAAAATTAATTTGAGGAATCCATGACACACAGAAAAAAGAAAAAAAAATTAAGACATTTATTCAGCAAGTACGCATTAAATGGATCAAAAGTGAGAGTGAAAACATTTATTATATCACAAAAGATATCAAATAAATGTTGTTCAATTAACTTTCTATTCATTAAAGAATCCTGAAAAATACACAAAAATATTAAGCATAAAAACTAATAAGAACCATTATTAATAATTGAGCACCAATAATATTTGAGCAGCAAATAAGCATACTAGAATAATTTCTGATGGATCACGTGACACTGAAGACTGGAGTACTGATGCAGACAATTCAGCTTTGCATCACGGGAATAAATTATATTTTAAAATACATTAAAACTAGTTATTTAAAATTGCTTTAATGTTTTACAATATTGTTGTTTTACTGTATTAAATAAATGTAGCCTTGGTGAGCATAAGAGATTTGTTTATTTCAAAAACATAAGACTTATTTCAAAAATATAATATTCAAAACTTCTGACCGTTAGTATAAGCACATATACATATACCTATATACTTTACCTTCATCTCCTTTAAAGTAAAGGCCAAAAAGTGGCACAGCTTACCCCACATTACCTATCTGCACTTATAGACCTGACACTCTTTTTGCATAAAGACCATTGCAGTTTCAAACCCGATGGTTTTACTGTCCCTGCTGTTCATACTAGACGTCCTATCCACCCACACTTACCCTTAATGAGATCCATAATGTGAGGAACAGTCACTACTTAACCCTGATCAGGAATGTAAATGCACAATAGTAATGGAGCAGGCAAACTTCCCATCAGAGTGAAATGTACAAAGGCGCCTTTGACTCCCTGCTGAGCGCTTGTGTCTCTCCTTGAGGTGTCCAGACTGAAGCACTCGCTCATTTACCATCTCGAGGGGATAGAGTTTCTTCAATTGCACTTCTAGCTCCGACTCTCTCCTCACTTTCCAGCTAGACAAATATTTGCTACGTAGATGCAATCATTTTCGAAAGAATTGCAGGAAATGATTTCTGGAACTTGACGTGGACCAGACGTTTTCAAAGTATCTCAGGCTCATTGTAACATGTGATTAAACAGTCTATTGCTGAGAACCAGTAACATGATTACAGCGCAGATTATTCCCACAGACAAAGACTCAATTGTGTGTGTGGGTAGGTTGCAATGAAGGTGGAGAGAGCGAAATTAAATGCCACCACCTGTAGATATCATTCAGCTACGGTTTGTAGAAGGCAGGAAAGTTGTATTATGAAACCTGGTATAATCATGAACTCTGCAGGGAGTGCAAAGACTCATTTTTCACACATCTCTCACACACTGGTATTCATCTGTCCTGCAGCAAATATTCACCAGCGTGTGCTTGCCATCAAAGCCATTTAATTTTCTCTAGTCTTGTCACAGCTTTAGCGATTCAATAACACTTTACATTAAGACACCCTCAGGCCATTCAAGATGTAGATGAGTTTGTTTCTTCATCAGAACAAATTTGGGGAAATGTATGGATCCTCACCAATGGATCCTCTGCAGTGAATGGGTGCCGTCAGAATCAGAGTCCAAACAGCTGATAAAAACATCACAATAATCCACAAGCAATCCACACCACTCCTGTCCATCAGTTAACATCTGATGAAGCCAAATGTCATCATTAAACCATTATTAAGACGTCTTTAACTTGAAACTGCCAATTCTGGCTAAAATACCAGTCCATAATAACACTTCCATTATAGTGAAAAAGTCCATCCCGTTTTCATCTCACATCCAAATTCACCTATATTTGTTTTGGACTGTTTTCAGTTGTAAACTCTGTCTTGTCTTTGCATATTTCTCTTCTAATTCAGACAAGACAATCTTTTCACTGGAAATATTATAGATAGAGGACTCATTTTTAGCTGGAAGCAACAGTCTGAAGACCTTAAAAAACACCTTAATGATGGATTTTTTTCCCTTATAAGCATGCAGCTTTTCACTTCATAAGACATTATCTGATGGACTGGAGTGGTATGGATTACTTGTGATTATTGTGATATGTTTATCAGATGTTTGGACTCTCATTCTGACGGCACCCATTCACTGCAGAGGATCCATTGGAGAGCAAGTGATGTAATGCTACATTTCTCCAAATCTGTTCTGATGAAGAAACAAACTCATATACATCTTGGATGGCCTGAGGGTAAATATAGTTTAAGCAAATTTTCTTATTTTTTATGTTAAGTTCAACATTTGCTGATTAATTATTGAATTGAGTCTTATATCTGTTCACATTAGTTAATGGAAGGAACATGAACAAACAATCAATAATTATATTTCTATTAAGAAACATTAACAAAAATGAATAAATGCTTTATATCAAAGTCCGTTAAAACTAATGCATTAACTAATTCTAACAAAGTCTAACCTAATAATGCATTCACATACAAAGCATTTTTTAACCATCAAATCTATCCGATATCAATATGATGTAGTGCTCATGTGAATGAGATGCAGAAGGAAAACAACCTTGCTGGGAGGAAAAGCAGCATGGGTTTATTTGTGTGCGGTACGTGTTTTATGAGCAGAGGCTAAAACTACGGCAATCTGAACAAGGGTCATGTTTTTACAAAAGCTACACGCATCCACCGCTGCTGGGCTGAGGAAAAAAGAGTTTCTAATGTATCCCGAGCCCTTGAGACATAGATATTCATAGTCCATTCAGCCAAATGTCACTGATGCAGGGTTACGTACAGGCTAGTCATCTACTAATGTCTCGTTCAAAGTGAAAAGAGCAGAATGGAAACTGTGTTTTGATGACGAACTTGCTGTTTATAGGGCTTCAAGAATGCAGATACCTGCATGTCGGAGGGCAGATTCCTGAAGCAAAGAATATGAGTCAGCCACTATTCTGGGCTTGCATGCCTCGCTTGTTTTAGGATGCTTTTACATTAGAGTTAATGGGTGCAAAGTATGTACAAGTCATTGGTGTTTGGTGATGAGTTTTGGCTATTATTTGTATATAAAAACTGCAGTTGTTAAGCCCCTTCTGAAAAAGCGCAATCTTGATAACACCATATTGAGCAACTATAGACCAATATCAAATCTTCCTTTCATAAGTAAGATTATGGAAAAGGTAGTTTTTAATCAGCTGAACAACTACTTAAACTCAAATGGATATCTGGACAATTTTCAATCTGCTTTCCGATCAGTGCTGGTACTACTAGATCTTAGTGCTGCATTTGACACTGTCGATCACAACATACTTATAGAGAGACTGGAAAACTGGGTCGGGCTTTCTGGGATGGTACTCAAATGGTTCAGGTCATACTTAGAAGGGAGCGGTTATTATGTGAGTATAGGAGAGCATAAGTCTAAGTGGACGGCCATGACATGTGGAGTCCCACAAGGCTCAATTCTTGCACCGCTCTTGTTTAGCTTGTATATGCTCCCACTAAGTCAGATAATGAGGAAGAACCAAATTGCCTATCACAGCTATGCTGATGATACCCAGATTTACCTAGCCTTATCTCCAAATGACTACAGCCCCATTGACTCCCTCTGCAAATGCATTGATGAAATGAACAGTTGGATGTGCCAAAACTTTCTTCAGTTAAACAAGGAGAAAACTGAAGTCATTGCATTTGGAAACAAAGATGAAGTTCTCAAGGTGAATGCATACCTTGACTCTAGGGGTCAAACAACTAAAAATCAAGTAAAAAATCTTGGGGTGATTTTGGAGACAGACCTTAGCAGTGACTAAATCAGCATACTATCATCTCAAAAACATTGCAAGAATTAGATGTTTTGTTTCCAGTCAAGACTTGGAGAAACTTGTTCATGCCTTTATCACCAGCAGGGTGGATTATTGTAATGGTCTCCTCACCGGCCTTCCCAAGAAGACCATTAGACAACTGCAGCTCATTCAGAACGATGCTGCCAGGATTCTGACTAGAACCAGAAAATCTGAGCATATCACACCAGTCCTCAGGTCCTTACACTGGCTTCCAGTTACATTTAGGATTGATTTTAAAGTTCTTTTACTTGTTTATAAGTCACTCAATGGCCTAGGACCTAAATATATTGCAGATATGCTCACTGATTATAAACCTAACAGACCACTCAGATCATTAGGATTGAGTCAGTTAGAAACACCAAGGGTTCACACAAAACAAGGGGAGTCTGCTTTTAGCTATTATGACGCGCACAGTTGGAACCAGCTTCCAGAAGAGATCAGATGTGCTAAAACATTAGCCACATTTAAATCCAGACTCAAAACTCATCTGTTTAGCTGTGCATTTGTTGAATGAGCACTGTGCTACGTCCGAACTGATTGCACTGTACTTTCATTTGATATAATCTTCCTTGTTTTTATTGTTATGATTATTATTCCTTGTTTTTATTGCTGTGATAATCATTTTCTATTCTTAACTATTTTACATTTTTTATCATTTTAAGGCTAAAGTAAGTGCTGTGATGGTAAAAAGAATGTGGACAAAGAAAGAAAAGTGTGTTGGTTAATCAGTTTAAAGTAGGACCTCTGAGTTCTATTTGTTTGGTCTCTGGTTAGGGACTGTCTGTAAGTGGAGGGAGTGCGGGAGGGGGAGAGCGATGGACTCACTCATATATGAGTGAGGGACACCAGCAGAAGAAAACAGGTGTCATAATTTAGGTACACCTGTAAGTGTAAAGGTGTACGAGTGCACATCTATAGATTGAGAGATGTACACAGTCCGGGAGGGACAAAATCCATTATCTAAGGCACTAAGAGCCCTAGAGGCAACATTTGGAGGTATAAATACCGAGAGAATGAGAGACGCTAGAAGTGAGGTTCTAGTCGTGAATCGCTCTTCCAACTCTAAATTCCTATAATTATAGACAAGTTTTAGCGAATAGGTCAGATACGATGGTCAAAGTAAGTAGGGGGTGAAGTAGTGGAATAGTTAGGTGTTTTGGAAGGTTTATTTTCCTGCTCACTTAGTGTGGAAGAGTTTGAACAAAGCTTGAGAATATTTGTTTTTAAGTTTCTTGTTTTTATTATTATTATTACAATTTTTTTTAATTGTATTTTTTTATTGCTGTGATCAATATTATTATTTTTTTATGACTATTTTACTTTCTTTTATGTAAAGCACTTTGAATTACCATTGTGTATAAAATATTCTATATACTGTATATAAACTTGCCTTGCCTATAAAATCATAAACATTTTCGAAAATACATTTTATGTTATTTCTTTAATTAATGCAGTATATAAGTTAAAAATAGAGCAAACTCAAAAAATGGAGGCAGATTAGTGTGAAAATAAATAAATCAAATGTAAATCAACTCAAATTTTGCCTAATACCACAGTTGTACTAGATGCGTGTTTAACTATTTACATACAAACAAGTTGTCGCAAACACTAGTTGCTAAGAAAAACATTTTTCAGACACAATACTTTTATCAGGTTTTGCTGGATATATATTTAGACATGATCAAAACTACGTTTTGTTTAGACTACTTTGAAGTAGGTGGAAAATGGCACTTTCAGACCTGTAGTTTGTTTGCTTTGTTCCGAAACAGGGATTAATTTGTTACATTGTTTTTTTTTTTTTTTTTTCCCGGCCTGTCAGTAACACAGATAACACATGACAGTACGTATGTGTAGCTATGCTATCATCATTCACAGCCTTTTTTTTTTTTTTTTTTTTTTTTATATATTTTTTTTTATACATTTATTTATTTATTTATTTTTTTTTCAATTAATTAATTAATTAAATTTTATATACCCTTTTATTTAACCATACTATGACCGACAAGACCAGGGGACAGAGAAAACAAGAGAGAGAAATAAAAAATAAAAAATAAAAAAATAAATAAAAAAAAAGAAAAAAATTATAAATAAAAAAAAATAATAATAATAATTATAATGATAATAATAAAAATAATAATAATAATAATTAAAAAAAAGGAATTAGAAAACAAAATAAACAAAAAAAAAATTGTGGATAAAGTCAACAGAGAAGGGGGAGAGAGAGAGAAAAAAAAGAGAATGGGGGATAGAGAGAGAGAGAGAAAAAAAAAAAAAAAAAATTGCTTCGATATTTTGCTTCGAACAATTTGCTTCGATACCTGCTGACAAAAAGAGAAAACAACAGAAGACACAACAGAAGACACAACATCAGAGAAACTGCAGCAACAACCAACATCTGTATGAATCACAATAAATTCTAAATGTTAAATGTTATTGAGCAACACGCATAACTAATATTACAAAATAAGTTTTGAAGCAACAGCAGATCAGAACAATGTGTGTCTGTGAGCACCCGTTTTTACACCAATGTGAATGCTTGAGTGTACACCTGTGTGTGTGAGCGCGCTTGTGTTCATAAGGTTCCTCCATGTAAATGTTTAATAGTGTGTGTGTGGGGAACAACAGCCCCATCCCGCAAGGCATGAAGCAGGCATGGAAGAGACCCAGGCCCCAAACATCCGGAGGCCCCCCAGGGCACGGGACCCCCAGGGGAACCACCGCAGGGACAACTGCGGCCCCCCCCCAGAAAAGGGCAGAGGAGAGCCCGAAGGTGGGACATCCGACAGCCACAGTATAGACACCCCAGGGTGCCGTGGCGGCAAGCCCGCAGGCTCCGCCGGCAGCCGACCACACCAGGGCAGACCGAGCCCTGGGCCCGGAGATCCAAGGGCTCCCCACCCCCCAACCGGGGCCCAGCAAGGCCAGTAGGGCCAGGCCCCGCCAAGCGACCGCCGAGAGTGGGCCAGCGCTCACCCGAGCATCCTGCCCCGGCGCGAGAAACCACCAACGCACCGGCGGCATCCTCCACCGGCAGGGCATGGTGGTGGGGTGGGGGTCGACTGAGATGATGAGTGAGGCTAAGGCCCGACCTGACACATAGACGTAGACGAACAAGCACACATATACACAAGCATACGTTCCCACCCTCATGCACGCAACGAATATTCTCACCTTCGCCCCACATGTAGACACACAAAAATGGACATGGTACCCACACTCACACTCCCTATATGCACTCTATACTCCTAGATCCAGGCACCACCACCCCCAGAGGGGTAATCAGCGCCCGATCCCGGAGCTGAACCCCCTTCGCTCTGGCGTGGGGACAGGAAGACCACCCCGGTCCCCGCAGCAGCAGAGAAGACCACCAGCCCAGACCCCGACCGGGCGGCCAGCTCATCCTCACAGCCCCCGGCCCCGGACAGAGAACAGAGAACAGGGGTGTGAGATAAAAAAAAAAAAAAAAAAGACCCCATGCTTCACCTCTCCCGCTCAAATGTAGTGTTGGTGTGTGTTGTTCTAAGGTGCTTTAAAACAGGGGTGCTTTAAAACAGGGGAGGGGCACCCTCCACAAGCTTGTGTCAGCTCGTCCCCTCCCTAGAGCCCTCAATGTCTATGTGCAACTTAAAATTGAGAAGTGGGCACTGGCACCAGAGGGAAGGCTGAATGAACAGACCGCCCTCCGGATGCCATTCAGTGTGCCCACCCCCAAGGCCCTATATGTATGTGTCATGTGACAGTAAGTAATGAGAATGTCTAAGCTGTAATGTGTGATTGAGATGCAGGTGGCCACGAGGAGACAGAGGAGTACCACCTCCCCCGCATCCCAGCGACACACCCGCACCTCAAAACCCTACCTATGTGTTGGTGTGATGGAGCGGGAGAAGTGAAGCCTTAGGGATGGGGAGGAAAGCATCAGAGGGGGCAAAATACCCCCCCCTTTGGAGCCAGCTCCCCCGCTGACCCCCATAGGCACCCCCATTACCCCAAATCTGCCCAGGGCGGGGGGCCCAGGCCCATCCAGACCAGGGCCCATGGCAGCCCGGGGCGGCCCACCAGACCCCACAGCAGAGGAAAAACTACCCCACCCCATCACTCATTCAACTCCCAGACTACATAAGACAATAAGACACCCAGGTTAAGCCCGTTTTCCCTGCCTCTATTGGATCCCCCCCGCGGAGGCACCGATGTATCGAAGACCCCCACACCAGGGCCGGGCCCAAGCGCATGCACCAACCCATGCTCCCGGCGGCACACCAACCAGGACCCAAGCCCCCCAGGCCCAGCCGTAACCCCAACCGGGAGGCAGAGCGCCCCCAGAACCCCAAGCCCCCCCCGGACCAACCCTGGAACAGTGCAGCCGCCAGGCCGGCAACCTACGTCCGCCGGCACAGGCATCCCCAGTAGCGCCGCATGCAGCCGCCAGAAAAACAGCACCCAAGAGTCACCAATACCCCATCCAGGCCAAGATCGCAGCCCCAGCGCTGAACCCCCCAAAAAACCCACCCCCAGGGAACTCCCAGATGCCCCAAGCCCATATGGCCACCCCAACAGCAAAAACCACAGCCGGACAGAATCGGGACCCCCACTCACACTAGGGAATTTGTTACATTGTTGCATTTTCTTCTTGGTTGGGTCCGCTTTCACAAGGTAACATTGCAAAGCGTACCAAACTGTGTTTATGCAAGTCACATGTGAGTAAAGATGTCCTCTTATTGGTCAGAGTTCACCTGTTTACGTTCCTCTGCTTTATTCATCAAGATGGATTGACAAGTTTGCTCCCCGGGCTTATTGTGGCTTTATAGATGTCCTGGAAAATGCAAAACGAATGTACACTGTTGGACATTTCTGTAATTTCTACAGTTATTTACTGTATATCTCCCAGTATAATACTGCAAATTCCCTTTACAGTAAATAACTGTAATACCTTTTGTATCATGGGAATTTTCTGTGACGCCAGACCCCGTATACAGAGACTTACTGTATTTTTTTTTTAATTGCTGTATACTACTGTATTTGCTGTAATGGCCTCTTTGGCGACATTCTATTGAGGTTGTTTTATTTTCCTAATTTCTTACATTTGGACTGACAAGATTTGCCCTACACCGTTTCTACAACACCGTAACAGCTTGGGACTGACTATACTGGATGTGTTACATCGCTTGTAATGATTGGCAAATACATTTGTCCTTCGTGTCAGAAACTACGAGAGCGCTTGGAGTACATGTACATATGTGCGTCAGAAATATACCGGGGCATCACTTTACTGTCCGCATCCACTGTAGACAGTATATATAATGGGTTCTATATAGTCTTTTGTCATGTCCCGTCACGGCTGTTCGCGATCGAGGAAGAGTTACTGTAAAAAACCCTTTGAAATGTCTAACAGTGTAGCCTTCATTCCGCTCTAATATATCTATCTATATATAATTATATTTAATTATATTTTCACTATAATATATATATATATATATATATATATATATATATATATATATATATATATATATATATATATATACATATATATATTGCATGTTATTGCTCCACAAATAAGGTCTGCTTACCGTGACTTGTCAGTTCAATTGCATAGTCTCTTTGCAAAAGTGTGGTTTGGGTGACTTTATTTCTTTCCTGAGCCATGGACTATAGCCACTGTATGCCCCTGCGCAAAGTTTAAACTTTTGGTGATAAATCCAATGTGACATGAATAGAACAATGGTGCATTTTTGTCTTCAGTCATTACCTAGATACACTATGAACATACTCTTGGTTAGTAGCTACTCACATTGATGGTGCAAGCGTACCGCGGTTCAGTCCTAAAAGTACTACGTGAAAAGAGACCAGCAGGGGCAGGATCGTAATTGGCTTTCCACCGAGCAGTACAACCAAAAACAGCCTTAAAGCAAATTCAGGTACTTTTCTAAGCCACAGGAGAAGCCAACGTCAGGCGCTGTCAAGATATGACAAGGTGCCTTTGACATTTCTGGATAAGGAATGTGGATAAACCGTTCTCAGTTCATCACACAGTCTATGTGGGAGTATCTGCGTGATTAGACAAGCCTAAATGTCAAGGGTCTCACATCAAAGCTTCGTTCCTTGTCCAATCTGACGGGCCATACTTATACCAGAATTTCATTATGCCAGATGAGGGCTGGTTTGTGTGGAAGCCAGTTTCTGCTGCTGAATTAGAAAAAGGCAATTGTGACTTTTTTCTCGCAATTATTACTTTTTTATTACTAGTTATATGATCTCACAATAGCAAGAAAAAAACAACTGAATTACTTGCAATGGAAATATATCTTGCAATTCTGACTTTTAAAACTCGCAATTGCACGTTTATCATCATGCAATTCAGAAAAAAAAGTCTGATTTGTAAGTTTATATCTCGCAATTCTGGATTCTTTTCACACTATGGGGGGGGGGGCAGAATTGCTTATATCTTGCAGTTACTACTTTATTTTTCAGAACTGTTAGTTTATAAAACGTAACTTGAATTTCTATCATAAAATTCTGAATTTATTACTTGCAATTCTAAGAGAAAAGACAAGTTTATATCTTGCCATTCTGACTTTATAACACACAATTCAGACTTCTTTTCAAGACTTATTGCAAATCTAACTTATTTTCATGCAATTGCAAGTTTATATAATACAATATACAGTAGAGAAAAAAGCCAGAATTGATAGATGTAAAAAAAAAAAAAGAAAAGTCGTAATTACTTTTTTTAAAATTGTTTATTCAGTGGCAAAAATAGACTTCCATAGGTTTGGCAGGAGGGTTGATCATGAAGATAGTTCGGCCTGCGCTCCCACAGTTCCCCAGACAAATTCAAAATCCAAATGCTCATTCTTTATCACAATGAATGACAGACACAATACAATGGCAATCTGTGATGCTTGGTTGTTATGAATGGGCCACTTATGAATTTACATGACATCCTGCGGTGCGACTGGGAGTAGAACATTATTGGATTGCTCAGCGAACAATATGGCAGTCGCTACTGGTGGGGGGGACTTGGCAAAAGGGCAGCCCACTCATGTCTCAGACCTTTAGTCTGCCAGAAATAGCATCAGTAGGAAAGGGATTGAAGGAGGCAATTAATATGCCAGGCGCTAAACAAACATGTTGCAGTGGCTTCTAAATGTTGTGTTTAATATCCACAGCTGCTGAACACATACGCCTCAATGAGCCTTGCTCTATCAAACAAACACTGTATCTTTGATAAACCGCACAATTACCCTTTAAAGGTCTTCATCTGACAGACATTTCGGTTTAATTTACCTCCTCTGCCTTTATCTGCTATGTTTGTCTCATGAAATGGTTTGTAGGGTGAGGACCCTTCGGCGTGGCCTCTTTAAAAGAGGAGGGAGTGGGATACTACGAATTCCTAGCACAGCAAAAACAAACACTTTATCATTAGGCTGTTGTGTCATAAATGGGTTCTTGTGTGCCAGTCATGGACTATCAGGTGGATTTGAACTGGAAGAGAATGGATGACGTTGTTTCTAAATTTGAATTGGCTGTACATTGGGTATTAGGGGACGGTTCACCACATTAATCATTTTCCCGGCACAGACTCCTGCACCGCTTTGTCAACAGCATAGCAAAGGCAATTAGGAGGGCAGTTTAATTATTTGCTGAGAGACAGAGCTGCCAGAAACCTGCTGCTCAAGTTGTGCGTTCTGTGTTTTGTGTAAATGAAAACTTTCACAGGTGCTAAAATGATATGAATAATGCGTTTGGATGCAATACTATGTTTACAGGTGCTCAAATGTTGTTCCGCTTTTTCCACACTGTTTGCAAGATATTAAATTGTCACTATATTTTATGGGCTGAGTTATGCTACAGGGTAGTAAACGGCACGCAATGGGTGTTATGAGAGGTGATAGTATGAATATTTGTAAACTGACACTGAACATTGAAAAATTCTGAAAATCAAACATACTGTGTTGCAAAAAAAAAGCTCTTTCCTTCTCTCAGTAGTTGATAATATATTGGATAATAATATAAAAGAGAATGGTACAAAGGGATCTTGAGTAAAGACAAAAGGAAGCATTTTAGTTTTTATTTAGTTCTTTCATTGAAAAGGCTCAAATCATCCCTGAGAAAAAATAAGTGCACCCATTACACTGAATATCTTCAGAGTTGTAGATTACTGGAGTACATTTCACAAGAAAATACTATTTCAGTTTTTCTACTTTATAATTATATATTAATGTCAATGTGTTTCTTGCCATTTCTTTTTCTTTTAATTGTGAAATTTGTATTTGAGTTAAAATGGTTTCTACACCAATTATTTCTCAAATAGACATTAGCACATTAAAAGCACTGAAAATCAAACATACTGTGTTGCAAAAAATATATATATTCTTTCATTCTCTCACTATTTGTAATTATGATATTATATTGGAAATACATTTGTGCAAATTTGAAATATTGAAAATTAAATATGGTACAAAGGGATTTTGAATACAGAATAAAGCATATTAGTGTTTATTTTGTTCTTTCATTGAAAATAGTTTGCACAGCCTCATATCATCCTTGAGAAAAAATATCTTCACTGTAAAGTTGTACATAATAATAATACAAAAAATACTGGAGTACATCTTACAGTACATTTTTACATTTCAGTGTTTCTACTTAAGAATTTCATAATAAGGTCAACCTGTTACTTTCCATTTCTTCATAATTAATTGTGAAATTTACTAGCAACTTCTGAGAGAAAATTGTTTCTACAAATGTTTATGTCTGTTGAGGAACCTTGTGCAAGTCTCAGACTGGTGGATCTTCAAGCACGAGTTGCTCTTTTCAGGTCCTGCCACATCTTCTCTGTAGGGTTCACGTCAGAACTTTGACTAAAGGCCACTTCAGATCATATTGAGTTTTGGATCATTGTTCTGCTCCCTAGTTACACTAGTTTCATCTCACACACTGATGGTCAGATATTCTGTTTAATAATAGTCTGATATATAGCAGAGGTCATGTTTCGCCCAGATCCCAGTGCAGAAAAAAAAAAAATCCTAACAATCGCACAGTGGAGAGCCGCATTTGCTTTACACCACACTCCATCCATTTTGATTCATCTGTCCATGTATATTCTCAAAATTCTTGTGGATCATGCAGGTGCTTCTGAGCAAACATGAGATGAGCTTTGATGTTCCTCTTGGTGGGAAATGCTTTCAGCTGCGCTACTCATTTTTTTGGTCTTTTTCTTATGAATGAGTCATGAATACTGACCTTCGCTGATGCTAGAAATGCCTGCAGTTCTCTCAAAGTTTTTCTTAGACCTTTTGAAACTTTCCGGACCAGGTGCTGCTGTGCCCTTACAGACATTTTGGCAGATTGGCTACTTCTGCAAATATTCACCACCATTTTCAAGTAATTGCTCACATGGAGTTCAGGGAGGACCAAAAACTTACAACTAACTAGTTTGTTCCATTTCCAGACTGAGATGTATACACTATAGCTTTCAAAAGTTTGGAGGAAGTCTCTTATGCTCACCAATGCTGCATTTATTTGATAAAATAATTCTGAAATATCATTACAATTTAATTAGTCATTATAAAGCTGAATTTTCAGCATCATTACCCCAGTCTTCAGTGTCACATGATCCTTCAGAAATCATTCTAATATGCTGATTTATGGATACATAAGTATATAAATTGCAAAATGCAATATAAAATTATTATGTAATTGTCTAGTAAGATATTTGATTGTTAAATCATTCACTGAGAAATAAGCAATTAAAGAAGTCAAATACATTTTCACTGTGCTGTAAATATTCATCCTGAAGTATTTAAAAAGTCTATTAATTGAATCTGGATCTTAATTTAATTAGGAGAACTGCACAGTTGTCTGCTGGTGTTTTTGCAGTTGTGTAAGTGCATTGCAGCATGGTTTTGTACCTCATAATTAATCACAGTGTTGTGTAATTCATAATGTAAATGATATGCATTAACTCGCTGTAAGTTTATAAATGCTGAGAGCTCGGGGATTGTCTTGACATTTTCACATAAACACACAAGATGAACTGAGGAGCTGAACTGCATGCTTTAATCATTGTTAGGGTTTATACTAAATGTTTTGTCTTATTTTAAAACATTAAAATGAGATAAATTTACTTGCATAGCAACGACTTGTTTTCATAGACTATATCTTAACTTTTTTGATGTTTTTTTTTAAGCTAGTTTGTGTTTGTTTGTGTGTGTGTGTGTGTGTGTGTGTGTTTACATTCATTTTAAATATACAGTATGTTTAAATATATACAATGCCGTTCAAAGTTTGAGATCAGTAAGATGTTTAATGTGTTTTCAAGAAGTCTCTTATGCTCATCAAGGCTGCAAACTTTAATATTGTGTAATATTATTACAATTTAACATTTAATTATATTTTAATATACTTTAAAATATAATTTATTTATGTGATGCAAACCTGGATTTTCAGCATCATTACTCCAATCTTCAGTGTCACATGATCCTTCAGAAATCATAATATACTGATTTATTGTCATTGTTGGAAACAGTTGTGCTCCTTAACATTTTTTGGAACCTGTGATACTTTTTTCAGGATTCTTTGATGAATGGCATGTCGCCCACGTGGGCTGTATCTCTTGACTTTGACAGTATTCAGTTTTATTAACTCATTTTCTTATTAGCGTTGTCCCCAAGCATTAGGTTTTGTGTCGAGCTCAAACTCAGGGCTTTACCCTTCGGTTGAAGGTCCAATTGACGCTCCATTTCATATGCAGGAGTTAATGGCTCAGATCTGGTGTAATCAGGAAGCAAACAAACGAATGCATAACGTAATGATCTTCCAGTAAGGCCAGGCCTACTATACACAAGCTCTCTTTAAGACTCCTGCTCTTTATTTGTCACAAACCCAACTATTTGTATGTACATCTAGTTGAACCTTGAATCACACTGAGGCCTTTCACATTACACCTGCTGTTGGGTGTTTTTTCTCTTTTATTTTAGACCAATGGCATATGTCAGTAGAGATAAGAGAGGCTGAGTCAAGATCTAAGAGATGGCCATCAGAATGGCAGCACTCTGCTCAGAGGAAAAAGGTTGTCTGCAGACATCACAAGAGAACACTGGCAGGAAACGACAGACAGACCTAGACCCGGCGATGTGAGGTCTTGTGCTTGTCTTTTCAACTATTTTTTTCAAGATGTTTCAATGTTTTACCAAACTTTATTGGATAATTTGGTGTTGGGTCAAGCTGTGATGAAAATACTGTAATTATGCTTCATTTTGTAATTATCGTTCTTGCTTTTCCCTCATGGTCTCACAGTTGTTTATTCTTAAATTTGCATTTAAGAAGATATTTTGATTGCCATCGGTAAGCTGATTAAAAATCATACTGTTCCCTGTCCTACAAAGATTATTTATAACTCTGTAAAACCAGAGCCCTAAACCCGCTATCACCCCCCATGGTGCCCGGAGCCGGTCAGACAGTAAGAGCTGCTTTCACAGCATTCGGTTTAAGGATTAAAGCCGTCCCCCACGTCGCTCTGCTCTGCTCTCTGATTATAACATAATGCTCATCTGAGCCAGTTCATCTCACAGCATTCAAAGGGGAATAGAAAACAGACTCTGATTCAGCGCTGGGATTTAATTGCACTTTACAATATATATATATATATATATATATAAAATGTATACGTATGTATTTATTTATATATATATATATATATAGAGAGAGAGAGAGAGAGAGAGAGAGAGAGAGAGAGAGAAATTTATATTTTTATTGAGCAAGGATGCATTAAATTGATCAAAAGTGACATTAAAGACATTTCTATTTCTATAAACAAAAGACTCAAGGAAGTATCATGGTTTCCACAAAAACATATAACAGCATAACTGTTTTCAACATGAATAATAATCAGGAATTTAGCATATTAGAAAGATCATGTGACACTGAAGACTGGAGTAATGATGCTGAAAATTCAGCTTTGCACCACAGGAATACATTTCATTTTACAATATATTCTAATAGAAAACAGTCATTTCAAATAGTAATATTTCACAATTTTACTGATTTGCTGCAACTATTTATGCAAACTCAGCAAGCATAAAAGGCCATTTAACAAATCATACTGACCCCAAACTTTTGAATGATGGAGCACATATTATGAATTCATTACTAATGCAGATTATGAAATTTTAATTCTTTTTAAACAATTTGTTTGTCAAATAGCAAAGCTGTAACGGGGCGAACGAGACGTGAGGATCCATTTGCAAACTTTATTAAACAAAGACGTGGTCAAAAAACACAAGCAGGGTCAAAACATCAGCACACAGGTATGGCACAGACAAGATACAAGAATACTCCAGAGGGCAAGCGTGCCTATGATCAGTGAACAATATCCAGAGGGCTTGACAACAGGGGTAATCCAGAAACATGAGCGATAGTCCAGATAAGGTACAAACAGAGTCCGAACGGCAAGACAAGGGTAAATCCAGGAAACACAGACTAGAAAACAAGAAACAGGTTCCGTATCGCAGCTAAAACTAGGGGAGTAATAAATACAGAACAATACCGGAACTAAACAGAAGCACAGAATGGCTCAGTAAGGCAGCTAACACTAGGAGAGTGCTATACACAGAACAATACTCAGCAGAGAGGAAGAGGAAGTCCATGGTTTAAGTAGGGTGTGTGATTGTGTGATAATTCTCAGGTGTGAGCGTGTGATTGAGACAGCTGTGTGTACTTAGTGCAATGAATGATGGGAAATGCAGTCCAGGGTGTGAGAGTCGATTTTATGGAAGAGTGACCTCTGGTGGCGAGCGAATGAAAGTCCATGGACCTGTTTCATGACAAAAGCGATCTTAAGAAAATGATATCACGCACACGCACACGCACACACACACACACACACACACACACACTTATTCAAATAAATTTAATTTAATATATATTTTCAGTATTTATTTTATTTTTATTTATTTATTTTCTGAGTGTGGATAGATAGTAACCATAAAAAAAGAGCTGTGAGTCCAATGCCAGGAACATTTTGAACACAAAGAAAACTGGTTTATGTTTGTTCTCAGTTTAAAGACTTTAAAGTGACAGTTCTATTATTTACTCACCCTCAAGTTGTTCCAACCCCTCATGAATTCTCCTATTAAAACAAAAAAATATATTTTGAGGAATTTTGGTAACCAAACAAGTTGACAGTGGCCATTGACTTCCATAGTATCACCCCCCCCCCCCCCCCCTCCCCCTCCTTACTAGGAATACAAAGAGTATCTTCTTTTGTGTTCAACAGTGTGTGAGTAAATGATGACAGAATTTTCATTTTTGGGTGAACTATCCCTTTAAGGTTTAAAAAAGACTCTGATATATTTATATTAAAAAACACAGCAATAACAGATGTCAGGACTTAATGTTTTGTGTGTCTGATCAGTTCCGCATGGCTGGTAAATTCAACATTCATCCGTCACAGCGACTTGTGGGCAAGCAAGTTCATTTCCTGTCCTGATTGTAGCTTATTGTATTCCTGTCATTTCTCACGATGGGTTTGTTGGTGTTACATAATCACACGATTGACCAATGAAGATCATTTCAGAATTGAACTGAATATCCATCGCCTTTTCATTGCGTCGAGCATTACAGTAATTACTTTACAGTGCTCTACGGTGTTATTGCAGGGATGGACTTGACATTGTCAGTATGTTTTATCTCTAGCGTGTGGCTAATTTGAGGATGATGACCGTCAGTGAGCACTGATTTGTAAAGCCTCTTCTTTGTCAGTCCCATCAGGGCTGGTTAGCATCAGCCTTTGACACTCGCCGAGGGTCTCTTGCCCCTTGCCGTCCCTATCAATCACAGCCTACTGTCAGACAAGTGGAGTTGCACTGACGGCTGTCCTTGTGGAGGAGGAGAATATGCGTCCCAGTGTACGCTGAAGATCTTAGATGAACTCTTGCTGCAACACGGCTTCATCCTGCCCACCGTAAGAACAGATTTATATCCTTCAGGATCTGGACTCGGGGTCAGCTGAGACTGAAGTAACCCTCGGGATTCGATATGTTACAATGAGGAGAAATGAAAAAAAGATACAAAACAATAAGAGACAGAAACAAGCCTCTGCTGCCACTGTAGACCATTTCAACATGGGCTTATCTCTTCCAGCTTGTGCAAAAAAAAAAAAAAATCTTAAAGGGATAATTTACCTAAAATTGCAATTCTACAGAATGTCTGATCTGCTCGTTTCCACTTAATGAGAGTGGATTATGAAGATTGGCATGGAACAGACTTAAGTTTTTGTTTTGTAAGTTTAAATCTTGTTCGGTCACCCAAGTTGTTTTTTTGTTTTTTTTTGCTGAAACATTTTTCTCAGTACTTCACAATAAGGTTAATTAGTTCAAAATAAACTAAGAATGGACAATATTTCATTTTTATTTCAGCATTTACTAATGCATTATTAAAATCACAAGTTGTGTTTGTTAACATTAGTTAATGCACTGTGAACGAACATGAACAATAAATTACTGTATTTTTATTAACTAACATTAAATCACTATATCAATAAGTTATTCATAATGTATTTCTACCTCGTATTGCTGCTATGTAAATACTATGTACAACATTTTGCGCATTCCTTCTATATTGCTATTTAAGTCAACAAACTTACTGACCTGCACATTTATATTTTTTATCTTTAATTTTATTTTATTATTTTATTATTTTTTTCTACTTTTCTTTTTTCTTAATATTTATGCACATTATGTGTATTACTTAAAAAGCACAAATTAATGTCTTATTCTTCAAGACCTTATTCTAAATCCTTAATCCTACCCAATTCCTATTCAATAAATTATTTGTCAACAACTACTTTATTAAATATTAATAAGCAGTAGTATAAAAGTATAATTAGTTCATAGTAGTTAATAGTGAGAATCGGACCCTAATCTAAAGTGTGACCAGAATAATTTATGTAGTTATGTATTATTTATTTGAAAGAATTAAAATAATTCTTTCATTTCTATCCTTGTATCATTCATTAACTTGTCGAGGTTGATATAGGATTTAGAAAATAATTAGTAATAAGTAATTAACTACTTTTTAGAGATTTGTACAGTAATCTATGTACACACTTGAAGATGTAATTAGTAACTAATACTTACTTTTTAGAGTAACTTACCCAACATTGCTGTCCTTATACAGGCCATATCAAAGCATGCTGGGAAAATCACATTTCTCTCCAATTTACTCAATTTCATTTTTTTGTTAAAGATCAAGAATATTTCTATCAAATGGTTAATAATTGTAGTTCACAAAAGAGAATAATTTCTACATTCACAAATATTTTGATTGGAATTTTAACAAAAATATTAAGTATATCTATAAAATATAATTTTCAAGTCAAATACTGTTTGACTTGAAAATAATACAATAATACAATAAACTATTATCTCTCTCTCTCTCTCTCTGTAGAAAATATTACTTATACCTGAGGTGTTTAAAAGACTAAATGTGCAAAGACAACCTTCCCATCACCTCATACACACACAAATGCACAACAGACTCACATATACACACACTGTGTTTCTATAATGTAAAAAAAATATATATATTTTAGGTTATGTAACCTAAATAAAAGTGTCCTTTAAATCTGGTCCTCCTAGAGGTATATATTTTAGAGGTTGCTGTTTCGTGATTTTTCATCAGCCATGTTGAATTTATGTTGCCATAAACTAAATAGACAGTGTCATATAAAGAGTACAGCCATATAGTATTATGGGTAGGGGTCAAATGTGGATCATAACAAGATTTGTTACAGATGGTTTTTGCACAGCTTTTCACTGTATTTTTCAGAATAAGAAGTTATATAGTACATATATAAGCAAATACAGTAGATATCAAATAGAGATGGAGTGCAAACTCATCAGCAAACATTTTAAGTGAGGTCAATACCTTCATACTCAAGTCTTGAGGGGATCCAATATGAGATTATGGAGATATATATGAATAAATTCAGCTCTTTAACAAGAAATGTATTGTGCATTCATAGATGTTAATAATTCTAGTTTCACTTCATTGAGAATAAAACAGTGATTCTTTGGTGACCTCACAGAAAAGGTGTATGGGAGCTTTTGCATGCAAATTATGGGACATTGTCATACTGCTTTGTGATGTTTGAGATTATGTGCTTGGCTCAATGAGATCCGTTAATGAATATGCCTTTATCTAGCATCTGATGGTCTCCAATCTTTTCTCCAGTGGCTAAATATCCCCATCTGACTATGGACTTTGTGAGATAAAATCTGGTCATACAATACTGGTGAATGAAGGGTGAGCCTCTGCAAATCCTGATTAAGTAACACTTCTGTATAGGTATCTGTTCTGAAAGCAGAGCCCAGCTGCCTCACAGTATGGATGATCTGATTGCCACAGCTGTTCATTATTGAATGCTTTCTTATTTCTTTTAAACCAATTTTTCTCACTAATCTGCATCTGGGGTGTAAAAATAACACTGGTTGCTTTGAAAGCTCCAGAAATAGGGAATGATTTCTGAAGTGATTCCTGGTCATTCTGAGTTATTGACATGCTCAGCCCGTGAATGAGGCTACTTTGACAGCTGGCCTGAAATAGCAACCGCTGTGGAGAAAAATGACATTGTTCAGGTTAGGAAAGCACGCATTGAAAGGAAGAAAAAAAAAACACTTCGAGCTCCTGCCAGGTCCAGACGTAGTATTGGCTGTGACTGCGGGAAGCATCCTTCGAAGGTGTTGGTTCTCCGCAGGAGAGAGGAAAGATTGTGCCCTTTATTTTCAAGATGTACTGGACGCACTTGACCAAGCTCCACCATCACAAAGACTTGGTCCACTTCCCTCACTACTGGAGATCCTCAAACCCAGACGTGACCTTCAGAAGGCCTTGTCTTGTGCATGAATTAGACCACAACATAATCCTACCTGCAAACTTCTTACCATTTGGTGAAATTTGCTTTTCTGAATGTAGAATGTATTTCTGAATGTATGCATCTCTGAAGGGAAATGACTCCAGCTAACAAAAATATATTCTAAAAATATTTTGTTGACGTTATAAATAGATAAAATGGATGTTTTCTCTTTTATTACTTGTTTCAGAATGTCAAAAAAGAAAACTCATTAAAGGTAAAATGGGATGCTCCTTTACTGTTTTCTCTGACGTATGCATGACCAAAAAAAGTGCTTTTAAAAGGTTTTAAAAACCTATATTATTTGACCTGTAAAGTGGTTTAAAGCATCACTTTTATGGTGATTTTACAGCTTTGGATGTTACTTGGTGTTGTAGTCTATAGTCTAGTTCTATCTTAATATCAGATTTTTCACATTTAAGAGGAGGTCTATTTAATGAAATGTATTTTTATTATAGATAATCTGTCCGGAGTTTGCAGGTATTGTATGCATTAAGCTCTGTATGAATAGGGTGACATTTGGATCCATCTACACCATTTCTGTTGGGAAAATATGCAGGAAATGTGTTTATTAGAATATTGTTTCAAAATAGTATTTCAGTTCCCCCAGAGAGTGCTTTCACAGGCCTGTTGTTTCACATGCCTGGTTTTTAGTTCAGTGGATAATTGCTGGTAAACGAGGAAAGCCCTTTAAGTTTCTCAAGCTAATTGTTGGCAAATGTCCACATTCAAAAGTTTTCAAGTGAATCCAGTGAAATATAAGTCCCAACTGGGCTCAGATTTATGATGGGAAGGGTTGTTTTTTTCACTCTTTCCCAGAAACGTTTGCAGTATGATGAGCCTATATGGGATGTGTTCAGTGACACAGCATGCCAATTAGCCATCGCTAACTGCTAAGAAATGCATTCAGAATACAAAACATTTTGCAGATTTTCAGTCTGCATTTTAACAGTATGAACAAAAATCTGAGAGTTTAACATTCCTCGAAATCTGGACGAAAAGCTGATTGAACATTCCATAAAGGTCCCACAAATGCAACAAAAATCTAAGAGCCCAAAAAACAAGCCTTCATTCTGACAAAAACATTAACATCAGTTAACCTCCAGCATCGCTGTCTTTTTAAGGACAGCATTTGCTAGTAATTGAAAACACTTGCCTACAACAGAGCAGTTAAAGTCATTGTGCTCATTGTCCTCCTTCATGTAAAATATACATCTGTGATAGAAGTCAAGCACTGTCACAGAAACAATCTGACAGTTCTTTTTAACTGCTCTCACGGGAATCTTTTAATGTGCCATCTTGAAATGATTCAGAAGGCTTAGCAAGCGGCTGTTTGTGGCACTGCATGCAGTCTTCACAGTATTCAGTCAAAAGCCTGCAATCCACTGATCAATGCACTTACGTTCTATTTGTGGCTCTCTTCGACTCCAGGGCATCATACCATTGATGCCTGGCCAAAATGTGGCTTCCAACAGATCAATACCTTGGCCTGTTACTAATATCTGCCATAAATTATGGCACACAAATCAGTTAATTAAGATAAATTGATTTGCACTTCCATGAAAATTCACTGGCTTAATTAGGAAATCGTGTTTTAGTGGATGTCCCAAAGTGAATTCTGAATTCACGCCAGCCAGATCTCGTTGGTGTTTGTATATAGGTACTGTACGCAACTTACATTTTTTGTACATATGCTGAAACGTATCTAAATTAAAGGGAGTGTTAAATTGAGTTTAATTTTTTATATATTATGTTTTTCGGAGTTAGTTTATGAAGTTTTTTGCACCAATAAAGGTCCAATATTTGTAAAACGACCATCCTCATTTTCACATCAAAATCCACTGGCATATTTATTTGTATCTATTTTGCTCAGTTTTTGCTTGATCTGTGCACATTTCTTTCCTGATTCATACAAGATGACTTTTTCACTGGAGAAAGCAATATTATGAATAGAGGACTCTTGAAATGTCTTGAAAGATTTGTGAAGAAGCAAACATGCAGCTTTTCACTTCACTGCACTAATTGTTGGACTGGAGTGGTGTGGATTACTTCTGGATTATTATATGGATTATTGTTTTTATCAGCTGTTTGAACCCTCATTCTGGCGGCACCCATTCACTGCAGAGGATCCACTGGTGAGTAAGTGATGTGATGCTAAATGTCTCCAAATCTGTTCTGATGAAGAAACAAACTCATCTACATCTTGCCTGAGGGCAAGTACATTTTCTTTTTTGGTTTAAGTACTCCTTTAATTTAATTTTAGAAACACAATTTAAGGACAGTGGATTTAGTGACATGCCACTTATGACATCTCTGAGCCCTTGGCTAATTGTTGCATCATTTATAGATCACTCAAGATAGTCAGAGACCATATCGTATGTCCAATGTCAGGTTCAGTCATGCAGTAGCTCAGAAGCACACTCCTGCACGTCATGTCAATGACCAGTTGCACTCAATTTAACGTAATTATAGGATGCAGTGTCCACGAGTCAGCTGACCCACACAAAGGACTAAGTGTTGCATACTGGCATAGGATCGTGTTTATTGATCAGAGCCACTGATGCCTACTGAGTGGGAACAATGAGGGGGCGGAAAATTGAGAGCCGCTGCAGAGCTTCACAGGGCCCGGAATAACATTTGTATGGGTGGTCCACTTTGCCCCCGGCCCCTGTGAGAAACTTATATCATAGTGGGACCTCAGCTGGCCATTTTTTATGTTTCCCTCTGACGATGAATCTGGATAGATAAATTCCATGATTCATAACAATAAAAATATAGATCCAGTATTCAATCTGAGATGGAAAATAATGACTAATCTATTTCTCACCATGTAGAGCATGCATCCCTCAAGCTGGAATCTGCAGTAAAAGCCTGAAAAACAGTTGTCACATAATGCTTTGATTGTGGAAAAGTTATCAGTGAGACATCAGTGTTTAAATATAGGATTTATGCAGCTCCAAGCTATGAAATTACTATTCTTGGCAGATTGACAATGTGTTTGCACGATTTGTAAAAGCACATGCTGAGATTTGTGGGTAAAAAAAAAGAGCTTTATTGTTAATCTATCAAAGCTTTCGTTATTTTCTCTTATGCACTAAGCCTCACAGATTGATTGTAGCAGCTCCAAATCACATGTGGTACATTTCTAAAATCTGGGCTTAAATACAGGTTCTCAATATGGTGAGCAATTAGTTAGAGCAAATGGATCAGCTTTAGATTTATTTGGATCTATCTAAACAGACCCGATCTTTTGTTAAATGGAGTTTTGTCGCTCGGTCCTGGAGCCAGAGCAGTCTGACTCTGTCTAACAGCAGAGGACTTTGCCCGTGGGCCCTGGTCATGATGCGGCTTCTCCCATATGCTCTCTGTCACCAAAATTCACTGCATATTTAAAAAGAAATAGGTTGCTTTTTGTATATTTCATATAATATAGTAGTGATTGAATCAGATATTCAGGGGAATATAAAAACAATAACAAGCACAGAGAAGGGATTTGATGGTCATTGTGTGATTTCTTGATTTGATTTTAATGGATTTTATGCGCTTAGTTGGTACTTGTCAGTGCTTGATTGATGATTTTAAGGTAGAATAACTGTAATATAATATTATCACAACCTGTGAAGGGAAATCTGGAGGTTGCACAGCTGGCTCTACCAAATGGCACTTGTGCAAGTGTAATAGGAATGAGAATCAGGACTGCTATTGAAGTAAAAGTGGTAGAAGATAAATACACTATATTGCCAAAAGTATTGGGTCACCCCCTTCTAATGAACATGTTTGACTACTTTAGTAATTTCTATGAGTACAAATCTTGATGTTTAAGCATATAATGATATTCTAGGGAATTGTGTGCTTCTAATTTTATAGCAACAGTTTGGACAGGACCCTTTTCTATTCTAACATGACAGTGCCTCTGTGTATAAGACACGGTTCAAAAAGACATGATTGATTCAGTCAGTTTGGAAGAACCTGACTGGTCTGCAGAAAGTCCTGATCCCAGCTGAACACCTCTGGTGTGACTTTATATGCAGACCTTGAGCCAAAAACTCATCAGCCTTTATTTCAAATAGAATTAAAAATACATATTTTCTAATAATGTGAAAGTCTTTTCAGTCAAGTTTAATTTAATGCATCCTTTCTGAGGATTTGTATTAATTGTAGAATTGTAGATTAATTTCTACATTAATTTCCTTAATACAAGCCTTACTGACCCTAAACATCTTATCATATCATATATATATTTATACAAACCCGATTCAAAAAAAGTTGGGACACTGTACAAATTACGAATAAAAAAGGAATGCAATAATTTGCAAATCTCATAAACTTATATTTTATTCACAATAGAATATAGATAACATATCAAATGTTGAAAGTGAAACATTTTGAAATGTCATGCCAAATATTGGCTCATTTTGGATTTCATGAGAGCTACACATTCCAAAAAAGTTGGGACAGGTAGCAATAATAGGCCGGAAAAGTTAAATGTACATATAAGGAACAGCTGGAGGACCAATTTGCAACTTATTAGGTCAATTGGCAACATGATTGGGTATAAAAAGAGCCTCTCAGAGTGGCAGTGTCTCTCAGAAGTCAAGATGGCAAGAGGATCACCAATTCCCCGAATGCTGTGGCGAAAAATAGTGGAGCAATATCAGAAATGAGTTTCTCAGAGAAAAATAGCAAAAAGTTTGAAGTTATCATCATCTACAGTGCATAATATCATCCAAAGATTCAGAGAATCTGGAACAATCTCTGTGCGTAAGGGTCAAGGCTGGAAAACCATACTGGATGCCTGTGATCTTCGGGCCCTTAGACGGCACTGCATCACATACAGGAATGCTACTGTAATGGAAATCACAACATGGGCTCAGGAATACTTCCAGAAAACATTGTCGGTGAACACAATCCACCGTGCCATTCGCCGTTGCTGGCTAAAACTCTATAGGTCAAAAAAGAAGCCATATCTAAACATGATCCAGAAGCGCAGGCGTTTTCTCTGGGCCAAGGCTTATTTAAAATGGACTGTGGCAAAGTGGAAAACTGTTCTGTGGTCAGACGAATCAAAATTTGAAGTTCTTTTTGGAAAATTGGGACGCCATGTCATCCAAACTAAAGAGGACAAGGACAACCCAAGTTGTTATCAGCGCTCAGTTCAGAAGCCTGCATCTCTGATGGTATGGGGTTGCATGAGTGCGTGTGGCATTGGCAGCTTACACATCTGGAAAGGCACCATCAATGCTGAAAGGTATATCCAAGTTCTAGAACAACATATGCTCCCATCCAGACGTTGTCTCTTTCAGGGAAGACCTTGCATTTTCCAACATGACAATGCCAGACCACATACTGCATCAATTACAACATCATGGCTGCGTAGAAGGAGGATCCGGGTACTGAAATGGCCAGCCTGCAGTCCAGATCTTTCACCCATAGAAAACATTTGGCGCATCATAAAGAGGAAGATCCGACAAAGAAGACCTAATACAGTTGAGCAACTAGAAACCTATATTAGACAAGAATGGGACAACATTCCTATTCCTAAACTTGAGCAACTTGTCTCCTCAGTCCCCAGACGTTTGCAGACTTTTATAAAAAGAAGAGGGGATGCCACACAGCGGTAAACATGGCCTTGTCCCAACTTTTTTGAGATGTGTTGATGCCATGAAATTTAAAATAAACTTATTTTTCCCTTAAAATGATACATTTTCTCAGTTTAAACATTTGATATGTCATCTATGTTGTATTCTGAATAAAATATTGAAATTTGAAACTTCCACATCATTGCATTCTGTTTTTATTCACAATTTGTACAGTGTCCCAACTTTTTTGGAATCGGGTTTGTATATATATATATATAAATTATAATTACAGGGACAGATTATGGATTAATAAAGGCTTGTTTGTGCATGATTCCTTGCACAATACTAGGCTATAGCCTAAAAATGCTTTTCCATACTTATAAACTAAAGCATTTTGATGTTTGAATCACATAATTAGTCTTTACAGTCAAGTTTGATTACTTTAATGCATCCTTTCTGAGTTATCAATTCTATATTAATAAATCTTACAGACCCTAAACATCTTAAAGAAGAAAAAAACAGAAAGAGAACTTTGATGAGAAAAACTATTAATAAATCTTCCATTTTGTAATATTGTGATAATATCTTTTATTAATGACTCAAACAAGATCCTGGATCGTTTGTACATAAAGCACCATGACCCTACATACTGTCTAAATATTACTTTTAATAAGGTAAGGGACAAGAGGGACAATATATATATAGAGGGTGAGGATGAATAAACCTGTATTACATCCTGTCAAAAAGCCTTTACTGAGCTGCTTCTTTTGGGTTTTTCATGCAATTGTATTATAAAAGGCCAGACCAGACGTCTCTATCATCAGAGACACACCACAGAGAGTCTGTGATCGTGTGCTTCTGGAGGATCCAGATATGAACACTTCCTTGGGCACCGTGATGAATCATCTACAAATGGCTTCACCTCACCAAATACCAGTGCAAATTGCCTGAGGAGAAACCTGTAGATGCCCTATTGATGTCAGGATAATACCCTCGGCAGTGAACAGTGGGAATATGCCATGGAGCAGCAAACTCTTCAGGGAGGAGACATCTGACACCCTGTTGTTTCCCCACCACCCACCCAATCCAATAAAGGCCATTGTGGACAAGAATGTCTGCCGAATAATTGCACCGATGCTATCTGGCCCTTGAGTAGGATATCTGCCTGGGATGTTTTTCTTAGAATTCGGATTTAGTTGCCATAGAGACCAACCAAACCGTCAGTGCCCAAAAAGTGGCATGACGCAGAAGCAATTTTGCTGTGTTTACCCTTGCCTCGCACAGCCAAGGACAATATGACACATTAAAGTGATGGCTCACAATTCAGAGAAAAAGGAACAAATAAACAATAGATTATGTGGCATAACTGCAGACTCAAAACCCTCCGGGAACCTTCAGAACAGAATGAGTTCATTTAAATCATTTCTACCCTCATATTTCAGACCCACGTGGTTCGAACTTATATATAATACGAATATCACTGCTTCATCATACCGAGTAGTCTTGCAGACTCATTGGAAAAACATATGTCAAGCTCCAAAAACACACCTATCCATACAACTCAATAGTTAAATTAATACTAGAGGCAATGAAATTCCATGTTTCTTTACACACAAATGTAATTATTATTACAGAGACAGATTATTGATTAATAAAGATTTGTTTTTACACAGTTCCTTGCACAATACTAGGTTATGACCTTAAAAGATTTTTCCATAGCGCATGATTTGTAAACTAATGCATTTTTATGTTTTAATCAAATAAAC
Organism: Barbus barbus; assembly: GCF_936440315.1. Lineage (NCBI taxonomy): Eukaryota > Metazoa > Chordata > Actinopteri > Cypriniformes > Cyprinidae > Barbus > Barbus barbus. The sequence goes on along the minus strand of NC_136761.1, from coordinate 25,739,793 downwards.
AGCTCCATACACATGGCTTTTCTAACATAGTAAACTTGCTTGGTAGCGCACCTGGTAAACCACTGTACTTGCAATGCAGAGTCCCTTAAAACACAAGTAACACTAAAAGAGCTCAAAGACTTGTTGAAACAAGCTAAGATGGCATCAGAAAATGTGTTTTTATTTACATCAAATTTGCTTTCTTTTACACTATCAGAAAGTTTTATGAAAGGGTTTAATGTAGGTGGCAAGTCATTTTCAAATGCAATACAGCATTAACTTTTTAGCGTCAATCATCAGACGTTTCACTCTAAACTGCCACAATACATACAAATCTATCTATCTGTCTGTTTTCAAAATTTAAACCTGTTTTAAACGTCAAGCTATTACAACTACTTTAAACTTTCAGGCTAGGCTTTCTCAAGCCGTCCTAAAGTTTGTCTTGACTAACTTAAAAAAAAAAAAAAAAAAATCTAGCTTCTTTTTGTGTTTCATAGCTGTTATGTCTTTGCACAACACAATCATATGTGTTGTGCAAAGACATTAGTCTTTGCACAACACATATGATGAAATCCACCCAAATAAACTGACTCTGTTTTATTGAGTAGATTGCATAGGTTTCTTTTTACAGTGCAAAAATATGGCCAAAAGCACAAATTTCCAATGAGCCTCGAGACTGTTTACATACCCATGTCCTAATGTGTTTTCTTTTACCATGTGCGCACAGGAAAGAATCATGCAAAAATGAGATTCCGTCATGTCCTGAGTTTGATTGCACCCGTGGCACATGATCTTCCAAGAAATATCTTTGATTGCAACAGTGTCAAATATAATCATTTTGGAGATGCATGAGAGAGGTATTCCTTGGACAGCACAGTGTGTGTCATCAGACGAAGAACAGAGCATCATGATCCGATGTTGATGAACTCTAAAGACCAGGTCGGGGATTTTGAAGAAGTTACGGCCGTAATAGAGAGCCACTTCACCCTGCATCCAGCTTCAGAAGAGAGCCAGTAATGAGACTGCTTGGAGCGACTGCTAATGAGCACTGTGGACTTTCCATTTGAGCTTTAACTAGACATATAATAGTCCTCACCAGCCTCAGAACTAGAGGTTAAAGCTCGTGATATGCTGGCAACAGCTCCAGCAATTCACTAGATAACTCAAGAGGCGACATGTCATTTCACAAGGAGAAAATTGCATCACAACAGGAACAGATTCCCCCGCATTTAACAGAATGACCATCTATTTGTTCCTGAAGTGGATGGAGTAAACTTTGGTCAACGTCTATAAATCAGACTGAACTTTTGTGGAAAGTGGAAAAGACTGTTATTTTTGAAGTTGTTGTTGTTTTAGAGACATGACGCAACACATACCATTATAAGTAAAACAATTATTATTAAAATTATTTTTGAAATAATATTAAATATATTATTTCAGAATATTATTTTTTATAAAAAATTATAATATAATACAATATAAAAGTTTGATCAGAGTATAGAGTGAGCAGCAATATTATTATTTATTATAATACTACTAAATTAAAAAGTATTATTTAAAAAAAATCTGACAATAAGTTTGCTAATTATTTTTTATAATAATATAATATTTGAATATAATCAAAATAATTTATTATTAAATAAACATTTGTACTTTTTAAGAAAATATCCTGTTTTATAGATGTATTTTTACTGGACAACAAAATACAGATTAAGAAATGACAGTTTAAGTGTGCTTTAGTTTCATGAGCATAAAGTTCAAATTCATCTTCAACTGCATGTTGTCCAGTGTACTAGAAGTGCAATATGCCTTTAGTATCCTGCTGGAACAGGATCAAAGGTCGCATTTACAACTTCCTTGACGACTGATTCATTCCATCACAGTCAATGCAGTCTGCAGTCAATTGAATTCTTACTGGAATCTACCTACCACAGTAATCAGGAAAATGACCATGTAATAGAAACAACCGTATGTTCTGACTCTTATTACTTCTGAGATTTAATTATTTGTTAACTCTGCTGTATTCTCTGTGGCTCTGAAACATTTAATTAAACAATAAGTCAAAAGAAGCCATGTTGTATTTTGAATATATATCATGCAGAAAGCTGTTACTTCCTGCAACCCTTTTAGCCTTCAATACATTCAATATAATACAGCATCGAATAAAGTGCCTTACTGCATGTAAAAAACAAATACCACATGATAATATTTTAAGAAGACCCATTTGCATTAACTTTTGTTTTATAATTTATTTTATTATTTAAACATATTGAATATATACATGTTTTTAATGTTATATATATATTAAATATTATAATTCTATATTATATAAATATTTTAATTTATTCATTTTATACTTTACTTGTCTGTGACGTAACTAAACATTGCTATGCAAATAATATTAATAATGATAAAAACATTTAGCTTTGGATGCTGTAGCAAAAAGTAAACAGGTGATTTATTTATTAACTATAAGAATATAGTGGATTTTAACATTCACCAATCAGGTCCAAAGCAGAAACCAGAGCTATCCATTTTATGATTTAAGCAATTAACCTCTCAATTAATAAAGTATGTTAAATATATTAATTGTTTTTTATATATATTGTTGTATGTTTGATCTGCTCTCCCGATTGCCTAAGACAAATTTATCCTAAGGGAGATAATAAAAGAGAAACTTAACTCAACTTAACTTAACTAAATGAGCACTGCATATGAAATGCCCACACTCTGATGCAACAAACACATTTTGTAGTCAAAATTGTGTGATTAACCCACACAATTAACCTGCTGTAACACCATTTGTAGTCTACAGTGTGCTTAGTCATTGCTACCAGAATAATTTTCTCATTATTGCAAAGCAGAACAGAGTCTAACACCAATTTACCTGATAGAAGAGTTTGGGAAAGGCCCTCAGCATGACCTTACTGTGAAGACCTAAAGTTAGCTTTTGAAATCATTATAAGTGAGACTTCATGACACTGAAGACACATCATACACCATAATGTATCTAGATCATTATTTCTAAAAAGAGAGAGAGAGAGAGAGAGAGAGAGAGAGAGAGAGAGAGAGAGAGAGAGAGAGAGAAATCAGAATAATGTGAAATGGTTCTTCAAAAATGAAAAACAAAAAGAATGAAAAACCACTACAATAAAAAACAGTCAATACAGTAATATTGTGAAATATTATTTTAATTTCAAATAACTGTTTTCTATGTCAAAATATTGTAAAATGTCATTTATTTCTGTGATCAAAGCTGAATTTTCAGCATCATTACTCCAGGATTTAAAGACAAATGATCCTTTAGAAATCATTCTCTGCTGATTTGATGCTCAATTATTAATAATCATTCTTCTTATTAATTATCAGTGTTGAAAAGGTTTTGCTAAATACTTTTGGGATACATTTTATTTCAAGATTCTGTGGTGAATATAATGCTTAAAAGAACAACATTTATATGAAATAGAAATATTTTGTAATATTATAAATATCTTTACTGCCATTTCTGATCGATATCATTTTTGCTCAATAATAGTATAAATTTCCTTTAAAAAAACATCCCCAACTTCTGCATGTAATGTATAAAAATAAATGAATTCTTTATTTGTGTGTGTGTGTAGCATTACATTATTATTGTGATTAGTATTACTATGTTTTGAAAAGCAGATGCTTTGGGTATCAGCAAATAATTTTTTTACTCAAATTTAATCTATTAGTACCCATTTGTGAAAGCCATTAATAATGTGATTTTCTCATAATTAAAATGTTTGTGTGAAGAGCAGGCATCACCTACCCTCACTTCAAATCAGTGTGTAACACCAAAAGCGCTGTGACAGATCTGGCGTCGGCTGTCCGGATCAAATCAGCCTTATTGAGGGGATGGAATGTGAGATTTGTCATCCCATTATTTCCGTGTCATCTTGGATCTCGAGGCAGAAAGCATGTTTTGTAGTTGTTCGGGGATCAAAGACAGAGGCTTCTGGCTGCTTTAACGAGTGTGAAGAGAACCTCCAATCTGGCAGCTCAGACCACCTGTTAAGGTTATGGATTCATTTCACAGGATGTGACTTTTATGAGGCCGCGAGTGACTTCATAAGACTGAATAATGTTTTATATCAGAGCTCTGGCAGAACTAATGGACAGTGACAGTGAGTCACACAACAACATCAGCACTGACTGACTGTAAATCAGTAATTCAATCACCAAACATGCCATAGTTAGTCAGTTTTGATCTGTGCAGTTATAAAATTAGTCAACAGAAACATGGATAGTTTAGATGCTGAACTCTGGGACTGATCTATTGGGACACTTTTTCCATTAAGATGACCAATTGACCTGAATTTACCCTAGTATACGTATATGCTTCACTCAACAAGGACACATTAAATTGATCAGAAGTGACAGTAAAGACACTTTTAATATTTGTATTTTATAATGATTTGTGATCTCAAGATCATGTGACATTGAAGACTGGAGTAATGATGTTGGAGTACAGACTGGTAAACGTCAGCGTTGCATCACAAGAATAAATTATATTTTAAAATATAGGGTATTACAATGTAAAACCGTTATTTTAAACTGCAAAAATATTTCACAAAATTACAGTTTTTTTTCAATGTTTTTACAAGTAGCATGTGTGTGTGTGTATGTGTATATATATATATATTTATCAAAACCCATCATTATTCATTATTACTGCTTGTATTCATGTATTATTACTCTCTGCCAGTCAAATTTGAGAATCAGATCTAGCTATAACTATTGATAATGATCATGGTTAACTTAACAGACTTTTGATTTCATGGGGTATATGCAAGTCAACTGTATTTCTGTTTTTACCAAACAATCTTTACGCAAAAACAAAACCAGGTTGGCACCAATAACCTCGTGGTTAGTGCGTTGACATACAGCACAACAGTGCTCATGGTGATCTGAGTTCGATTCCTGTCTCAAGGTACTTTGCCAATCCTGCTCCCCTCTCTCCTCCCAGTGTTTTCCTTTTGTCACTCTACTGTCCTACCCAAATAAAAAGGGCATACAATTTTAAAGACAAGACCAGATGCCTTGGAGAATTTCAGGATGCCAAAACATGTTGGGATGTTATATCCCGTAATGGTCAAACAAATTCTCATTACTGGAACATGGACTACGGGTACCAGTAAATGGTTATAAACTTGATAATGATCTGTCCAACAGCTGCTGTAATGCTTAGAGCTCAACAACATCTTCACCCAACTGATAATAGCTAAAACATTAAGACTTCTTCAGCCAGTGACCACATTCTTGCTCAAAACATAGCTTGTGTGGATATGCATGGATGACTTTTCCAGGAAGAAACATTGACGTGTAAAGCTGCTGGATCATGACCACTGTAATAAAATCAATCTCTCATCCTGATATGAGATTGACTGTTGCCCTTCAGAGAGGACTCACAGTGGGCTTTTCTACATCTACATGATTTAAACCACACCTGAGTCAAGGACGAAAAAAAAAGTGCTTCTTCTTTCTTTGTTTAATATAGACGTCCAAACAGGTAAAAAATTCCAACAAAACAAAAAACAGTAATAGTAAACTAAAACTGTAAAAGAAAACAAGAACTAACAAAAAACAGTAAAAGCAAATTAAAACAAAAGCAGTAAAACTAAACAAAAACTGTAAAAAGTAAACAAAAACAAACCAAACAAACAAAAACAAAGACATTAAAAGTAAACTAAAACAGTAATCTAAAATAAAAACATCAAACTAAACAAAAACAGTAATTTAAAACAAACAAAAAACTGTAACACTAAAAGTAAACAAAAGCAAACACAAAAAATGTAAAACTAAACAAAAATAGTAAAAGCAAATTAAAACAAAAACAATAAAATCAAACAGACAGTAAAAGTACAATAAAAAGGAGCAAACAACAAAAACAGTACAACTAAACAAAAACAGTAAAAGTAGACAAAAACAAGACAAACAAAAATCAGTAAATGTAAACTAAAACCAAAATAATAAAAGTAAACAAAAACAGTAAAAGTAAACAAAAGCAAGAACCAATAGAGTAAAAATAAAATAAAATAAACAAAAACAATAAAAGTGAACAAAAATCAGAAAAATAATGATAAAACAAAATAAATTAAAGTAAAATAAAAGAGACAAGCAGGACATTTATTTTGAAAATTCTTTCTTCTTTCCATTGTGTTTCTTAAAACATTTAAAACTACAAAAATAAATAAAACAAGTTGAAAAGAGATATACCTTTTTTCCATTTCCATTTGTGGATAAATTAATTTATGGTCAGGATATTAGTCAGAATATTATTCTGTTTTATATTCACATTTTTAAAAGAGCGACTCTTAAATATTTTTTCAGCAGTTTGCTTTATATAATTCTCTCAGCAGCTGTTGCTCCAAAGCCAGTGCCAAGAGCAAGCCAGCTGGAGATCTCAGCGGTCACATGAGACCCCCGGTGCTCGTCCTCCTACTGCTGCTGGCCACGGCCTTCTTCACACTCAGAGAGACGAGGGGACAGAATGGGAACTCGGATTTGGCCACAATGAACTGTGGGGTCCTAACACAGACAGACGGTGGGAGATCCCAATGGGAAGATGGAAGAGCTGGTCTTGCACCGGCCAAACAAAACTAGATCATCAGCTGGCCCTCAATGACGAGATAAACAGAATAATTGGCAGAGGGGTGGTCACCTGGCATCTGCCATCATGAGCTCACCCAGACCGCCGGCCAGACCGCCTGCACAGTCAATGGCTTCATCTTAAATTGCTCCAGAGGGAACACGCCAGATTATTAACCTCGTGCCAATCGAACAGAGGTCACACTGGGTCTCTGCTCTGTGCCACTGGGAAGCATTCAGTCCTACTGTGCAGCACAGTACAGGTTCCCATTAACTTAATATAATTCATACACACAATATAGAAAAAATACCACATATGATTGTATAACATGCAGTTCTATGGAAGCTTGTTTCCACCACAGGATAAAAACAAAATAAAAAAAGGATATAAAAAAGCCAACTTTTTGTCTCACTTTTTTGTAATGTGACAAAGTCATAATTGAGAGACAGTCAGAATAGCAAGAACTTAGAATTGAGAGATAGAACACCAGAATTTAGAGAAAAATTCTGAATTGAGCGATGCAAACTCAGAATTTAGAGAAGCAAGTCAGAATTGAGTGATGCAAATTTAGAATTTGGAGAAAGAAGTCAATCTCAAATTTAAAAAAAGTCCAAATTGAGTGATGTAAACTCCAAAAAAAACCCCAAAAATTATATTTGAGCGATGTAAACTAAGAATTTAGAAAAACAAGTCAGAATTGAGTGACGTAAGTGAATATGATGTGAAGTGGCATCATTTTGGAGCAAAATCCACACCACAAACATTAGTAAGCATAAGTATTTAACAATTTTGTCTCACTCGAAAGCACTCAAAAAGTATTTCACATCAATCTACACTCCATACCCCATAATGTCAAAGCAAAACACAGATTTGTCATAACTATTTACTAAATAGCAAAAACCTAAAATATCACACTGCATAAGTGTTTCCCCCAAAAATTGAGGTCTAAATACTTTCTGAATCAACTGTGTATGTGAAACTCAAACTGACAGCCTCAACTAACTCTCACTCACTGAGCATGGCTAACTTTAGCTTTCTATTTCCTTTTAGTTTGGAATCCTGTTCATTTCCTTGCCATTGTGTAGTTTGAGTGCCTCTGAGCAAAGCATATTTATTAAAGTCTGATATATCCTTTTATAGAAATACTTCCCTAAATCGCAACACAAGCATATTCATATTTTGAAGTTACAGTTCAAAAGGTGACCAGCACAGTCCGTTCAAGCATTGAATCAAGCAATCAACAGATTAGTTCAAAATCGATGATCGATGACATCAATTGCTCACAGTGAATCCTCTGCAGTGAATGGGTGCCGTCAGAATGAGAGTCTAAACTGCTGATAAAAACATCACAATATTCCACAAAATACAAATCCATCTTTAAGATGTTTTCAAAAAACTCTATGCATAATATTGTTTTCTCCAGTCTAAGGGCCTAATTCCCAGGAGCAAAAGAAAGAAAGGATGAATGAAATGGATGTGTAGTTCTGGACTATGCAGTCATACTGCCATTCAACTTTGCAAGGGAAAAATACAGCGTATGCACTATTTTTGTTGATTGCTTTTATTGTATGCATCTACGTACATAATCATTTGTGATTATTCTGGACAACATTTAAAGGAATATTTCACCTTTAACAATTTGTGTGTATTCAGAGGTCTTGTCCTTGTCAGAATCCTGATGAAAGAACAGACAGTTGCTGTCTCCTCTGCCATCCCAACACCTGCTAATGTCATTGAGATGCATTGACATCCTTTCTCTCTGGCTGACTCGTGACAAAAATAAAATACTTTTGACAGGAGACAAACTGGCCTTAGAATCTGAAGGCATCATAAACTGCAGATGTGCTGGCATGCACAGTTCTCACGCCAAGCTTTAAAGCACGCAGATTCCTATAAAAAATTACCTGTCAGCAGCTGCATAAAACACTGGAATTTTAGTACATATTCATCTGCAAAATACCATCATTTTTGGAGTGGAGTTTTTTTTCTTAACACTGATATGTCAGCTTTTTTAATGTTAAAGGTACAGTTCACTTAAAAAAAGAACATTTTGTTTTCATTTACTCACTCTCATGTCATTCCAAGCCTGCACTGCATTTCTTATCTAAATAATAGAGGTTAGACAATCCTCTAAATATCTTATTTTGTGTTTTGCAGAAGAACTCAGTTATATGGGTTTGGAACAACATGAGGTAATAGAAGTTTGATTTTCAGGTGAACTGTCCCTTTAAAGACTAGACACGTGATGTGCTGCAGAACAATGCTGCACACTTGTGGTAGCTTTGAGTTAAAGCACCTTTTCTCAAAGCATGCACTAAATGGAATAATTTTGGGTTTCCCCTCACTCATTTTAATTATAGATTAAAATCATTTCATCACAGAATAAAATATTAATTCAGCAGACTGTCAAAGGAAGCACCTGATGCAAAGGAAAATCCAATTTTGTTGAATTCTAATCAAGACAAGGCCAACTTCGCTTTCTGTAAACACTTAGTTTATTTTGTATTAATTACAATACATATTACATTTGTAGAAGATAAAATGCCATGTTACATGAAAGATATAGGTTTCTTGCCAATATCAATGATTACAAATAATCAATATATCGAATATGTATACAGAGATATTTTACGAAAATAAAATACATCTTAAGTAAAGCCTCCAAGGTGATTGCAGTAATTCTAATGCATAGTAAAACGCACAGAAACAATCCAAAAGCATGAACACTATAAGAAAGGGTTCAGTAAATAAAGTATCACTATATACTCTTAAAAAATAAAGGTTCTTTATTGGCATTAATGGTTCCATGACGAACCTTTCCATTGCACACAAAGTTCTTTAAAATGTTCTTCACACTAAGAAAAAAAGGTTCTTTTAAGAACTCTGGACTGAAAGTTCTCCAAGGAACCAAAAAATGGTTATTCTATGGCATCACTTTATTTTTAAGAGTTATAACTACTACATAAGATAAAAACTACATAAATAGTTCCTAATTTGCCCTAAAAGGCCTATGTTTCCATTTGTGCTATCACTCTATCAGTGATATATCTGGAAAAAAATCTTCAGCATTTTAAAAATATCATCTGTATTCATACCCTGCTCTATTTCAGCCAATAGGAGGACAGATTGTCATTTCCCTGAGCCTGGGTTAGGCATGCAGTCGGATCATCCGGCTATGTCTCCGGTTCCTTCAGACCTGTTCAACAGGTTCAGACACAATGCAATTAAAATGCTCTACCTGAGCCCTCGTTACTCTCTACATGAAATGAAAGCTGAGTCAAAGAAATTCCTGACCAAACATTTTTATTTGGCTCCTTCAGCAAAGCCTTTCAAGAAAAAAAATGCACATTTTCAAAAGCTGCTCTGTGGCTGCACAGTCACAGTGACAAGGCACATCGGCACACTCTGGTGCTTCTGCTATTGAGGTAAACATCTGATGACTGGGTGAAAGAGTTCAACTCATATTCACCCAGACAACAAGCGCTCAGTTTATCCAAGCTTTACGGCCATTTAAACATGCACAAGTACCCATAAACCTGGGTAAATGTCACAAATGAGATTATATAAGATATAATTCTGGCTGAATGAGCAACAAAACTAGAGTGGAAGGAGATAAAGAGTAAACATACAGGCTGGAGCTTGTCTAGCATAAATAACTTTTATTCACGTAGAAAGACTGAGCCCTTGAATACTGAGTTTTAGCTAGATTTAAAATAAGATAAACATGTTATTAGATGCATAAATTATATCAAAATACATCATTTTAAGACAAGTCTGATTGTCATCTGATTGTCAAATCTGATTGTCATCCTGACTAGATAAAGGTCATGAGATACACAAGGACTTGCAGCTAACAAAGTCTGAACTTCTATTTAAAGGTCCTGCAGAACACAACACACTGTTTTTTCAAAAGCAATTATGTTGTAACAGATATAAACAGATGATTACTAATCCATTTTAGGAAGGTATAGGGATAGTTCTCTCAAAAATGAAAACCGTCATCATTTACTCACCCTCATGTGGTTCCAAACCTGTATGACTTTATATTTTTAGTAATTATTTAGTGTTTTTATGCAATGCAAGTCAATGTTTTGGACCCCATTAACTTCAGTGCATAGAAAACAGCTTTTGGTGCATAGACAAACATTCTAAATATCTTCTTTTGTATATATATAAAAAAAAAAGCGATTAAACTCTGAATTGCCAAAACAGACACATATTAAATGCAAAGACAACTTCAGATCAACACATTACAAAGTGTTACACAACAGTGTCACGATCGCCATTTTGTGACTTCAAGCTTTGGGCATAAGAGACGGCATCACTAAGAGTGTGAAGCTGTATTTCTTTGGTCCCTTTCTTTGGGTCATAATAGCCTCCCCTCCGCAAAGAATCAATAACAGAGGTGTTGCATTGCGCCAAAAGCATATTGACTCCCAGCCCCTTGTAGTCCTTGCATACCTCTTTCAAAGCATTGACCCCAGCAGTGTCCAGAAACAGCACTGGACTGCAGTCTATGACTAATGTGTGCAAGCTGTTGTGCTGTAGCAGATACACATTGGTGGACACATCTAGCTCTTGCTTTTGGTCTTCTCCACCTTGTTTCTGATTCCTCTGCTTGTCTAGTTTCCTGCGCCTGGCCTTCTCTTTAAGCGGATCCAGACCCACGTTGCGGTACAGCGACTTCTTAAAAAGAGCTTGGTTGGCATAGTAGATGGGAGCCTCGTATCGGAAAACAGCCACCCCTGGCTGGCTCTGAAGACCCTTGTAGGACGCAAGGTCTTCAAAGAGCTCGCGGTCCCCTGCTTGGCCCAGCTGACGAACCTGGGCGGACTGGGTTCGGCCTAACACACAGAACGCAGAGACCAGGACTCCAACTAGCAGACCTAGCTCAGTGTTCACTAGCGCTGATGTAGCCATAGTAATCAGCCAGATGATAGTGTCCACACGGTTGACGCGCCACATTTGGGGAATGTCCCCAAACTTTCGCAGTGCCCCGCGGAGGTTGACGACTATGATGACGGCCAGAACACATCTGCGGAGAAGAGGACACAATTACACTGCCGTCCAGAAGTTTCGGATCAGGTTTCTTATGCTCATCAAAGCTGTATCTATTTGATCAAAAATGTAATTTTGTGAAATATTATTGCTATTTAAAATAACCGTTTTCCATTTTAATATACTTTTTAAATATTATATATTCCTGTGAATTTTCAGCATCATTACTCCAGTCTTCAGTGTCACATGATCCTTCAGAAATCATTCTAATATACTGATTTATAATCGGTGTTGGAAACAGATGTGCTGCTTAATATTTTTTTTGTGGAAATTTATACATTTTTTTCAAGGTTTATTGATAAAGAACCGTGTTTATTCAAAATATACATTTTGTGTTAAAATATACACTACTATGTAAAAGTTTGGGGTCAAATTTTCTTTTTTCTTTTTTTTTAAAGAAATTGATATTCAGCAAGGACGTGTTAAATTGATTAAAAATGATAGTAAAGACTTATATTGTTAGGAAAGATTTCTATTTTGAATAAATGCTGTTCTTTTTTAAAAAAAATTCATCAAAGAATCAAAAGAAAAAAGTATCACAGGTTCCAAAAAAAAATATTAAGCAGCACAACAGTTTCAACATTGATAATAAATCAGCATATTAAAATGATTTCTGAAGGATCATGTGACACTGAAGACTGGAGAAACAGCAGATGAAAAATCAGCATTGTGTCACAGAAATAAATGATATTTTAAAGTATATTAAATAAAATATATTAAATATATTCCAATAAAATTTCACAATATTACAGTCTTTTTCTGTATTTTTGATCCAATAAATGCAGCCTTGATGAGCATAAGAGACTCCATGAAAAAAAACATTAAAAATCTTACTGATCCCAAACTTTTGAATGGCAGTGTAGGTGAAGTCTAGACAATTTCAACATGAAAATGGCATAATTTGTACGTACTTCTGTAATGAGTAGAAGGCGGGTGCTATAACAAGCAGGACGAGCAGCAGCACAAGAGCGGTCACCAACCCCGAGAGCTGAGTCTGGCAACCAGTCGACTCCTTCACAAGAGTCTTGGTCAAAGCAGCGCTGGTCGTGAAACAGCGGAAGAAGGAAGGAATGATATTACAAAAACCAATAGCATACATCTCCTGGTTAGGGTCCACTATATAACCATGCTTCTTGGCAAACATCTCAGACAGAGACACAGTAATGGCGAAACCAACAATGGCGATTGAGAACGCGTCAACGGCGATATTGGGTATGAGAGCCCAGTTGGGAAGCTGCGGAGGCATGAAGCCAGTGGGAATGTTTCCGGCTACAGCCGAGCCATAAGTTTCCTCAAACCGTCCAAAGTGGGAAGCTAGAGTAGCAGCAATGACCACAAAGAGTTCAAAGGGAATAGGGGCCTTGAGCTTGGCCTTGAAGTGGTCATTGAGCTCTTTGGTGGGCACAAGCACAAGCAAGCAGATCATGCTGGTTACGAGGTCACAGATGTTGGTATGACCCAAATTCTTGAAAACACTGACCCAGGTTTTTATGAGCGAACCCCAGCCTTGGACACGAGGAAGATGAAGGCCCAGAAAGTACTTTATCTGGGATGTGAGGATGGTGAGAGAGGCACCAGTTGCAAAACCGCTCAACAGAGAGTCCGAGAGGTAGACGGAGACAAAGCCAACCTGTAGGAGACCCATCAAAACCTGCAACCCAAGCAGAGAAATTAATCATTTAGATATTTTTTAAAAATCTGATAGAAGATGACTAGCCTTGACTAACCTGGTAGACCCCTGCTGTGAAAGTTAGTGTTGCTGCCACCACGACTGCATAGCAGCTTCGGTCACAGATTGGACCAGTGCTGTTGTCCACATTTCCAAAGGTGGTCTGATTGGTGCCCGACGGATATCCAGCCAAAGTAAGTTCCCTGTCCACAACCTGTCCCACCAGAAGACACAATACCCCAAACATCCCCACAGAGATGTGCCTGGAGGTGCCCAGTAGGGCATAGATAATGCTGGCAAAGAAAGATGTATAGAGCCCATAAATAGGGTCTTGTTCTGCCAGTAAAGAATAGGCGATGGACTGGGGAACCAAGAGGATGGCCACGATAAGGCCAGACATGGCATCCCCAATGATCCAGTCTTTGAATTGATATCTTGGCAGCCATTTCACGATTGGGATGGAGTTTACGAGAAGGGCTTTGACTCGAGCAGAACTGCAGGAACACTTTTTTCCCACCTTCTTTCTCAACACGTCCTTCCAGGACACTTTCTCTTTTACACGCTCTTCTAAAAGGCAAGGAACATCAGGCCCCTTCTTAGCATCATCCTCTGCTGAAGCACTGTCACAGACTTCTTCAACTGGCATAATGTCCAGAAACTCTCACTGAAAAGGGACAAAAAAAAGCACATTGATTAATTGGGCTTTAAAAAGCAGTTTGGTATAAAAAGGTGAAAAGAAGGGTGTATCTTGGTTTTTGGTAATGATTATCATCAACTTTAAAATAATGTTTTTGTCATTATTTACTCATTCAAATGCCATTCCAACTCTTCTTATCTTTCTTGAAATGCAAAATTACTTATCAGGCAGAAATTACAAGCACATGGAATGTGTGATTTAAACCATAAAAATTTTATAAAAGTAGTTTATTAAACTCGTGTTCCACATTGACATGAGGTAGTCATATGGACTTTTCTAATACTCTTAAAAGTTGTTGTTGTACAGTATATTAGGCACAACAATATTTATGTAAAGTGGGAAAAAAATAAAGAAATCAATCTATCAATGTTAGTACCAGCAGACTTTATTATACAACCACTATACACAATTTACCTTGACTCACTCAATTTATAAAATCCAACTTCTTCATCAGAGAAAGCAGATGGCAAATATTATCACTCATTATGACTGTAGGAACAAAAATGTAAGAAGCATCTGGCACAGTCTTGCTGCTTTGCCAACTATGGAAGTCAAAGTCTTTTGAGATCTGCTGCATGATTTGTTCACGTTACAGAAAAATTCACTTAGGAGTAACACACGAGGACCATAAAGTATTAATGATTAAATAAAGCAGTAAAAATTGTACTTTAGGTTAATTATCAACTACTTGGCAGTACATAAACTGAGTGCATTAACTACTGATCTGGCCTGTTTGTAATTACTGCAAAACGTCTAAATTGAACATTATATTTGCATGCCCTTTACTACATTATAATGTGTGACCCTTTGTTAGGAAAGGACAATATATGGGCGAGATACAACTATTCCAAAATCTGGAATCGGAGGGTGCAAAAAAAAATTAAAATATTGAGAAAAAGCCTTTAAATTTGTAAAAATTAAGTTCTTAGCAATGCATATTATGCATTAAAAATTAAGTTTTGATATATTTACGATAGGAAATGTACTTAACATCTTTAAGCAGCATGATCTTTACTTAATATCCAAATGATTTTTGGCATAAAAGAAAAATAGATTGAACCATGCAATGTATTTTTTGGCTATTGCTACAAATATACCTGTGCTACTTATGACTGGTTTTGTGGTCCAGGGTCACATATTTCTCATAGCTGGTTGACACCAAATCCATTTCCTATGAAGTACAGCTTGCATTCTTCATATTTTGCAATCCTTACATAAATGTTTTTATAATGTCATACATAACACTGATACGCTCTCAGAAAAAAAGGTACAAAACCATCACTGGAATCTTTTATAAAGATACACCTTTGTACAGGGTGCATACCGATACCTTAAAACTGGGGTTACCACACTCGGTCCTGGAGGGCCGGTGTCCTGCAGAGTTTAGCTCAAATTTGCCTCAAAACACCTGCCTTGAAGTTTCAAGTATACCAAGCAAGACCTTGATTAGCTGGTTCAGGTGTGTTTGATTAGGGTTGGAGCTAAACTCTGCAGGACACCGGCCCTCCAGGAACAAGTTTGGTGACCCCTGCCCTAAAAGGTACATATTAGTAGTGAAAAGTGAAAAGGCACTGCCACAGTGACGGCTTTTGTACCTTGTTTCTGAGAGCGTAAAAATATTAAATGTTTCATTTTAATATGCCGCACCAAATCAGCATATTAGAATAATTGCATAATTAAGATGTTGGACACTGGAGACTGGAGTAACGATGCTGGAATTTTAGCTTTGATCACAGGACTAATATACACTTTAATATATATTACAATAGAAAGCATTTCTTTAAATTGTAATAATATTTCGCAATATTATAAGCATGATCAAAATGTGCCAAAGTGATTCCAATTAATACAAATCAGTCTGATCATTAAGTACTTCCTCATTTAGGTCAGAAGCAGCAATTGCTGAAGATGTTCTCAGAGAAGGCCTGATGAGTGCAACCACTAGCCTGCATGGAAATGATGTTACCTCCCTCCAGCACTATAATCAACCTTCCCCAGCTGTTTGAATTACATCTCATCCCACAGAGATACGTATCTCTACATCGAGAGGCTAGCCGAGGTGACCAAGAATCTTGCCAGGCAAACATCTTTGAGTTTCTTTCCTGATAATGTGGCTTGACTAACTGGGTGAAAAACAAGAGAGACTGGCATTGGTCACACACACCTAGAAACTGAATGCAACCTGTGGGATCTGCAATTACAGGCGCCCCGAGGCACTTCACAAGTTCAGTGAGAATCCAGTCAGTGGAAACTTGTCTTGTCAGCACAGATAACAGGGTTTTATACTTGGCTTAAAACGCAGGATGAAAACAGATACTGTTAAAGGCCACTAAAGTGATTCTGAATAATGGAGAGCAAGCCTAAAGACTATACGATTGAAGTCTCAGAACAAACTTTTCTTCAATTCTCAGTTTCTCCAGCCTGTGAGCCTCAAAGTGTCTTCAAGACTCAAGAAGCACCCACTGCAGATAAGACTGACAGAACAGACATAACTGATCCAATCCCCCCACACGCAGAGTAACAGGCCTCAAAAGACGGCCTCTTCTAGCCCAAGTGGACCATCTGCAGCAGCCAACCCCTGATTCAGATTCAATGGTGCATGAATATTTTGTAGCAACCCTGCTATGGTTTTTCTGCACCAAAACCATCATCAGTTTTCCAACAGTGAAGCTGGGCATCCTCAAATATTTTAGTTTATTTAACAGCTTAAGTGAGGGAAAGAGCTACAACCCTATTAAACAAACTACATTTTTTAAAACAAATATTAAACTACTGATTTAAAGTTGTTTATTATAAAAACAATATTTAAATTTTTCTGAAAAATATCCATATATACAGTGCCCTCCAAAAGTATTGGAAGAGTAAAGACAAAATTGCTCTGTTGGCTGTGGAGTCAAGACATTTACAGATATAATTAAAAGATGAATATGAGACAAAACTACAGAATATCACATTTTATTATTGGGTGATTCAGCACTTTTAGAGTTTCATCCCTCTATCTGATGTGAGCATAAGTATTGGAGCAGTTGCCTCACAGGTCTTTCTAAGTGATCAGCTGTGTCCTGTTGCATTAATTCTTCAGATATTAAAAGCAGGGAATGTGTCGTATCAGTTATATCAATTACTTCTGTATTCTGAATCTTGCATTCGATGATGACACACACCAGGATAAAGATGACGGAGCTGATTTTGAGAGAAAAGCAAGTAATTTAGATGCTAAAAGAAAAGAAGTAGTCAATTAGAGCTCTAGAAAAAACAAAGGGCATGGAGAAATCAAGAGTTTGGAAACCACCAGCAACCAACAATTACCTGATCGGCTGAGAAAACAACAGTAGTTGATGACAGACAAATCATAAAAGCTGTGAAAATAAATCCTAGAAGAGGATCCAAAGAGGTGTCTCTAAAATCACCAACAACTTCCAGAAAGCTGGGGTGATGCTCTGACAATCTACTGTCCTCAGGAGACTTTGACACAGAATTACAGATGCTACACAGCAAGATGCAAACCTCTGACCAGCACCAAAAATAGAAAGACAAGATTAGAGTTTGCAAAAAAAGCACAAAGGTGAGCCAGAAGAGTTTTGGAACTGTGTTTATGGACCGATGAGACAAAGATGAACCTTTATCTAAGTGATGGGAAAGCAAAAATGTGGAGAAAAAACAGAGAACTGCAAATGATCCCAAGCATACAGCCTCATCTGTAAAGCATGGTGGAGGTGGTGTCATGGCATGGGCATGCATGGCTGTCTCTGGAACAGGCCCTCTCAACTTTACTGATGACTTAATGTATGATGACAGTAGCAGAAGGAATTTGGAAGGGTACAAATCCATCTTGCCTACCAATATTCAAGAAAATGCCACCAGATTCATTGGGAAGTGCTTCATATTGCATCAGGACAATGACCCAAAACACCCTGCCAGTTCAGTCAAGGAATATATAAGGGCAAAGAAATGGAAAGTCTTAGATTGCCCAAGTCAATCTCCAGATTTAAATCCAATTGAACATAAATTTCACCAGCTGGAGAGGAGAGTAAAGGCAGAAACTCCCCAAAACAAGCAACAATTGGGATTGGCTGCATTAAAGGCTGGGAAAAGTATTTCAAAGGATGAGACCAAGAGTCTGGTGATGTCTATGGGTCACAGACTCACTGCTGTGATTGTGCGCAAGGGATCTGTAACTAAATGATACACTATATTGACAAAAGTATTGGGTAACCCCCTACAAGTACAAATCTTGATGTTTAAGCATATAATGATATTCTAGGGAATTGTGTGCTTCTAATTTTATAGCAAGAGTTTGGACAGGACCCTTTTCTATTCTAACATAACAGTGCTTCTGTGTATAAGGCACGGTTCAAAAAGACATGATTGATTCAGTCAGTGTGGAAGAACTTGACTGGTCTGCAGAAAGTCCTGATCCCAGCTGAACACCTCTGGTGTGACTTTATATGCAGACCTTGAGCCAAAAACTCATCACCAAACACCAATGACTTGTATAGACACGATAAGGACAAAAGTGTTGGGACACCCCCTTCTTTAGAACAGAAAAAGGCACTAAAAAAAACTGTTGGAACAAAGATAATTCATGTATTTAAAAATTGTATTTCCATCTCTGTTGCAACAGTTTTGGACATGTCTAAAATGACAGTACCCTTATGTACAAGTCATTGATGTTTGGTGATGAGTTTTCGGCTCAAGGTCTGCATATAAAGTCACACCAGAGGAGTTCAGCTGGGATCAGGACTTGGCTTTCTGCAGACCAGTCAAGTTCTTCCACACTGACTGAATCAATCATGTCTTTCTGAACCGTGTCTTATACACAGAGACACTGTCATGTTAGAATAGAAAAGGGTTCTGTCCAAACTGTTGCTATAAAATTAGAAGCACACAATTCCCTAGAATATCATTATATGCTTAAACATTAAGATTTGTACTTGTAGAAATTACTAAAGTAGTCAAACCTGTTCATTAGAAGGGGGTGACCCAATACTTTTGGCAATATAGTGTAGCTTTTAATCTTTTATATCTGCCTTATGTTCAACTGTCCCAATACTTATGCTCACATCAATGAGTGGGATGAACTCTAAAAGTGCTGTTCTTTTTATTTGATAAAACATGTATGTGTTGAAATGGCTAATAATTAAATGTGACATTCTGTAGTTTTGTCTCATATTCATCTTTTAATCATATTTGCAAATGTCTTGACTCCACAGCCAACAGAGCAATTTTGTCTTTACTGTTCTTACTTACTTACGGAGGGCACTGTATACACAAATCATTTGGGCGGTCCCTGCCGAGCTCTTTTGGTGCAAATTGCTCACTGTGACTTTGGTGGAATTTTCCATGCATCATGAGCAATGTAGTTTTTCACCATAAATTCAGCTGTTAATGTGATTATTTCAAAATAGCTTTAAATAATGCAAACTGACGGCTTCAGTAAAAAGCATAAACCATCAATTACCAACCTTGGAACTCACAGGTCTGTCTGTTTTTAACGGTTTATAAGTTATCATTAAAAATCAATTTTGCTATGGAGAAAATTACTTCCTTATACTTTAAAAAAAAAAAAAGTTAAAATATTATTTGCATTGGATATTCGCCAGATATTTGTGTCAGTCTGAACAGCCATCATTCAAATTAAAATGTTTCTTGCACTGAAATTTCACACTGAATATTCGTCTATGATGTAGACAGGCTTTAAGAAAACACATGAAATTAGGGGAAAGCATCATGTGAATTGATATTTACAGCTTTAAAGTCATGACATTTATTGATCATTAACAACATGCAAATAAGTCAAAATGGGACCTCGTTCTTTATTTTGTGATTTGTTGAAGTGCCCTTTTGGTTAAACGTTGGTTTGTGGTCCAGTTGGCAGCTGGGGAAGGCAACTTGCGTCACATGATGACGTTCAATCATGGGGTGACATTTCACAGGGTCTTGCGGGCTGGGACACCAGCAAAGGATATAAGTATCGCTTTTTATTTTTATTTTATCCATTTATATGTTTACTATTGAAATGTTGTTGTATGCATTTGTCAATTTTATTTAATTTCTGTATTTTCTTAAATGTGTGTGTATAGAGTATTTACAGAGTGTTAAATTTTAGTTTTAGTTACTTTTTCTCATTTGGATAAAAGCGTCTGCTAAATGACTAAAAGTGTAAAGTAAGTCTTGCATTTAAAAAATAAAAATAAGGAATAAAGTGCAAAGTCATAGATCAGTCCATTATGAGTAGGCCTATAGTCAAATTGGTTGACTTACTTTAACAAAAGACTTGGAGTCAGGTGAAGATGCATCT
Source organism: Barbus barbus (assembly GCF_936440315.1). NCBI lineage: Eukaryota > Metazoa > Chordata > Actinopteri > Cypriniformes > Cyprinidae > Barbus > Barbus barbus. The sequence continues at coordinate 25,719,476 of NC_136761.1, read as the reverse complement.
TTTGCATTGCATTTAAGGGTTCGTAACGTAAAGGTGATGCACACAACCATAGTTTACATTACGAACCTGTAAATAAATAAATCGCAAACACTTTAATGATGATTAAAGTGATGATTAAACAGATTAATGATGCTGACGACGTGTAGGCTACACTTTATTGACATCCGATGACCAAAGTCTGAATGATCAAAGCGAAGTGTTGTTTACACTAAACAAAAAAAGACACGTTGCAGAAATCAGAAGTGCAGATAATCCTGCGGTGTTAAAAAAAAAAAAATTCAAATAGCAGAAATAGATATAGTTGACAGGATGATGTGCAAACTTTATTAACTTCATATAGCTACGGTTTACTGGTGCCTTAGTCATTTCAACAAAATATACTAGCCTACAAACTTCAATTTTAACTTCAAACTTAAATTAAAAGTCTAAAATATATGAAAGCACAGAAGCGATGTGGTTTGTTTCACGCAGTGCTCTGACTTCATGAATGGCACTATTGAAAACAAAACTGCAACGTGTACATCTGACTCAATGTATCAACTCAAGAACAACTGCAACGTGTTTAAAACTCACCTCAATGAGATCGGTTCATTTATTCATCAGGAGGACATTTAATCACTCAAGAGTTTCAGTGCATGCACAGACTTAAAGTTTTAGGGTCTATTCCGTGACACATGAAGCCTCGCTAAATTTATAATATCACGTGGACGGTGAAAAAAACATGCTCGTCACGTGACTGCTAATTCCTGGTTGGGTCCGAAACCTAAAACACTGCTTTCTCGGTATTCACTGCGTTTTCGGAGGTCGACCGCACAACCCTTCAAAAATACTACGGCGAAGGCTTAAATATGAATCTCAATAGGTCGATCTGATTGGCCAAAAGCAGACATAGACAAGTACTGTGCTGAAGGCTTGGCTCATGAATATTAATAAGCCCGATTGACGCTACTGGCGGGATTCTACGTGACATCAGCGTTGCCTATTTAATAGTCATAAATTCAACCTTCACAATAGTATGATTCATGCATACTTAATTTATGCAATCCCAGTCTGAATTAGGCTAAATTTCTCACTGTCGTAAGGAACAAAACAGGCACAATCAGGTTCAAATTACTCTATGTAACTCTATTGAGAGTGAGGGAACATATTTTAATTTGAATTGCTGTTACATAAAAGTTCACTCAACAGATGGGGATAGTAAAGTACTAATGATTATATAGAACAAATGTACTTTGGTTTTATTGCGAACTATTGCACTACAGTAATGTGCAATGTGTTCAGCAAACACTGAGATTAGATGGCATTAGTAAACTTTCAGTCCAGTTAATCAAAGCTTTTGGCTGTGATTAATCTTACTTACAGAGCTGATTTGATCCAACAGAAAGGTCTGATTAAATGCCAACAATCAACACTGAAATGAAACCGGCAATGCACAAATTATAAAAATGTCTCTATTGTTTAGCTATTTTGTATTTTTATAATATTATAGTGAAATTTGTGGTAATGTAAGCTCATCATTGACAGGATGATATTTTGATGATTATTTTTGTTTGTGTGTGTGTGTGTGTGCATGTTTATGTGGTTTATGAGGACACAAATTTGTATAATGACATGGGTATGACAGAGGTAGTACAATATGAAGGTGGTTTATGAGGACACTGCCTATGTCCCCGTAATTCAAAGGGCTTAAAAAACATACTAAATGGTGTTTTTTTGAAAATCTAAAAATGCACAAAGTCTCCTGTGAGGGCTAAGTTTAGGTGTAGGGTTGGTGTTGGGCAGTTTGTTCAGTATAAAAACCATTACGCCTATGGAGAGTCCCCATAAACCACAAAAACCAACATGTGTGTGTGTGTGTGTGTGTGTGTGTGTGTGTGTGTGTGTGTGTGTGTGTGTGTGTGTGTGTGTGTGAATTTGGACATTTTTGACATTTTCCCAGACAGATTTTTTTTTGGAGCATGTAAAATTAAATTGTGTATGTTAAATAGCTAAACTTTAACCCTGGGTCAAAAAGCGTTCTCTGTTATGAGGCCACAGGTCTTAATCCATATGGCCTTCAAATTCTACACAGGCTTGAGGAAAGTCAGCCACACTCCCCTGCAAAGAAACAAAGAGCACAGTGTGTGTATGAAAGAACACAGGGAGGGATTTGATACAGGGCATTTTTGTTTAATCTGACAGTAATTCAAACACTTTTTTTATTGGCATATTCTCAAACATATTTTACATTTTACACATGAATGTGTCCATTTTTGTTTTTATTTCTGAATGTTCCTGTTACATTAATTGTAAATGAATGATAATAATAATAATATTTATTTATTATTTATTTATTTATTATTTATTTATTTATCTTAATGAGCCATTGATCATTTCATTTGTTCCCACGGAAAGATTAATTCAGGAACAAAGCAAGCTCAGAGATGTCAGTGCTGCTGTTGCAGATGTTTATAACCCGTTTATTGGCGAAATAGCTCAAAACAGACAAGACTGTGTGAAAAATGTAAGTTATTATATTATTATATTACACTTAATATGAACTTAGTGTTTATTTAATTCTATAAAATCAATATCAAATTTGAAATGGGGTTCCTTGAAATCCAAATGTCATCAAGCAAATTAAAAGGGGCTGTTATCTGCTGTTATTGCTCACTATTAGATAAGTGTTATTCTTTTCAACAGATGATACCAAATGTTCATAAATGCCAATCTAAGTTCAAATAATCAACTAATATACAGGCATACTTTATGAAGGAAACAAGCAAGGTCATGCAATGTGATTCAATGTCAGATGGTGAAAAGTCTCATCTCATGCATCATATGATGTTTACACGGTTACTGGGCTTTGGCATATGAAACAGCATTTACTAAACACTGTCAACAATACATTGCATGTAATAATTATGCTTATAAAAATAGTACTTATTAAAACCAAGTCACATCAAAGTCTCATAACTGTGCACCTCTAATTTGATGAAGCTGCTAGGAACCAACTTTTTTAATTTCAATATAATGTTGATTGAGATGCAGCATCTTCTGGAACTTTATCCACTGGTATTGCTGATGGACAGAAGATTGCTCTGACTTTATGAATGGCAATATTGTAAACACGACTGCAAAACTGCAACATGTACAGCTGAGTCATCATATCCGCTGAAGGATAAAGCCTCATTTAAAACGTCATAGTCTTAAAAACACAACTCTAAATAATATTAGTCATTATTGAAATCCTACATTTATATGTGTGTAGCACATCTGACAGACACTTTTATTGAACTTATGATGCATTCACACTACCCTACAATAATACTGACACTTGCCATTAAACCCATGACCTTGACAATCTCTTGCCTGCTGCAGGAACTAGAGCTAAGCTACAGGAACTATAGGAACATACTTCTGTCAGCATGCATGCAGTGACGTTACCAAAGAGCTGCTATTGACAAAAGCACAGCAGACTCGCCAATGACAAACATGCTGAATCTTCAGGAACACATTTCATACAACAGCCCTTCAATGACCAGTGTTACAAAATTCAAGAAAACGGAAAGATAGCCCATGACGTCATGCTCAAACAGTCAAATCACAGACGGTCAAGCTGAAATCTAAAATCTGTTAAAATACCCAATCTTCTTGAAAGCAAAGCCCTCGCTTAACTCTTTGAAATTAAGTTTGTGTATCACACAATCTAGTCTGTTTTCATTCCCTGAATCCTCTTTAATTAGCTCTAAAACTAAATATTCTTCCAAACAAACTTTCCAGTGGTGTTCATACCTAAATCCATTATAGAGCCGCTGTGCAATGCAAATGTAAACCTTTTTAGACATTTGCAATTAAAATCTGAAGCCACTGGTGAAGAAAAATATTATATTATAACCTAATGAGTGCTGTCTGCTGTGCCTTCAGGACAGTTTATCTTGCAGAATACTCATAGACGAATACTGTTAAGACTAGGTTATGAAACTAGATGGCACTACTGGGTAAGCATGGAAGTACTTGCACAACACTTTTGAGTAGAGATACAATATGTATGGAGACCCATTTCCACCACATAAAAAAAGCTTGATAAATCATAATTATAAAATGAAATGTCATAATTAAGAGATAAATTTAAATTATGAGACACCAAGTCAAAATCAAAATTCTAAAATAAAAACACGACATAAAAGTCAGAACTATGAGATAAAAACTCACAATTGACAATTTGACTAATCTCATAATTATGACGTAGAATCCAAAACTTTTAACTTTTTATGTCATAATTTCACCTTTTGTGTAAGCTTTTATTCACATAATTATGAATAATTTTGACCTGATATCATAATTTAGTTTTATATGCCATAATAATGGCTGTTTCTCATAATTACGACTTTTTATCTCGTAATTATGAATTAATATATCCTAATTTTGACTTTAATGTAATAATTACCATTTACCAAAGCAAGATTTTTTTTCTTGAGGTGAAAATTGGCATCCATAATTATGAGATTTAAAACAGTATGTAAATGGTTGTAGTGAGTTGCAGAATAACAGAGTAACCGAGTGATCACTGAAGTATATTGGACTCAGTAAATGTATTTGTTAAAAATGTGAGTGGAGGGAATGAAGAAGTAAAGCATTTGCAGGTAGATGCAAAAGGAATAGGATCTGTATGCTTTTATTTGATCTTTTACTATATTTTATTTGCACTAACACTTTTGTTATGTCAGAAAAGTCAGAAAATGTCAGCAGACAAAAAATGCATGCTGTGAAGCATGACTTTGGTAAAGAGGGTGTAAAGAGGGTGCTGGGTTGTAAAAAGTGTTGTAACTGCGTTGAAGCAAATAGTATTGCACATGGGGGTTATGAAATCAGAAAGAGTGTAGCACAACAAGAATGAGCTAAATATAATGTATCTTATATAGAAGTGGTGAAAGCTGTTGAAATGAGAACCAAATGAAATAGAAAGGAGACTAAAAATGAAAACATACTATATGCAAACGTGAATGCTTGACCGATGCACTGCTAGTGGGTGGTACTGTTAACTTGCATTCTTGTGTTGCTATGATAGTAACAAACCACATCTCAAGAGATAAAGTTACCTTCAAATATCTCATGTTGTAGCAAGAAGTTGTTATGCATGAAAGTGAGCTTGTTTCACCAGAAGCTTTTGTGTTTACATAGCAGGGGCCCTCAGTCTATGGGCCAATGACCCCTCGGTGGACAAAGACTGAGCTGCTGTTGCATATGAAACTGAGTGCTTGGCCTACATCAATTTTAATATTATTTCATATATATATATATATATAACTAAATAGGAAACTACTAAGGATTGTCCTTTGAATAATAATAATATTATATATTCTGTATATATTATAAACTTAAACTATGCTTTCAATTGGGACAAGAATGGTGACAAAAGACCTCATTGAGGTGACAGTAGACAGCACTATTGAGACTCTCAATACTTTCAAGGAAAGAGATCCAGAAAAATGAGAAGGAGTGCTATCTAGATTTAACGGGTAGTCAAACTTTTTATGATAATGTTTCTGGATGTTTCCTATTTCCATATAGAAAGGAGTAAGATGTGATGTTTAGTCATTCTCATCTTATTAATAATTCCCATTTTTGCTTTAAATAGCCTATGTTCTTAAATGTTTAATGCTAGGGTGAAGGTTTGATTTTGACATTGGACATAACAGCAGAAAACCCCCCCTTCTCCCCACCCAACTACCCCAATATTTTCGTATTTAGGCTATAATAGACTTTTGACCACAGTTTCATGTCAGCTAAAGGCTTAATTTATAGCTATGGTAACTAACATACTTATAAAGAGAGCCTTTTTATGTTAGCATATCCATCAGACAATAAGATAACACAATTTTGATTAGCCTAATTTCACTCGTAAACAAAAAAATTGGCCCTTAATCTCTTTTCCCTTTATTGAAAGTTGATCTAGACAAGTGGAAACTATCTCTATTATTCCCAAAGCTGTGAACACTGGATAGGCCTATCTCTATAGCCTATTTATCCTATGTGTCCACTTAAGGTGTACATTTTATTTATTTATCTTTCTTTGGCTCCCTCTTGAGGAGAAGTAGAATATCAGAAAGCGTCCTGTCACGTGACCTAAATTAATATTCAGCAGCCATTCCGGCCGCCTTTCAACAAATCAAGTAGGTCTATTGGGCAAACGTCACTCAAGCATCTTAATATTCATGAGTCAGGCTTCGCCATAGTAGACATCGGGCTATGGGTGGTACACTGACTGACTGAGTCTGCTGTGAGGAGGGAGATGGATGAGACGCCGCTGTCTACCGGCTGTGGTACTGATTATTTCAAATATAACAATAGAGTTGGCTCGTTTTGAATGGCAACGATTTTACTGAGGAGAGCAGGGTGTGAGATTATTATTGAAATGTTGAATGCATCTTTGTGTGGGTAATTCTGCTGATTTGTGCAGTGAATGAGATGGAGGCCGGTGGAGATGAAGAGGGAGAGGCTCGCGAGGGGAGCACGGAGGTGAGAGATGATGCATGCATGAAAGGATAAATCTTCACTGCCTTCACATCTAATTATTATAACATTCTCTATTCATGAGCATGAATTAATCTCAAAGTAGTGAGAAAAGGGAAAATCGGAGATCAGGCTGTGGCTGTGTGAGTTAACCGGCTTTTTATTCATTCGAGGGTTGACACCCTTTTCACGTGACAGTGTCTGAGCATCTTTTTGTCTGTCTTGTAAGTGTTTAAGCAGATCATGCAGATGATGACCTTACATTATTAGTATTTTTCCCCATCAGTTTGGCACACATAATTTGTGGTTGTTAACGTCACACCTCTTAAGTCTACCTATTGTGGTTTCATGCATACTCATATTTCTTTTGTGGTTTCATTCATATTAATAGTTCCAATTATTGAATTAAACTAAATACACTGCATTTATTTAGATGCACAGAAACAAGGAGAAAGAATCATTGGTTTTGTTAGTCCCTCAGAGAACTGGCCTTTTCTGAAAGGTGCCTAGAGGTTCTCCAGAGGATTGCATCAATATCACCATATGAGAAAACATGAAAGTATCTTTTCATTTTTTACAGTGTAGGGAATAAGACAAGTGCATTCATTTTAGGGCATAGGACGATCCATAATTACAGATTAATTTTCAGAATAAACTTGCACAAACATAAGAGTAAATGCATACATGCCCTCACATCTACATCTGGTTCAGGCAGAGGAACCTCATTATTGTGAAGAAAACCACTAAAACCACAGCTTGAATAATGTGAATAAACATTATTGTGTTAAATGTAATCCTATGTGGGGTCGGAAATATATTTTTCGTGCTTTTGAATGTCTCTTAAGCTGAAAACAGTTGTGCTGCTTATTTTTTTGTGGAAGCCGTGATACATTTTTTAAAGATTCTTTGTTGAATAGAAAGTTCAAAAGAGCAGCATTTATTTAAAATAGGAATCTTGTGTAACATTATAAAATCTTTAATGTCACTTTTTATCATTTTAATGCATCCTTGCTAAAAAAAGTATAATTTTATTGAAAAAAAAAAAAAAACTTGCTAAGTAACCCCAAATTTTTAAACAGTAGCGTATAGTAGTGTTTTAGCAATTTTAGCAATTTTTTTTGTTTTTTTTACTTTTTATATAATTGTCTCAACATGGCCTCACCTGTTCTCTTCTTCACTGCCAGAGACTCACTGCAGAGAGAGATGAGGCTGAGAGACAACTCAAGCACATTAAACGGGGTAAGATCAATAAAGTCATCGTCTGCTGTTTTTTTAATTTCCATTTTACAGGCATGTTTGTCATTCAAAATGGGAATGTTGAAAAAAATATTGCAATATGTAACATAGTGTAGATTCTGTTTATAGGTGTGGTCTATAGTAACTTGAATATCATCATTAGTGGTACTGCAGCAAATTCATTTTCTGATCTTCTGTATAGACCAGAGGTCAACTATTAGCATCCTGCGGTCCAGATCCCGGCTCAATCTGGACCACAAATCCTTACTCACAAATGAATACAACATTTCTTCATAGCATCCCACTTAACCCTTGCAGGCTTTTTTTTTGTGTGTGCTTTCAAGTCAAGTCAGAAAGATCACAACTCTGGGTAAAATACTTTATTGTATTTATTATATGTAAGTGTGAACTCGTGAACAGAAGCAATAGACTATCGGTGCCAATCGCCAATCGATCAACCAGTCAACCTCTAATATTGGTGATAAAGTTGTGGAAATTAATGGATTTTTTTTATTTACAATAAAACTAAGTTGCATCTACACAATACAACAGTATTATACAATTACGAGATAATATAGCAATTACATTTCCAGCTCCTTTATAAATAAAAACTAGTGCTGTCAAACGATTAATCACGATTAATCCAAAATAAACGTTTTTATTTACATAATATATGTATGTACACTGTGTATATTTATTATATACATATAAATACAAACACATGCATGTATATATTTTAGAAAAATATGTTTATATAATATATATATTTATATATAATATAAAATATAAGAATATTACGGTGGCTGAGAGAGCTCAATGCGCTGCAAATAGAAAAAACACCTGCAAATTAAGAAAACAACTTTCGTCAATTTAACAACACACACGCTGCGAATGCTCACAACACAACCAAACAAATAAACGCACTGCAAATAGAAAAGCATTTGCACCACCTGCTGTCAAACTGATGAAGATATTTTCTTGATTTGCTGTTGCTTTTTCTATTTGAATGTGTTTTCTGGAGTTGCAGCACGTTGAGCTCTCTCGGCCACCGTAGGAATATAAATATATAAATGTATTTACATGTAAATATTTTCAAAATGTATACTGTGTATGCGTATATTTATATATACATAATAAATATACAGAGTACACATACATATATTATGTAAACAAAACAAATTATTTTGGATGTGATTAATCACGATTAATCGTTTAACACCACTAATAAAAACATAAAACAAAAACACATTAATTCACAGACTTTATCATTTTGTAGAACAAAATCTTGCTGAATTGCTCTGACCAAATGATTTGAATACGGCTGACATCGTAGTTACAACTTCCCAACTCATCAATACAAATTTCCCAGGAGGACTTGAATGCACCATTTCACAACCAAGCCAGCCCAAAAGTCTTAAATTCTCTTTGGTTTACACTTTAACCACAGAATTTGAAAAAGTTTGCACAATAAGTGTATTATTTAGTATTTGTGATAATTCTAGTTTCCAACAAACCTGACCTCAGTGAACTCCATACATCAGCTTTTGACTCAGAGTAGGCGGTGAAGATGATCTCACTTGGCTCTTCCCACTAACTTGACGCATGATGTTGTCTTATCTTACTTCCGATCCCCTTGCCCTCGCCCATATCGTCATGACATTACCTGGGGGCTCTTCTGAATGCTCCATTATTGTAGGTGTTAGCGCTTATTCCAGTCTCCATGGCTACTGGGAGCCGACTGTGGAGATGCATTAGTGTTAAGGTGACCTTACCTGCTTTCAGTCCATTTTGTGCCATGTAAGGAAACCCAGCCTCAGTTACTAACTAATTTGTTAGCACTCTGACAACACTCTAGCGGCTGCCAGCTTTAGGAACAGAATCTGGAAATTGTTAACAGGTGAGAAAATGCAAATTTTTCTCTGCAAGTTTAAAAATAGGGTTTCATTTAACAGGGTTTTACTTGCTCATTCATAAAAAGATGCCATTACAATGTTGTTGTACCATATATATATATATATATATATATGCTGTATATGACAAATATATGACAGCATGGTAGATTGTCTCGGCTTCTCTTGGATTCTCTCGAATCCTTTATGATTCAGTATGAATATACTTTTGTATGTCAGTTTGCATATGATATTTCTCTGAGAATTTGTTTGATCAAATTATGAATATCTAATTAACATGTTACATATGTAAAATTGTAGATATGATAAAGGATATCAGGATATCATTTTACCTGGAAGACCATTTTAATAAATAAGTTGGATATTGTGAATATTAGTTCACAATATTGTTGTTGTAAGTGAATATTGTGATGAATCCAGACTGTTTTAGGCTCCTTTTTATTGGAGTCCTGGAATTGTCAGACATTCCCTAGGGAGGCAATGTAGACCAGGCTGAATTCAGCTCTCGTCACTGTCTTGTTATATCACTAAATTATTAAAAATCACCAATTATGAATTATTTATCAGTAAAAGCACCTGCTTTTCAACCTTCCATTGTAGTTCAAGCCAAACCCCTCATGCACTCTTATATCATTGTTCAATACTATTCAATACGAATGCCTCAAAAAGCTAAATGCATGACATTTTCACAATTACCTTGTGAGTTATGGTCAATTTTTGTACCGCACTTATTCATTTTTTTATGCAGTGAAATGGCAGTGTATTTATTTTATAACCTCAACCTCACTAAGTGACAAATTCTTGCTTGGCTAACATGACACAGCAAATGTCACAGCAGTTTGGCCTAGTTGCTGTCATACAGGACAATAGTCTTGTGCTGGGTGCGTGCCATTGGTCTGTGTTCTGTTTAATGATTGGCTGCTGCAGGGGAACTGCTGTCTAGTATCTTGGAGGTACTGGATCTGCGTCTGGCAAAGCAGCTGTCTCCCACCTCCTCTTTGGGAAGCCTGAGCGAGCTTCATTAAGAATACCCTCTGCACTTATGCAAATGTGGCCGTGTGTTAAGCTATCAGCCCCATTACTCAGCTTATTTACCTTTACACTTTACATATCTTACCGTTTAAGGGTGGAAAGAGAGGAACCTTAATATTTACCTAAAAATGAATGCTGTTTGCATTTTAATGTAGTCTACACATCCGTCCTGGGTTTGGAGTAGATTATGGGTTTCAAGCAGAGGTACAATTAGTGCTGGAGTTGAAACCAAAATTGCTGGGTGATTAAACATTAACTGTTGAGATTTATTAAAAGAGCTTAATCGCTGTGATCAAAATTGGGATAGAAGTGCTTTAGATTCATGCCAGCCTAAAGTTGTGTTAAAGTGGCAGATAAATGCTTGTTTGAAGCAGTCTGGAAAGGATGCTGCAGCAGTTCTTTAAGCTTTCGCCTCTGTTCGACTGACTCCGCAGAGCCATATTTTGCTCATGCAGCATTAGGCTGACCTAGAATCTGCTCACAGAAGAAAGCCCAGAAGCAGGGCTCTCTCGGTCAATCATTAGAAGCCAAATGAGATGAGCAGATGAGTTTGGACTGATCTGCAAGGGAAAGAGGGAGCCACACCCCTGATATTTTTCTGATTTATTTTTATGGGCGGCACGTGCAAACTCGCACACCCTGACTCAGAATCAATGAGTGACCCAGATGTGCATAGATTGAGGCTGTTTTGCTTTTATTGTAACTAATAAATGCTAGGTCTGGTGATTTATACAGCATTTAGGTAGCTCACATTAAAATGTCAATCAGTTTCAACAGCGTTTGTGATTTTGATTTAATATAATGTGTTATACAATTGTTTTTAGGGATGTAATACACCGAAGTCACGTATCAGTTCAATACAAGATACTGATTTCACGATATAATACTCTTACAATACTTAAAAAGTCTACTATAAAAAAGCCAATATAGAGTTAAAAATTGTACTAATGATTACATATGATAAACTGTTAACAAAAAGTACTGTTCATCAAAATCATGTGACGCAATATATTGATACACACCTATTTCTTTGTTACCTCATGTTAATGGAAAAATATGCTCAACTGCTCTTTATCTACATTTGATTACACAATGCACAGTATATGCTTGTAGACAATAGCAAGCATTATATGTAGGGTCAGTGGCTATGATGGATCAGTAAGCTAAAAAAATCGATTGAGTGAATATTTGGATGATTTCTGATATGCATTTCTCATGGACATTTGCATTACTGAATTCTCTTGTGGATTTCAGTTTTAAGCATGAGCATTGATAGCTGTTGAGAGCTGTGAACTTCAGCTGTAACTGTCAGGTTATTCTCTCATTGGCTCTGCAGATCTGGGCACTGCAGCACTTCTGCCCATCCTGCATATTTAACAGGAAATGAAGAAAAATGTGCCTTAAACCAGCTGAATTTAAATAGTATTATAGTAATAGTATTATAGTAATTTATAAGTATTGCATGCTACCCTAAGAGCTGTTTTAACAGTTTGATCTGTGTTTATTAATTATGATCAAGTTTTGCACATCAGTTTTGCATGTTTGCTTTTTGTTGTGTCAAATGTCTAATATGATGTTATATCAGAATCATGATCACCCCTGAATAAGAGGTCAAAGTGAGGTCATGCATTGACCTGCTTTCCATTCTCACAATGTACAGTATGTTGCCACATAAAAAGAAAATGAGGAGGGATATTTATTCTGTGGAAGGGCTCGAGGGCAGGCCGTTGATGTACTTTGCTGTGACTGCATGTGGAGAGACGCATTGTTCCTGCATAATTCAACAGCCTTTCATGGAATAATGTATAATAAACTCCCTATCTTGCTCATTTCCTGTGAAAAGCACAGACATAAATGATGCATTACCATTATTTTGTCTCATACACATATATTTATGTAAAATCAATAATTTTCATTTTACCAGATCTGCTGAAAGTTTGTGTTTTTTAGATGCTATTTGCATTTATTGTAGAAATAGTGCAATGCACCAATGACTTGTTCAGAAGTCTGTTTGATGAGAGCTGCTCTGGCATTGCTATGACATCCAATCCTGTATTTGAGAGGCCAGTGTAGTGTATAGAGTTACCACACCGGTGCTTTGTAGCGACAGTCCATCAATGGTACCCAAAGTGTTGGGAAATGGTCCCTATTGTGTGCATGTAACTGATAACTGTCCATCTCATTAGACGCTGGTAATATTTCACTAATAACAAAACCACATCTAAATGAAAATGTACTTCTTACAGTTGCTGTTTTTATAAACCTTGTTTTATATGCTGTTAATGAATCATGCCATATATTTTCATATATGCCTCATTTCTGTTTTAATGGCTCATGCAACACTGTTTTTTCCTTTTAAATGTATTTTATACATTAAAAGGCAACACTTGTGAATTATTTCTGCACTCTCAGAAATAAAGGTATGCTGTCACTAAGGCAGTACCTTTTCAAAAGGTACACTTTTGTACCTATGAGGTTCTAATATGTACACTTTAAGTACTAATATGTTCCTTTAAAGTACCAAAATGGACTCTTTAGGTACAAACATGTACCTTTTTGAAAAGGTACCGCCCCAGTGACAGCTTTTGTACCTTTATTTCTGAGAGTGTGTGCTTCTGGATTTGACAGCCCCCTCATGAACTGTGTAGGCGGTAGCTTGAAGTTCACTTCAAGAAATACTGTAAAGGATATAGCGGAAAACATGACTTACTCACACCTTTATTGCCATGAGAAAAGGCTTTGCTGATACTTATATCTAAAACGTGTATAGAATCTAGATTTATATCTAATTGATTTAGATTTAGTTCCTGCATGATGGATTTCACTGTAAATATGACCTGATGTGCTTTCAGTTACTCATAAATGCATCTGATTTCTCTGCACAGTTTCCCAAATGGTGATTGAGGAAGTGAACGTACTACAGACCCAGCTTGAGATTGAGAAATCGTGCCGGGAAAATGCAGAGGCTTTGGCTACCAAGGTGTTTACCAACAATACTGTACTCCTGTTTCATTAGAAAATCTAGTAACGCTTTAGAATATGGTTCCATTTGTTAACATTAGTTAACTGCAATAGTTAACATAAACTGAACAATGGAAAACACTTATAAAGTATTTATTAGATTCCAGCATTTACCAAATACATTATTGAAATCAAAAGTTGTATCTATTAATATTATTTAATGAACCTGAGATAACTTGAATGAACAGGTGTAAAGTTATTAAGGATTAATAAATAGGAGATTAATGTAACAAATGTATTGCTCACTGTTTGTTAATGTTACTTAATGCATCAACTATAGTTAACAAATGGAACCAGATTGTAAAGTGTAACCAAAAATCTTAATGATTTTATCAGTTTATTTCTGTTTGTTGACATCTTTCAGCTTGTCATATATTTTTACTATAAAGCAATATAAGTATGAAAAAATCGGTCAACATGGTTATAAGTGTTATACGATCTTTTGAATGTACTGGCTGTGAATTTAAACTTGAGATTCAGATTAATCTGATTCATGAATGAATCTTTCCGAACATTTTTGTTACATTTTAGCGCAATGTAAAAAAATTTTTTTAATAAACATCTGTGAAATATACGGTCAATAAAAAAGCAGTTGTGGTGTACCAGAACTTTACCGTGAAAAAATGGGAGCAACATTTGAAGTTGACTCAGAATTAAATTAAATGTACAGTAAAACACACATATTTAATTAATTGAAATGTAAATATGCCAAATTACTAAAATCTGTTTTTTACCATTTTGAAAATTTCAGTGACAACCCATCAAATGTGAGCTGTCAGAGAATCAATGTTAGTTTACATTTTTTCTGTAAATTATAATTTATTTTTTAAACAATATTTTACTGTACAATTACATTAAGTGCCCATTAGATCTTGTTACAATTTTTCTCTGTATGTAACCAGTTAACAGGTTTTTACCGTATTAATTTACAGTCTTTTACTGTTAAAATTACATTCTTTGGTTATAGTGCAAGCATAGCTATGACAAATGGAAAACTTCAAATGTCACTAATTTAGGGCGTTAATCATATTGTTTTGACCTCTTTTAGTTGAACTGTGAGAACAGGAAGCTGAAGTATTTGAGCCTGTCCTCACGGCCGTGTCTGGACGAGCTGCTGCCTAGTATTTCTGACTGCATTTCCCTAGAAGAAGAGACTGACACGCCAGATCCTGGCTCTGATCCTTTTTCACAGTATAAACAGCAGGTCAAAGGTAATATCATAGTGTATCCCATAAAATGTATTGCAACTTAAGCATTCTGTCATCATATGGTACATCCATTGCAACTTTTGATTTTTTTCCACAGATCTCCAAGAAACCGTGAGTTCTTTGCTGGAGGAGAAGAAGCAGTTGACCTGTCAGCTTAAAGATCAGCAGAGGCAGATAGAGGAGCTGACAGCGCTCGTGAGTAGCAAAGCAACATTTGAACTTTTTACTCAAATTGAGCTCAGTCAGGCTTGATGGCAGTGAATGGGGGCTTGGACTGCAAAGTGTAGTATTTTAACCTGTTCCTGAATAATAAATGAGCTTGAAATGAAGCCTTAGTGACCTGCGGTATTGCCGATCCTGAAGGGATACCGGAGTAACAATGTCTAATTGAGTTTCTTAGCTAATAGTTTCTGAAACATATGCCACATGTTAATTTACAGACTGAAAAGGAGCAGGTCGAGATGAAGGAGCTTTATAAAACCATTGAGCAGCAGAGCAAGACCATTAAGAGGTTCAATAGGGGTGAGTATGGCGTTGTGAACGCAGAGCCGCTTCATTTCCTCGCTTGTATTCAAATGCATGAGCATGACATCATCTCAAACGGCCTGCAGTGCATCTGTGTATGTGCTTTCCAAGAAGATTAATGTTCCCCACCAGCCCACTCACTACCGGCCGCACCGCACGGTCCCTGATCAAATTATCTGTAAAAGATTCACCACAGGAAGTCCCTCTCTTCCAGCTGGGGGTGATGCACTTTGTTTTGACGTCCTCCCAGCTCCCTCTTTGCTCATTTGTGTTATTACTCTGACTGGAATATTGGAAACTGTATAGCTCAAGTCAAATACTGCACTGGTTTATGCTGAACTTGTCCTGCACATGCTCACCATTTAGTGGATTTAATTTTGTTTTTGTTTTGTTTTTAATGACAGTTTTGCCTATGAAATTTGATGGAAGTAGCCATGATGTAAAATAGGTGATATATACAGACATGTGATTTTATATTAGTTAAGTAATATAGATAGATAGATAGATAGATAGATAGATAGATAGATAGATAGATAGATAGATAGATAGATAGATAGATAGATAGATAGATAGATAGATAGATAGATAGATATGTGTGAAGTCACAAATAAAACAACTGATTATGAGCTGGTTCTTTTTAACAAAAATGTCTAAAAGGCTAAAAAAATTAGACCTTTCAAAGCTATTTCATATATATATATATATATATATATATATATATATATTTTTTTTTTTTCTTTTTTTTTTTTTTTGCTACTTTTTAAAAATTAATATTTTTATATTACTATTAAAATATTACTATTTTACTTTTATTTTAATCCTGTGATTAAAGCTGTATTTTCATCATCATTACTCCAGTCTTCAGTGTCACATGATCCTTCAGAAATCATTCTAATATACTGATTTGCTGCTCAAGAAACATTTCTGATTATTATGCTAAAAACAGCTGTGAGGCCTAATATTTTTGCGAAAATATAATTAATTTTTTCAGGATTCTTTGATGAATAGGACGTTCAAAAGAACAGCATTTATGTGAAATAGAAACTGTGTAACATTATAAATATCTTTACTGTCACTTGTGACCAATTTAATGTGTCCTTGCTAAATAAAAATATTAATTTATTTACTATTTATTTACTAACATCAAGCTTTTGAGCAGTAGTGTATGTAAAAAGCATTACTTTTTATATAGTATATTTGTTAAGTATATAGATAGATCCAAGTATTCTTCACTTACTAAAATAATTATTAATGTAAAAGTGGAATCAGTAAATTCCTTACGATTACCATTTGTGTTGTCTATAATATAATCTATACCTGTAATACTGTCTTTTATAATATTTTTTGTATTATACCCTAAATGATTTTACCAGGTTTATTGCTTTATTAGAATTAATCAGGTTGTATCTCTTTAGTGTCTATGATGGCCACTCATGAGTATGAAAACATGAAGGAGCAGCTGGATTTGGAGCAGAGCCTCAGGCAGAAAGCAGAGACCTATGCACATGAGGTACGGGACAAAACACATCTGAATTCACTGCATCAATAAAACTGAAGTCCCTGCTCTGACAAACTGACCCGGTGACCTCAAAATCCAACCTAAAGACAAGATAAATGTATTTATTGACTGATGAGTATGAATTGTCCTTGATTACTACCTGCATCACAGTAGTATGTTTAATTTATCTTAATAGCTAAAGAAAAAAAAATTAAGTTGTTTCCTAATGTTCATTTTCTCCTGTAGATGATAGTGAAGCAGAAAGAAGCAAACAGACAGAGCATGATTCTGCTGCAGCAAGCAGATCCTAGCTTTCAGCTGCTCAAAGCTTTAGAAGATGTGGCCAGTGTGACCAAAACATTAGAAGAAGAGAGAATACAGCACCAAGAGAAGGTAGGTGAAACTTCAGAATTGAATTAGAATTTTATATGTGCAAAACTATAGTATAGGTTTTCTGTTTTATTAGCTAATGACAAAAACATAAGTGAAAGTTTAACCGTATTTGCATGAACACAATAAGCCTAATCATTAATTACATGATAGGATTAGACAACGGAATTAAATTTACTAAACCCCTTTTCAGTGTTTTTAACACTGTCAGCTTTTCATAGACTTAAGTCCTCTCATGAAAATTAATCCGTTAATATTTGTTTTTTTTATAACTCGGTAAACAGTTTTGCCTTATTCAATAGCCACACACAATCCAGTTTAATCAGGCGCTGTGCATTCATCTGACTTACCTAATGTTAATCATTAAAAGTGCTCTAATAATGTACTAACCTTCAATAAATGTAATCTTCAGGAAATCTCAAACAGAACATTTTTATACTGTAAATTAATGCCAGAATTCACTTACATTTAAGTGACTGGTTTTAGATTTTAGGGCCAGATTTACTTACAGCTTGCACCAGCACAAACCCTTTTTGGCATCAAAAACTACTGGCAAGATTAACTAAAGACATTCAGTGATAAATTGGTGATGAAAAGACGTGGACACGGTTATTTTTGTGGCTGACTTTATTGTGTATGCATTTGTAGGAGTTTCCCTTTCAGCCACTAAATTTATGTGAGGAAAGTATTTAAATGAATCATGAAAAGTGATTTGCGATAGACAATTTTCTGTATTTGCGTCATTATTTAATGCCCAAAAATGCATGCAGAGCTGGGTAGATTACTTACAAATTGTAGTCTCTTACTGATTCCAAATTATGTGACAAAACATTATGTGTAATCCATTATATTACACATTTTAGGTAATATAATCAGACTACTTTTAGATTACTTGTGTTGTAACTTGTTTATCGCATTTCAGTTCCCCCACAATGTCTTGTTGGTAATACAGTACCTTTCTTAGGGTCTCCTGTGAGTCTTCTGTTCTACACTTGCAGCCTCAGCAGTAACATGTAATATTTTTCAAACCACATTAAATGATAAACGCACGTGGGTGTTAGACTGTCAACACAACCACAACTATATTAAACCAACACAAATCTCGAAACACCAGAAGAGTCATCCGGAGGCTTGACAGCTGTCATAATTAGGAGATTCATTCAGCATCTGTCTGTCATATATATAAGCTGTGGCAGCATAATAAAGAATTTGCAGATCATCTGATATTCATTACACATGATAGTTACTCCAATCTGAGCAAACTGGATGAGCAAGGAATGAGATGCGGCAATATTCGGTTCATCGAGTGGCAAAATTGTAGCATCACTAGTACTAGTACTGCTTTTGGTGGCAAATGGGATTTAGTGTCATCAGTCAATATACAGTCTGACCCGCAATTGAAATCCAAAGAGCATGGATCCTAACTTCAGACGTCACATAGTCAATAGGCTGTGTTAGCAAAGCCATGTTTACAAGTCAGCCTGTAAATATGAACTAATTCTGTACCAAAGTCAAGGGCGTTTAACATTTGGCACCAGTTTGGGTTCCATTTGAGTTCAATGCACCAATCCAATCCAAAAAAATGACAGATTTCCACAGGAACAAATCATTTAAATGAAACATTTATGGCCATTTGATCTATTTTTGAATATTGGTGCGTTCAAGATTTCCTGAGAACTTCGTAGTTGCGAGTTGGGAATTCACGTGTGTTCAAATTACTTTGGTCAGAGCAAGATGGTATAGAAGCTTGTTTTCGCCACTGAATAAAAAATTCTGATTTTATAACTCGCAATTGCAAGTTTATTTTTCTAAATTCTGAGAAAAAAGTTAGAATTGTGAGATGTAAACTTGCAACTGCAAGACAAATTTTGTATTGTGAGAAAAAGTCAATTACCTTTTTTATTTTTTATTCAGTGGCGAAAATGGGCTTCTGTAAGATGGTGATTTACCTTATCTGCATGAAATTCACTGAAATTTTAACTCTACATCTACAAAATGATGAATAAAGAATGTAAATCTGTGTGATTTTGCCTTTTTATGTTTTTATTAAATTTACGAAGGTGCTGTAAATTAAATAATATATTCTTGTCAGGATTGTGGACTGTTTTGTGTGTGTTTTGCTCCCCATGTGTTCCCTGTGATCCAGTTTCTTCCTCATGTTGATTGTTAATTTGATTCCAGGTGTGTCTCGTCTTCCTCCCTGATTACCCTGTGTTTATAAGCCCCAGTCCTTTCAGTTAGTGTTTGTCGGTTCTTGAATGTCTTCCTTGTCTGTGCTCCATGTTTTCCCGTTGGACTATTAAAATCTCTAGATTTGCTAAACTCCTCATTCCTTTCTCCGTGTTCCCTGAGTAAGTGTGACAGAAGAACCGACCTAAAACAGTTACCTCTGCGTCTACCCTCCGTTTTGTTTTCAGTTTTTTTTCTCTGTCTTTTTCTTTCCGTTGTACCCCATGGATCCCCTCGTCCGGCCCAAATTCCTCCTCCTCCTGCTGGAGCAGGGGGATCGATCTCTCGAGGACCATACACGACTGTTCCTGATGTTAGCTAATGCCACCAGTTACCCGGACGACACACTCTGCGCATTCTATGATGCAAGCCTGAACACCGCTTGCAGAATGCTGTTGTCCGAAGATGGTCCTCAAGAGGACTTCGCCGCCTTTGTGGAGTGGACTCTGGCGAGAAACAGATCACCCCTCACTGTCTCTCCTGAGGATGATCTCACCAGATCCACTCCAGACCCAGAGCCCAACCCTCCATCTCCCTGCGGTGCGGAGCATCAGCCCGAGCCCACCGATGACGGAGAGCCATTTCCCGCCGCGATGTGTGAGTCAGCGCAAAGCTGAGCGACTGAGCGGAAGATCGTCCCGGAAGTTGAGCCCAACACAGCAGATCAGGTGCGAGAGCCAGCGACAGTGCCGACCACGAGGGAGCCAGCCTTGGACGGTGTGAGCACGGAGTGGAGCTCCGCCCCCTGCACCGTGGTTGAGGGTGAGCTGATTATACATTTGGGACTGCTGGACAGAGAGGGGGCGGATCCTCCAGTGCCCGTTGCTCGAATGTGCCCTCCAGTACCCATTTCTCGAATGCCCTCCAGTGCCCGCTCCTCGAAAATGCCCGCCCTCCCACCTGCTCCTGCCTCCTCCACCGCTACTGGCTGGCAGCTTGCCCTCAGCTCCCTACCTGTACAGTGCGAACCCCGTGGGTCTGCCATCCTCTAGCGTCGCCGGGGCTGGAGTATCCCTCACCTCCGCCTCCAGCCTCCTAGGCCCAGAGTCTGCCTCGGCCCATAGACCCAGTGGCTCCACCTCGGCTCCTAGCTCCCTCGCCTCCACCGTCACCCACTGATCCACCAGCTCCACCGGGCTCCCTCGTCCCTCCGGCTCCGCCTTGGTCGAGTGTCGACCCGCCATTGCCTCAGGACTCCTCTCCTCTGGCTGCGCCTTGTCGCTCCATTCCACCGGCTCCGTTGGGCTCCTTCCTCCCTTCAGCTCCACCTGGGTCCTCAGTCACCCCGGCTCCGCCGCGGATCTCTGGTCGGTCGCCAGAGCCCTCGGCTCCACCCTGGCCCCCCAGATCCTTGGCATCCCCTGGCTCGTTGACTCTCCGTCTCCTCCCCGGGCTCCTCCCGCCTCCTGCTCCGGGTCCCTCCTGTCTCTTCCCTGGCTCCTCCCTCCTTCGTCGCCTCCCTGGTCTCTGTCTGCCGGCCCCCTCCCGGGTGTCCGTCCTCCACCTTAGTTCCCGCCTGCCCCTCCCCTTTGAATTCCAGGTGTGTCTCGTCTTCCTCCCTGATTACCCTGTGTTTATAAGCCCCAGTCCTTTCAGTAAGTGTTTGTCGGTTCTTGAATGTCTTCCTTGCCCGTGCTCCCTGTGCTCTGTTTTCCCGTTGGACTATTAAAGACCCTAGATTTGCTAAATTCCTCGTCTCCTTGCTCTGTGTTCCCTGAGTAAGTGTGACAATTCTATTGTAATTGTACAGTACTATGGTATTTTGTACATGCAACTTAAATAAATAGAATTTTAACAATTTACCGGCAATACAGACGATACATCCATTGTGTCCGACGTGGTTTTTTTGGGGGGGGTTTTTTCACTGATACATGCCCACTGACTCTGGGCTTAAAGAAAATATTCCTATTCGTTTGACATGTGCATTCAACTCATAAATACACTTTTCCTGACTTATGAACTCATCATATGTCTCATTTGTTTTGTAGGTAAAAGCTCTAGAGGCTGAACTGGAAGAATGTGCTTTGCGTAAGCAGCTAGTTAAACTGCAAAGACAACTGGAGATATTAGACGAAGAAAAGACAGAGACTGAGGGACGAATGCAGGAGGAAGAGAAGAGAAACATTCTTTTGGAACAGAAAGGTAAAACTTAGGATGAATTTAAATTAGGGCTGAAAAACAATTAATCGCATTAAAAATAAGTGTTTACATTTAACATAAAATAAAAATGTGTGCACTGTATATTAAGTGTGTATATATACACGCACATGTATATACAGGTGCTGGTCATAAAATTAGAATATCATGAAATAGTTGATTTATTTCACTAATACCATTCAAAAAGTGAAACTTGTATATTAGATTCATTCATTACACACAGATTGATATATTTCAAACGTTTATTTCCTTTAATTTTAATGATTATAACTGACAACTAATGAAAGTCCCAAATTCAGTATCTCAGAAAATTAGAATATTGTAAAAATGTTCAATATTGAAGACACCTGGTGCCACACTCTAATCAGCTAATTAACTCAAAACCCCTGCAAAAGCCTTTAAATGGTCTCTCAGTCTAGTTCTGTAGGCTACACAATCATGGGGAAGACTGCTGACTTGACAGTTGTCCAAAAGACGACCATTGACACCTTGCACAAGGAGGGCAAGACACAAAAGGTCATTGCTAAAGAGGCTAGCTGTTCACAGAGCTCTGTGTCCAAGCACATTAATAGAGAGGTGAAGGGAAGGACAAGATGTGGTAGAAAAAAGTGTACAAGCAATAGGGATAACCGCACCCTGGAGAGGATTCTGAAACAAAACCCATTCAAAAATGTGGGGGAGATTCACAAAGAGTCGACTGCAGCTGGAGTCAGTGCTTCAAGAACCACCACGCACAGACGTATGCAAGACATGGGTTTCAGCTGTCGCATTCCTTGTGTCAAGCCACTCTTGAACAAGAGACAGCGTCAGAAGCGTCTTGCCTGGGCTAAAGACAAAAAGGACTGGACTGCTGCTGAGTGGTCCAAAGTTATGTTCTCTGATGAAAGTAAATTTTGCATTTCCTTTGGAAATCAAGGTCCCAGAGTCTGGAGGAAGAGAGGAGAGGCACATAATCCACGTTGCTTGAGGTCCAGTGTAAAGTTTCCACAGTCATTGATGATTTAAGCTGCCATGTCATCTGCTGGTGTTGGTCCATTGCAGTGGCGGCTGCTGGTCTTTCAAAGAGGGGAAGCTCATTTTCGGCCTACATCATAAAAATTGTCCATTTATTTATACGTAAATTCTGCCATCGTGTGCAGTTTGCTAGCTGGCTAGTTCACCGCCTGGCCTACTGTATGAATGAATGAATGAACAAACGATCTAAAAAAAACATTAAACTCAACGGAGGAAATGTGGGAATTAGGTTAAACTGAAACAAGGAATGTGGTGTATAATTGTGTGAAACGCATAATGAAAATTGGCCAGCAATTTCGCCAAGCAAATATCAAGAAATAGGTTGCAGCAGTTTGTCTTTTGACTACACTTGCAAAGTCCACTATGGGACTGAGCTCGAATCAGTGTTGCCAACTTCTTTCGATGGAAAGTAGCTAAAGCCAGTTTGAAAAGTCGCTAAATGTCGCCAGATGACGTCATGCGCTAATTAGCATATTAATTACGTCATCGCGTCATATTGCCTTTTACATTTGTTTGTCTCTCTGTGCTCATACTGTATTTTAATGCAGCCAAATTCTCAATAAAACTGTTTTCCTTTATATATTTTACTGTTTATGTTGTCAGTCAACGGGATAAATATGAAATAGTGACTGAAACGCAGCCCTTTAAGAATACATAACCAGCTCTCCCTCCCAAGAAGTTAGTCTGCACAAAAATCCTAATTTATAATCGAGCCGTCGTCTGATGAAATCAAATAATACACACAAGATAAGACAAGACAATTCCTGTGCTGTGATTTCGGCTATATTTGCATGTAAAATTAGAGAAGCAACAATATCTATTTGAACTGAACGCGCTGCTCCTCTCAGCCGCTCACTGAACAGAGAAAGAGGTGCGTGCGCGCTGACCTCGCGCCGTTGCGGCAGTTCCAGCGATCACAGAGACTCGCTAAGGTTTGTCAAAGAAGTCGCTAGATTTGTCGCTAGTCACTTTTGGGGAAAAAGGTCGCTAGGGTGGTCTGAAAAGTCACTAGGGTGGTCTGAAAAGTCGCTAAATTGGCAACACTGGCTCGAATGGCTTCAGCATCAGCGACTTCTTATAGGACACGAGATGAACGTGTTCTAACGCATTTTTAATCAATAAAATGTTAACACAATAGTACATGTTTGACCATTAATTTTTTGACATTATAGGGGAAGCTGAGCTTCCCTTGCAGTCTTAAAGAAATCGCCACTGGTCCATTGTGTTTTCTGAGGTCCAAGGTCAACGCAGCCGTCTACCAGGAAGTTTTAGAGCACTTCATGCTTCCTGCTGCTGACCAACTTTATGGAGATGCAGATTTCATTTTCCAACAGGACTTGGCGCCTGCACACACTGCCAAAGCTACCAGTACCTGGTTTAAGGACCATGGTATCCCTGTTCTTGATTGGTAAAGATGCAATACGCCAGACCCAACAATTCAGAAGAGCTGAAGGCCACTATCAGAGCAACATGGGCTCTCATAACACCTGAGCAGTGCCACAGACTGATCGACTCCATGCCACGCCGCATTGCTGCAGTAATCCAGGCCAAAGGAGCCCCAACTAAATATTGAATGCTGTACATGCTCATGCTTTTCATGTTCATACTTTTCAATTGGCCAACATTTCTAAAAAAAATTTTTTTTTGCATTGGTCTTAATTGATATTCTAATTTTCTGAGATACTGAATTTGGGACTTTTATTTGTTGTCAGTTATAATCATCAAAATTAAAGGAAATAAATATTTGAAATATATCAGTCTGTGTGTAATGAATGAATCTAATATACAAGTTTCACTTTTTGAATGGTATTACTGAAATAAATCAACTTTTTCATGATATTCTAATTTTATGACCAGCACCTGTATTAAGGAAAAAAATTTAGATTTATATATAAAATTTATATATAGTATAAATTAAATGCAAGTATAAATATATACATGCATACTTTTTTTCTTTTTTTCTTTTATATATATATATATATATATATATATATATATATAACACACACGTGACCCTGGACCACAAAACCAGTCATAAGGGTCAATTTTTCGAAATTGACATTTATACATGTCCTGAAAGCTGAATAAATAAGCTTTCCATTGATGTATGGTTTGTCAGGATAGGACAATATTTGGCTGAGATGCAACTATTTGAAAATCTGGAAACTGAGAGTGCAAAAAAAATCTAAATATTGAGAAAATCCAAATTAAGTTATTAGCAATGCATATTGCATATCAAATTAAGTTTTGATATATTTAGAGTAGTAAATTTACAAAATATCTTCATGGAACATGTAAAATATAATTTTGACCCATACAATGTGTTTTTGGCTATTGCAACAAAAATCCCTGTGCTACTTATGAATAGTTTTGTGGTCCAGGGTCACATATGTGTGTGTATTTATATATACATAAATATACACAGAACACACACATAGTATGCAAACACTTTTATTTTAAATTAATAATTTTACAGCCCTACTTTACTGATACTGAAAGTTCTATAACAGAGAATTTAGGCATAAACCACAGTGACCCACATACAGTAACATCCGGCATCCTTTTGTCGTTTGTCACAGTTAAAGAGCTGCAGGAGGAGAGGAGGAGCTGTGCATCAGCATCAGGCCCCTCCCCTGGGACTGCTCCTCCCCCGGCCCCTCCTCCTCAACCACCTCCCCCTCCTCCACCCCCACCTCCTCCACCTCCCCCGCCTCCTTCCTCCCGCTGCAACCCCCTCAGGTAACACTCCACTTTACTGCGCTGAAGCCCAGACGTCATACACAATCATTAAGAGCGGTGCTGTTGAACATCTAATTACATCTTTCTGTTTACGGCAGCTCTCTCATTGCCATCATGAGGAAATCTTCCAAGGGAGGTAAAGGAGCCCCCAAACTAGAGCAAGCACCAGGTAATTGTCTCTACAGTCAGAACGGTGTCTTTTTATTCTCTTATTGGTATCTGAACAAACACATTCTCTTTCAATGCAGTAAATGAAGCAGTGGATGATGTCAAAGTCAAAGCTGTCAATGAAATGATGGAGAGAATCAAACACGGCGTGGTTCTCAGGCCTGTGAAGAGTCAGGACACTAAGGTGAGTTTTTCAACCTGGACCAAGATTCATAGTTTTATTGGCTCCCTTTATGAGTTTTTGAGTCAAATTGGCCACACCCCACAGGATGTTGAATCAGAATGACAGGAAGAGGAGCAGAGTGTTTTAATTTAACCAAACCAACTAAATTGGTGAGGAAAAAATAAATCAAGGTTTAAGGTTTCCATTTGGCGAACCTGCTTTGTGTTGTTTGGCTCTATTTTGAAGACTGAGGCAAATTTTAGCATTCTATGAAATTAAGTGTTTTTCCTTCATGGTCTATAAAATTAAATGTTAATTTTTAAAAAATGTAATGAAATTTGTGTAGACTAAATACAAATATTCAAATGTCACGTCAAAGATTTACACTAGCACTCAAAGGTTTGTGTTGAAATTCCAGTTGAAAGCAATTGTGGTGATTCATATTTCTCAAAAGAGCAGCATTTATTTGAAGTATTTCAAATTTTTGTAACATTATAAATGTCTTTTACTGTAACATTTGATTTATTATTATTACCTCATATGCTGTGTGTTTGATAACATGGGTAGTTCATGCTGTAAAAAAATAAAATGAAAGCACTTCTGTTCAGTTAATTTGAATTTCAGTCATTCAAGTTACACTTCTGTATGTTTGCACCAAATTGATGTTCTGTTATGTTTTCTCTACTCTGTAACATCATCTGCTGACCTCCTCATTGCAGAGATTTGGCGCTAAGGTATGCTCAAATCGCACATCTTGTTTATAGTGTTTAATAATTATTACACCAGATCACTGTTCCACGCGCACCAGTGTTAAACTGCTCAGACCGCTCTGTTACAATCAAAACAAATCCTGTGTTTTACAACTCTGCACCATTTGGCCAATATAAAGATCCTGCAGAAATGGTTCATAGCATTTGGTCGTCCTCCCTGAGGAAGGGCCAGTCATTAAAGCATTTTTTGTATAGACAGTTGATGGGCTGAGAGGGGATCCATCTTTTTTAAGTGATGGGCAAAGCCATAGAGACTATCCTGAGGCTCAGAGGGGCTGTATAACTCCTGATCAATAGCTATAGTCCTGACTTTAGGGATTGCCTGCTTCCCATTATGCTGCATTATGGCTTTCAGACAAGCTGTAGCTGCTTGTTAGTAATTTACAATTGTGTAATGTTTTGGTGATCAATATCACCAGTGTTATTTGAGTATTTATAGAATTTTATAGTATTTAATATTTTTTAATTACAATTTTAGTTTGTTATGATTTTGCTATGTGTAATGTCATTTGTATTTTTGTTATAATATATCTATTTAGTTTTTAATGTTTGTTTATAATTTGTCATTTTACTACAACTCGAATACATTTATTTCGGTTACATGACAAGGCAACATTTCTCATTTTTAGTTTTTAATCTAATATTTATATATTATTTCAGCTTTATTTTAATTACCAGAACATTTTCATTATAATGATGATTTGCTTCTAAAGAAACATTTATTATTAATGTTGAAAAAAGAGCAAAAAAGAGCTGAAAAAGAGTTGAAAAAAGAGCTGAAAAGAGCAACATGTATTTAAAATGGAAATAATTTTCAAACATTTTAAATGTGTTTACTGTCACCTTTGTATTATTATTATTATTATTATTATTGAGTACCTCATAAGCGGTGTATAATCTGTGTATGATGACATTATTTTCACACTGTAAAAAATAAACATTAAAGCAAAATTAAACACTACTGTTTAATTAGACTTCCAGTCATTCTATTTTCCAATTAAATTCTACTTTTTAAATTCAAATTGTGCTTCTGCATGATTGCAACTCCATTTCAGAAACTGAATTTAAAAACAATTCTCATTCAGTTCTATTTATTTCAGTTACTTGACACTTCTATATTTAGTTTTTAATCTAATATTTATATAATTTTATAGCTTTATTTCAATCACTAGCACATTTGTTGTAGTTAAATTGACTTTGTTCCTGACCCACAGCAGCCGAGCCCAGTGGCAGCAGCAGCAGCAGCAGCAGCAGCAGCAGCGGTGGAGGAAAAGCAACAGGAAAGTGCAATGGAAGAGCTGAAAGGCATTCTGGTAGGCTTTCTGCATGCCATTCAATCACCTGATTGATTATGAAGTCGGCTATTGATCGACAGATTACAGAAAAGTATCCATTTGCTGTTTGTTTACAAAAAAGTTAAATGATAATCTGTTCAGTAGTGATTGCAAGAATAAATAAATAAAACATACATTTGCTCAGAAATGCCAGATTGCAAACTTCGTTGCACTGAATCTTCTTTCTGAATCAATAGGAGACGGTGAAGAAGAGTCCCAGTCGTGGTTTCCAGGAAGTAGTTCATGCTAAAAAGGACAGTGAACTGGAAGTAATTCTGAGGAGGCGACGTAAACAGGCCTGTGATCCGGACACAGCAGGCAAGAGGATAAACTCTACCCTTCAAGAACATATGAAACGCATACATTTACTGTGCATTTACTATTTAAACAGGAAGTGTGACATTTAATCAAGGGGCTTTTGAAATAGATTGCAGGTTTTAGTTCACAGCCATGAACCATGTATTTGCTACTTTCTATAGCTAGTCAGAGAATTATGTTTGGGCAAAATGAGTGCAGAACCAAATTGGATTCAAGATTATTGAAAATACCCTAAGCAACTGGAGCGAATAATGAGAATCTCTCATCTGTTGCTCTGTAGATATTGGGCAGCTGAGTAAAGTCTCCTCATCAAACAGCCTGAACGGCCGACACAGTTCTGACTCTGGCAAAGACACAGATGGGCCGTGCAGCAGCTCTCTGTCGGGTAGCGAGCGCGGATCAAGAACCAGCTCAGACTCGGGCCGAGATCCAGCCGTGGCTCGACAGAGCTCTGATTCTGGCATGGAGTCCAAAGGAGCTGCTCAGACAGACAATGTCTGCAGATCTCTCTCTGAGAAGGAGTCTGCTGAACCATTCCCTAACGGGTGCTATTCAAGGTAAGGTTATGCTACGCTACTTGTTGTTGAGCAGTGAACCACAAATCCTTTAAAGGAATAGTTCATCCAAAAATAAAAACTTGCTTAAAAATGTCAGGCCATCCAAGATGTAGATGAGTTTGTCTCATCATGGGAACAGTTTTGGAGGAATGTAGCATTACATGCTCACCAATGGATCCTCTGCAGTGAACGGGTGCCTTCAGAAAGACAGTCCAAACAGATGATATAAACATCAATATAATCTACAAGTAATCCACACCACTCCAGTCCATCAAGTAACATCTTGTGAAGTGAAAAGATTCATGTTTGTAAGAAACAAATCTATCATTTCAACTTTAAACCATCACTTCTGGCCAAAATATCAGTCCATAATAACGCTTCCTCCAGTGAAAAAGTCAATCCCTATAGTCTTCTCGCATCAGAATCCACTCACATATTTGTCAATCTGTTTTTGCTTGATCTGTGCATATTTCTCTCTTGTTTAAGACAAGACAACATTTTCACTGGAGAAAGCAATTTTATGGATTATAGGCTCGATTTAAAGATCAGACACGCTTACAAACACCGCTTTTCACTTCACAAGACATTAACTGATGGACTGGAGTGGTGTGGATTGTGATGTTTTTATCGGCTGTTTGGACTCTCATTCTGACGGCACCCATTCACTGAAGAGCATCCATTGATGAGCAAGTGATGGAATGATACATTCCTCCAAATCTGTTCCAATGAAGAAACAAACTCTGGGTGGTCTGAGAGTGAGGTCATTTTTGTGTGAACTTTAAGATTGTCAAATGTTAAACTCATATTTATATATAAATATTATATGAACCGTGTTAAATTGTTATCCATTTTTGCTTCTACTTTTATAATCAGTGAACTGAAGGATGGCGATCCAGAGAAGTGGGCGGGGCCCACCGGGATCGGCCATACGGATGCAAGTGACGACCTGCAAACCACCATCAGCTCCTCTGCACAAAGCCCCAATGCAGCAAACAGTAGCACAGACGCCGAGTGTTAACGGCAAGTGGCGCTGCAAGGACAGCTGCATTATTTGCACAAAACCATGCTTTCTAAATTTGTTTATTCCAAATTCAAAACTGACTGTTCATATTTTAAATTAATATAGAAAGATCATTTCTTCATTTGCAGCTTGGAAAAAAAAAAAAAAAAAAAAAAAACATCCTACCAGACACATTTTTTCCTTTCAGTGTAAATGTACTGTACCAGTAAACACAGGGTTTTTAGACATTAGAGACATCAGTCAGACGGTTCAGATTCATTAAGCACAGTAGTTGCTGTTAGATTCATGGATTCAACATCTGAGTCACATTTCCATAAGAATGCAAGCAAGGAAACTTTGATGAAGAGTGTAATTTCTGTGCCACTAGCAGCAGAATTTGAGCGACCTGATCAAGGAAATCCTGGAGAAATGATCGGCTAACAGTCCCATTCATCTCAATTCATCTGAGATGGAGGAGAACCTCACGGATGTACTTGATTTATGAGCTGCCATCTTTGCGACCTTTGCAATCCAGAGCTCTACAGCTTTCTTTCTCCTGACGAACACAAAAGATATTTTGAGAAATGTCTGCTTTTTTTTTTTTTTTGCCACACAGTGGAAGTGGGTCCAATACCTCTAGACCCCATTGACATTCATTGTAAGAAAAGCAGTTCCTTCCTTCAAAATATCCCTTTAAGAAATATGCATTTTGCATGCTAACAAGTCAAACGTTGATGCCTTGCATCCAATTGACAACACTGGCTCAACCAATATCATGAGTTTAGGTCAGGACTACTTGTTTTAACAATGGCAGATGCCGCTAGTGGCACAGAATATGCTTCAGATTCAATGCAAAGCAGTAAAACAATCCTGACAGAATCACTGCACTGCACATCATGGCACCTTTGCTGTTACAAAAAGGTCCTAAGTGTGAACTAGACTATCCAAATTAATCAAGAGATGCAATTATAAGCCATTAAAGCGATTCTTTCCGTTAAGAGGAACTGTTGTGGTCTATTCTGTCTACCTCTTAAGACACACACACCTCTTGGGGATCTAAATCGCACATCCTAGATATTAGGAAAATGAATACCATCGAATCATGGAGGGCTACACACCCATGTCTTCCAGCCATTTCCAAAACTTTGCACTGCATGAATGCACTGTAGAAAAGTTTGGCTTTGATTGACAGCTGCGTCTTGATTAAATCCGCTCACTAATTCTGAGCTGTTCCAATGCAATATCATCTGCAAATTGTAATATTGTGCAGGATCAGGCTGCCTTTAATAACTGCAAATATATTTGCCTTGTGACTCCTCTTGACTCGAAGTGGTACGATGTTGAGAATATTAATGAGACTGTAGGATTCTGGCCATCTCGGTTGTCCTGGTCTTATTGCTCCGCTAACACAGGAAATGTTCTTAGAACTCTGGCAAGGTTCTATCAAGGTTAACAATTGTTTTGTCAGTAACATTAATAGAATGTTCGTTCAATGTTATCTGGTCTTTAATAATGTTCTAAAAACATTAGCACAAAATACATTATACGTTATTCATGAAACGTTTGTTTGATTCACTTGGATGTTTTGCTACAGAACATTCAGAAAGCATTTAAAGTAACATTCCCATAATGTTTGCAAAATGATAAAATGGAATGCATTACCAAAACACTAAACAAACTGAGTGTTTTGAATGTTAACCCTCTGGGCTTCTTTAGTCAGAACTGACTATTTTGAATTTGAAAATTTTTCACTTAATCGAAATGGAATGACACTTGGTGACTTTTGTTGCATTAGCTATGTGAACACACACACACACACACACACACACACACACACAATACAACATGGACGTGATTCGGATATGTTAAGAGTTCAAAAATAAAAAAGCGACACTTGGTAAAAAATGACAGTGGCAAAACATAGCTCATAAAATTTGTATAAATATTGCATTGTATCATAAAATCTTAAATAAAAATATAGTATTGAACAAAAATATATTACATTGCCTTTCCTGAAAAACAAGTTATATTTCAAGGCTTCAGCCATTTTTGACCACAAAGGTACCAAGTGTGACCCAAAATGAAGAGGTACAGAGGGTTAAAAGAACATTTCAAAAATAAAGGTTTCATAACTTAATAGGAATGTTAGCAAAACGTTCTTTAAAATATATATTTGTTAGCTGGATCCTCTGACATCTTTGATATCAGGCTATCTGACATGGCTGATAATTATGGTTGAAATGATGTATCACTGAATTGTTTTATTATATGTTCTTGTTTTCACTCGTCACAAGCGATTCTAATAACCCACGTTGACGTGACTCATTTACACTCTTTTTTTTTTTTAATGTAGGAGACGTGTTTAAATTGCTCCTTGATTTTTCACCACTTCTGAAATGTGTTTTGGCCTTACTGTATGCACCACGTCTTCCTTTTCTGCCTTATTGGAGTCTAGGCTTGATTTTCTATAAGAACTGAGAGGTGATTGATCTGACTTGTGATCTTGAAATGAGTGTGTTTTGAAGTTTAAACTGAGTGTACCTGTTTCTCCCTCTTCAACGTACCTTTTAAACAACTGAATAAACTTATGAAGAAATACAGAGTGTTTTCTGTTTCCCTTTTTCGATTTTTCAAACAAATGCATGCCAGTGTTTTATTAAAAAGCTCTTTTTAATAAACTTGCACATGCAAGGACACACAAATTGTACCTTAAATGACATGCTCAAGTTTTTCAGTAGTTAGTTTCTCGAAGTGATTGGTCTCTTTGTCTAAGAAGGTACTTTGAGTTTAACAGTGTGCAGTTAAACAAAAGAAAGTGCAAAACATTACAAAGAGTGCATTGAAATATACATGAGAGCATTAGCAGGTAACGCAACTGGATCTGCCAGGGAGAAACAGAACCTGGACGTGTGCAGAGAGAAAAGTCTACAAGCTTTCAGGTTGGAGTAGCGAGTACAGCATAATCATACACATGATATAAAGCTGGCCTGAACTTTTAATGAAGCTTGGTATAGTAAAGGTGGTCATATTTCTGAAATGGAAACGGAGACATTTCCAAGTTCAGTGGTCAAAATATCATTGAAATCTCACTTATTATATATGAATTACAAAATGAGGACTGTGTGTGTTACGATTGTTATAATTAGTATGTTTGTGGGCCAAATCACACTATAAAAAACAGCAAGTTTTGGCATTTTATTATACTTATAAATTAGTACGTCATAATTTTGACTTTTTATTTCATAATATTGACCCTATTTATTTATTTTGACTAACAGAATACTAATTTTTATGTTGAAATTTCGTATAGTTCTGTCGTGATTTTTTATATAGTATCTCAATTTCAACAATATCAAAATTTTGACTTTTTCATTATAATTTTGACTTCATATCAGATTTTTTTGACATATGTCATAATTATGCTATAGTATCTCATAATTTCAACAATTTACGACATAATTAAGACTTACTATGTCATAATTTAACAAAAAATTCGAACTAAAAAGAAATGTAAATTAAAGTAAATAAATTATACTTTTTATTTTATAATATCGCTATGCATCTCACAATGTCATAATTATGTCAATTTTGTTTTTTATGTCTCAGAATTTTCACTTTTAATGTTGCAATTTTGAGTTTTTCTCATAATTATGATATAGTATTATAATTTCGACAATTTGTCATAATTTTGACTATATCTTAGAATTTTTTACTTTTATGTCCTAATTTTGACTTTTTCTCTCCTAATTATGCTATGGTATCTTGTCATAATTTTGACTTTATATCTTAAAATCTTTACATTTTTGCCATAAATGTGACTTTTTCTCTCATAATTATGATATAGTGATCTCATAATGTCGACAATTTGTCATAATTTTAGCTTTATATCTTATATTCGACTTTTTCTCTCATAATTATGACATTGTATCTCATAATTTCGACAATTTATGTCAAATATGAATTTTATCTCATAATCCAAACGTGTTTTATTTTCCTTATGTGGCTGAAATATGCTCCCATGATCTGTCTCTCAGGTTTTGTGTATTTTATTCCGCCTGTCGTGTTCCTCCCGTGCAGTAGGTGGCGCACAGTAACGTCCAGGTGAGGATGCGGCTTGAATACACGGCGAAGGAGCAGCAAGCATGGCGTCCTCGTACTATCAGGAGATGCAGGAGGTGTTCAGGAATAACAATAAAAGCAGAGAGTTCCCGGCTCACAGTGCTAAAGTGCATTCGGTGGCCTGGAGCTGCGATGGAAAACGATTGGCGTCCGGATCCTTTGACAAAACCGCCAGCGTGTTCGTCCTGGAAAAAGACCGACTGGTGAGGTTTGGTTTGTCATCTCCATCATCTGCAATATACGCTCAATTATTTATATATGCTGATTAGTGTTATTTATGTATTAAAATGGCATTTCGACAGTTATAGTTCGTTCTTGCTTTGTTTAATACAAGTAAAGTCCACGGCAACAACAAAACTATAATTGTGGGTGTCCACGGAGCTTTAAACTCTTGGTGTTGTTTCGTCTATATATACAGTGCTGGCCCAAATGATTATAAAACTAGTATTTTCAGCAGCTAACAAATGGTTATAAGTCAGTTATTTCTATCTTTTGCTGTAGTGTGTCAGTAGGAAATATCAGTTTATATTTCCAAACATTAATTTTGCCATTAATTGTAATAATCCAGTGAGATGTTTGTCTGAAACAGCCAGTGCTCCACACAGAGATCTGATCTGATCATCATCCAGTCTGTCTGGAGTGACATGAGGAAAATATATATAAACCATAGTAACTGAACTACAATACTTTAGGTGATATGTGATCATTAGCCTTTATTAGACGGGATCTTGCTCATTTTTGAACCTGTATTTCACGTATCAGGTGAAGGAGAACAACTACCGAGGGCATGGAGACAGTGTGGATCAGCTGTGCTGGCATCCCACCAACCCTGATCTGTTCGTCACCGCATCAGGAGACAAGACCATCCGCATCTGGGACGTACGGACCACCAAATGCATGGCCACGGTCAGCACCAAAGGTGAAGCACTGAACCTATCTGTCATATCTCTTGATCTCATGAGCTTTATTCATATGTGGGATTTTCTCTGACAACATTTAGGAGAGAATATCAACATATGTTGGAGTCCTGATGGTCAGACTATTGCTGTTGGCAACAAGGATGATGTTGTGACTTTCATTGATGCCAAAACGCACCGTCCCCGTGCCGAGGAGCAGTTCAAGTTTGAGGTCAATGAGATCTCCTGGAATAATGACAATGACATGTTCTTCCTGACAAACGGAAACGGCTGTATTAATATATTAAGGTATGTTTGGTTGTAGTTGTAAGAGGCTGTTGGTGATTTCATGAAATCAATTGTCATGTTATGTCTTTGTTTCAGTTATCCTGAGCTCAAGCTCATTCAGTCAATTAATGCCCATCCGTCCAACTGCATCTGCATTAAATTCGATCCCACGGGCAAGTATTTTGCCACGGGAAGTGCAGATGCGCTGGTCAGTCTGTGGAACGTGGAGGAGCTGGTGTGTGTGCGCTGCTTCTCCAGGTCAGTTCATCACCACTTTGACTTTTTATCTCATGGCTTTTACGTTTTATGTCATGAAGACTTTATGAAATAAAGATGGCTTTTTGTCATAACTTTGACTACTTGTCTCATAATTATGAGATATATATATATATATATATATATATATATATATATATATATATATATATATATATATATATTATTAGTCCAAACTATGGTTTTGACTTCTGAAATAGTCAAAATTAACTTGAAGTTATCCCATTAGTTTTTACTTTTTATGTCATAAACACTTTTAAAATGGACCTTTGAAATAAATAAAAAAAAAGACTAATAATTTTGCCATATGTTATCATTTTGATGTATTTTCGTAATTTATTTTCTAGGTCAGTTGATGTAGAGTTGTTGTTATTATTAGCAGAAACGATTAAAACTGAAATCAGTCTGGAAAAAAAAAAAGTTTAAATGGGAACAACATAAATTAGAAATATTGCCTTGTCAGCTAACTAATTTAAGATTAGTTTACTGGTAGTGGAATTACTAAAACTGAGAAATAAATTAAAACTAAACCTAAATACAAAATAATAAAAATGGTGAAAGTGTATAACATAATCTGAAATATAAAAATACAAGATAATTCAAAATATGAATAATATATTTAACAATTATTACATATCGTTGTTTTAATTGTTACATATTCACTGTAACGGAAAAAAAAAAATGTAACCTGTATGTAAATTGTGTAATAAGTGATTTAGGTTTTTTTGGTCACTTTCAATTCCTCAAAGATGAAAGTTCATTGATTGCAATTTGTTGACAGACAAGCACATTTGCCTTATTCTCATTATGTATAATAATAGTATCATAATATTGCTGAATCCCACAGACTAGACTGGCCTGTGCGGACGCTTAGTTTCAGTCATGATGGGAAAATGTTGGCGTCAGCTTCTGAGGATCATTTCATTGACATTGCTGAAGTAGAAACAGGTGAGCAGACTCATTTGAAATGGTCATGAAAGCTTGAATTGTGTTTTGTGTCTGACTGACGTTTGTTGTTGTGTGTTATTGCTGTAGGTGAGAAGCTCTGGGAGATTCAGTGCGAGTCTCCAACCTTCACTGTAGCGTGGCATCCGAAGAGACCGCTGCTGGCGTACGCCTGCGACGATAAAGAGAGCAAATACGACAGCAACCGAGAGGCAGGCACCGTCAAGCTCTTTGGACTTCCCAATGACTCCTGAGGACCAGAGCTTACTCTGCATCATTTGAAGCTTAATGGATGCTTCATTCGATATTATTGCTTTGTATTAGATTTCTACTTATTTGGAAGTAAATGCTGTAAATAGTTCAAAAATATTTCGATGTTCAGCTCTCATATTACGTGTTCCTGAATGATCAAGGTATCAGTTACAAGTATAAATAACTACTGCCAGTAGATCCTCTACGGAACATATTATGAATTGTTCATCTTTTTCCAAAAATTGGCCTTGTGACGTGGATGGAAGTCTAATCTGAGCGGTGTTATCATATCTGTGTAGATGACTTGAAAGTAATTTGACTTGCAGAGCATGTTGTTGTTGTTTCCCATAATTGACCATTGCCATTTTGTAAAAAATGTATTGGATTTGTTTCATCTTAACAATCTTTTGTTCAAATGCATGTCTTGTATCTCCAGTTTCAGAAGTGACCAGCAGAGAGCATCACAAGCTCAGAGGAAACAAGGCATTGCATTGCAATGAATAATATGGGCTTCTTTTTTTATAGAAATAAACTTTATGTACTGTATTTTTTAAATCGTGTTTCATAAAGTATGATTGACCTAAAAGCCATATGACCAGTTGTTGTGCTTTTTTAATTTCATAAAATAATTTTGGAGGGAAAATACAAAGCACTATATTTTCATGTGAGCAGTATTGTTTTAGTTTTATTTATCAACTATTAAAGTATATATACATATTTAGAATGAGCTTTTATTTTTTACATTTTCAATTTTTATTTTAAAGTTATAGTAATTTTCCGTGCATTAAACATTTTTGTTAGTTTTTTTTATATTTTTACTTTAGTACTTTATTTCATTTAGTTGCAAAGGCAACATTTCTTATTTTAAGATTTTCATCTATTTATTATAAATTGATTTATATTTCAATTAATGGAAATATATATATACAGTTGGGCAAAAAAGTATTTAGTCAGCCACCAATTGTGCAAGTTCTCTCACTTAAAAAGATGAGAGGCCTGTAATTTTCATCATAGATACACTTCAACTATGAGAGACAGAATGGGGGAAAGAATCCAGGAAATCACATTGTAGGATTTTTAATGAATTAATTGGTAAATTCCTCGGTAAAATAAGTATTTGGTCACCTACAAACAAGCAAGATTTCTGGCTCTCACAGACCTGTAACTTCTTCTTTAAGAGGCTCCTCTGTCCTCCACTCGTTACCTGTATTAATGGCACCTGTTTTGAACTCGTTATCAGTATAAAAGACACCTGGCCACAACCTCAAACAGTCACACTCCAAACTCCACTATGGCGAAGACCAAAGAGCTGTCGAAGGACACCAGAAACAAAATTGTAGACCTGCACCAGGCTGAAGACTGAATCTGCAATAGGCAAGCAGCTTGGTGTGAAGAAATCAACTGTGGGAGCAATTATTAGAAAATGGAAGACATACAAGACCACTGATAATCTCCCTCGATCTGGGGCTCCACACAAGATCTCAAAATGATCACAAGAACGGTGAGCAAAAATCCCAGAACCACACGGGGGGACCTAGTGAATGACCTGCAGAGAGCTGGCACCAAAGTAACAAAGGCTACCATCAGTAACGCACTACGCCGCCAGGGACTCAAATCCTGCAGTGCCAGACATGTCCCCCTGCTTAAGCCAGTACGTCCGGGCCCGTCTGAAGTTTGCTAGAGAGCATTTGGATGATCCAGAAGAGGATTCGGAGAATGTCATATGGTCAGATGAATCCAAAATATAACTTTTTGGTAAAAACTCAACTCGTCGTGTTTGGAGGAGAAAGAATGCTGAGTTGCATCCAAAGAACACCATACCTACTGTGAAGCATGGGGGTGGAAACATCATGCTTTGGGACCGTTTTTCTGCAAAAGGACCAGGACGACTGATCCGTGTAAAGGAAAGAATGAATGGGGCCATGTATCGTGAGATTTTGAGTGAAAACCTCCTTCCATCAGCAAGGGCATTGAAGATGAAACGTGGCTGGGTCTTTCAGCATGACAATGATCCCAAACACACCGCCCGGGCAACGAAGGAGTGGCTTCGTAAGAAGCATTTCAAGGTCCTGGAGTGGCCTAGCCAGTCTCCAGATCTCAACCCCATAGAAAATCTTTGGAGGGAGTTGAAAGTCTGTGTTGCCCAGCGACAGCCCCAAAACATCACTGCTCTAGAGGAGATCTGCATGGAGGAATGGGCCAAAATACCAGCAACAGTGTGTGAAAACCTTGTGAAGACTTCCAGAAATGTTTGACCTCTGTCATTGCCAACAAAGGGTATATAACAAAGTATTGAGATTTAACTCTTGTTATTGACCAAATACTTATTTTCCACCATAATTTGCAAATAAATTCTTTAAAAATCCTACAATGTGATTTCCTGGATTCTTTCCCCCCATTCTGTCTCTCATTGAAGTGTACCTATGATGAAAATTAGAGGCCTCTCGTCTTTTTAAGTGGGACAATTGGGTGGCTGACTATATACTTTTTTGCCCAACTGTATATATTAATAGTTTTAGTTGACATCACTCCTTGTGAGAAGAAAAAAACAGAAATCGAAGAGGGACAAAACCGTTTTTGTTTAGTTCCTTCATACTTGCAAATGGATATATTTATTTGTAACTTTATGTTGGCCTGGGGCCTGTTTTTTTTAATATAAAACAAGTTTACCAAA
This sequence comes from Barbus barbus, assembly GCF_936440315.1. Classification (NCBI taxonomy): domain Eukaryota; kingdom Metazoa; phylum Chordata; class Actinopteri; order Cypriniformes; family Cyprinidae; genus Barbus; species Barbus barbus. The sequence continues at coordinate 25,680,262 of NC_136761.1, read as the reverse complement.
TAAGCCAGGTTTATTTCAGTTAATCTGACTTATTGTCAGTTGATTTGGTTCAAAATAAGTCAGACTAACTGAAATAAGCCTGGCTTATTTGGTAAACTTGTTTTATGAAACAGGCCCCTGGACATTTGCAACAATATTGGGCTATTTTTGTAATGGGTAATGAAAAATAATACATAAGAAAAATACGGTATATAAACTATTGCCTTTGTTCATCATTTGGTATTTATTAGAAGAACGTCCTACACTTGGCAGAGGCTTATACATACAGATTTAGCAGAATACTTTATCTGTGCCATATCATGATGGCAAGTTGAATATGATTTCATTGCATATACCAGACAAGGAGTTGTTAGAAAAAGTGTGAGTAGATGTGTGTCTCTATTCAGAACTTTTCTGTTCTTTGGCTCTTACTGAACGCAGGTGTGGTGATTTCTGTGGGACGGCGGTGTGGTGGAGGGTCACTGGAGGTGGAGCAAACAGCGGCAGTCTGTAGACTTGGAGCCGTCTCCGGTCAGCAGGGAATAGCTGGTAAGTGAGATTAGGTTCAGCCCATCATTAATCTTTCTCCGTTGTGACAGACTTGCTCAGCACGTGTGTCCTCTGTGCCCACTTCAGGAGCCCGTTGTCTGGCTGGTGGCAGCTGTCCTCACCCTTTTCTGCTGATTCACCCCAGCAGGCTCCAGGATGTCTCACTTTGCCACTTCCTACATGTGACACGCTGCTGCAGGCATCCTTCGATTGCTGCTTAATTACATTTCCTTAAGCAGAGCCCATTTCCCTTGTGATGTCCAGTTTCCAGGCTTTGGCTCATCACCATTATTGTCATCCTCTTGTTTATGGTTGTGGATTTAAATCCATTTATTACTGTTAATCTTGCAGCTGTTCCTTATTTCTATGTATAAAAGTCTGTCTGAACTCATTAGGATTTGTTTCTGTTTTACAGTCCAAATTAAATTCAACCATTTCCATTAACAGTTTTATAAACTAATATATAATATTATAAAACGCTTGGTTTACCTCTTATTGTGACACTGGCAGAATAAATGAATTAAAATTAATAAAATAAATGAATCTTTTTTTATTCAAGAGACCATAATTATTACGCTTACACTATGGTTACCACACCTCAAGAGAGACATTGTTCAAGTTTTATTTCAAGACTGTCAGGTTTTGATCCTTAAAATGCTTTTGTGTGGAGGACTAATTTATGTCAAGCCTCCCGCTGCTAATTACAAAACGTCATTTTAGAGCTAATTACGGATATGCAGAGTGGAGCTTACAGTTTTTCTCAGTTGCTTTGGCACATTTTTCGAAGCAGGCTTAACAATCTTTAAACTGTAATGTTTGCTGAAACATCAGAACCCTATTGCATGTCTGCAAGAGGTGGTAACTCTCCCAAACCATTTAATTCATGCTTCAGAACCTAGTTGTGTCAGTGACTTGGCCAATGCCACCAAAATAAAGAGCATTTTTGTCATGGTGTGAGTCACACTGTTCAAAATGTTGCTTTTTTCACAATGGAAATATTTGTTATATGCAAATTTAATTTAATTTCTTTTTGTGCAATATGCAAATTTCATTTAGTTACATGCAATTCAATTTCATAATTGTTTTTTTTTTTTTTACAGACTGCTTTCTATACTAGAATGTCAGTTTTTTTCTGTGCATCACACTGAGCATTTTAGATACATATTTCAACAATAGAGCTTAAATTCACAGCGTTTTATCAGGACTGCTGACATGAGGAGGATAATGTGAGTGTGTGCAGTGTTGAAGATATAGTTTTAATAGGTTTCTCATCAATAGAATGTACACTTTTACCGGCCAAGATGCAAAAAGCCAAATGTGCCTTTTTACTATTATTTGTCTATTTTTCGTGATTCATGCAATAATTAAATTGTGTTCAAATTGTCCTACATTATGTCATAATAAAACACTGCAGGTTAAACCACAGCAGAACACACGAAGTGAAATGCTTTTTGCTTTTCTCTGTTAAAATGACATGACATATTTATGTATCTCTCCTAATTTCCATTTCAATAGAGCTTCCAGGTCCCTTATGAGACTCTCTCGGTCCCTCAGGTCTTAATGGATTAGTTTATCCTCCAGCCATATTATTGGCTTTCGTTACTCTTCCAATTTGTCTTTCAGTTCTTGCTCCAGTAATTTATGGGGCTTGATGTGAAACAAAACATTTCTGACATGCAATTTATTAGCAGCCCTCAGTAACCTTTGCTGTTCAACAATCCAGCTTCTCAGAACGTTGTTTTTTCAGCAGCTTTTGAATGAATAAAATTTGCAATTCACATGCAGGAGCCATATTTTATGCTTGGCCACTTTCCTGCACTATTTGTGTTCAAATATTCAGATTGGACTACGGTTCTTACTGTAACCAGGCTGTTTCTTATGTGCCGACTTTAACAAGTAACCTCAGGAGGCATGGATTTGGAACTGTTTGCTGGAGTTACTTAGGAAGGATATCCACTCTTAAAGCCTGGCATAACAGTCTAAAATATACATATTTAAATGGAACAGTTACATTTCCACCGCTGATCACTGTGCAGTATATTTTTTAAATGTTTGTGTATAAGAGAGAAACAACTCAGAAAATTGCTCAAAGAAAGTTTGAGAAGTAGGACAAGCATGTGAAGTAAGAAACACAAAACCTGTCATCATCAGATCCTTACAGTCTCATAGGAGCATGACATATATATATAAACGTGAGTGGGTTTTGGTGAGTAAGTCCCACATCAGCATTTGCTCATGAAATTCAGTCATAACCTTGCCTAACACATGTACATTTCAGGAAATCAGTGGGAGCTTTACTGTCAAACTCAGAGTTTTTAAGGCAAAGATATGAGACGTTATATACGAAACGCTCACCTTCTTGTTAGCGCTTTATTTAAATTCACAAAAACATATAAACTTTTTTATAAAGCTTTTTTTTGCCATTTCAAAAAATGGTACTTTAGGTCATTTAGGTTCATTAATGTAACAGATTTACAGTGATTTGGTTTGACAGATTACATTTCATGCAATAAGAAAATCATTCTCTGCATTCTCCACACTCTTAACCGGCTGAATGCTTCTCAGTAAACTTTTTTCCTTTTAACCTTTCAACTTTATCGTATTCACATATGATAGACATACATTCATGCAATAAAAATGAATTAATGCACATATGGAGAGGCAATTGAAATAAGTAAATGTACTCACCCTCAGGCCATTGAAAATGTAAATGAGTTTGTTTCTTCATCAGAACAGATCTGGAGAAATTCAGCATCACTTGCTCACCAATGCATCTTCTGCATTGAATGGGTGCCGTCAGAATGAGAGACCAAACAACTGATAAAAACATCACAATAATCCACATCACTCCAGTCCATCAATATACGTCTTGTGAAGCAAACTTGCATGTTTGTAAGAAACAAATCCATAAACAAAATCATTTTAACTTTAAACCATTGCTTCTTGCAACAGTTCATAATCCATAATAACGCTTCCTCAAGTGAAAAAGTTCATCCACTTTTTGTCCTCTCACATCAAAATCCACGAACATATTTATTTAGCACTGTTTTAATCTGTTATCCCTTGTAAATGGTGTTTGCTGTGCATATTAATTTGATTTAGACAAGACAAAGTTTCCACTTGAGAAACCAATATAAGAGATGAAGGACTCATATTTTTGCCGGAAGAGACAATTTGAAGTAATGATGGATTTGTTTCTTACAAACACGCAGTTTTCTCTTCACAAGACGTATGAACTGGAGTGGTGTGGATTACTTGTGGATTATTGTGATGTTTTTATCAGACTCTCATTCTGACGGCACCCATTCATTGGTGAGCAAGGGATGCAATGCTACATTTCTCAGAAACAGTTCCCATGAAGAAACAAACTCATCTACAACTTGGATGGGCTGAGAGTGAGTACATTTTCAGTAATATTATCTTTAAGTCTTTTTCAAATACATTTCAAGTAAAGATGCAAACTTGCTACGCATTTTGGAATGAAAATAAATGGTATTCTGGCATTACACATTCATCGACTATATAAGTTTGAAACATGAAAGCCTATTCAGCTTGGAAGTGTAATTTTGTAGCTATAAATAACACTGAACATCCAGTATTGTGCCTCAGGATGAACTGTGGCCAAACTACACTTTTTTTCACACTCAAACTTACAAAAACTTGCCTAATTACAGCACCAGCATACTCATAACATAAAATATAGAGGACTTAATTAAACACAAAAATATCTGTGCATCGGTGCAACACTCTTGTTTTTGTCATTTGTAACATTGCACTTTTTATAAACATGTTAACACCTAATTTCTGATCAGATAAAGCTGAAAGGTTGCTGAGGTTAATTTTGACAAAGTAGTTGTTTATTCTGATCCAGAGTTCATGAGAAATGATCAGAGATGCAGTAAACAGTAAAGTTACATTTCCATATGGTTTGTAATTGCTTTTTAAAGAAATAACATTCTAAAGTTGTTTTATAAACCAAAGCCCCAAACACACAGCAAAAGGATACGTTATACTACATCATATGTACCAGTAATTTACATATGTTTAAGAAACTAGTTTAAACTGAAATGAACTATTACAAATTTATTCAGGTCCCTGACAACAGAAACTAGCTCAGTTGAATAGTTTAGACCCCTGCTTTCATTAATCCATCCTGTACAGCCACAAAATTATGGCATAAACAAATATCCTCAGATTAATAAATGGTATGATGTGAAAACATGCATGTCAAAAGCCCATATGAATGGCATATGTCATGTTTATGTACTGATAAACGGAAGTCGTGGCCTAATGGTTAGAGAGTCGGACTCGTAATCCAAAGGTTGCGGGTTCGAGTCTCGGGCTGGCAGGGATTGTAGGTTGGGGGAGTGAATGTCCAGTGCTCTCTCCACCCTCAATACCACGACTGAGGTGCCCTTGAGCAAGGCACCGAACCCCCAACTGCTCCCCGGGCGCCGCAGCATAAATGACTGCCCACTGCTCCGGGTGTGTGTTCACGGTGTGTGTTTGTTCACTGCTGTGTGTGTGCACTTTGGATGGGTTAAATGCAGAGCACGAATTCTGAGTATGGGTCACCATACTTGGCAGTATGTCACTTCACTGATAGGTGTTTTTAAAATCCAATACACCTAATATATACAAAATTATTAATATTTTTTTATGCTGAAACAAAAAGACCAGTCATAGCCTGCAGATTGACATTTCCCCAGCTGACAGTGTTGAAGAGTGATGTTGCAGTTCAAATCACATTAAATAAATGTATTTAATTAATTGAATGTTTGCAGTGATTCATCCAAAATCTTTCTCATTTATGCACATTCATTGAAAGGACAGTGCTTAAGTAAATAATGGCGATTTTTAAAGGTATCATGCATTCACAGCCAAAGAATGAAAACAAATTGCTAATTTCCCCCTATTCCTGAAATAAATTAAAGCATGCAACTGTTTGGTCCAAACCAACCGAACATGTAGACACTTTTTAACTTGGAGCATCATTACTCTTTTATATATTGATTAAATATATTAAAACATCCCAATATAATTTAGCTGTTGTTAGTTAACTGAAATCTCATTGGTGTACATCAATGAAATTCTTTTGAGCTGTGCATTTATCATATTAATCACAAAACTGTCAATTCAATTTGTATTCATTAATTATGTTGCCCATAATTCACCCAAAATGTATTCACCCTCAGGCCATCCAAGTTCTATATGAGTTTGTTTCTTCATCTGAACAAGATTTGGATTTATGTAGCATTACATCACTTGCTCACCAATGGATCCTCTGTAGTGAATGGGTGCCGTCAGAATGAGGCGATTGAAATAAGCTGTCCAAAAATGAAAATCTGCTGAAAATGTACTCACCCTCAGGCCATTGAAGATGTAGATGAGTTTGTTTCTTCATCAGAACAGATTTGGAGAAATTCAGCATCACTTGCTCACCAATGCATCTTCTGCATTGAATGGGTGCCGTCAGAATGAGAGTCCAAACAGCTGATAAAAACATCACAATAATCCACACCACTCCAGTCCATCAGTAAACATCTTGTGAAGTGAAAAGCTGTGTTTTTGAAGTAAACAAAAAACCATCAAATCATTTTACCATTGCTTCTGGCTGAAATATTGATTTCTCCAATAAAAAAGTCTGAATCAGGAGAGAAATATGGACAGATCAATCACCTTTACAAATATGTTACTTGTGGATTTGTGATGTTTTTATCAGCTGGTTGGACTCTCATTCTGACGGCACCCATTCACTGCAGAGGATCCATTGGTGAGCAAATGATGTAATGGTACATAAACCCAAATCTGTTCCGATGGGCTCACGGTGAGTAAATTTAAACTTTTGGTTAAACTATTCCAATAAGCCGATATGTTCAACCAAACTCACATGCTCCAGATGTAATCATTAAAATCATTTCCGATCCATAAATGGTTTGTTTTCTACTAATGGACATCTCCAGTCCGATAGCATCTTAAAGATCACAGAATCACCAACACAGTCAGCCCTTTTACCCAGTTTATTATGTAATCTTCATGTAATAGAAAAATGACATAAAATGAAAATTCCAAATATGTCTGTGATACATATGAAATGATGGAAGTATCATTAAAGTGGAAATTGATACCTAAAGAGTTTTGATTCTGTGGGAATTCAACCAACTACTTTATACTGTGACCTCAAAAAGCATTTGAACAGGTGAGCTGCACTTAAACATGTATGAGATTCTTAGTACACTGTATAACATGAAAAAAAACTAACTGAACAACTTTAGATGTGATGAACTGTGATGAATCAATTGTGTACAGAGGACACTTGGTTTGATATTTAATATCTAATGGCAATATCTAATAACAATATTTAATATCTAAGTACAACCAAAAGTGTCCAAATACTTTTTAGGGGGATTTTGTGTGTTTAAATGTCATGAAGTGATTAACCACTGCATTGTGGCAGCACAATGCACAAATGTCTTTTATGCCAAGAGGTATATTATATAATGTCACATTTTTTGACTGAGATCAAGTAGCGAATGATAAACGACTAGAAATGACCCTAGCTGAGTAGTAGCAATGGCAGTTTTGAAATGATCTCTCCGTTCTGTCAACCAAACAACCTGAATGATAGGCCTGATAATTCATCACATCCCATTAGACAGATGGGAACTAATCCCTGGATAAAGGGTGCAGCTTCTGTTGCAGGGACAGTGATACATGAACAGGTATAACCTGACGTTCGGATTTGGCATTTAATGCAAAGTTTATCTGCATGCATACATGAACATTAGGACTCCCATATACCCCGATTCCACCGTCTTCACGACAGCGGACACAGCCTGCTTTAGACTGTACACACATCAACGGTACAACATGAATAACATTGTACAGCACAAACAGGTACAGACGCACATAAATACACACTTACATTGAAAACACACAGTAGACTGTACTACAGTAGCAATCTTTTTTTCTCTCTCTCTCTCTCTCTACGGAAAGTATATACACTTTCTGACATGTACTATGAAGAGTTAAATAGATATCGGCATATTTTTACAGATGCATGACTACAAGATGATTATTTTTTTCATTAATTATTGCAGTCTAACAATATGGCTTTGACTAGTGAAAAACCTTTTAGCACTACAAAAATGAAAAAGTCAATCTCATTCTTTCTTTGTAGTTTAATTTAAAAAACGTACATGCGTACTGCTAAAATTAAAGTCTACTTGAGAGTAGCATGTGTTATTCTAAAATATGTCATTCTGTTCTTACTAAGATTATTTTTTTTTAAACAAACTTTACAATCAAAGCATTTTGATCACAGAACAACCAGTCTAATGGGTACAGATACATTCCTGTAGGCATATCATTTGCTAACAGCTTAAAAAGGGACACATTTTTAATCTGACTGATTGGAAAACATACAACTACTGACTTTTTGCAATGAAAACTTATCTATAGATTTATATTTCCCATCATGCAATACAATACCCATTTGAGCATTACTATACAAAATATGTTTGCCTCTTTAGCCCAGGTTTCATAAACAGTTATGTAAACATTTCTCCCTCCCCAAAATGTGTCCAACATGTTTATCAAATGGCAGTGTTTACTAAATGCTTAACAACATAAGAACATTAATAACTGAAGTAAATAAAAAAAAGCCTTAAGTTATCATATTTGCATCCCCACATCAGATTTTGCCAGCAGTAAGATTAATATTTTGGGCAGTATTTTTATAAATTACCATATTGATATATTGTGTTTCACAGCAGGAATGATTTCTGATGATCAGACGTATGAATATAATGGCTTCTCAAAATATTGTCATAATATATTTTTGTGATATATCATATAACATGCTGTTTCTTGAACTGTCAGTCCGGTACTAAGATGTATAACTGCAGTTCATTCTCTCTTTGGTATTTTTTACTGTTGTGATTGAAGCTCATGCATTCTCAGTATTAATTTAGCATATATTTTCATTGATTAATAATTCTTTTCAAAAACTATGTAAGCCCTTTTCCATCATTTTCAGGTAATTGTGAAGTTTTATAACTATTCAGCTAAGGCAGGTATCCATGATATTGCAGAACCATGTTCTGTTTTTCTTGCAATTGCAATTTTATATCTCATAATTCATAATGTTCCTCGCAATTCTAAGATGAAAAGTCAGAATTGTAAAATATAAACTCACAATTGCAAGGAAAAAATAATTTTGAGATAAAAAGCAACAATTACTTTTTAAATGTTTTATTTTGTGCCAAAAAAAAAGATTTTGAAAAAAAAAAAAAAAAGTTGATTGCATGTAGCAAATTCTGAGTTTACATGAATTTTCTGAATTGTGAGAAACAAAGTCCGAACTGTGAGATATAAACATGCAATTGCAAGAAAAAGTCAGCATTGTGAGATAAAAAGATGCAATTGCCTTTTTTTAAATTCCAAACTGGCTTCCATATAAAACAATGTCTGCACTTTATGCAATAATACTAAATTCATTACACATGTAGCCATATGTTTTGCTTTTTAATGTTACAATTACCTACTTTTTTTTCTAAAAGCATATTACAAGTCAGGTCAGACGTTTACATAATATTCAGCTAAGGCAGGTGTTCTAATATTGCAGAACATCGCAAATAATTTAATTTTAAATAAAATTTTGATGTGAAACCTACAAATAGCAAACATAAAATGATTCTTTTTTTAGTTTTTTACTATGAGACCACTTAATTTCTGATTGTCATGTGTGAGTGAAAATGACGAATGCTCTGTGAAACACTGACTGTATGCTTTTGAGATCTTGAATAACTCTTAATCTCTTGGTCCAGTTTGTAAAATGATAATCAGAGACACTTGCTGAGCTTTTCCTGATTTTTGCTGGCAAGGCTAATGTGAATATTACTTGTGGTCAATTCAAGTTCTATTTCACAGTAACAAAAATAACAAAAATAAATAACAATACATCACAGATATATGAGAACGGCCAGGCTGCAAACCATTTGAGCATTCAGGTGGTCTAATGTGGCACATCTAAGACAGTATATCAGCGTCTCCCATATTTACATATGGCAACATATCATCAAATTCACTGATGGCAAACGTGATTCATCAGATGACCTCATGCAACTACTGAAAGCATTACGGCTGCATTCTGCACTTCACTGACAATTCTTCTGTGAAAGAAGGGGCAGTTGTATCAAGCTACTGTTTTAAAATGCTCTGACCCCACTGTGTTTTAAATGAATAAATCTAAGTAAGCATCATATTCGCAGTGCCAGAGCTCAGTATCAATGTGCTGTTATTGTGGGGCTGATCGTTGAGTACCTAAGGCCGCATCAGAGATCCTGGTGATCAGTAAACAAACACAGAGATCTATAGAAATTGTAAACAATTTGAACCTGAATGGCAGTGAAAAGACCAAACGTTGTTGGGTTATGATTTGTGTATCTATCCATAAGAGAGGAACAAATTAAATTCCGTCAAGGCAGTGAAAAGCCTTTCACCTGTTTGGCAAAAATCCCCCCTCACCCATCTTTCTCGAGAAACAGCTTCGTGCCTGTTACTTTTTAAACATGTCCTGCAGAGGTCCGGGCAGGAATTTGAGAACGGTGTCTAGAATGCTCTCCTCGTCCTCGTCGTCATCCGCCCCGCAGCCTGCCGGGATGGCCTTTTTGGGGCGAGTCAGGGAGCCTTCGCACGCTTGTTCCATAGCCGCTTTCTCCTCTGCTTCCTTCTCTTCTTTCTTCTTTAGTCCATACTATATAAACATACATAAAATATGAAGTCGTAATCAAACATGAGAAGAAAAGGAGTAGTGGACTATTGAAAATATTGTAATGATGCCATTTCTCATAGCTCTACTGTATTTTATTTATGGATAAAATAAAAATAATAAAATACCAAGAAATACAAAGATTCAACAATATGCAAAAAAAAAAAGTCAGTGCAATGCCATATGATATATTATATAATAAACTATATTATTTGATCAAAAATGCAGTTAAATCAGTAATATTGTGAAATATTATTGCTGTTTAAATGAACCGTTTTCTATTGGTTTTTATATTTTAAAATGTAATTTATTCCTGTGATCTTTAGTGTCACATGATCCTCCAGAAATCATTCTAATATGCTGATTTGCTCCTCAAGAAATAATCATTATTATCATCAATGTTGAATACCGTTGTGCTGCTTCATATTTTGTTGCAGGATTTTTGAATGAATAGAAATTTCAAAAGAACAGCATTTATTTAAAATAGAAATCTTTTGCAAACATCTTTTCTGTCACTTTACCAAAATTACCAATTTATATACTATACTATATTTGAGTACTATACCATAACACAATAGAATTAGGTTGATATATAATATTCAATATAATGCAACTAACCGAAAAACAGATGATCAATTCCTGCTTTATTTTGATCAAATAGTTAGTTCTTAACTTAGTTAATTTATTAACTTTAAGACCATTTCTGTGTTTCAAGACTGAAACGCTATATATAAAAGCTATTTTGTATTGTACACGATTTATTCAGGCCATAAAGGCCAAACATTAAAACATTAATCTTGTAGTAGGATTTAACTGTTGCCCTTATATATCATATTGGCCTTAAAGGGATAGTTGTCCCAAAAATGAAAATTCTGTCATCATTTATTCACCCTCATGTTTATAGGCGCTGATATTATGTGTGCTTGAGCCCCCTGGGCACCCAAAAACATGAGATATTCTCTATTAACTTTAACCAATCAAAAAATCGATTGAGATTTGGGAGCCTTTCTGATTCCAAGTTTCAAGTTCGTGAGGTGATGAAAAGCTAATAATTAATCATAATCATAAAATGTCAAATTAAACTAATTGTGTGGCCATTCCATTTTCGGTGTAATTATAGTCACATGACTAGTGACTGGTGTGTGCTTTTCCAAACTGGAAGACTTTCCAAATGTATAGAAGAGGTAGGATTTTTAGGAAGGAAAATTTAAGAGAGAAAATAGAAAAATGATGACGAATCAATACATTATGAATAATTTACTGCCACTGTGTATATAATATGTAATCATGTAATCTGTAAAAAAGTAACTGTAATCTGATTATTACCACTTATTATTATTGTAACATAATATGATTATAATCTTCTCAAGTGATTCAGGGATTGTATGGATGAGACTTGTGCTGGGGCAGTTTTCAGTATCAGTAGCTCATATTTAGAGTTTGATATGGCCGTATGCTTCATATTTATTGAGTCATTAATTGTACTTCTTATGTGGAACACGAAAGAAGATATTTTGAAGAAGGTTGGCAACCAAACCGTTTCAGTTCCCATTCCCAGTTCCCAGTTCCCAGACTTCCATTCTATTTTTTTGTCCACACAAAATTTCTCGAAATATCTTCTGTTGTGTTTGGAATGACATGAGGGTGATAAATAATGATAGAATTTCATTTTGGGGTGAACTTTTATCCCTTTAAAGTTCCATATGGCTCTCGGTTTTTGGTCTCCAGATGTTCTCATGGTGCTTCTCATGATCATTTGGGATCGTGCATGATCCTGTAATGACTTTATACTTCTGGCTAACACTAATGTTACATGTCTGTGTTTTATCCTGTGACCTAGTTTTGCCAATTCTGTTTAATTAGTTATTGAGTTCACCTGTCGAGTCCTCGTTATCTGAACTATATTAGTTCCTGTCTTTTGAGTTTGTCGGTTATTGTTAATGTCTACATGTTGGTGCAGCCTGCTTCTGAGATTTCCTTGTATCCTCTCCTTGGACTATTATTAAATGTGTGAATTGAGATGTTCCTCCGTCGTCGTGAGTCTTCCTCTGCACAACAACGTAACAGAATAACCGACCAAAACAGAAGTATAGCGGCGTGTTTTTCCCTCGTTTTGTTTCCCGTTTTTTTCAGTTTTTATTTTTAGATTATGAACGATCCTGCTGTCCTCGTCATCCTGCTGAAGCAGGGGGACCGCTCTCTCGAGGACCACACCGAGAATTTTGTGTTCCTGGCCAATCTAACGCACTACCCGGCCTACTGCCTCTGCATGTTCTACAAAGCTGGACTAAACAACTCCACACATGAGCAGTTGTCCGGGGACGGTCCTCGAGAGAACCTCGCCGCATTCATCGAGTGGGTGCTGGTGTCCTGCAATTCGAAACTCACTGTGGACATCGCTGATAATGACACCAGCCCCACTCGGGACCCAGTGCGCAGTCAACTACCACCCCACAGCACGGAGCTGCCCGAGCCCACCGCAGACGGAGAGCCAGAGCCTGCTGCGGTCGTTGAGCCATCGCCATCAGGAGCGACAGAGCTGCCGATCGTCTCGGAGCCCGAGCCCCTAGTGTCTGACCAGGTGCGAGAGCCGACAGTTCTAGCGACGGTGGATGCAGCTGTGGAGATCGTGGGGGCTATGGAATGCCCCGTCCACGGTGCCACCGCTGGGGGTGAGCACGAACTGGACCTGGGAGACCTCATAGACTTTCACTCTGACACACTCATCCTTCAGCCATCTCCGAAATTATATGCCTGGGAATATATCCCACCCAACCTCCCTCTCCCACCTCCTCTTATTGATCTGGTCCCTGTTTCTACGCCTTCATCGCCAGATTTCGTCAGCCTCTCTGCTCACCCTCAGGTCACCATCTGTGGCATGGGCTCGCCGCTGGTCTGACGATCTCCAGCTCCATTGGCGTTAAGTCTGGAGGATCCCTCGACTCTGCCCTCAGCCTCCGAGACCCAGACTCCGCCTCGGTCCTGCGACCCAGCGGCTCCACCTTGGCTTCCAGCTCCCTCGTCTCCACCGGAGCCCGTCAGTCCACCAGCTCCACCGGGCTCCCTCGTCCCTCCGGCTCCGCCTTGGTCTGTCATCCCCCTACCTCCACCTCGGGACTACAGTCCTCTGGCTACGCCTCGTCCCTTCGTCCCTCTGGCTCTGTTGGGCTCCTCCTTCCCTCCAGCTCCACCTCAGTTCTCTGTCGCTCCAGCTCCGCTGCGGCCTTCCGGAGCCCCGCCTTCACCTTTGTCGTCGAAGCCTCCGGCTCTGGCTCCGCCTTGGCCCTCCGGATCCTCGGCTTCACCTTGGCTCTTCGGCTCTCTGTCACCGCCTCGGGCTCCACCACCACCTGCTCCGCCGCCATTGGTCGGCCCCATGGAGTCGGCGTCCACTCCTCCACCATGGCTCCTCCCTCCGTCGGCTCCTCCTTGGACTATTATTAAATGTGTGAATTTAGATGTTCCTCCTTCGTGAATCTTCCTCTGCACAACAACGTAACAACTAACTCTACTCTTCTCTCTTAAGAAGGAGCTGTTCAATTAGCAGTAATTAGCTGACATTAAGACCTCCTGCAAATGTGACATTTCATTAAAGTGTAATGGAGAATCTGATTTGATGTTATTCCCACACACACATAAATCATTAAGTCCTGTCATCAAGGTATAATGGCTTCATCCTGCTTTAGTTTGGAATTGATTAGCAATTAGCAAACGCTGCCATGTTTACCAATTCATTCAAACGTCTTGTTCTAATCAGCGGTAACAAGGAGCTGAAGTGGACGGGAAATGTGGAAAGCATACCTTATCTCGAATGGCCTGTCTGACCTTTTCCCTCTCGGCCTCCATACGAGCATGTTTGGCCTTTCGCTCCTCTTCTTGTTGTCTGAGCGCCTCCTGCCGCTCTTCCTCCTTCTTCTGGGCATCAGGGTCCTTCTCCTCCTCTCCACCTAACATCTTCCCCATGTCTTTGGTGGCTCCTATGCAATAAAGAGCAAAGACATAAGCAGTTTTCAGTGGCTAATACTGAAATATTAGTCACAAAAGTTTGGGCTCAGTTAGATTTTCTTTTACTTTCTGAAATAAATTAATACATTTATTCAGCAAGGCAGGTTTAAATAGATTAAAAGTGACATTTATAATGTTATAGAAGATTTCTATTTCTTTCTTGATATTTTCTTTTTTAATTTTCTGCTCCTGAAAGAATCCTGAAATGTGGAAAACAAATAAATCCGTAAATTTTTAAAAAATTATTTTTTGTTCTGTTTCACAGTAAAGCATATATAAAAATTAATGTCTAAATCCCCAAAAATTCCATAAGATATTCTTTTCAGATATGGAAGGAAGGAAGGAAGAAATATAAATCTTCTGCAACATTATAAATGTCTTTTACTCTCATTTTTTATCTATTTAAAGCAGCCTTGCTAAATAAAAGTATTAATTTCTTTTAAAAAAAAAATGTGTGCGTGTGTGTATGTACTTGCTTATGCTACCAAATGTGCCCACAAGGATAGTAAAACCTGAAATTTCCGACATTGTGGGGACCGGCCTGCGGTCAATTCACAGAAACAAACGTGTGTGTGCGATTTAAATAGTAAATTTAATTTAATAAAATAGAGAAAAAAATAATAATTTGCCAATTGGGAATGAAAAATATAATTATAGATAATATATAATAATATATTTAGATCTGTTTTGCTATTTATTACAATATTTAGATTCTCAAGTATATTTGTGTTGTTTATCGGATGTTTTGAGTGGAAAGCAAGACAAAAATACTAATTAAGAATATGTTTTGCAGCATTCTTAGGTAAGTTTTTCAGTTTGTATTCATCAAAGAATCCAGAAAAAAAAAAATCAAGGTTTACACAAAAATATTAAGCAGTTCAACTATTTTCAACATTGAAAACTTTGCCATCACAGGAATAAATTACATTTTAAAAAATATTAAAATAGAAAACAGTTTTGCCATTTTTACTGGATTTTTGATGATACCAATACAACCTTAATGAATGTAAGAGGCTTCTTTTGACCGCTAATGTAATTCTCGATTTTAATCACAAATTCCACATAGACACTGATCACGTGCGATCCCCTTTTATAATGATATACTGGAGCCAAAATGATGAAGGCAAACAGAGACACCAGAATGATGCATGTGCCACTCCTCTCCCTGCCATCTGTTTCATTGGTGCAGCTCTACCTATCACGCTGTGTATTCTACATCATGTTTTGGTTTCAGCAAACAACAGCCGCAGGTCATTATGGGTAGTGCAGCAATAAATGCTCTTAAGGCTGTTTGCATATACCTCGATGTTCACTGAAACCAAATGTTTTAAAACGCAAAGAACAGTTGTTTCTGAGAACCATAAAGACTGATGTGAATGGTCTCAGCAAGATTTGGTTGCAAATGTTGTACTATTGCTTAAAGTCGTTAATAGTCATTAATCATTTGCATAATGGCTGTGCACAATGTGCCTCTACAAGCAACTGTACACTCATTCATAATTAATGGCAGTCATTTATAATGCATGAGTGTGCATTTGAAATCCAGCGTCGAGGTCTACGCTTTACCTTCACATGTGTTTAATTGCTTCTGTATGACACTCGAGACACTGAAGAGGAAAGGAGTGGCAGAGTACACTTTAAGTGGCCTTTAACCGTCTGCGTGCGCATGTCGAGGACAGCTTGAGCTGACATAACATGGCTCATATCATGTCAAGCTGCAGGTTTCCCATGGTCCACAAGGATTCAGTTTCTGTTGCCTCATCAGGTCATTCAAAGCCCACACTAAACCAAAGCTTCCAGATCGATAATTAACAACTTACCCAGTTTTGGCTCACTTACTGTCACTCTAACTGTTCATCTAAGCCTTTGCATTTGAGCTTTAATAAAGTCAGAGCTAAAGGGAGCAAATGAGGGATCTTACATATCCTGTTTTCCAGGAGAATCAAAAAATTGTCTAAAATGATAAGATATTAAGGATATCACAGCCTTTAAATATATTAAAGTCTGTATAATGTGACGAGTCGGCTGCCTCCCCCCTGTCCATCATCACCACCCCGTCCCGTATTCGCCGCCCTTCACCAGGCTCCCGACGGGAGTGGGTGTGTGAGAGAGGAGGGGCGCTGAACACGCAGGGCTGGCGGCGTGTGATGAGGCGCACCTGACGTGAATAGAGCCTCATCACCGCCGCCGTTTAAACGCCGAGCGCGCCTCTCCTCGGGAGACCGGTCTCTTCCCCGTGCATGCACGCTGGTGTCCTCGTGGGTCCAGGAAGGGTGCGTCGAGCAGGACTGCCGCACCCGATAGGCGGCTGACGGGACAGGATGCCGGGCCGCCGAATCCCCCAGAAGCGCCGGGAATCCAGGAGTAGGAAGGAGCCACGCAAGAGACGCCGCCGCCACTCGCTCCCGGCCCCGAGAGGGGAGAGCGTGCGGCCACCGGACTCCGCCCCTTCCCTGGACCCTTCCCTGACGAACACTACCCTCCTTCACTAGCCCCGCAGCACAACGAGGACACCAGATTCCCCGTTTATTTGGACACTTTTCCCCTTGGACACTTTATTTTCCCTTTTTATTGTTGAATAAAAACCTCTCCGAGGCTTGACGCCACACCCACTGTGTCTGTCGTTGGCTCCTCCCGCCACAATACATAAAAGATATATTTTATATACCTATATTAATGAAAAGCTATATAAAAGAAAAACATAATTTGAGTAATTTAATATTATCTTTCACTTCTCAAGTATATCTTTTACAGGATGTTGATATGTTTTTATTTTTTGCAGTATTTTTTTTTTTACAAACTGAATTAATGGAGATTTATGATTTTTTTTTTTTTTTTTTTTTTTTTTAAAGAAACAGTTTGCCAATAAGAAAGAAAAACACTTGATATTATCTTTTGCTTTTATATAAGTATAGTTTATATAATTTTTTTTTTACAGGATTTTAATGTGTTTTACTGAAAAATACAGATTAAGATTTTTTGCCGTATTTAATATTATTACGTTAATTAAGGTTCATGATTTTTTTTTTTAAAGAAGCAATTTGCCAATAGACAATATATAATTTAAGTAATTTACTATAATATTCTAATATAATCTAATATATAATTTGTGCAGTATTTCTTTTATTTTGTATTATTATTTTCACATTCATCTGTTCAAATATCAACTGCACATTGACGGCTAATATGTACAGTCTGTGTAAAGAAATGGCAAACAGTCTGATTTTTGTCAAACAGGTTTCCAGAACACTCCTCTCTTCTGCCATTGGTTGATTAAACAGAAAGCCCCACCCTAAACTCACACCATTGGTTAAGCCACTGTTGCGGTTGTCGGGCCAGTCAGGATGTTTAAACACTAAATAAAAATACCAATAATAACTAATAAAAAATAGACTTCTTCAGATTTTCACTTGTTCTAAAACACAATGCGACTGCCGTTCCTGAGAGCTTACAATAAGATGCAGGCCACTGAATGTAGTCCTGTTGTCTGTTTAAAGCCGCACAGACGCTGGTTAACATAACAAAAGAGCTGCATCCCTCTATCAGATACTTCATGGCTTTACATCAAAGCCCTTGGCAGGAACAGCAGCGATGGTTATGGATGGAAGAGCAAATCTGGGCTTTGCATAACGATGGCACAGCGGCCGAACTATATTCCAGTATCTCTGGAAACAGCCTAATACTTAATGATACGTGAATTATCAGAGCTTAGGAAATTAGCATATTAATTAAGTTCTTTTATAACAGTAAAGTAGTAGTAGTAAAATAGGTGACTTATATTTTATAACACAAGCACTGGTGAGATATTTTGGGTAATAATGTCCTTCTATAATGTCACGTGAATTTATTAAGTCTATTAACTCTTTCCAGAAAATTGACAGAATTTTCTGGCTTTCTGTGTTTTCACTGTTATACCGTAGGGGGCGCTATTATACATCTTCTGAAAGAGTACTGAATCTCTGGATCAAAACACACCGATGAAGAAACAGAAAAACGCGATCTCGTATGTAAGCAGATGCATATGTAAATTAACGTGATCGTCAAACATTAAACAGCAAATGAATCAAAACTCCCTAACGTTACTAAATGAAATGATGAGGTTTCCTGCTTTCCTGTAGCTCAAATAGTAGAGCATGGCGCTAGCAACGCCAAGGTCATGGGTTCGATTCCCGGGGAAAGCAAGAGCTGATCAAATGTAAAAACTGTAACTTGAATGCAATGTAAGTCGCTTTGGATAAAAGCGTCTGCTAAATGCATAAATGTAGGTAGGGAGTGGTTTGGGACTGTGAAGCTTTGCTGTGTTTTGACCATCATTCTGAATCTGATCCAGAAGTAGACTTGATTTTCTCGGCTTTTTGTTCAATATGTTGTTTTTTATGAAACTTACCCACATTTAAGTGTTAATAAAAAAGAATGCATGAAGCTAGAATAAAACTTTTTTTGTTTTGTTTAAAAGCAGAGGTTCTTTCTTTTGACATATTGCATGTTCAGATATTCATACAGCAAAATATGAATTATGAATAATAATTCTGTGAATATGATAAAAAATGCTGGCGGCTTTTGACAGAGTTAATAAGCAGAGCTGTTCAAAAGCACATTTGTTATTACATTTCATTCCCATCTTTCTTTAATAAAAGTCTTTCTCACTAACAGACAGCAAACGTAAAGATTGCTTTTTTAGTCTGCTGAACGTGGACTCTTCTCTGTGGGATCTTGAAGAAATTATATATGCTTCTGAATAATTTGCAAGGGTTGAGGAAATCAGTCTAGAGAAAGTCTGTTTAATTATGGATGATTTTCGTGAGTAAATCATGCTCCATTACCTTCAGAGCTACGGAGCAGAATTTAAGCCATGTTAGTTTATAAGATCTATTCTCCAAACAAAGGAAAAAAAAATCTAATCAAATTTGATAAAGGTTTTTAGACGATGAGATCAAATTCAAGTCACATTTACATATCAAAGATTTTTTTTTTGATATATTAAAAGTGCCACATGACACATTTCTTTCATATTTCATTTTGTGTTTCACAATTCATAGTCTCGGCTCGGCCTCATCCATGCAGAACAGCAAAGGAAGTGTGTAAAATACGACTGAAAAGACAATCTGTGTTTCTTAAAGAAGGTCATTGCGTGGTCACAATGCAATCTGCTACATCTGGCCCACTCAATGGAATTGACAGAGGAGAAATACATTTAATTTTATTGCCCATAGTCACTCTTTGGCTGATAAAACCAAATGATGAAATTGATTTAGGGGCTCAGTGACCTTTAGACAAATGTTTATAGGATGGGGCAAATCTATGACATACACAAAAGGCATGTCAAATAAAGTAAAACTACACAGATCAATAATCACTTTTCCTTGTTGTTGTTAAAAATGTATGGATTTCAAAAACATATTGCTGACTTACGGTCAAGCACCAAATTACAATGTAATGTCTTAATTATTTAATTACCTAAAAATATTGTTGTTTTTATTTAATCAACTATTTTAACTGCACTATATCACATTTTAGTACAGTAAAAATCTCAGTAACACTTTAGAATAGGGAACACTATTCACTATTTCCCTCAATAAATTTCTAATTTGCTGCTTATTAATAGTTAGTAAGGTAGTTGTTAAGTTTAGGTATGAGGTAGGATTAGGGTTGTAGAATAAGGCATTAATATGTTCTTAATTACTACTAATAAATGGCTAATATTCTAGTAATATGCATGCTAATAACCAACTAGTTAAGAGACCCTAAAATAAAAAATGTTACCAAAAACTCTATTAAAAATCAATTCCTGGTTACATGCTATTATGCAAGTGAAAATTCTTATTAAACACACATATATATATATATATATATATATATGGCAACATCTAAATTAAATTATATTATTATTATATATTATAAAAATTTTACATTGACGAAAAAACTTAAAGTTAACAAATAAAACTAAAACCATAAAAACATGTTGTTACTTGAAATAAAAAATAAATGTTAACTGAACTAAAATAAAATATATAAAAAACTCATCAACATTTCTTGATGTACTGAAATGACTAAAATTGAAATAAATGTTTAAAACTACATAGACATATTTATTATTAATAAAACATATTTTATTAATAAGGAAAATGGCAAAAACACACAACTAAATTACAAAAACTTGAAAGTGAAAACATTAATTTGAAGAAAAACCATAGTATCTTAATGAAACTAAAATAAATACTACATACAGAATCAATACAATCTAAATTGGTCTTGACCAAACTGACATTAGAACTGAGACTAATTCATATACGGTACATCTTTGTAGAAATACGTGATATGCAAAATGCCTTTCAATGGTTGATAACATGGCACTTACCGCCCAGCGCTTGCTTCATCACAAAATCCATGATGCACTCAGATATGTGGTCCTCTTCCAGCTAAAGAGAATGTTGCATTTAGTCCAGCTGTGATCCTGATTCTGCCGCTCCACCACAGTGTGCCAGTCTCCTGATGAATCCTTCACACCTACTGCGAAAAGAGAGATGTAAATCAGAATTATTGACAGTTAAATTAGATAATACTGATCTCTACAGGGTCAATACAACCTCATCCATCACATCTGTGAGCATCTGAGCTCAAATTGAACAACACTACTAAAAATCCCCACAAAACAGTAATATCTGCACACAAATGCACATTAGTGTTATTCTGAGCTTCTAGACGAATCCCACACAGCAGGTGCACAAAACGAATTCACAGTCAGTTCTGTAATCTCAAGAAAGTCCAAGTAATTATTGCTTACAGGAACATTTCCAGCTATACCATGACTTTAAGTGGAAATGTCAAAACATATATAGCGGATTTCATCTCAAGAAGTCCTCTGAACCTTTATAAAAGCTTGATTTCATTTGAAATACTTTCTGTAGACACACACGAGATGGTTTGTCTGGTTCGGCCATGACATTTTTGAGACATAATACATGCACAAAATCTGTCAGCTTTACAAAGAGCTTCATTGAGACTTAGGATACTAAAAACTCCCAATCCGCACGACAAAAAACAGACCAGAACCCTACATGGCAGCCAAACACCTCTAGAGAGACGAGACACAAGACTAAAGAACACCAGGTGGATTAATAAAAGAAACATTAAACAAACTGGAATTATGTTTTTTTAACTAGTTCCTATTATGTATTTACTTAAGTCTGCTTCCACTTACCAGCTTACTGACTTGCAATTTGTTCTTCTTGAAGGATTCCTAACTGAACATTAAAGAAAACGACATGCTCGAATAGCTGGAACATGACAAACACACACTGCGTCCTGATAATCCACCTCTCTCTCGCTCTTTCTGTTGCTCCAGTAGCTTCATTCATACTCGCCCACACTCCTCCCCCTCATCTTTCCATCTCCCTTCAGTAAAATGAAGTTTTTTCTGCTAAATTTAAAGGACGGATTACCCCAATTACTGCATGTTTCGGTTTGCCTGAAGTGTACAATAGCTTTTCAAACAATTCTTTAATTTTATGACATCGTTTCTGTGTATTCTCCTTATAGTAATATTAGTGTATATACACCTACACTTCTGTTTCGATATATATATATATATATATATATATATATATATATAGTTACTGTTTGCTCTTAATCTAGGTCTATATAGCATGTCACAATAAAATCTCCCCAAACCTTTAGTAAATTCATCCCCTTTAAAGCACCACCATGAAAAATGTTTATTATTATTACTTAAATGTTGCTTTACCAATGTAGTTTGTAATAACAGTAAATACTGAATTTAAAATACATGTTTGGCACAAATGCATCAAAAAAAAAAAAAAAGTAGGTTGTAAGAAAAATGTATTTTACAGAGAAAAATGTATCTCTTCAAATTGTCATCTATTCCTGGTTATGCATGTTTTATATGTTTTAATATAAAAATATATATCATAATGTATTTATTTAATAATATACAGACCTAAATATTATATATACTAACAGGTACATCTTCTGCGCACAGCAGATGATTTGAAATGCAATCATTATAAAATGTATTGTTTGAAATTTTGAAATGTATTCTACTAATTCTACTACTTTATTTGATCTACTACATATATACAATTTCTCTTCATCGTCAATTTGTCACGTCAAAAGAAATAAACTAACCAAATAAAAACCGATCATAGTCCTTAGAAAATAGAAAACCTTACTATGGGTAAAAACAGGAATATTTGTGCTCATTGCAGACCAACAGTTATGAAATGCATTGTTGTAGGCACTGAATTTATGTTGCTCTAAAGCAGATGATTGAGAGCAAAACACTATGGAATGCTAAAATTCCATATATGTATCCTCTTTAAAGCCCCACCATGCAATAGTTATTATTATTACTAAACCTATATAGCGCCAAGTTTAAAATAACTTTTTAGGCACGAAGGCACAAAAAATTTAAAAAAAGCAAAAATTCTAAATCTAGAATTCTAAATCTAATTTTAAATCAAGCTAGTCATCCTGACCCATCCCTACATGGCTGACCTTCTTTTCTCAAGTCAAAATGGGGCTGTACTAACACCCTCCAGGTCTGATTAGCATAACACAAAGAGTCCTTCTGCGACCTTGAGGTTGAGTTTGTGAGCCATATACCAGTTCAATTCAACCTGCCTCCAGTACAAAAACCTCTACTGCATCATCAACACACACAGCATTGATGTACTTTAGCTGAGTCTTGCCAGTGTTTCATACATAAATGCTTGCATTAAACTGTCTTCAGACTGTTTTCACTTGAGTAATGACTTGAGAGACTGAAAAAGATGCGATAACCATTTGCTTTGAATGATTTGCATCATCAAACATTGCTTTGCATCTAATTATAAATCTTTTTCAATGAGTTCCATGCAGCTCAAGCATCCATCCTGGTGAAATGTAAATGTAAATTATATGATAATCTGACATCCAAATGTGGAGATTTGTAAAAACAAGACAGCAAAAGGATATATGTCATCTGAAATCTCACAATGCACTACAATGGTGGGAAGATGTCAAGGAGAAGCGACGTTCTGATTGATTGGTGCATCTAATCCATCTTTGAGCTTCTACAATGATATAATGGGATTAGAATGACAGCCTCAAGGTTACAGTTTTTGCCAAATGAAAGCATAAACTGAAACTCAAAAGTCAGGGTTGCCAAGTCTGCATAACAAAACCAGCCCATTCACGGCCGAAACTAGACCATTCACGCTCCAGGAGGAAATGGCTATAAAAATTGCTTCAAATTCGCATTACAGGGGGACAGAGAACTAAAAAAAAAAAAAAAAAAAAACACGGCAACAGTATAGAAGTAGCCTAATTCTGCAGAAAAAACATGGACTTGGCAACACTGTCTTTTATTATGAAACTCCTTTAGATCTGAAAGCACACAAGATTGCACAGGATGGCTGTATAGTTTAACACTAAAGATAAAGAAGAAGAGCAGAGACCATATACTTTCTGAGCTATTACTGGATTCTTACGTAAGCGCTACTTTAGCAGCAAACTACAAGATCGCCGCAAGGCGTTTGACTTCCTAAACACAAAATCACTGATGTATGGCACAAAGTGATGTTGTGATAATGTGACAATTAATTTGAGATGCTTACTGCACTAAATACTGTGATATATTTTTGAAATCAGAGGTCTCAGGAAAAAAACATTAAAGCATGGATGGAGCTGACTGAGACTTTGCCCAAGCAGGCATGAAATTATTACTCTACCTATTAAAGGCTTTAACATTTACACAATTACGCAACATGATAGAAACATGGTTTTTCCACATGCACAAGAAACTACTCGGAAGTCTTTGGTAAAAAAAAAATAACAGATACTTTATATGGGTTTTTGTGTGTACTTTGGTACACAAACCAGCAATAATATGCCTATAAATCAAAAAAGCAATTATAAGAGACCAATCTCACATGCCTCGTGAGAAAACACTTCAGCCAGATCACAGCAAAGCAGTTACGTGAGATATTTTTTCTTATCTGAGCACCATAAAATCAATTGATTTGCATGGACAGCTTGCTGCATAAAGAAAATAACTGTGAATTTATCTGGTGGTAGATTGTTCACGTCAGGCATGCGTCTCGTGGTAGTGGACTAATGACTTCAGTGAAGATTAGTTCTCCATGATTCTCTCCACATCCTCTCTTATCTTCCTACAGATCCTTTCAAGGACAACCATTTAGGAGTGATACACATGGTCCCTGGTTGCATCCATTAAGCCTATTGGAAGCTACCTTCACCCACAGCTTAATGAGTCAGGTAAAAAGACGTCTGGGGCCAGTTCAAATCAATAGATATGGACAAGGAAAGATTCCACAACCCCAGAGCTTTCAGCTTCAAGGCAACTTTAAAACACATTAAAACTCGAAAGCCTTTCTGACCAGCAGTTTCTTATCCACAAAGAAGTCTTGAAAGCAAAAGGGAGAGAAAATAGCATCAAAACCTTGAGGAAATAACAGCATGTTCAGTCATTTTCAGCATCTTTTCTTGTTCCTTGACAGATTGTGTCGCTCCACTTTTCTGTGTTTGTTCGTTCCAGAAAGTGCATGCATGCCATCATTTTCCTAACTCCATTTGCAGGTTTATTTGCAATCTGTAAAACATCGACTTGCACACAGGCTACTAGTGATGGTCAGCTTTTCCAAGTAAATCAAGTAACCTCTCTATACCTAGTGGTGGGTTTTTTCGCTGACTCTTTCAGCAGGTTACATTGTTATGTCAGTAGGTGGCGACAAGTGGGTGTCTTAATGAGTGATTCATTGAAATCATTCATCCAACTAATTCATTTAAACACACTGATTCATTCAAGAACGAAACACACGAGTGAGTCATTGAATCATTTCTCAAACAATGAATCAAACACTGATTGATTCAGGAAGGAAACCCCACCGGAACTATTTTCGTTGGTGGACGAAATACAGACAATTTTACATACAACATTGTGAGTTACTGAATATTAACTGTTTGTTTATTCAACTTTATAAATGCAATATCACACTCACAATATTGCAGTTTTGTCAAATATCAGCATAGCTGTAGCCTATATAATGCATTACATATAGCCTGATTGCACTTCCAGTAATATGTATGCATATAGAAAATAAAATAACACAAAATAAGGGAAATTGTTTTTATTCTAACCAGCTAGCCATTTTGCTAAATATTTTTTAGGACAGGGGTTCTGCTAGACCACATAACAGAGAAAATAAAGTAGATCTTTTGTGTACTCATGAGGATGTTTTCCTGTATTTAATTAAAAAAGCTGCAAGAACAACATTTACCAGAGGGTGATAAACATGCTTGACATTTACTAAATGTTTTTAGGCAATTATGAAATGTTTACACCATTACAAATAACCAGTAACCACTGTTTCAAAGTGAAACAAATAATTGAAAATACATAAAACACGTGGGAAAAAATCATGTCTGGTTCATGTCAATCAAAACTGTTAAAAATGAAAAATATAGGCCTAATAATTCTTGATCGTTTCTGACATTTGCAACCTAAAAAACAATCCTGAAATGAAGATAAGCAATATTTTTCGGTTGAGTTGCATGTCCATGATGCCTATGGCTAGTCATACACTAAGAGCAGTTACATTTATTCTGTGACATTTCTGCTGAGTTTGCCAAACCACTTTGCGCTTCAATTATTACTTAATTAAAAGAGCAAAAATTGCAATGAATATGCCAAATTATCATGTAGAAGTATGAAACCATGCACACAATCTGGAACCTGGAAGTCTGCCAGCACAAAATCTTTAAAACATATGCCGATTGCCATAATTCTGCTTAATAGTCATAACATAAAAGATAAAGGCACTGATTATGCAACTGTTACAGCAATCCGAATGGTTTCAACCCACACTGTAGATACGTCTGGACAGTAAATAAGGAACTGATACACTTCCCGCACAAGAGAAGTCGTGGGAGGTTGTGGGAGGGAAACAGGAAGACAGGGCATGACGGGTAATTAGGTTAAACTCAGAGCAGCTCTGCTTGGTTTAAAAAGCCATTCTGACAGAAAAGCACCATTTACGATGAGACTCAATTTGTGTCATGGGGCCTGGCTGCAATATTATACAGATCCATCCCAACACACAGGAGCAGGGAAGCAATCTGTTCATTCTCAGCATGTATATTAATGCATCGTGCCTGGAATCATTTTGCCGGGGATCGGCATTTATTAGCACAACGAACCACAGATCTAGTGCAGGGCACTGTACCCTGCATGTGTCCTGAGCTGCGGGTTCAGTGCTATATTTCATGCACAAACACTGTCAAATGCAATGCCACAGAGCTGGATGAAATGGCATCCTCAAAGGTTCATCATGATCTATCAAGGAAGCAATATTTCTTTCACAGACTCAGAAAACCAGTTTTCATGTGAAAACTGTCTATGTTTCCATATTGTACAGACAGTCAGCTTTTATTAAAACCCCATCTTGCAGCAGTTAATTGTGACGCTGGACCACAAAAGCAGTCTTAAGTTGCTGGGGTATATTTGTAGCAATAGCCAAAAATACATTGTATGGGTCAAAATGATTGATTTTTCTTTTATGCCAAAAATCATTAGGGCAGTAAGTAAATATCATGTTCCGTAAAGATATTTTGTAAATTTCCTAATGTAAATATATTAAAACTTAAGTCACAGAGATAAGACTACTATAAGTCACTATGGGATCATAAATATCTGATTATTTCTAATCGGACAGAAATGTTTCTCTATAGGCTTTGTCAACATGCCAACAAAACAGGAAAGCAAATCATCATGTTATTTGTTAGACATACTAAATGTTGTATGTAACATGATAAAGGAAGTTAATGTTTACTTAATGAAGAAGCTTTATAAGCAAAATAAACCATCGTGTGAATAGAAACACATAGAATAGAATAGAAATATGTTTTATTTTAGTCCTTTAACAGCCTGCATATTTAAAAACTTTCTTCTTATTAGTTTAACAAAGCAAAGCACTTTTTTAAAAAGTACAACCAAAGTACAGCCCCTGTTTGGGAATTGCTGGCACAGAAGAAAAATCTGATACTTTACAGCAATGTATCACGAGTCAGCACTGACCCACTTAAGCCAGCATATGAATATGAATATTATACCCTCTGCTGCGTGAGAGCAGTTGAGGACACTTGATTCCAGGAAGGGGGTCTGCAGCTACTTCCACTGCCCTCCTGCTATGTAATTGTCAGAGCCTATCATTGCGTGCTGGGTCGGGCTCACACAAGAGGTCACGGGAACCCCCCTCTCCAAAGGGGGCCAATTAACTCTTGTCACATTACAGTTGGCATGTCATCTACACATTACTATATTGCTGCTGACTGCATCGCTAACACCTGATTCACACTTTGCATTGTGTTCAAACAGGAGCCGTGCATAACAAACAGATGGGCCTGACTGTGAAAAATGAACAGTTGCGCTGAACGCACACAATATTTTTGTGTGCAATCTTGAGAAAACGGCAGAATAAATCTGTATACATATTGTTAAACACTGGCCCACCTGTGCAAAGAGATGAGGATTTATGCGTAATCCAATATGCCTGGTATCGCTTTACATGTCAGACAGATGGTATTTTCCTGTCTAAGTGGGATGTTCTTGGCCTCAATAAGCATCATTGGGGACTGAGAAAAGTTTGTAAAAGTCTCATTTAATTATTATGTTATTCTACAGCCACAAGCTCTCACACATCCATATTGGTTTTGCACTAAAAAATGTATATCTGCTGACCCCGTAGGTTGTCCGTTTCAGCTAACTCAGACCTCTTTCTTGAGTCTGAAGTGTTTTCGGTGTTTGTATGTGTCTGTGCGCAGAGACAGTAAAAATCTGGAGAAGAGAGATAAGCTTTCAGCTGAAATACTTGCTGCAAGCATTTCATGCGAAGAGCATTATCTTCAGACCATTTAGCCAGATTAAAGGTCTTTTCAATTATAATCAACCCCTCTAAAATCTTTCCACAGCTTGACTCGGTAGCATATACATCTGGCTCACAAAATCATCCAGTCTGACCAGGTGCAGTCAAAGCATTATTCTTTTAGGCATTCTATATCAAATAAATCTATTTCTGTCGAGGTGCGACAATATGAAGTGGTGAATCAAATGAAGTAAGAATCTTTCAAATTTCATAAAACAGTTATTATCGTTGATGAAAAAAAAAAAAATGCAATAATCACCTGCGGTAACCTGTCACTCTGCACCTATTGGCCGTTTTACTCAGCAGCTGTTTTATTTCACAGCATTTCAATGGCGACAACAGAAGCATAGCCTGCAAAAAGGAATATAATCATAAAGCCTCACAATGCAATTTGATGGAGGTTTGGACACAGCTATAAATAATTCAGCACTTGATTTCTCCCCTGCAGCTAGACCTCTCCTGACGACTCTCAGCACCAAACACACAGCAGAGGCTTCAAAACCGCCACTCCACACCTGTCACCAACAACACCTCACTGAGACGCTCCTTCCACTCGCGCTGGAGGACAGATGTGTCCATATGACTGACTTAAATAGTCATGAATCATAACTTCATGCTTGTATGAATTTCTCCTGGTTATTTTTAATGGCTAATGGTAGGCAGACCAATTCTCCAGCTCTATTCGATGATGCTATAGTGGCACCAAAAATTTAACAAGTGAAAGCTAAATTTTATGGGAAACAATTGTGAAAGGAATAGTTCACCCCAAAATGAAACCTCAACCTCAGGCCATTCAAGATGCAAGTGTGTTTGTTTCTTCTTCAGAAATGTAGCATTACATCACTTGCTCACCAATGGATCCTCTGCAGTGAATGGGTGCCGTCAGAATGAGAGTCCAAACAGCTGATTAAAACATCACAATAATCCACAAGTAATCTATACCACTCCAGTCCATCAATTAGTGCAGTGAAGTGGAAAACTGCATGTTTTTTGTTAGAAATAAATTAATCATTTAGGCATTTTAGCTTTAACTTTCTGGCCATGATCCAGAATAATATTTCCTCCATAAAGTCAATCTCCTGTTGTCCTCTCACATCAAAATATATAACCTACATATTTGTTTAGAACAGTTTTTGGACTGTATTCACTTGTAAATGGTGTTTGATCTGTGCATATTTCTCACCTGTTTGCAATTTTTTCACTGGAGAAGGCAATATTATACACTGTAAAAAAAAAAAAAAAAAAAGTTGAGCCAACTTAAAATTTTAAGGCATCCAGCTTCAGCAGATTTTTGAGTTCTCTCAACTTATTTTTGTAGGAGATTCTCAACTTTTTGTTGTATAAACTTAAAACAACAAGTTGAGAAAACTCAAAAACTGAAGCTGGTTGCCTTAATTTTAATTTGGCTCAACTTTTTTTTTACAGTGATAGGACTCATAGCCAGAAGCAATGGTTTGAAGGTTAAAAAAGTCGTAATAATGGATTTGTTTCTTACAAACATACAGCTTTTCAACTTCACAAGATGTTATTTGATGGACTGGAGTGGTGTGGGTTACTTGTAGATGATTGTGATGTATTATCAGCTTTTCAAACTCTCATTCTGACGGCACCCATTCACTGCAGAGCATCCGTTGGTGAACAAGTGATGTAATGCTATAATTTCTCCAAATCTGATGAAGAAACAAACTCACTTATATCTTGAATGGCATCTTGAGGGTGAGTACATTTTTTGGCAAATTTTAATTTCTGGGTGAACTATTCCTTTAAATATTCTCCACAATAATCACACATACACGTGACATGAAAATGCCCTTAACACATTTATAGTAAAACCAATCAAGAAAAATGGTGCATATCCTGTACTTTTCTTTTGCAAAGTTGTATGACAGTAAACATCAAGCAGCATACGCAATCTAAATCAAGTTTTTACACATTTTTTGAAGCAGAAAAAATTTGATCTTATCTGCTCCAGTACTATACATCCATTCTCTCTTTCGCTCCTTTTAACTCTCCTTTCACTCTCAGTCTCTCAGAGACAGCACATGAATAATGGTTAGGCCTAATTCTCATTCTTGCCTGGGGCGGAAAGTAAGAAGCAGTAATGTGCATTTTCTGCATCCAATCAGGGGGAATTTTTTTGAAAGTGTGAGTTGCTGTCTCATGCGTATAAGAATAACAGCGCTGCATGCAAAAGCCATTTCAACAGCTCAAGGCATAATTACTGTAACACTGAAGTATCAGGTTTTCAGACTTTAACCTCATGAGAACTGATTATAAACTAAATTTCATATTGATGACATTCTTAAAACATCCTACATTAAAATATTACATTACTTCAGTTTAGGGTGTTAGCAATCGCAGATAAGAATATGAATAATTGAACAAACATGATCAAATAAACTCTCGCCAGCATTAATAAGATTTATATTTTAGAGTATTTTAGTGTTTTAGTTTATTTCACTCAAAGATTGCTAGTAAATTTCACAAATAATTACAAAGAATAGGCAAATAACATTGAATTAAACTTGAAATTTAGCAGTAGAAAGACTGAAATAGTATTTTCTTACAAAATATACTCAAGAAAGCTTTCATTTAAAAATTTTAGAAGATATTACAGTGTATTACACTGCACAAATTAACCTCCAAAATTACTACTATATCAGTTAACATTCACAGTAATTAAAAATGCATGCCTAATTTATGTTAATATATGTCTCCTTGTTTAAGTAGCACATTAAAGAATTGGAAGATAAAATTAAGAGGTTAATTTTTTAGTGTTATTCTGACATTTGCATGGAGTCCATTTCAACAGAATATGATTACAGAATTATTTGGTACTAATATATAGCCTACTATATATCCTGTCTGTTTGCTCATGCTACTTAATCAAAATATTAGATATTTCCTACATTGTTATTGTGTTTCATTTAGAACTGTGCAGTTAGACGTTTTAAGAATTAACACTTAACAATTACATAATAAGCCAATACAATATACAGTAAGAGCATATATAGGGGATGAGCTGTCCTGTATACCAGGCAACGCTACATACTGTACTGGAGCTCAAGGCAACTGTAGCATCAGATACTGGTTTCTCACACAGAAGACCTCTGAAGCTCAACCCCACTATCAGAAAAGCTCAACAGTAGGATCATGCACCCCATTCAGCTGTTCTCGGCCTTGCAATCATGCCGTCCATCAGCTGACAGATTCATCAATTGCTGCACCTGCGCATACTGTGGTCTCTCTCTCTCTCTCTCTCTTTCCCTCATCATGCACGTCGCGCGCGCTTCTGTCTCTACGGCTAACCTGAAAACGCACAAGGCATCTCAAAGCACCTGGCAGCTGCAGGCAGCTCACATTTCACTCGCCCCTTTCTCGCAAACATGGAGCTGAAACTGGCAGATCACGCCTTACCCTGCGTGGCCAACCCTCTCCATCGCCGAGTTTGCACCGTGGCAGCGTTCAGCAGCATGCAGCATTCAACGACAACAGCGCGCCGACTCTGAGCAAACGGATGAAGAAAAGACAGCATGCGAGGAGCGAACATTTACAAACCTCCGTGATGTGAGAGAGCGAGGTGGTGGCTCTGTGGTCCTGACTGCTTTGAATTCAGCGTCTGATGTGTGCTGCTCCGTATCGAATCGCCCCCTCCCTCCGTCCCTCCTCTCTTGTCAGATTCTCTCCGCGCCCGCCCCTCTTCCACCCGCCGCTACAGCGTTATGAGGAGGTTTGAAAGCCCCCAAAGGAAGTCCAAAAACGTGCGGACTGTTGTTTTGAAATACAAGCATATGTACGCTTTTCAAATGTTTCCGTAAATACCAAAGTTCCATTTAGAAGTGAGTCAGAGCGCGTCGCCGAACAGACGCCAGAGAACCGGAGGAGGTAGTCATAGCAACAGCTTCCGCACTTCTGGATGCGGTAAGTCGCCGGAACACAAGTAGGCTACTGCCATTATGTTTTAATTGTACATGCAGACATCACAAGTATATACTGATAAATCTAACATTCATTTCAATGGTTTGAGACTACTGGATGCTTTCAACTGATTTCCTATTGAACTGTCACCAACTGGTGAAACTGTTTAAAATATAGCGAAACATAATGCACAATGTTTCCATCTAACATGTTCGTCATATTAATGAAGTGTTTTCAACTTTTCTCTATTAGCAGTAAACCGGTTACCTCAGCTGAATATGTTCGTGTTTGTTTTGGATGTTTCGACGTGGAAAGCAGTTATCATCGGAATGGAAATATGAATATTTTATTTGCAAACATCATAATTTTTTCGCTTATTTCAGTTAGGTGCTGTTTCATAGACAGGGCTTAGCCTAAACCAGGATTAGGCCTAGTTCAATTAGGACATTTAAGTAATTTTTATAAACATGCCTCAGAAAAAAAGCATAACTGGGGCCTGTTTCATAAAACAAGTTTACCAAATAAGCCAGGTTTATTTCTGACTGTAATAAACCTGGCTTATTTGGTAAAATTTTTTATGAAACAGTTCCCAGGTGTGCATCTTAAGACAAAACAAAGGCACTGGCATGTTTTAAGATCAGTCAGTGCAAGTTTCTTTCAGTTGAAACAGCTCAGATTTACATTTTAGTCCAGGACTAGGCTTAAGCCTTGTCTGTGAAAGCGGGGGTTAATGTCATAAAACTAGGGAGTTAAGTCAGTAGTACTGGCACTGTCGTGTAAACATGACTGAAGGCATGCAAAATGCGAAGGAACAGACAAAAGACTCAATTGAGTGAGTCATTTACGTTGGAACCGCTCCGACTGATTTAAACTCAAAATCGATTCACTAGCAAAAACAGATCAAAAGAGCCATTCATTTTCGAATTTCGACAACGCTTGTAAAGATTATAAAAAGCACATAGCCGAAACTCTGAATCAGTTAAATCAAACTGAATTAGTTGGACATGACATTGGACAGACGTTGCATTTTGGTTGAAAATGAAAATTGGGTTGACGTCAGTATTTAACGTCAATCTGACATTGACTTAACGTTGGATTTTGGTTACACAATCTAAAAACAACAAAATATCAATGTCAGCTGACGTCGGTATTGGACATCAATTTAACATTGACATTAGACGTTGAATTTATATTGAATTTTGGTCACCCGACGTTGCAACTGAAATTTAACCAAATATCAACGCCTTATGACGTTGTGTGCCTTCTTGGAGGCTAGATCGGAACTTTGGAGTGGATTTGTGAATCATTATACAGTTCAGGACTTCGGAGCGCATATAGCGAAATATTTGATTCAGATCGGGACTTCGGAGCGGGTTTGCAAATCATTTGATTTGGATCGGGACTTCGGAGCGTGGATCGTCAATCATTTGATTCGGATCGGGACTTCGGAGCGGGATTACAAATCATTTGATTCAGACGGGACTTCGGAGCGGGTTTGCAAATCATTTGATTTGGATCGGGACTTCGGAGCGTGGATCGCCAATCATTTGATTTGGATCGGGACTTCGGAGCGTGGATCGCCAATCATTTGATTCGGATCGGGACTTCGGAGCGTGGATCGTCAATCATTTGATTCGGATCGGGACTTCGGAGCGGGTTTACAAATCATTTGATTCAGATCGGGACTTCGGAGCGGGTTTGCAAATCATTTGATTTGGATCGGGACTTCGGAGCGTGGATCGCCAATCATTTGATTCGGATCGGGACTTCGGAGCGGGTTTACAAATCATTTGATTCAGATCGGGACTTCGGAGCGCAGATCGCCAATCATTTGATTCAGATTGGGACTTCGGAGCGCAGATCACCAATCATTTGATTCAGATCGGGATTTCAGCGGGTGTTTGTGAATCATTTATGCACTTCGAGCGCATATAGTGAATATTTTTATTAAACAGTATAAAACATCAAACCATTAAGGCTGTTGTAAAAACAAAAGAAATAAAGAAAGGAGGTGTCAATGGTGTCAATCACTGCAATTTTGAGAGCGAGTTCTGTTCTGTACACACACGAAACGATCATTGAGGATTCACTCTCATATTTTAATGCTGTTGTCACTCCTGAAACCTTACAGTGTTGACGTGGTGATAGTTCCTCTGGGTAACACTTTGCTGTTGTTTTATTAACTTGTCTTTAGGCACATGCCCACTCTCACTGTACAGCAACACACAAACAAAAGTGCAAAGTGTGTTGAACACAAACAATATGCAATCACAAATGATAATGTTCAGTGACACTATCTATCAGCAACGTGGCATTATGTGCATTCAGCTATTTTAGACTTTACATGGCAGTGTTTTTCCGTTCTGAAGGTCGGCAGGATCTTGCTGTAAGTGCTGTGTACAGTGATTACTGATCGCTCATTACCTCCTGTACATAGAGCTGAACAAATATTACTGACAGGTGCTCAGGCTACACTGAACAGCACAATCAGTCCAAACAAAGCAGAACATCAAGCAGCCATATGGGTTCTGATTTCAGAGAGCTGCACTATTTATGACATCACGTCTGCAACAAGAGAACAATGAAGTTTAGGAAGCTGTAATGGGAGCCACAATGAAATCATCATCCTAATAAGTCACAGAGTGAGCCGTGAGGGAGCCTTTAGAGATAAAATCCATACTGAAGGATGCTCTGCTATTATGTGACCAAAACAGATTCGTTTCAAGGTCAAACTACAGGACATGACCTTTCTGGAAATGTGTCAGAGTGCATGAGGGAGACGGGAGAAGAAGAAAAATAAACTGCTGTTATAGAAAAAAAGAATCAATAATGGGTAAAAACAGGTATTACTTTATGTATGGAAATATCTAAAAGTCAATATTAAGGGTATGGAGGAATAATTACAATTTTATTTATTAATCAAATTTATTTAGAATTTTTTAAATTCTTAGTATAGTTACAATTGTATGCAGCTTGTTGTGTATATAGATATTTAAATAGCTATAAAAGGATACAGAGCTCATTTCATCTTAGGGAAAGAATAAAATACAATTTTCTTTTACGCCATAAAAAAAGTATATACAATTTTTTCAAGTGTCCTGGGATAGCAAGGGTGTAGAGCTCATTTCAGTTTAGGGACAGAAATTTTTTTTTTTTTCTTACAACACCACCGCCACCAACAACAACAACAATAAGTAAAGTATAGCAATGCAACAAATAAAGTTAAATACATAATGTGATGTTCATTTACAATATGTAGAAATGCAATTAGTAATGTATGAATTTTTTATTAATGGAAGTTCTAAGTTCTAAAATATAAACCAAGGGATGTATGTGTAGGAGGCAGTACTGAGTTGATAATAACATATAACTGCACTCTCTAAAACACATTTATTATTGCCAATTTAACATAATTATCAAGGAAAACACTAATAATGAGCACTGTATAAGGGCTCCACTTGTTTGAGACTGTGTACGGATGAGTATTCTCTGTTCAACAAACAACTGAATGGAATTGAATGAAGCAACCGTATGACGCTTTTGAATGTCTGTAGAGAAATTAGATTAAGAGAAATGTCCATGTCTTATTTGGACAGATTAATGTCATGTGTGCATTCGGCCGGTAACAACACCGACACCAATTTGTCCAGAGCTCCAGGTTAACAGCTTCTGTCTCAGTGGACAAACGTTCAGAGACCTGTCTAAAAGCTGTTTCCATCCAGCAAGCAAGCAAACAAATAAATATGTAGGAGGATGAAAGGATGTAAGTTTAGTATGTATGAAAATCTTTTTCATTCTGCATTTTATTTGCATACTTCAGATACTTAAATGTGTTATGAACTATACAACATGATGATAATAATGCCTAAATAGTTCATTATTTATTGGTTGGCAGTTGCTAAGCACTTGTTTGTTGCCAGTTGCAGGAGTGTTGCAATAATTAGTTTAAATATTTATAAAAAAAAAATATATGTTGTTTTATGCAATAATTAGTTTAATTAAAAAATGATTAATTATATATAAGTAACATTTTATGTAATTAAAATCATTTTAAAATATATATAAATAAAATAAAGTAATTATCTTTTGTAATTACAGTTTTAAGTTTTCACTGAAAGGTTTTGAAGGTTTACACTTTTTATTACCAATGAATTTACATGAATTCAAGGAGTTTGTTATTATTTTTCTCACAAATGGCAATTTGATATAACATCTTATTAGAATTTGACATAACTAGAAATAAAAAAATATGTATTTATTATAAAAATGTTATATGTGTTATTATTGTCACTACTACTAGTACAACAATAAAGACAAATGCAAATGAGGATAGCAGTTAAGTATGTTGTGCTACAGGCTTTTTAAATTGTTATCAAAGAACAGCATATGGCATGCATTCACCCAACAACAAACGTGCAATAAAACATAATTCATGATGAACAGCCCACAGGTATCTCACCACCAGTAAAACCTGTCAAAAACATGCAACATATTGCTTTAGAGCTGGACTGTGTGGACTCGCCATCTAGAAATCAGTCACAACAGAAAATAATATTTACATGATGGTCTGATATCTCAGAGCACACAACACCTCTTTCGTACACACGTCCTGGAAAAAAACAGCCATTATTCAGCTGATAGTGATGAGCAGGACATCCATCTTAATAAGCCTGTTTCACATCAGATTTAGTGACATGTGAAGTAGTCAATATTCATTCACAGAAACAAATTAACAAAATAGATCAAATCTCCGCTGCATATGGAGCCCCCACATCTGATTCATCATTTAATCCAAAACTATGAAGATTTCAAAACTAGGGCCACAGTCTCTCTAGAGCTGTTTTTAATTGCCATATTTGTCATTATTCTATCTGTGGCTTTCACTTTTGATATAGTGACGTAATATACAAAACAGTATATAATAGCATATAATTACCAAGGCACCACTAAAAGGGTTTTTGGCATCATCCTTGTGGCTTGATTGACTTGTGCTGTTTTGCTTGTGGCTTGTAGAGGCAAGCAGCGTTAGTTTTCAGTGGAGGCTGCTCAGCTGCAGCGAGGGAGACGCAATCACACTGGTGCTTTAGATGCTGCCTGTGTCCTCAGCTGTTTTCACTTAAACCTCATCTATCACTCCACTGGCTGTATATAAAAGCAGGAGACCTTTAGCTGCATCTGCGAGAAATCTGGCACTGCGCTCGAAAGGTCAGGTCATGTTTAAAGCAAGCTGTTTAAATGTGACTGAAACGTGATTTTAGGCCGTGCTGGGTAGTAACAGATTACATGCAATCTGGATTACGGAATCACATTCCAAAAATTATATCACATTTTAAAATGCTCATCATTAGACTACAGTTACTTTTTATGGATTACATGATTACATATTCACACAATGACAGTAAATTATTTATCTTCTCCCTAATTCTTCTTTTTTCTCCTTTAATTATCCTGAAAATGCGTATAAATAGTACGCCAAATAAAAACTAAAACTCGTGGTATGGAAATGCAAAAATTTACTTTGGCACACATATGATACGAACGTGTTTGGTGTGTATATGATACGAAATTTGTTGGCGTGCATGTGATATGCAGTTTTCGCGTACATATGATCCGCATCTACCCCACAACCCTAATCCTACCCATTGCATAGCAAATACACGCCAAAGTCCATTTTTGTGTATCAATACCATGAGTTTTCGTTTTTATTTGGCGTACTATCTATGCACACTTTCATCGGGTTGTCTACTCTGTGTTATAGTAGCTATGACTATATTCAGAAATGTTATGTAAATAAATTTGCAATGCATACTTGGGAGAAAAAATGCACCTCTAGCAATTAGACCATGTATGAAACAAATAATTATCCAAGTTATTGAACGCTGATGATGTATAGATGTGAAACTCTATCTTGCTCATGTAATGCAGCAGTTCCCAAATGTTTTTGTCAGCCAAACCCCTTAAAATAAAATATTTACTTGAAATATCTCTGAGGAAGTTAATATTTAAAATAATTTAACAACATTCACTTTCACTGTTCTCTGATGGCAATTAATGGTTACTTTGACATGCAGGTGAACGACATGCAATGTTTGTTTTTTTTTAGCTTTATATGAATTCAAAACCCCACTACAGTTCTCACATTAAGCCCAGTTTGGGAAACCCTGCTGTAATTTAATGTTTAATGCATTTTATATGTTGACATCAAAAATGGAACGTGTTATCTTTCTCTTTGCTTTTTTTTTTATATCAATATGGTATTTTTAATGGTAAGTTTACAACACGTTTGATAAAAAGTCATGTAAAAGTAATCTAAAAAGTAGTCTTCAAAGTAGTTTTCATCATGTAATCAGTGACAGACTACAAATTGTAAGTAATCTACCGAGCACTGATGTTAGGTCAATATAGGCCTACTTTAAAATCATCATCTTGATCAGTTTACATTTTAATTGATATTTCATGTAGCTATATAAATATTTTTGCTGCAGTGCCAAATTTTTTCAGGTAAAAAACATTGTTTCTGAACATGGGCTGTCATTTTTTCAACCATATAGCCTACTGAAGACCCCTCAATAATGCCATGTAGTCGTGGCATAATGGTTAGAGAGTCGGACTTGTAATCCAAAGGTTGCGGGTTCGAGTCTCCGGCCGGCAGGGATTGTAGGTGGGGGGAGTGAATGTCCAGCGCTCTCTCCACCCTCAATACCACGACTGAGGTGCCCTTGAGCAAGGCACCGAACCCCCAACTGCTCCCCGAGCGCCGCAGCATAAATGG
This sequence comes from Barbus barbus, assembly GCF_936440315.1. Taxonomy (NCBI): domain Eukaryota; kingdom Metazoa; phylum Chordata; class Actinopteri; order Cypriniformes; family Cyprinidae; genus Barbus; species Barbus barbus. Next base: position 25,641,327 of record NC_136761.1, on the reverse strand, counting down.
CTGCCCACTGCTGTGTGTGTGTGTTCACGGTGTGTGTGTGTTCACTGCTGTGTGTGTGCACGTTGGATGGGTTAAATGCAGAGCACGGATTCCGAGTATGGGTCACCATACTTGGTAGTATGTCACTTATCACTTATAGAAAAGGCTGGTCTCAGAGGTTTGTTTTAGATACAGTGTCACCATCTAGTGGAAACATTTTTTCTTGACATTTCCATAATGTCACTACTGATTTTCCTCACTTAATGATACAGCGCCATCTAGTGTATCAGAAGCAACATCAAAATCTTTCATTTTATATACAGGGGTCAGAAAAATAATATGAACACCCATTATTACACGGGTTGGTAACACTTTAGAATAGGGAACACTTATTCACTATTAACTATGACTTTTCCCTCAATAATTTCCTAATTTGCTGCTTATTAATAGTTAGTAAGGTAGTTGCTAAGTTTAGGTATTGGGTAGGATTAGGGATGTAGAATAAGGCATTAATATGTGCTTAATTACTACTAATAAATAGCTAATATTCTAGTAACATGCATGCTAATAAGCAACTAGTTAAGCGACCCTAAAATAAAGTGTTAACCATATCATATATAATTATATATATAATTGCATATGTGTTTATTCATATGTGTGTATACATATATTCTACCTAAATATATATTCTCTAGGTTCAGGTTGTATATCAGTGTAGTATGAGTTATGTTCAGAGGTGTTTAGTAAAAGCCATGGGTGAAATGTTAGACTTCCAAAAAGGACAAATCATAGGAGGCCATTTAGTTAAGGGTGTCTGTAACTTTAACAGTCCAATTGTTTGGTGTTTTAAGGACAGCACTCTTTATGTATACTGTATATGTCTTTACTGTATACACAAAGCATGGAAAAATTAATCATTAAGTGGGCAAAAACCAAAAGCGAATGATAGGGACCGTTGAACATTAAAGAACAACAAACAACAGAACTAGAGCAGCAAACCTCAGTATTCACCTTAATGACCCTGTCTCCACAAAACCAACATCTCTGAAAGAATTGCTAAATCTTGCAAAAATCTCAATGATAAAATGCAATAAATATGGTGTCATGATCATAAAACCTGGACAGTTTTGAGCACCAAGATGAACATTCAAATGGAGACTATTTAAAAGTTGCATGAATCTATTCTGAGAAGGTTGGAGGCTGTATTAACAGCAAATGGTGGAAAAACACCTTCATAATGAAATACTGCATATTTCCCTATTTTTTTTTTTTTCCAACCCATGTACTTTTTACATCTCTTTTCTTGAGCTGATATTACAATTTCCATAATAAGCAGATTATAAGGATCTGAAATATTAAGGACGTGAACTGATTTCAAAGGTGGTGTTTTCAAAACGTCTATCTTGAGAGATACTTCTACAAAAATAAAATCTCAAATTCATCAAGTAAAACAATCAGTATTAGTTTGAAATCGATTCATACAAACAAGCTAGCAGACACTTTACCTCAGTATATCATTTGATTTATTGACATTTGAAAAATACTGTATTAGCAGATAATCATTTTAAAGGCACATTGCACTGACAGCCTACTGAACTTATTTAAAAAGTAGATAAAAACTCATTCAAGCACAGGCTAATGGTTTGTAAGGGAATAATGCATAAATGTGACCAATGCTGAATACATATACATGTGTATGTGCAAAATAGAAATTAGTCTATCATTCTCATACAGGTGATGCATAATCATATATTAAAATACTGTATCTGAGTAAAATATTTTCAAAATAAGTACCTATTTTCTTAATATAAGAAAAACCTAAAAGCTTCACTGATTGTATCAACAATGAATTTTAATACATGCCATTAAAATCATGAACCCTCTAAAATTGTTTCCAGGAACAGAATGAATCTGTGTTAGAAACTGCGGAAAAACTGGAGGGAAAGCTCGTAACCAAGAAACATGGTTGCACACATTGGAAATCCTCTGATAGCATTGACAGTCGCTCCACGAAAGAAAACCTGTATTAGACATTGATAGTAAAGCAGGGAAAAAAGAACAAAAGCATCAGTATTACATTCATATTTCACAAAACTCTGAATCAGCATATTGTTTTTAACTTATACCAGGCCTTTATAAACTGTGTTTGTGACCTACTGTATATACTGTGACTTACTGTATATATACTACATTTTTTGAACCACATTTATGACCAAACATGTTTGAGCGTGCACTTGTTTCAACTTGCTACTTCAGTAAGTGTTTAGCAACTGTCCTGCAGTTGCTGCATTACAACTTTGTTTGAAACCTTCCCTTTTTGAAACTGCATCCATCAGCAACTTACATGTATTCCCTCTGTCTTATAACTTTGCATGATGCAGTGCAGAGTGCCCTTGTATTTCCTGTGCTGCATAGCATCCGCCTGCAACCGGCTTTTCACCACGTCTGTTGGTGTGGCGGTGACCCACGAGATGGATCCTGTGAAACAACAGCATAGCCACAAGTGAAATCTCATGTGAAGTATTCTGTGTCCTTAAAACACCTGACTCCTAGTAGGGTCATATTTAGGTTAAACCAGGCCTTTCCCGTCACACACCAACAGGAGGGAAATTTTTAATGGGAAGTACAGTGAGAAATTTCAAAATAATGCAGCCTCCCACTATCCTTAACCAAACAGTGCATGACTGCTGAAAAGTGGTTTGGTGTCATACAGAGGGTCTGACATAGCTTTTAAACAATTCAACGTGTGCAAACAGACTGAAAAACACTAACAGTGCATCTGGTGTTTCTTTTGGTAAGCATCACATTCAGGCTGGAAAAGAATAGCTCTGTTAAACCTAGTGAACTGAATTTTATGCAAGGTTTATTGTATTATACTGCATTCTGAGATCAAATATGACCATATTTTACGACAGTATTAAATTTGTGAAGCCAATCCTATAATGAATTTTATGATAAGCATAGAAAAAAATTAAGGAGTAGTTCATCCAAAAATGAAAATGGGCTGAAAATACTCACCGTCAGACCATGCATGAGCAGATTAGCATTCCATCACTTGCTCACCAATAAATCCTCTGCAGTGAATGGGTGCCGTCAAAATGATGATAAAACATCACAATAATCCACAAGTAATCCACACTCCAGTCCATCAATTAAATGCAATGAGAGGCAACAGTTTAAAGTTACAATGTCTTAACGATGGATTTGTTTCTTACAGACACACAGCTGATCACTTCAAGATGTTAATTGATGGACTGGAGTGGTGTGGATTATTTGTGGATTTTTGTGATGTTTTTGACGGCACCCATTCACTGCAGAGGATCCATTGGTAAACAAGTGATGGAATGCTACATTTCTCCAAAAATGAAGAAGAAACAAACGTATCTACATCTTGGATTGCCTGAGAGTACATTTTCACCAAATTTGTATTTTTGTCTGAAATGTTCCTTTAAGGTGGCCGACCAAGTGAGAAAATGTTGATTATTAATATAATCCATTAAATACCAAATGCAATCCATTTCAGATGGACTACTGTTGGACTCATGTTAGCAACAGGCTAACATAAAACTCTAATGAAAATAATTACAAGTTAAACTTGTGCATTTGAAAGTGCATTAAATCAGTCACTTATTAGGTTCAAGTTTTGGAATAGGGCCCATGTCTCATTTACCTGCTAAACCTCCTGCTAGCCATATGCAGCAGGGATGGGGCGTGGCATTGCTATCAGGATTCAGCCAGTTACAGAATAACGTGTACGGTATGAAGTACAGGGTGTAACCAGGTACATCCCGCAATATCATGGCTCCCGCGCCTCTGTAGAGCCCTTGAATGCCTTCGTTCTGCAGGATGGTACTAATGCAGTGCAGTGGCCCTCTGTACAATGACTGGGACTGAATTCCCATCGACCGCAGAGGGACACTCCCATTCCCAGCAAGGTTAAAGTTCTCTGGAAACGCACAAAACAGTAAATGAGAAACACTCTGTGCAAAAGACATTATTTCCCTGGAAATGTTTGTCTTTGAGAAGCTTTCAGTAACCATTCTTCTTATAACATGAATATGTGCTGTCTGAGTCCATGCATAGCCACGACTTACCTGCAAGAACAGGTTGGGTTTGCATCTGCAGTCTAATTTTGACAAGGTCAACGGGGGCGCCTATCCCCACTGAAACCAGACCAGTCAGCATGCTCGCTACAGTCAAGTCAAGCATGCTGCATGGGTGTCTGCCGTCACCATAACGATATCTGCTAATGAGGCGCTGCGTGTTGCTGAAGAAGCCGAACACCATAGAGTTATAGAGGGTGATGCTGACCAATGGAAAGGACAGGCCTTTGAAAAAGCCTGTTACCTGAGACAACACAAAAGAAAGATTGATTGTGTTCTTTTCCTTCCAAGGAAAGGAAATACCTGTTTACACCAAACAATTGGGTCATTCCTGATATTCAGTATTGGGAATATAGTCCCAAACCCTGTGATGAGGACATAGCCTGCTCATTGAGTCTGGGAATAAGGGGGCTGGCTCACTTATACAAATTTTGTCCCATGCCTTTTTTATTGGTGGCTTTTTTTAAACTAGAGTGTTACCATTGCTTTTCTGTCTTTAATATTGTTTCCATCTGGTTGGTCTTCTGAAATATTCTTTTTATCTATCAAAATATATCCTTAATGATATCATCCTTCAGTAAGTGGCATCATCTTTGGTAGAAATTTGTATGATATTAACAACATTTCAAATGATGAAAAATACTCCAAATGACTAACCAAAAACTAAGTGTCAATCTCTGAGTAAAGGAAGTAACTTTAATTTTTATTTGGGGCCAAGCAACAAAGGTGCGATGGCACCTATTGTATACGTTGGTGTTCTTTTTCTTCTTCTGCTCTTGAGTCTATGACAGCCCATAGAATCGCTTGCGGGAAAGTTATGAAATTTGTCACACATATAGAGGACAGTCTCAACATTAACCACAGCAAATTTAGAGTCTCTAACTCAAACTCTCTAGCGCCACCACTTGTCCAAAGTTTCCCTCATGTTTATGCTAATAACTTTTGAACCGTAAGGCACAGAAGGAAAATTCTGAATCCTTGGCTCATGCCGAGTCGACATTGTTATTTTTAATAACTCTTTTTTAGGTTTGTCTGATTTTCGCCAAAATTTGCTCAGATCATCTTCAGACCATGCTGGCAAAAAGTAATGGAATTCAAGTTGATTCGTCAAACCGTTCTCGAATAATGAGCAAATGAATTCGACGAAATGCACGCAAAATACTTGTGAGGCTATTTCTCTGCAATGGTTTGGTGTATTGAGGTTTGGTGTGTGTTATAACAAGCATGACCTGAGGTTACCTACCGTGTTTCGGCGCTGTGCCACCTAGTGGTCTGGAGAAAAATGGCTATTTTTGTTTATAACTTCTGAATGGTTTGGCCAAAAGTCACAAAACTTTAGGTCTCTTTAGATTCGGTGTAGCATGCTGAGTCAAACCATATCCAATTTTCCCATGTCAGCCTTTTTGGGCGTCGGCCATTTTGAATTTTGTCATAAAATGCAATATTTTATACATTGACGTATTGTTACGAAACTAGGTATGCATCTCCGACACCATGCCCTAATGGTACTCAAAAAGTTTGGGACCAAAAGTTATACTGAAATTTCTAAAAATGCTAATATATTTTGCTTGCATTAGCCTATTGTAATGAGACTGATGTTGATATATTCCTTGGATCCTGCCGAGAACATCAATACCAATTTTGCCATAATTGGCTGAACTTCCTGTCCGCCATTTTGATTCATGTTGAAAATCTACTTTTGTAGATTGTTGAACTCCTCCTATACCGCAGATCCGATTTTCACCAAATTTGACTCGGATCATCCTCAGACCAAGCTGGCAAAAAAGTTATGGTTTCGTGAAGATATACAAAACGGTTTTCGTTTAGCGCATCAACGAATTTGCTGGAAAGATGCCAAACTGCATCTGAGGCTGTATCTCTGCAAAGCTTTGACATATTTACACCAAACTTTGTATGTGCCATTGTCACCTCACACTGACCAGGCCACATCATTTTGGTAACAGTGCCACCTATTGGTCAAGAGTAATAAACCATTCATTAACAATTAATTATGAAATTTCCAAAAATGCTAATAACTTTTGATTGCGTTAACCTATTGTAATGAAACTGCCTCAAAATATTCCTTGGGTCATGCCAACAACATACATACCAATTATGCCATAGTAAGCCGAACTTCCTGTCCGCATTTTGATTTATGTTTTAAACCTACTTTTTCAAAATCGGGTCAAATCATCTTCAGACTGTGCTGACAAAAAGTTATGGATTTCATGTCTATAGACGAAACCGTTTTTGTACAGCGCCGCTACAAATTTGAGGCATGGTGCCAAAATTACTCTGAGGCTGTATCTCTGCAAAGCTTTAGCACAATGGCCATATTCACACAGCAGCAGAATACGGTTGTCAGTCCTGTATTTGAGTCGGTTAATACGGTTACGTTCCCACACAGTTCAGTTATTTACGGGCGTGACAACCGCATTCTGTAACCGAACTCACACCTGTAAATTTTCAGGACTCACAACCATATTCTCGGAACACACGCGCTGTGTGAACGGAACAGGACTGGACAACTAGTTGTCTGTCACGTCATACAGCGCCAGAGAGAGCCGCTCTGCTGCACAAACGCTCATCTACCGTGTGTTACATTTTTTCACGTGTTTTCAGTAACTTACAGTGACGGAGAAATGAGCTGCGTGTCATTTGATAGTTTTAGATCCAGTCAGTTTTCCATCGGAGCCGCTCCCTTCAGTTTTGTGTTCTGCGAGCGATTCAAATGCTCCGCTCTCCACCCAAATTTAAAAGCTGCTGTCAGTTAATGAAGATTTGACGAAGAACTCGCGGCTCTATTGGACTCTTGTCGTGTCAGAAAGTGATAAGACTTTCAGTTTTATGGACGTTGCCATCTTTGATTTTACTTTGGTCACTGTCGTGTACTGGTAAGGAATACGGGCTTGACTCCCGTTGCACGTTCATACAGACAGTTTTCTAAATACAACTGTAAGCTGCTGTGAACTAGACATTTCGAGACTCAGACCTGTAAAGGAAATGCAGTCACGTAGCCAATGACAACAAACTTTGTGTGTGCCATCGTCACCTCACACAGAACCAGCGTTGGGCAGTAACGCATTACTGTAATTTGATTACTTTTTTAGTAACAGAGTAATTTAACGCGTTATAATTTTCAAAGTAGTAATTAGATTATAGTTAAAAACCAAGGTCTCTATACCTTACTGCCACGTTACATTGCTGACAGAAAGCAGTGTTTTATAATCTAGATTGTAAAAAGGGTGTAGCACATGCACAGTCGAGTTCAGTGCCAGTGGATTAGAGACCTGCACTCCCGCGAGCTCCGATGCGTGCTGCGCAGGACAATATGGGCTAGTGCTGGTACGGGCGGGTACAGACTCTTGTGTGCGCGGGATGCGGGAGAATAAAATGATTCACGGGACTCCCTCAAAATAGAAATATCTAAACATAAAATATCTAAAACAAATAAATTGTTATTCATCTATTGCACAAAATCAACAAGAACGAATAGAAAATAAAATGATTAACAGGCGCAGTTTTTAGGCTATAACACGTGTTTGCAGCGCTGAGCAATGTTGAATTCAGAAATGCAATGGCCATTCAGAAGTGTAGTGCTGAAATGTGCGTGCTCACGAATCCTCTCATTATAACACACGAACTGTAGACATTATGAAAGATATATTATGCATCATCATCATTATGCATATATTCATTGTGTTATAACAGAGCTTTGTGAGATAGCGATGAACTTTTTAGAGATTATTAAAGCAGCGTTATTTGCTGGCAATCTGCCATGCCAAACCATGCACACAGCAGCCTATGCTTGCTTTAGTTAAAAATAACAGTGTTCTGTGAATGTTGATGCTTTAATAAATATTTATTGGGAGCGTTTATGCTGGGATTTCATGTAAATTTCATGGATGTAGCCACAGAAAAAGTAATGCAACTAATTACTTTTGAAATAAAGTAATCAAAACAGTAACATGATTACTTTTAAAAGGAGTAAGCAGTATTTTAATCACATTTTCAGAGTAACTTGCCCAACACTGCACACAACACACCAAAATGATTTGATTACAGCGCCACCTGTTGGTGAAACGTGATAAGCCATTTAATCATATTACTAGAGGTTATATTTATGATTTTTCAGCCATTTCAATTACAATCTTCCTAAAATTGCTTTTATTACTCGTTGCATTTGGTCTGATGCTCCATACCATGCTTAGCTCCTCATTTTGCCTCTGTAGTGCTTGGCCCCGTAATTGCTGCTTGCAGCTATATTTTTCATTTGGATCCACCCTCTAATAGCTGCGTTTTCACTGTGTAAATAAGTTTTCATATACTTTTCATAAAGTTTAAGTACCAGAGAAAAAAGAATGTATAGAAAAACAAGAATGGCTCAGCGAATACAAGGATCTGTGGCCATTTGAAGTGGTTTTGACACAATAATTGAGAAAAAAATACTTGCCAGTACATTTTTAATTCATTTATAAAGATAGTCAGTGTAATAAAGCCTTACATTTTCCTTTTTGTAGATTGTTACAACACAGTGGAAAGTATTATTGTATCCTTTGCCAGCTTGTAAACGAGTCTGTAAAAAAAGCACAAAGGAATTTATTTTCATTATTCCCTCGACTGACACTTCATTCCCAACCAATACATGTTATACCAGTGGGAACTTAGAAAGTAAAACTGACTACCTCTAGAATGGAAATATAAATACATATGAACTACAGCATTTTACAGTATATGAATAAATAATAAATACGTAATATAGGATTTGTACAAAATGAATCCCAAAACAAGGATCTGTCTTACCTTGACTGTGTCAAGCGGATGTCCCACAATCACACTGGATGCTCCTGTAACAAAAGCAGTTGTATATGTTCAGTATGATGCAACTGAAGACAAACACGGTAATGATAGATTCTGCCTGTTGCATAGCATTGTAGGAGCAGAACACAGTGTCCATTTTATGAATAAGTTGCATTGTTATGAACATTTCATGGTGGGTGCACAGGCACATTAGGGCTTTACAAACTAAATGTTTCCTTTCAATGGAGAACACCAGTTCCTCTTCAGGAACTCGAGCTGCGTCTAGAGACCCTTTGGGGAACGCCTTCAGTGTAACCGGCTCTGAATACAAGTGAAATCTGTCCAAAGGATGGGCGAGACGTCATGGCCGAGGTGACGTAATGACCAGCTGGTATAAAAGCACGTGCGGTGAAACCGGCGTCAGCTTTTTTGTCATTCAGCAACCGCTACTCTGTGTGTGTGTCTGTCGATCTATGAGGTAAGTCTTATTAAGTGTTGTTTGTTTTACAGTCACTTGAAATAAGCTCCACAATGTCTTTAAGTGCAGGGAACTAGCACTTGGGCAAGAGCAGGTCGCATTACAGGCTGTGTGTTCTTCACTGCTGGGGATGCACACAGTCCGTGTGTGGTCTGATTGAGAGCAGAGCACGCAGAATCCGCTCTTGAGGGAGTTGACTGCCCACTTTGTGAGCGTTTGTCACTGTGTATGCTTGCTCTCAGAAGGCTCTCTTTGAGGAGGGAGCTTTTACCAGCGTTCCTCGTGGTACCGGCCCCGCTTTCGCCGAAAAGGGCGGGGCAGCGGCTGCGCTTCTGGGGATCGCAGATGGATCAGGTAGAGGGAATAAAGAGAGTCCTTTCCATCAGATCCAGTGCCCGCTCTCTGGGTTCGGAAGCCCACACCGCGGTTTCTTCCCCCCCAGAGAGAGAGGGCTTATTGTGAACTAGGGCTGAACGATATATCGTTATCGTATCTATATCGAGATATGAACTTTCAAGATATTACTATCGAAAAAAGCAACGATATAGACGATATAGATTTCCCCTCTCCGCGCTCGCCCCGCCCTGCATACAACTCTGGCAGTCACACAACGAACATCAGTTTAACGAGTGCCCTTGAATGCACCGCTGAGGTCCCTATTCGACCGCAAACTTGTATGGTATAGCTCTGGAAATTCAGACACACAGAATCAGCTGTTCATCCATTTTGAGTTCGGCGCTTGTTTGGATGCCCCGTTTCTATTGGCCGCGCGGGGAAACGTCACAGAGCGCAGCGGCAAAAGTTGAACTATTTTGAACTTTGACCGCGGCGCGCGCGCAAGCTCGCCGCTGGTGCGCTCCGCAACTAACCGCCCTCGCGCAGCGCAAGCCATTGAAATGAATGGGTTTCATAGCGCAGCGCAGCGCATGCCGCGTCCTGTGTGAAAGGGCCTTGAAAGGGCCTTTACGCCGTACGAGTCGACGTCCACCAGCGAGTTCTTAAAAATAAAACTACACTTTCCAATTTTTTTTGTATTATGATGTTTTTATTTTTCTGAGAAATGCTTGGTTTTCACCGAACCCGTAGTCATATCGTATCGTATCGATATCGAGATATCTGGCATGAAAATCGAGATATGAAATTTTGTCCATATCGTTCAGCCCTATTGTGAACGAGGATCTCGCGGTTCTGGTCCCACCGCTGCTGAGGCATGGCGGCGAGTGAGATTGCGGGGATCACACTTAGATCTGGTGGACGGGTTGGAGACGGGTTCGCCCCATCTCCACCGGCATTCCACAGAGCTAGCGCTCTCGCTCAGGGCTGGAAGCCCGCGGTGCGGTTCTTCCCCCCTTTGAGTGAGAGCTCGCTGTTGCAGCATGCGTTGCCGAGGCGATGCATGCATTACGTCATTCTCGTTCATATTATGAATCCTTTTCATATCAGACTGTGTTTACTCGTCTGGTTGTTTTTCTGCATTTAATTTTGAAGAATGTAATGATGTAAAAGATACATATGTGTATAGGAGCCTCTTGAGAAAAAAAAAGCATTCTCAAGTGAGAGCACGATGCTTTACCTCTCTTAGCAGCCCCCTATCGATGTTCCAGCTCCTCATTTAGGGGGCGTCACTTCTCGTACTCCCCAGATTGTTGGAGTCAGAGTGGCGCTCCCGGGCCATAGCTTTCTAGCAGAAGGCGGATCTGCGGACCGTCATTCTTGCTGGATAGTCTTCGGCTAAAACATCCTGCCGCCTATGGCCCAGGACTTCTGAGGGCCGGCCCCTCTGGGGAAGAACGATGTACACCGCGGTACTCGGTGCCCGTCTCTCCTCAGTGCCCTCAAGAGATAGGTCTGCCAACCCTGCCACGTACGGCGTTCCAGGGCGCAGCGATCTCCAGCGAGCACACATCTCAGTTTTTCCGCCTGGTCTCTAGAGCAGCTAGTTCGGCTTTCTCCTGCCGGTGTGCCGTTCCAGGATACCAAACTAGTCACTCTGATTACACCAGAGGCCAGTCTCCAGAGACTGGGTCCCTTAGTGGGCACCTGGCAGTGTGGGAGCCCCTGCCAAGCATGTCTCATTGGGTCCTGCGTTGCAGGCTCTGGTTCTACCAGTCTAGTATTCCTAGAAGATAATGGGTCTGAGGACAGTCGATTCGATAGGAGACTTCGGCTGAGGCAGTCCTGGTGCCCATGGCCCAGGACTCATAAGGGCAGGTCCCGCTGGGGAAGAGCGGCATACACCACCGTATTATATATCCCAGTTTCTTCTGCCCGGAAACGTAGCGGAACTGGGATGCTCGCCACCCCTTCGGGGGTCTCTGGAGCAGCTAGTTATAGCCGCTCTGATTACATCAGAAGCCAGTCTTGAGAGACTGGTTCCCTTAGTAGACTATTTCGCAGTGTGGAAACTACTGCCAAATGTGTCTCAGTGGGTCCTGCGCACTGTGGAGAGAGGCTACAGAATCCAGTTCGGTTCTCGTCCGCCTCAACTCAATGGGGTGAATTCCACTCTGGTGGCCCCGAGCAGGCTCTGGTAATGGAACAAGAGGTAGATACTCTCTTAAGGAAGGAGACCATCGAGGTGGTTCCTCCTCACGAAAGAGTATCCGGGTTCTACAGCCGGTACTTCATAGTTCCAAAGAAGGATGGAGGGTTGCGTCCCATTTTAGATCTGTGTCAGTTGAACCACTCAGTCAGCAGACTGAAGTTCAAGATGCTTACACTCAAGCAGGTCGTGTCTCAAATCAGGTCCGAGGACTGGTTTGTCGCGATCGATCTAAAAGACATATATTTCCATGTCTCAATCCTTCCCACTCACAGGAAGTTCCTGAGGTTTGCTTTGGGGGCAAAGCTTTCCCAGTATCGGGTTCTTCCCTTCGGCCTAGCACTCTCACTCCGCACTTTCACAAAGTGTGTGGATGCTGCGTTGGTTCCTCTGTGGCTACAGGGCATCCGCATACTCAATTACATCGGCGATTGGTTGATCGAGCCTATTGAGGAGATCTTGGATCGCCATCTCACCCTGAAGGCAATTTCTTCTCTAAAGAGAGTTGGGGATCCGCAGGCCCTGTCAGTGGCCCCTACTCACTTGGACTTTGCGCCCGGCATGGCCAAAGCCTTTTTATACCCTCGTGCAGGGTACATCCCTAAAGTTCCTTCCGTCACGCCACAGCCTGTCGTACTGCATGCCTTCAGTCCTCCTCCCTTTCGGGAGCCTGACCAGCAAAGGCTTAACTGTATGTGTCCAGTGCGAGCACTGGATGCATACGTCCACAGAGCTGCCCTGTGGAGAAGGCGGACCAACTGCTGATTTGCTATGGTCCCCCTAAGAGAGGTCTTCCTGCTTCAAAGTAGACCCTCAGTCGGTGGATTGTCGATGCCATTCACATTGCCTACAAGTCCTCTGACCTCCCCTCGCCGATGGGAGTCAAGGCTCATTCCACCAGGAGTGTGGCGGCCTCCAAGGACTTCCTCGCAGGTGTCCCAATACAGGACATCTGCAACACTGCGGGATGGTCTACACCCCTGACCTTTGTCAGGTTCTTCGGCCTGGACATGCGGGCCACTCCAGGCTCTTCCGTCCTCTTGCCCTAGATGTGCTCCCCATGGATACACACTGGGCAGGGATTGGTAAGTCTGGCAGCGTGGATATCTCGTTCCCCAAAGCGTCTCCAGACGCAGCTCGAGTTCCTGAAGAGGAACGTCTTAAGCCAAGTTCACACTACACGACTTTACACATCGGCAGATCGCTGTGCCGTTCAGACTACATGACTTGATTGTCTGTCTTTTAGTCGTTGTGGCGTTCACACTACATGACTTTATGTAAATGATCCGCAACCAGGGGTTACACACTACACGAGCTGACAACAACTCTGTCACCCAACAACTCGATTCGGTCCCCAAACCACGTTTTGTCATGAAAACACGCGAGAATTGACCGTTCGCAAAGAGCTTGATTGAAAGGTGATCTGACCAATTAGAACATGTATATTATGTGCCGCCGCTGCTATCCGCCATCTTGCCTGACAGCTGGCCAGTCTTCAAATAAATACATGTTAAAACGGGGTGAAAAAGATCGACTGAATTGAAAGTTTTTCAATATAACTAAATATAAATATGTGAGGAGGGTTAAGCTGTGCTGTTGTTGGCTGCCATGGTAACGGCAATAAGCTGAGGTATTTAAAAGTGCTTGTTTTGCTTACCCGAAAATCTGCTCATGCACTTTATGCATGGCTTGCAGCGCTAAAGTTAAATGCTGAGTGTTAAATAATAAAATAATATGTTAAAAAAGTGTGCTCCTATCATTCTGTGGACAAAATCCCGTGAACTTTGCCCTGAATGGGAGCTGTATATGCACATGTGCGCTCATCTGTTTTCAATGCAGGTTAACCGCGAGCTTCATGTCATCTTCCCACTCATTAAACTATGACAGGTCCTTTACTGCAAAAAGACGGTCACTGCGACACTCGCAAAGTGATGAAACTATGGCGCTATGTGCTTTTCAAAACCATTTTCATAGGTTTCACGTTATATTGTGGGCTCGGAAAATATGTAAATGCACATGCCCAGTAGCCGCAGCTGTATCCCTTCTAACCTTAACCACAAATCAGACAGGAGTAGATTAACTTCGGTGGACTTAAAATAGTGTGTTCCACAGTTGAAATTAAACACCTTCTGATGTTTATTCATGTTCATTTCGTGCATTAAATAAATATGAAAGGACGATCGGTTCACGTATTTGAACTGAGGCAATACAGTGATCTGTCACGACACATTGAAGAGCCACAAAAAAGTATTTATTGTTTGAATTTCTTTAAAAATGACTCTGTTTAAAAGCTGCGAGTCCTGAGACCTTGTTTCATATCAGCAGTAACCTGCTCTGTCTTCTCTGTCTGTGTGTGGTCAGTTTCCTCTCAGCTCTGCGATGTGTTTTTCATTGCGTGAGAACAGTAGTGTAGTGCGAGTGTTTGTCGGTCATGGCAACAGTAACTATTGGTGGTTAATAAAAAATATAGCAGCCAAAAGCCTGTGAAAGACGCTTATGTGCAAAAATATAAGCCTTTTCTTTAAGCGAAGTTGCTGCTGTTTTTCTTCCGGTGACCTCAACCCATGCCTTGCTCTTTCATTGGCTGTAGCTCGTCACCACACCTGACACCACGTGATGTCGAGTCGGCCGACCGGTCCAGATATTTGGCATGCTAGATATTTGTTTGGCGTCGGCAAGGTGTCGGCGACGCGTCAACGAGCGTCTTTGATGCATTGTTGTGTAGTTCACACATAAAGATCGCGGAGCACCGATCACCCGCAGATTTTCCCCCGATTACAGCCCGACCAGTCGGCGAGCTCGTTAATTTGCAAATCGGGCTTAAAATCCTGTAGTGTGAACTAGCCTTTAGGTTACGTATGTAACCCCAGTTCCTCGAGGGAACGAGACGCTGCGTCTCGAGGCCACACTTCCGGCATCCCTGCCAGGCTTGCTTCATTCTAGAAGCTGAAGCCGGTTTCACCGCACGTGCTTTTATACCAGCTGGTCATTACGTCACCTCGCCCGTGACGTCTCGCCCATCCTTTGGACAGATTTCACTTGTATTCAGAGCTGGTTACGCTGAAGGCGTTCCCCAAAGCGTCTCCACACGCAGCGTCTCGTTCCCTCTAGGAACTGGGGGTACATACGTAACCTAAAGCCCTATTCGCACGGGATTAGTATTACCTGGTGACCTCCAGTCATTTGTAATAATTGTGGAGGTTGTCTGTGATCTTAATCCCGTGTGAATCGGCCATGTCTGTAATTTGTAAAGTAAAACTTCCCCCGCAAATGACCTACCATATTTCGCCGAACACCGAGGTCCTTTGATAATATTAGTCCCGTGCGAATCGGCATCTATGTGTTTTGGCCAGCATTTGGCGGGTCGTATATAATTTTTCAAGGTTTTTGTTTCCTGTGCCCCTTTTTATCCATCTTTCGCAAAGAATGGAGCTGCGTTGGAGTGTTTGATAGTATTTTGCGTGCTGTTATATACACCATACAATTTTCAGAAAGAGAAAGCTGAAAAGATCAAACATCAGTAAAGTGTTGGCCATCATTCGGACGGGGTCCGCTACACCCCGTTTATGCCAAAACGCGTAAACTGAGCATTGTTTGCACATAAAATAATTTGGAAACAAAGCATTTAAACGTTTTTTACTAACATGGTTTTGACCAACACGTGACAGAAATTTAGTAGAAACGGATGTATATTCTCTTGAAACTTGCAGAAAAAAAAACACTTATTTTTTTTTTTTACTCTTTCAGGAGAACATCACTTAGCAAATAAACATAGACGCCCTTGACGCAGCTTCTTTCCATCTCTCAATCAAGCGTTTTCCACTTTCTATCCTGACAATTTTCCCCTTTTCTCTGTTGTTTCAAGAAAAAAACGATCTAAAATGCAGATAATAGCAGTTTAAACAGTTTAAAGTAGCTGATTCATTGAAACTAACAACGCTGGGGGTTTTTATATAGAAGCGACGATAACTAGTTCGCGAAACAAGATAAACTTCCTTCAAGTCGCGTAAATATAGGCTTTGTGTGTATAACGTGGGTTTTGGGGGTTTGTTTGTAATGTTAAACACATATGAACTTTTTAAAAGGTATGCAAAACAAATAAAACTCACCTCCAATCCATCCTGCTAAAAAATCATCCAAATGAAAGATTGTCATTGTGCAACAAAATGAATTTACACCGGAGAGTCCCACATAAGCGTCGGCATTGATGGGGTTTCAGTTGTTCACGCTAAACACCCGTAAGCTTCATTTAACAGTTGGTCAGATCAATAAAACAGCGGTAGTAAGTCAGCCTCATCCACATATTTGCATCGCTGAAGGGGGAGTATACGGGGGCGTTGCCGAGAAACGAAAATAGATTTGGCCTCCAACAAATATTCAGAATGAGCTGATTAAAACAATATGCTGCATGCATATTTCACACTATCGTGTAATATGACTGGTAAAATGTAGGGTTATTTATCATGTGACTCTTAACGTGGCTGCTGAACTTCTCTGTATATTGAGGAAAGCCTGGAATGTGCTTGTGTCCATGACAGAAAACCAATAAGGTTTTTTTTTTGTTTGTTTTACGATCATTCTCTTGTAAATAATATTTAAATTATTGCTAAATGATATGTTGACTGCCCATTATTCATTGCCCAAGTCCTTGACATGAAAGGTGTATGTTGGGATGTAAACAAACCCTCTGGTAATAATATGAATTCATGTGGAAAGTTACTAGCTGTTGCATTGGAGTAATGCAAAATAACTGATGTTTTGAAAACTTTTGTACATGAACTATAAGCATAAGAGTTATGAGGACTGCCAACGAGCACAAAAAAATAAAATGAACCCACTATAAAACTGAAAACATAATTGCTGCCTTAAATCAACATGGTGCCAAAGGTACAATCTGCAGTGAGTTTGCTCTTTTTCAACCCACTTTCAGTTTAATTTCTGATTTTGATTGAAACCTTTAAGCTGATAGAATCAAGTAGTCAATAAATGACAGAAATTATTGTGGATTGATATCATATAGATAATATATTAACCTGCATGTATAGATGGTTTTGACTAACCTGAAGCAATCAAAACATGTTCCCTTCATTGTGAAAAATACTGTTGATTTACATGCCCTCAAAAACATTTTGGCATGGTTATGAGACTCGGGCATACAGGTGCTGGTCATAAAATTAGAATATCATGAAAAAGTTAATTTATTTCAGTAATACCATTCAAAAAGTGAAACTTGTATATTAGAATCATTCATTACACACAGACTGATATATTTCAAATGTTTATTTCCTTTCATTTTGATGATTATAACTGACGATGAATGAAATGGGACTAATGAAAGTCCCAAATTCAGAATCAGAATCAGAATGAGCTTTATTCGCCAAGTATGTTTACACCTACGAGGAATTAGTTTTAGAGTGAGGAAGAGATACAGCATGACATGAGGAAAGCGGGGAGAAAAAAAATAATTCACAGACTATGCTCGTTTGGGAGTATCTCAGAAAATTAGAATATTGTGAAAATGTTCAATATTGAAGACACCTGGTGCCACACTCTAATCAGCTAATTAACTCAAAACACCTGCAAAAGCCTTTAAATGGTCTCTCAGTCTAGTTCTGTAGGCTACGCAATCATGGGGAAGACTGCTGACTTGACAGTTGTCCAAAAGACGACCATTGACACCTTGCACAAGGAGGGCAAGACACAAAAGGTCATTGCTAAAGAGGCTAGCTGTTCACAGAGCTCTGTGTCCAAGCACATTAATAAAGAGGCGAAGGGAAGGACAAGATGTGGTAGAAAGAAGTGTACAAGCAATAAGGATAACCTCACCCTGGAGAGGATTGTGAAACAAATAAACGTTTGAAATATATCAGTCTGTGTGTAATGAATGAATCGAATATACAAGTTTCACTTTTTGAATGGTATTAGTGAAATCAACTTTTTCATGATATTCAAATTTTATGACCAGCACCTGTACACAGAAAAAAAAAAAAAA
Source organism: Barbus barbus (assembly GCF_936440315.1). Taxonomy (NCBI): domain Eukaryota; kingdom Metazoa; phylum Chordata; class Actinopteri; order Cypriniformes; family Cyprinidae; genus Barbus; species Barbus barbus. Next base: position 25,623,433 of record NC_136761.1, on the reverse strand, counting down.
GGTAACATCTAAATGAACTCCTTTCATGCAAGTGACAAATTAGATTTTATACCACTGAATCAGCCTATACATACATTTGTACCACTCTCAACTGAGAATTCTGTACTTTGTTTTCCCCTAAAGGGTGCAAATAAGTACCTTAAAGGTGCACCTTAGTACCTGAAATGTAAATATTAGTACTTAAATAGTACATATTTGTACCCTTTGAAAAGGTTCCGCCCCAGTGATACCTTTTTCTGAGAATGAACAAAACTATTTTTGCAAGACTTGTTAGGGAACATTCTCATTCTTATAACAATATCTGGTCTTTAATAAAGTTCTCAAAATATTAGCACAATTTTTGGAATGTATTTCTGAAATGTTTTAGTTGCACATTTGACTAACATTTTTTTTTTTAAATGTTACTACTTGTTGCAGAACAATTAGAGTGCATTCATTGATAACAGAGAGAATCACAAATGTTTGAATATTCCCCTTTAATAAGTGTACACAACAAACATAATAAAGAGGTTGCCTGAGGGTTTGGGTGGAAAGTTATTACTTGTGCAAGACTCGGCTAACATAACCGCAATATACACAGATACTGTGGAATTTAAAGAAGAAATTAGTTTCAAAGGAAGCAAACACATGCAAACTCAATAAATGAAAAAGCTTAATGCTAACAATGGCAGTTACGCTTTTTTACAATGTAAATCTGTAAAATCACACATCATGTGTTCAAAATAAGGAGTTTGCCTTATAGGCTTTGGGTTGAATAATTACTTGTGAAATTTAACTGCAATATGTTATACTGTGGAATTTAAAGAAGAAATTAATTTTACACGTCTATATATATTTATTTATATATATCATTTTTGCCTCATTCATGTTGCTCACTAATGGTGCCGTCAAAATGGCAGAAAATCTGGTTTAATGTTTTGTTTGACTATTTGGCCCATTATGACTTATCATTAACTCACTCTTAGTAATAAAGTCATATTGTACGGGCCATTTCTCCGTTATCATCTGACCTGAGATGGGTGAGGCAATCCACTCATGCATTGCAGCAATCCATGTTCTGAGCGCTTTGAAATGCAAGTTTGCTGAATAAAAGGTTTTTAAGGATTTTAGCAAGAGCGATTCAGTTCTCTGATTGGTGTCTCACAAGCACAACTATTGTTGTGATAAGTGACCAATATTTAACCACACAACACAGTCATCTTATCACCGCATACTGGACAGAATGCGAGGTACAGAACGCTCCATCTGCCTGTGCATATTACTGACTAGGCAGCTCACATGTATATTTGTACTTATTTTCATGCACTACAAGAGATCTCCTGTGTGTCTGCTGTAGACCTGACTACTAATGAGCATTTGTTTGGGTGTTAGCAAGAGGCTTGGCTGTAAATCAAACGTCAGCAGAATAAATTAAAAGCCAACACTGCATGGACAAAACAAAGTCTTTGGTGAACAGAATGAGTTACACAGAATGAGTAATGCATGCCTGGAAGAGCCGGAGAGATTGCAGCCTTCAGAAAAAAGCTGTACAAAGTTGTTGTTCTGAGAAGAGAGACGAGGAACAAACAAATAAAAATAGACTAGCACATGCATTTCCTTTGAAATGTTTAAAAAAAGAAAAAGAAAAGTAAATCAGGGTTGCCTTTTGCAGGCCAGGATCACTACAGGATCAAGACATGACCAAAGAAAAAATGTGCATGATACTTCTGGTTGTAATTCATTTCAGAAAGCTGAAACACATTCTTGTAAGTTGGGTTTCTTTGAGTCTGCTAGAATTACAAGCTGGTCAGGTCAAGGTCTCTGGTTTCAGTGCAGATGAAAGATGAAGAATTTTTAACCAACTTGTACATACTGACATAATTCATGCCAAAATTAGAGAAAGGACATGACACAATTGTTTAGTTTGTTTTTACTGCCGCCGTCCATTCTGTTCTGTCACAAAGATATAAAGTACAGTTCAGTTGGGTAAGTGACCTGACTAAACATGTTTTGAACCTGTTTGGAGGTTTGTGTTGACACAGATCACAGTCAAACACTACCAGACGTCAGTAAACTTTGTTTTTGTTACTTTTGAAATTGACAGTACAAACCCTATCCAGACTGAAAAAATGAATTCCATTTCCAACATTCCAAATATTTAAATAGAATAAATATTATTATATTATTTTATTATTCTTACTACTAGTACTAATAAAATAAGTATATAGCAACTATTAATAATAATCATGATAAAAATAATAGTGTTTTGTCCAAACAATCCACACATTGTTCTTTTTATAATTCTATAATTATTCCTTTCTAGAATTCCCCTCCAGTTCTTATAAGAACCGTTAATAGCGCCTTTGACCCCTGACGTTGCATAAATGTTCAATTCACAGAGTTCAAATCAAATAAAACGAGTTGAGTAATTTTCGATGAATTCATACGTCATTGTAAAACCTTGAATAAAGAGGGTGTGTGCAGCCTGTGAATTCTCATTGGCTCTGGATGCACGAGGGAAATGCTGAACAGCTGTAATGTGTGAGGAGATGATGTGTGAAGACCTAGATATGGACAGGAGCCTGAGTCACAGTGATAAAAGCCAGTGATGCCACAAACTTTCAAGTTTAGTCCTGTCAAGTGACAAATGATACGCAGTCATTTTTGTAGAAGTCAAAAAGTGACGATTTTTATTGTGCCTTGATCACCTGCTCTACATCTGAACATCCCGACAGCTGCTTTATGACCATGAACTTTTAATGGACACATCACTGACTCTAAAAAATAACCAGCAAAAACAGGTCACATAGTGCATGATCAGAGGTGCAAAAGGCACTGAACAGAAAAACAAAAGCTAATTGTTTCTCTTGCTATGTAATTAATAAATAATTAAGAATTCCCTTGAAAGACTCAAGGGCCGAGCAAGTATCTGTAAAAATGTGCTGTGGTGGGTGGGTGCAGGGGCTGCTATAGAGCCGTAGATGGTGCTGTGGTGTAGTGTGCTGTGTGTCGTGGCGGTGTGACACACTGATTAACAAAAGAGTTGTGGGGTTGTATTTTCTTTCCAATCAAATGAGCATTAATGGTTTATAGCAACCCCACACAACCCTGCCCTTCAGATTCATTCTTGTTAGTCACTGTTAACACTTGCTATAAACCTTATTTACAATATATGAGTAGATCCATACATACAACAGTTGAAAATTTTACAAAACACTTTCATATTCATTGACATAAACAGAAAGATCTGATACTGTATGATTCTTGTGTTTGTGTCTTGATTTAAACATTCAATGTGATGAAATAATTCATACCTGAAGCTTATTGTAAACCGATCACTGAGTTTGGTGCAGTTATTAAATTTTAGTGGTGTGTAGGTGTGTGTGTTCATTCAAGAACAAGCAAACATTAAGATAATTAATGTTTTCTACCATAAAATATGCATATATATATATATATACACACAATTGATATAAACTTCAAGTATTTTTCTTTAAATAAAAAGAACTGATAAAACGTAATTGTGATGTGTATAAAATATGAAAATTCAATATTCCATGTAGTTTTTTTTTTTTTTGTAGTTTAATTTTTCAAAATGTAATAAAACCAATCCCTTATACAGCTGAACTATATAATATACATGTGATATAAATCTAAATATAAATCCAGTACATATTTTTATCACAAGATGTCACCATTTGGACATTAATCCCACAAACATTAACCGTTCCAGCTCTAAGGTCAAAGTGCATGTGCAATACTTACAATACTTTTAAGAGTACTGTAGAATAAATATGACGATTGTAGTGCAAGTAAATAAATGAACAAACAAATAAAAAGTGAGGTGTATATTGTGTTGTGTAATAGACATTATTTTCAGGATTCACAGAAATAAATTTAGATCTAATACATATATTTACATACACATCACATCAATACACAGCTTTCCTGTAGCTCAAATAGTAGAGCATGGCGCTAGCAATGCCAAGGTCATGGGTTTGATTCCCAGGGAAAGCAAGAGCTGATAAAATGTAAAAACTGTAACTTGAATGCAATGTAAGTCGCTTTGGATAAAAGGTCTGCTAAATGCATAAATGTAATACATAACGAAAACAACTTTGAGATTCACTAGACCTGCACAGAATCAGATATCTGGAGCTTAGTTAGTTTAATATTTTCATCCACAAATCTATAACAGTTATCTGTTCTTATCTGGAGAGCAGGGGAAACTATGCTAAATACAACTAACCATATAATTGTTTAGTTGGATAAACAATAAATAGGACAAAAAGTTTCCCACATCTTTTGTTGTCAAAGGTTGTGTGTTCAATCTAACTCTATACTGTATTTTGCTAATTAATCTAGCAAACCCCCATGCATAAAATTCAGATTCATCCCGTTAAAATAGCTAATGCTAATACATTGTTATGCTTAATGTTTGTGTAAGCTGCTCATGTACATTTTTATGCAATATAAAACTGACCACTTTTATTATTCAGCCTGTAGACATCATGCTAATGTGTATTGCATTCATATTATTAGGAACTGAATTTCATGTTTAATTTTAGGAACATTTTTGGACTTATGTTGGGTCTGCACTGGAGAAAAAGGGGAAAAAAGTAATTTTTGCTCATCATTCAAGCATGTTTCTTTTCTTGTGAACACAAGGGGGCAGAACAGTATAATCTATTATTTTGCCAAATGCCAACCTTAGGAAATTTGCGCTTTCTCCATGGTTTCGTACTTTAATTACCATTGACCTTTTCTCTCTTGCTATAGATTCTAATCACGAAGCACAAGGCTCCGGACCGATCCCTCCAGTTCAGATGAAATGTGGAGAGGTGAAATTTCCTATAAATCTTTTCAGCACAGCTTTCCTCTGCCCTTAAGTGCACACGGATGGAACTGAATACTCATAGGCTCCTCAATAATTATATCCTTTTTCCACCATTCACTTGTCTTTCTCTTTCTTTCATTCTTCTTTCTATATATTATAATTATATGCAGGCCTGCATTAACAATTGAAACTTTCTGAATATTTGAGCATTTTATGGTTATTGCCACTGAAACTGATTATACCTGCAAAATACTGGATTAAAAATAGATTTTTAAAAGCACCAAAATGTATGTAATTACATTTCTACGTAATTATATTCAAAAATTCAAAATTTTTTTAATTTTGAAAGAAGTAAGTTTTTTGATCAAAAATACAGTAAAACCCTAAAATATTATTACAGTTTAAAATAAATGATTTCTATTTGAAATATTTGAAAATGCAATTTATGCCTGTGATCAAAGCTGAATTTTTAGCATCATTACTCCAGTCTTTAGTGTCACATGATCCTTCAGAAATACTTCTAATATACAGATAAGAAAACATTTTATTATTATTATTATTATAATTAGCAATATTTTTGTGGAAACTGATATTTTTTCAGATTTCTTTGATCAAGTTCATAAGAACAGCATTTATTTGAAATAGAAATCTTTTGTAACAGTGAAATAGTCTTTTCTGTGTCTTTGTCAATTTAATGCATCCTTGCCGATAAAATAATTTTTCAAAGAAAAAAAAAAAATCTTACTGACCCCCATATTTTTGAACAGTAGCGTACGTAAATGGGACAATCTAAATGATAAGATATTCACAAAACTATAAAAAGTTCCTTTTATTAAAACAGTTGTGCAGACAAACTAAAGTTAAGATTAAAGGCATATACTGACAGTTGAAGGAAACAATCTTTCAATGTAACAGTTCAAAGTAAAACAGTAGACTTACAAGGTTAAGGACACTGTGTGCTCATAGCATTATAGCTTAAATAGATTGTTTACACTAGTTATAAGCTGTAAATTATTTACCCTTGCTCTCTAACCTCATTTGCAATCCAGGAATAGTCTAATTATACACAGAAATGACCACTGTATTGACTAGGGAGACTAAAGCTCATTTGCATTCAGTGAGACTCACAGTGAAAGACAACGTTAAACAGCAGACACAAAAATGTGCAGGCGTCTACTGTTCGTGACATGCTAGGACAGTAGTAGTAGCAAATACAAATATTAAACCAATGCATAATTCATAAATCAAGAGCCCAACTCTTGGAGCAACACGATTGCGTGCCGAAACAAAACAAGATCGACCGCTCTGGTAAATTTCTAGAGTGTGGAAGGACACAGTTCTTGAAGGGAAAGGTTAGCGCTGTCCTTGAGTCACATGAACAGGCTGTGTGAATCACACAGGGGTGGATGAGGCGGTCAAAGTTCTACAAGAACAAATTTCTTATGTAAAAGCATGACTGCGTTTCACCCTACAGCAGCAGATTAAAGGAGAAGCAACTTAATGTGGAGTGACAGTGCTAACGGAACTGGCTGAGAGTGGTGTGGTACGGCCATGCAACGCTGACTGTCCTGGCCACAGATTTACAAGGATTTCTGTAAGATCTACAACGACACTTAAGGAGGAACTGAACAAGCCAGGAAAGGTTCTTGCAAATATTTCCAGACCTGCACTGTGAATAGAGCCATCTTGCTCTTCCTGTCTCATCACCTGCCTCACACAAAGATTCCTGACACCGAGTGTTGACGGTGCACTCTGGAGACCTGCCTTCAGTCCTGCCTCTTCCCTCCACCACCTGTGCAGAAATAAACAAAAAAAGATGCACCTTAAAGAGCTAGTTCACCCAAAAATGAAAATTTGCTGTTAATTCACTCATCCTCATGTCATCCGAGATGTAGGTGACATTTTTTCTTGAGTAGAACAGTAAAGAAGATTTTTAGCTGAAACCGTGCTACTTGGTGATTCATAAGATCAAGTCAGTGGCTGCATATTTTTGAGAATTAAAAAAAAAAACATATCAAGAAATACTAAATTAATACATGTGGCTCCTGGAGATATACTGAGGTGAAAACGATTGGTCTGTGCAAGAAAGAGATCTGTTAGGGTCCGAGGAGCTTTGGTTGAATGGAAAGTCAAGGCCGCAAGGCCTGGCGCAAAACTTAAACGGTGCAGAAGAGTATCATAAGCATGGATAAAACAGCATACAATACACAAAAACATATACAAGAACAGTAATACACTATGACCTGAAGATATGTGTGTTCATTCAAAGAAAGGTTTTTCTATGAATTAATTAGAGAAGAGTCAATTTTTATGGCATACTGTCTTTCCTAAGGGAAAATTAAGTGAGTTTCTCTGCCCGCATTCTTGTGAGCAATAAAACGATTGGTTGCCATGGAACCGGGGGCCTGGAGTCATTGACAGACATACCAGCACCCAGTATGGGTATTGGGTGGAGGGTCTGTGACCATTTGTTAAACTAATAACTAATTGATTTGTTAAATCAAATGCAAAATTGCAAATGCTACACTCAAGCACCCAAGAATAATGTGAAATGTGGATGTTTTACATGTCCAAAGCATATAAAGTGACTAAACGTCTCTTTATCAGCTCAGCTTTTTACATAAACAATGAGAAACCATAAAAACATATGCGCATATCAGTGGCTCGTCAGTCTTCAGTCAAACTGTTTCCTCAGTTCAGCGACTATTGGAGGAACTGGAGTGCTGAATGAGTTGGCAAAACCAGCAACCCAGGATCAGATATGCCACTATTTTGCCTTATTTCGAGTCGGAGTGACTCTCAGGTGTTTGAGTTACTTGTAGATCTGTGCTGCTCGAGCCACAAACTGCTTCAGACACCTCAGTCCGATTTGGTGAACTGGTTCTAATAGTTCACCAAAAAGAACCGGTTCAAAAAAAATGTTTAGTTTGTGAACCGGACATCAGTCTGGACCATTTGCCTAAAGCTCTGGATTACAGGTAATAACACTGTAAATACAGTAACATTCGGTTTCTTGCACAGACTGATAGTTTCGCTTCACAAGACCTCAATATATCATCAGGAGCCACAGTTATTAATTTTGTGTTCCTTGATATGCAGTTTTTTTACTCTTAAAAACATCCAGCTGCTGACTTGCATTTTATGACCACGGTTTCAGCTAAAAATCTTCTTTACTGTTTTATGTAAGAAAAAAAAAACCTCAGCTACATCTGAAATGGCCTGAGGGGGAGTAAATGAACAGCCAATTTTCATTTTAAGGTGAATTGCCGCTTTAAAGGAAGATATTTTGAAGAAAGTTTGTAACCAGGCTGTTTTGGGGCACCATTGACTTCCAATACAATGGAAGTCAATGGTGCCCCAGATCTGCTCTGTTTCTGCTGCAGAATATCTTCCTTTGTGTTCGGCAGAACAAAGACATTCATACAGGTTTGGAACTACTTGAAGGTGAGTAAACGATGACAGAATTTTCATTTTTGGGTGAACTATCCCTTTAAGAGGTTGTTGTTGAACTGGCTGTCTCTACATGTGTGTGACCTCTGTATAAACAATGAAATCTTCAGCGGTGAGGACGGATCTGAGAAGACTGAGGTAGGAGAGCAACAAACAGTTACAGTTCAGTGGAAACTGTGCACGTTATTTACATACAACGTGTCATGTGACCAAATCTGTGGCGACAGAGGTCCAGCATGGCAGAGCTGGATCTATAGTCCTCCAGCAGCAGTTCAAAGCTGGCAGGCTGTTGTGCTTAGTCATTTCTGGATTCTCCTCTCTGTGCTGCCCGGCCTGGCCGCTGCTCAGTCTAGACACTGGCTGCCATTGGTCACGTGTGGCTGGGAGCTGTCAAGCTTTTCAATCATCTTAATATGTCTACAGGGTACCGCGGTCCCCGATCTCATCTGATAATCCACACTTGCAGCAAAGATTAAAAAGAGAAAAACAGACTCCAGTTGTACTCTTCTAGTACTGTATAGAGAAAATAAAAAGGGAGTCCATCTTGGCATAAGTCTGTGCCCAGCTAACTGTAATATGCTACAGTTATTTAGCTGCAATGTAATCTGATGACCAAGTTTTCAATGTGGCAATGTAATTAGTTATATACGAGTGAAATTCCATGATTTGTTTCCACAACATCATTATTACTAACTGACAACATCAGAGTTGCTAATTGCAGAATTGTGGCAACACTGTGGATCAATATTTGTGTTGGTAATCTTAAAGTTTGTAATTTGTATGTTTAATTTATTATTCTATTAAGTAGTATAACCTAATTCATGTCCTCATTTGACCACACTAATTTAAAGGCTACCAGTTTATTTTGAAAAATACACAATTCTATAATAACCAATATCACACAAAAAGCAGTTATTAAAAAATAGGAAAAAATAAAAATAAAAAAGCCAAATCAGGAAGCAACTAAATGATTCTGTAAATAAGGAATCAGTTTTGTATTCTGCATTTTAGTTTTTTTGAAAGAAGCATCAAGTGTATCCTTGATGTTCTCCAATCACTGCTCCTTAGCATACAAAAATCACAAAAAAAAAAAAAGAAAAAGATTTAGCAGGAAATCTGCATTGAGCTCATCCAATTTCATTATCAAATGCAAGATAAAAAATGTTTTTGGCAATGAAGGCATTAAGTTTTCTTATTTCTTACCTACCTATTATGCCAACCGCTGGGGACCATGAACACGTTTTGTGCCAGGGGTGGACTTTTCTGACTTGGGCCACCTAGCAACCATCCAATAACACCTTAGCAACCACACTACACTTCACAAAAACGCTAACCACAATGCAGTGCCCAATGCAATTCCAAATAACACTTCAACATCATCACATTTTCGAAAATGCAGATATCTAGTTTATTATTTTTATTTTATTTTTATTAAAGAAGCAAAATACAGAAAATATTTGTTTATCTGACAGAATATGCTGCATTGTGACTAAACAGCATTGGAAATAGAATTTTAAGCATCATAGCACTAGAAACCAAATTTTCCTTGATATTTTGAAATGTAGGTATAATATAATGCCATTATTTTTTCCCCAAAATGATTTCTAAACTTCCTTTTGGCACAAAAAATACATTATAAGTGGACTTTAAAAAAAAGTATGATCAACCCCTTTAAAATGAGGTAATTAACGGAAGCTGGTCTGAGTGACTGAGTGGCAGTTTTCTCATTCTGAATATAGCAAGCCATAGAGTGCCTGAATTGTCCGTTTCTTTGGTGCATTGTCACATGTGCGTCCCCTGTTGTGGAAAGGATTGCATGTGCACCAGTTTGGAACATGACACATTCTCATGGGATGTTGGAAGCCTCATGCATCACAACCTTCATTCCTGTCCATGGAAACTCTATATAGTTTGAAGGGAAAGTTGTATTATGCTGTGCTGGACTGAACATACTTTTGAATACTGTGGTAGCTTCTCAAGGGATCTCTGTGCTTTGTGAAGACTGAATTGTGATAAATCTAGTTCTTTAGGCTCCTTTCACAGTTTGGTTCAGATTTCTGATACACATTTGGATAGTCTGAGATTAAGTGATGAAACAAAGGAGAACAAAAGATTGTTCATAATCAGCTCATCCTTTTAGAGTTCCTCATCCTGTGCCAAGGCTATTGTTTGCTAAATCAACCATGAAAGGGCTTGTTGTTCCATCTCATACTCTCCTCTCTGGCCTTGAGGCTTTATTGTGTTCTGTCATTGCCTTAAGTAGGACTGAATGCTCATATTGGCTTTCGGCCATTGTTCCTACATTCTCCCCTCTTGGCCTCAGTAGTTGACAGGGTCTTCACCGTGGCTCTCTCTCTCTAAATAGCACAAAACACCTACATTAAGATCTTTCTTGCCTGCAGTGGACTGCGGCACATCCTCATTATGGCATATTGGAGTCATTTAGGGTCTGTAGTACCTTTTAGTACTTGGGATTGTTTTATGGCCTTAGTTTAATTAAGTTAGTCAGCCTGAATGTAGGAAACAGTTCATTTCAGAGGAAAACTTCTTTCCTCTTTTGTGCCCCATTTCCAGATTTCCCTTGAAAGCATTGTTTGTTTGATGTGATTCATGTTTATTTGACACTGAAAATTTCACTTCTGATTTTTCTGATCTGGAAACCTAATTAGGCAAGGTTTTAAAAATTACTTTTATAGTTTTTTGGTTCTGCAAATCTGTCTATGGAGCCACTAAACTTTTGTGATGGAAATAATATGAATGAAATATTGTATTTCAGTGATTCTGTAAGCAATCGCAAAGATTTTAGGGGGAATGCAAATGTTTTGAAAGTGAACAGAGAATTTCTCTGGGGAATGCAAGACTTTTGAAACGGAATGCAAATGTTTGGAAAGCAAACTACATTTTTGTAGCAATGCACAATGCAGAGAAGCATTTCTTTTGCGAGTGAATCCAAATTCAAATTTCTCAGGGGAATGCGTCACTTTTGCAAGAAAACTCAAATTTGCTTTGAGGTATGAAATACGTTAGAAAGGAAACAAATATTTTGCAAGCAAACAAAATGTTGAATGCAATAATTTTGTGAGAGAATCCAAATATTTGGAAAGCAAACAAAGCTCCTAGAAGGAATACAATACTAAAACAAACGTTCCTGGGGGAAATGCAATACTTCAGCGAGAGAACAACATTTATGGGGGGCACAATATATTTGAGAGAGAACGCAAATGTTTTGAAAGCGAATACAAACCTTTTGCAAGAGAATGCAAAGTATCTCAGGGGAACGTAATACTTTTGTAAAAGAACACATCATTTTTGGTGAGCGAATTCAAAAGCATCAAAATATATTTTATATTTTTTTCCATCACCATAGGGGCTCTGTATCTGAAGTTAGGGTCTACAATTACTCGTGTCTGATAGCATTATTATAACATTACATTAATGTCTTCTAGCGTGATTTTTTAAAATGGTAAATTAGTGGTAAATTATTGTTTATTATTATTATTTTTATTGCTACATACAATTTTCCCTTAAAGATAACATTTAAAGGTGATTTTGTATTCCCCAAATATCCAAAAATAGCTCCCACACATCATTCTAATTTCAATACAGATGTTCACACATGCTTTACATTTTCAAGCCATTTGATTCAGCATGACATATTAAGGTCTATTAGAAAATAATTCACTTCTCGAGTAGTTGGCTTAAACCCCCCAAAAAGCTCTTTTCAGACAGCTTAATCTCTTGATCCCCAGTCACACTCTCCTTTTTGTATTTAGGAGGTATAGAAAAGGCAGGTGGTGTGTACAGATTTGCTGTTTATGTTGCAGGCAGACATCCACACGTTTTACTGGGAACAGATGGCAAATACATGATAAGAGCATCTTGGGTGCTGTCTTTATGGAATTTGTTGCTTGTTGTTCTCGATGCAGTGCAAGGCCGCTTCAGAGGAAAGTGAAACACTTCTGTAACCAGATCTCTAAAAGCCATATGTTAGCCTCTTTAGTCTTTAACATATCAAACGCTTGAACTTGCCTAACAAAGGATATGATACAGTTCTGGAAAAAGTAACTTTGATACATCTGGCAGTAGATATATTAGGCAAATGTTTACAGTACATCTTAAAAGAGGTATCAACAGCATGTGTTTAGGTTCTTACTTTTAGACAAGAGCCTTTCTTTAGATTACTTTTTCAGTGATTTGTTTATTTTTGGCATGACATTTGATGGAGTGGAGTGGTGTGGATTATTGTGATGTTTTTATCAGCTGTTTGGACTCTTATTCTGACGGCACCCATTCACTGCAGAGGATACATTGGTGAGCAAGTGATGTAATGCTACATTTCTCCAAATCTGTTCAAACAAAGAAAAAACTACATCTTTGATGACCTGAGGATGAGTACATTTTCACTATTCCTCTAAGTACACACATTATCCTTGACAGCCCTACAATACATTTAGTAAAATCTGTTTTCTTTTTTGTTGTTTTTGTTTTTTCTGACCCCATAAAACCTTACGGGGTCGCTATTACCTTTATGGCCCCCGGGGGTCGACTTTTGCCGTCAAAGGTCTATAGAAATACAAGACTATTTACTGAGGGTCCAGCGATAAGACCCTCTCAGTGGTGTGTAAAGAAGCATGAAGGTTGAGTCCCTCAGGAAGGTTGAATAAACCAGCACTGGACCGCAAGCACTGTCAATGCTAATCTAAGACAATTGAAAGAAAAAGTCTCTCTGCTCTTCCATGACTACAGTCTGAGCAAGAGCACGTTTGTTTTTGTCAAAAATGACTATATCGTTTATGATTCCCAATGATGTAGTGAAAGAGTCTCGTCTTAGCAGGTCAATGCCATTACACCCCTCACCTTCAGAACTCCTCTGTCTTTGCTTGAGCAAAAAAAACCTATTATATCAGGTACAATTCCTCAAACACACACCTGGTCTCAGCCATAAATCTCTGTCTCCATTATAGTTCTGCCAATAGCGTGGCCATGCTGGCTGCACACACTCTTTATAGTGGGGTTTGATGCATATTTCACCGTGCTGGGGTGTGACAGAATGGGGTTGGAAAATGAGGGAGCAGCTTCATTACGGTACTAGTGGATTATTCGCGGGAGCTGCCAAAAGTGGCATGAAATGAGGGGAACAGAGCTGGAGAAATGGAGGTAAGGAATAAAAAGAAGAAACAGGAATGAGACAATCTGTACCAAACATCAGCATCTAATTTTTGAGCCCGGTTCTGAAGAAGATAACCACTCATCGTCTCAACCGCATATTGACAGAATGATAGCCATTAAAACGTACAGAGAATAGCAGTGAGTTTGTTTTCACTTCCCAAGCTCTAACTCTGAAATCACTTGGTTTTAACATGACACTTCAATGCATAAATGTCCAGTGCATTTTGTGACACATGCAAAACATAGAAGTAGGTGCCAAGATCACAATATTTACATGCAAGTTTGGTGCATAGCGCTGGAAAGAGCCTGAGGTGTCTCTCACCTTCACACAGCAGTAATCTCACTAGTGTACTTACACCATACAACATGCTGGGGAGCTCGGGCGCGTTTTAAATGAAGCTTTAAAGAAAATGATTTATCACTCGGACTGACTATAGTGGATTACACCAACTCCAAAAATATTTTTATACAGATTGGTAGCTTTGGGTAAATGACAAGAAATATTTATTATCCTCTAACGTTCTTAAAGCATTTCACTTTACAGTTGGCTTTGATTCGGTCTTTGAACATCATTTGGGAATTTCATATTCACCTCATATTAATTTTCATTTAATGGGATCATTTTATGGAGGGCTGGGCGATAAAATGATATCACATTGAGTTGCGATATAAATTATGACGATAACAACGATAAGATCTGGATATTTTTACTTGACAAGGATTAATCTAACAGCAGAAATACGCAACAACAGCCAGTCAGTGCGTGTATATATTGTTAGGCTATACAGAGCTGCTTTTTGAAACAAGAACAAACCCAAGTCAGTGACGCAGTGTTCTGTTCACTCTTGCTCATTTTACATGTAAAGGGCTTCTTTCAAAAGAGGCAGCAGCAAATAAATAAGTAAATAAATACAAAGTAATGGTTTCTACATAAAAACTAATATTGTAGGATGATATACAATTTAAGTCGCTGTTGTTTTCTTTCTTTACTTGATGTAATACTAAAGGCACTTTCCCAAAACATATTGATGCTGTTTTTTTTTTCTTCTTTCAAACTGTTTTTCTTAGCTGCAGGGTTTTGTGTCTTGATACTTATTGGCAGCTCCAGGCTTATGTAGCAGCAGAACAATACTTTATGAATTCGGCTGTTATCTGAATCATTTATCTTTTCTCCTTCAGATTGCCCGGTGCTGTGTGATCAGAAGCTAATGATTATATATTTTCAAGTATGGCACTAAAGTTCAGATTAATCTTGATTTTCAATAACAGTGCAGTATGCTGTGTGTTTTTAGAATGCAAAAATGCAAAAAAAAAAGTATTCTTTAAACAAATACCATATAGCAAATAATCAAATAACCAGCAAACTTAAGCAAAAACAGCTCTAGTAGAATTGAATGACATGCAAAATAAAAGTCCCATCTTTGGTTATTATTTTATCTTATGTTTGTCAATAGGGGGCAATCTTATGTCATCCCTGTTGAGATGATTTTGTTTAGCGAATCAATGAGTTAAAAAGTGGACATTTCTAGAAGTATCACTGTTAATCACTACTAATTGTTTTTCTAAGACACATCTTAAAGTTTCAACTATGAGTCCAAAATAATTCTCCATCCTATTGCCATCAACACTGTTGCCTTCCTGAAGACACAATTATATATAACTCGTTTAGCTTAATTAAAATTAACACTGAAATACATCATTTGTGTGATAGAATGTTTAAAATCTTGCATAAAATGTACTTCTTTTCAAATTGGAAAAGGTACCAGTTTCATAGAATGACTCTGTTATATTGCCTTTCAATAGGCGAAAAACGATTTCCTCTCAGCCATCAAATCTCACTCCGAGTCATAAAGATAAAATGTTGGATGGAGAAGGGTCATTTGAATCAATGGGTTTTTAACTTTGATGCTATCTAGCATACCTAATGAGAAAAATATATTTTACTACCCCATGGCATGAAATGCTGGACTAAGCTTTTTTCCAAGGGCAGCATTCAGTCTGACCTATCAGTCCAGCATCTGCTATAAATTGCAAGGCTGTGCGTTAGAAAGGACTTATATTGATTACTAAGAGTGAGTAGGACACTAGAGCTTCGCTCTATTTAGATTCGTATTAACCAGAACACACACACACACACACACACACAGGCTTGATCTACACAAAACACTGCTGCAACAAATACATTCAAGATGCTTTAAAACGCCAAGATTTCAGGAGGATTTAGGGATTCTCTCATTAGATCTTCACTAAAAAATGCTATTAAAATGAGCAAAACTGATGTAATTGTTAGTACTTTTAGGATTCTGTGAACTTCTGTGAGAAGCAATAAAGCATTGTTTCTTTGATCTTCATTGCAAACAATAAAATGTTTGATTTAATTAAGCATTTATAGGAAACATAATTGTCTAATTGAGTGAGAACAAACAAGAAATCCTGTTTGATGTGATTATTATTTCCCTTGTAAAACTGTGAAGTTTTTATAAATCTGGCTCAAGGTCTTCAGAAAAACAATAATAAAACAGAAAAATCAGTGTGCTGAGTTTAGTTGTGACATTGGATATGATATATTCTGTAATAACTTGTCATTTAGAGACAGTTGATTTAACACAAGAGGCTTTATATTGGTCAAGTCTGGTGTGTTTGACAACATAAATGTTAAACATTTTTCACATGATACATTTATTGAACCGCAGACCCGCTTTGGTCCACACTTGGAATCAAGATGGATGCATTAAAACCTCACAGATAAAAATCACTTAGAGAAACAAGATTCTTCGAGAGGTATCAGGATGAGGGATTTTCCGAATGAACTTTTAACCTCCTCTCTCTCTATTATATCTTATTTTCCTGGAGGTAAGAATGATGTTTGGTGGGTGATTATAGGTAGGCATGCCATCTGCATCTTAATAACTCTCCATATGGTGCTGATCCAAGTGTAGTCAACATTTATTAAGCTGTGATTTAGAGCCTTGGTCGAAACTTTTTATGTAAAAGGTAGTCTTCATTAAAGGTAAATTAAAATTAAAAAGTAAATTAATTAATGGCTTAATTTATAGTATAGTTTATAGTGAAAACTCTATCTATCCAAACCTGTATGATGAGAAATTATCATTAGTGGAAGTAGTGACAGTCTTATTTTTTAATATATACACTGTGTGTGTGTGTGTGTGTGTGTGTGTGTGTGTGTGTGTGTGTGTGTGTGTGTGTGTGCACCTGGTATTCATCACGTCCTGGGGACCAAATGTCCCCACAAGGATAGTAATACCAGTAAATCTTAATCTTGTGGGGACATTTTTTGGTCCCCATGAGGAAACAAGCTTATAAATCATACAGCATAAAGTTTTTTGAAAATCTAAAAATGCAGCATGTTTCCTGTGAGGGCTAAGTTTAGGTGTAGGGTTGGTGTAGGGCAATAGCACATACAGATTGTACAGTATAAAAACCATTACGCCTATGGGATGTCCCCATAAAACATGGAAACCCAACATGTGTGTGTGTGTGTGTGTGTGTGTGTGTGAATTAAAATACTTTAATTCAGCACATTCAATTAATCAAAAGTAACAGTAAAATAATCAAAGTATGCTGCTTATGGTTTCCATAAACACATTAATCAGCACAACTGTTTTCAACATTGATAATAACAAATTAATAAGATTATTTGTAATAAAAATGTCAATATTTATTAAAATAATTAACATTTCATGTTTAATAACATTGTAAATTGTAATATTTCATAATATGCTTACTGTATTTTCGATCAATTAAATGCAGCCTTGCAGCCTAAAAATATATTTTGACCGGTAGTGTGTAATAAATTATATATATTTTTAAATATATATGCAGACTCACTCTTGAGTTTGTCCTTCTGAGAGAACACAATGACCTAAAAGTGCTGCAAACATCAGAGAAGGTCAATGCACTATAAAATACCAAATAAAAGGATTTATTGCCAACACTAAAGATGCTGTCATCTGACGATTAGCAAGAGACAGAAAGTGCACGCTTATGATTGCCATAAAGCTGAAACAAAGGAGTTTGATAATAAGCGGTGACACATGCACAAAAGTAAATCACATGAAGTACATCTCCGGGTATTTGTAAAAGCATATTTTTTGCATTTGTTTCAGAGCTGTCATGGTTATTGTAATAGATTCTCGTTTCCTTGTGTTGTTGACCAGTTGGCGAGGACCTGCTCTTGCATCAGACTACAGGGAAGTGCTTTTGTAGTGCAAGCTTTGTGCCTGCATTGCAGAGGCTGTCTGAACACAGATTGATTTGTAGCTATTGAGACAACAGTGATATGTTGCAAAGACCACTCACGTCAGCACTCAAATCAGACTTTTGAGCTAAAGCAGGGAGGGAGGCGAGGGGACACTCTGCATGTTTCTGTTACTTGATTCTTTGCTGATTAATTAATCAATCATATTATTAATATCATCATTATAGCTTGGTCATGATCCTACATGATTTTTATTTTCTATCATCAGTTGATCAACTATAATTATGCAACGGTAACACAGTCTCAATAATTTAACAGTTTTAATAGCAATAGCTCAATCAATCCCAATGATATTGTTACTATACCAGATACGTAATAATTGGGCTATTCTTATTCTTATTGAAAACTGGTTTATGAATGATGAACTAAGACATTTTTTTAATGCAGTTTGTAATAAATGCATATGAAAAGTTAAACTGGTAATAATCAATATTTTAACCATCATCACCTGTATATGATATAAATTCTTATGACACCACACTATTTACCTCAAATAAAATAAAAACATCCTCATGCTTCTTTTGACACAAACATGACTTGAAGTGATAAACAATATTTATATGGTGAAGGTTTATTCCAGCGCAGGCTGACAGAATGTCACTAAAGTTCATTGTAAAACCGCTTTAACTGTGCAAAATAACCTGCTTTAGACTGCTGGTGAAATGCCACTGGGTTGTTGTCTGTTTATACCGTGACTTCTGATGAACTCTGAACAATGGCGGTGTCCGTCTGACATGACAGGCTGTAATCAGTGTTTTCAAGTTCTTCATTATAGTCTGATGCTGGCTCTCTTAGAAGAGAAGTTTTTTACCAAGTTTTTGTGTTCAATTTCAAATAAGGTTAAAAGCAACCCACAACATACTACATTTTAATGTATTTAAGTATTTTACAACGGCCTCATTTTTCACCTTTGCCAGAAGAGTTTTTCACAGGAGTCCAGTCGATGTTCTCTCCGTAACACTGCTTTAAGTACACTGTGCAGCTCTAGTTAAAAAAACTGTAAAATCAGTTTTAAATCAAGTAAATAATGCTTGCAACATTTTCCTCCCAACATGCACTGGGACATACATAACTGACATGTTTACATTGTTTATCTGTATGTTAGTTGATTTTTAGGCTGATTTATAGGAAATAAATCTATAATTGAGGCATTTTAACTTTAAACCATTGCTTCCGAGCCCGTAATCCATAACAACGTTTCTTCCAGTGAAAAATCTCCCTTTCAAATCAAAATCCACTGACAAATTTGTTTAGAACTGTTTAAACGGTGCTTGATCTGTGCCAACACTAACTCATATTTTACTAATTCTTACAAATTCATACGACCTCACTCGTACTATTTTGTATGATTTGTCTAGACCCCAGGGATGGATAGGGTTAGGCGCGACGTTAGGGCTACGTCATTCATTCATTAGGGTTAGGGATTTAGCAAAAATCGTACAAATTAGCCACCCTGGAAAATATGTACGAATTGCCATGAGATCAGGTTGTCTGTGCTTATTTCTCTCCTGATACAGATGAAATGACGTTTTAATTGATGGACTGGAGTGGTGTGGATTACTTTGATGGTTTTTATCAGCTGTTATTCTGACGGCACCCATTCACTGCAGAGGATCCACTGGAGAGCAAAATTTTTTCAAATCTGTTTTGATGAAGAAACAAACTCATCTACATCTTGGATGGCTTATGAGAATGAGTACATTTTCAGCAAATTTTCATTTTTGGGTGAACTATTCCCTTGAGGTATTTCTAGAGTGTTCACGTGATTGCAATACTGTTGTTTAAGACAAGAAGCACTTTTCTTCTTTTACATGTAGGCTGTTTTTCTCATTAAAAACATGAGATTTCATACAGTTACTTAATAGGTAACTTTTACAATGATGGCAGATTTGATGACAAAACTTTAGAATTTGTCAAGAAATGACAAATTTCTCTTGACACAAATAAACTTTTGACAGTAGTTTGAGAAAACACCATAAAGTTTGGCATCTGGTTTCATTCCACTTTTTCCAAAATGTATGAATCCAGCAGTTACATCGAATGAGTCATTCCTGTGCTATTAATCATGTGCTGGGCTCAGTTCAGACAGCTCTGTCTGTAGAGCACAGCACGCCATGTTAAAAGCAGTGCTTGTTTCTTCCTGCCTCTTTAGAAAACAGTTGCCTCTCCTTCTGTTTACAGCGGAGGGGGTGACTCCAGAAAATTCATCAGCTTATCTGTTATTGCCCTCGCTGAAGCTTGCTCCGTAAGGGAGGCATTACATGAGTTTAGGCCTCTTTGGGGAAGCTCGGTGAACAGCTATGCATCTGTTGAAATCTGGAGAGGGCAGTACATTTGGATGACTTCTCATAAGTCTGAGACCAACAATTTGAAACCACTCCATCCGCCAAGAGTTTTAGACTGTGAGAAAATGGTGGTGAGTTACTCATTGAAGGCTTGGGTTAAGCTAAAAATGATACATACAACATCAAGTTTTCTCAATGGCTTGTGAGTAATCGGTGCAGACTGCGTAAACCTTTAGCAATTAATATTATGGCAGTGATAAGACGTGTTAAAAGATATAATATGAATTCATCTTATATTTTCAATCTAATTAATACATTTTTTTCTCAAGAATACTGAATTTATTTCCATTCAATGTTTGAGCGATACCACACAAGCAAAATCCCATATTGTGATGTAATGGAAGTACTAAGTAGCAATGCAGCCTTTTCCCCGTATTCACAATAATACATAATTCACAAGAAGATCAATAACATGCATTTAGAAAATAGATATTTTTGTTGACTTTAAGGTATACCAATGGCACAATTCTATTAACAAGAAATTATCATTAAGTAACTTACACAATATTGCCATTTGCTAATGTATTTTTTGCGTCCACAAAATTTGCTAAACAAAGCCACACCTGCTCTTTAGAGCAATACATAAAACTTTTGAATGAATCATCTGAACAAAAGAATTAGTGACTCACTCATAAAGACAGTCGCTTGTTTTCTTCCTGAATTAATTAGCACTTTTTAATGATTCAGATGAGTGAAAGATTCAATCACTCACTAATAATGACAGTCACCTGTATTTTTTCCTGAATAAAGTATAGTACTTTTGAGGGAATCAGTTGAGTGAAAGATTCAGTGACTCACTTGCGTAAATGATACGGAACTTAATAGGTAGCCAGTGCAGAGACTGTAAAATTGGAGTAATATGATCATATTTTCTTGATCTGGTAAGAACTCTAGCCGCTGCATTTTGGACCATCTGTAGCTTGTTTATTGAAGATGCAGGAGAACCACCTAGCAGTGCATTACAATAGTCCAGTCTAGAGGTCATGAATGCATGAACTAGCTTTTCTGCATCAGAAACAGGTAGCATGCTTCGAAAGAAACTGGTAGCATGCTTCGAACAGGTGGCTAATAAATGGCTAATATTCTATAATTCTAGTAATATGCATGCTAATAAGCAACTAATTAAGATACCCTAAAATAAAGTGTTACCGGTGTAACTATGTAACCTGTAGAAAGACTCGCTGAAAAAATCCCTCCATTGAAATATGCTCAACCACTTAGCTCACAATCACAAAAATCCATAACTCACTGTGTTAAGTGTTCATTGGAAGATAAGTCAATTTAATCTTTATTAATGAGCACTACATGGTGAACCAGTGTGAAAGAAATGTGTGATATTCTGATATCAGCTGAGGTTTGTCTGAATTCATATCCTTTGTGCAGTACGCGAACACATTACACGGGTTTATTCATTTGTGTCTACATCTCACATTAGAGTATATGTCTTTTACTAGTGGAGAGACAGATACTTTTACGCCAGAGACAGATCCCCATTGAGGACCCCGCCACTTAGACAGCCATCGGAAAAGACCACTGGAACCAGCTGAGCCCATTCAATCTGACTTGCTGCAGTTTGGAACTGAACTGCTGGTTTGTTTGGCCAGAGGAGAATTGGCCCCCCGACTGAGCCTGGTTTCTCCCAAGGTTTTTTCTCCATTCTGTCACCGATTGAGTTTTGGTTCCTTGCCGCTGTCGCCTCTGGCTTGCTTAGTTGGGGACGCTTCATTTCCAGCGATATCGTCGACCTGATTTCAAAGACACTATTTAAACTTATTGACACATTATTTTCCTTTTTTGATATTGTGCAGTGCTTTGACATAATTTGCATTGTAAAAAGCGCTATATAAATAAAATAATTATTTTACTGAATTCTTGAAAAAAAAAAAGGGGGGGGGGTAATATGGGGTTAAACTGCTTTGAAATGCAAGCATTTCACAATGCATTCATAATCACTGTTAATTACAGATGATCTCAGCATCCCGATGCTTTTAAAGTACTCATAAGGAAGATTGGGGCTAGTTGTCACCTGGGGATGTCAAAAGTTAGGTATCTCAATAAATGTAAGAGTCAAATATCCAATTACACAAATATGCATTTTTCGGTATCTGAACCAAAAATTCAAAAGCCCAAGATGCTTAATAACTCATTGGGGTATGATGAATCTGGTATTGAAAGACAAATGTTCTACACAGTGGCATTCCACATTAAGATTCTAAGGCTGCGACTGAAAACAAGACACTCTTAATTACACTGCAGCCAACAGTCAAGGGTAATTAACCAATAGGTAAGGTGAAACATTGGTGTCAATTATGCATGGGATTGTAAGTTAAAATCTCCAGCTGGTCATGCATATTCCCTAATGCATGTGGAGGTGGCTGATTTTTACAGAAATACAACAAGTATGCAGGCTTTCTCTAAATATTTTTATCGAATCACAGTGGCAAAAGGTCGCAAAGAATGAATCGACCCCCCTGAGCAACAACAAAGTCAACAACTTGCCATTATTAGAATGAATAATGAATCCAATTAAGATATTAATCTCATAGTGCTGTACTATGAATTCATAAATCTAGTGTTGCTGCATTATTCATCTTGAGTGGAACATCATCTCTCACACCAGCAAGGGGTGATTCCTTCACGCAGAGAGATAATCGTCTTGGTGTTTCCTGAAGAGAACAACAACACAGTTCTATCACATTCTATCTAGATCAGGATTAGGTATAAAAATTTTTTTGCTTATTTGACTTGCACCACAGGCAAACAGTCAGGTCCATCGTTGAGCTATTTTGCAGATAAATTGCTGTGTACACTAAGGAAATGAGAAAGTGTCAGGTAAACACGATTAATATGCATAAATAAATTGACATTGATATTCAAAGCTTTGTCAGTTTTTACAAAATGATATCCGAAATCATGTCTCTCATCTGATTAGTCAAGCAGGGTAGCTTGCAGGCATTGCATTTCTTTCTTTCTTTCTTTCTTTCTTTCTTTCTTTTTTTCCTTTGGTAAATAAGAAAACTTCATTTGGCACTGTTTGCGATAGTGCATGGTATCAGACAGGGCTTGATTTAAAAGAGTTCCAGGAAGATGCAACCCCTCTAATAAAAAAATTAAAAAATAAAAAATTGCTAAAAGCATCGCACCTTGTAGATATCAATCCTGACTCATTCCCTTTGGATTATTGGATTCATAGTGCATATGTTATTCAGCTAAAAAAATTGAATAGATATATTGTAACTTTATTTTGAATGCTGTCTCAGCTGTATTGGGAGTTCTAACTGCAATGCATGCAAATACCCAACTCTTTAAGTGAGAAAAGTCAGCAGTTGCTATCTGTAATGGTAGAAATTTACCTAGCAACATGAGCTAGTAATTAGCTACAGGGGTGAATATGGAAAAAAATACTTAGAAGCGGAAAAGTCATGTTGTCATTTTGATAGAGCTCACTGGGTTGACTGCTCTTAAGGGCAAATTGCAGTAACAAACACTACCAAAATACACCAAGTAATTGCGGTAGTCTATAAAGACACACAAAGAAAAAACAGGAATAATCTGACATGGGATTTAATAGCTGAAGATATGACGTTATTACAAGAGATGATAATGTCAAGAAGACGTTTACATGCGCACTCCGTGTAGTTCATCTTTTCTTTTCTGTGTTAACAGACTGACAGCAATATCAACAACAACATTGAGTTGTTACATCCATTATTAACTGCAGTTCAGATTGCTTAACTGACCCTATATACTTTACAACTGCATGTGTCTCATTATATTGTAAATGTATGTGTGCATTTTTTTGCTTATCTTATTGAATATACTATTTAAATGAATAGTTTATCCCAAAATGAAAATGAGAAAATTAATTGAGGTTTGTTTTAGGAACAGATTTGGAGAAATTTAGCTTTACATCACTTGCTTACCAATGGTAAATGTGAATGGGTGCCGTCAGAATGAGAGTCCAAAAAGCTGATTAAAAACCTTACATTAATCCACAAGTAATTCACACAACTCCAGTCTATCAATTGTAGACTGTGTGTGTTTGTAAGAAACAAATCCATCATTAAGATTTTTTTTTTCTTTTCAATTTAAACAAATCGCTTTCAGCTAAAATACGAGTCCTCTAATTATAATACTGTTAACTCCAGTGAAAAAGTTGCCTTGTCTGAATCAGGAAAGAAACATGAACAGATCAAACATCGTTGACAAGCGAAAACAGATGAAAAACATTTCCGAACAAATATGTTACTCTATTTTGATGTGAGAGGAAAACATGTGATGGACTTTTTCACTGGAGCAAATGTTATTATGGACTCATATTTTGGTGAGAGTGAGAGTTTCAATTTAAAAAAGCCTTTATGATGGATTTGTTTATTCCAAACACAGCTTTTTGCTTCACAAGATGTTAACTGATGGACTGGAGTTGTGTGGATTACTTGTGGATTATTGCAATGTTTTTATCAGCTGTTTGGACTCTGATTCTGACGGCACCCATTCACTGCAGAGGATCCGTTGCTGAGCAAATGATGCAATGCAAAATTCCTACAAATCTGTTATGATGAAGAAACAAACTCATCTACATCTTGAGTAGCCTGAGTGCATGCAAATTTTCAGAACATTTTTAATTCCATTCCAGAAGCAAAACGGGTTGTGAAAGTTTTACTTTTTTAATCTGTCTAAACTACTTTCTTACTGGCCTCTTCTCAACAAGAATTGTCTTTTGCCATAGGAAAAAGAAGCTTATGAAATAAAATTGTATTACATACAAAACTTCATCATGCTGCAATACTGTATAATCAAAACAGTTTCCCCCTCTAAAAGCTCCCAGTGGACCATCGTTAAGCATATTCCTGCGTTATGCCCATAGATGAAGCCCTAAGGAGGCATATTATAGCATATACTACAGACTCAGTCCTGGGAGCCCCATCACAGATAAATTACTCCACCCACACAGATCAGCATCAGTCCACCGAACAGTCGGTCTCTAATCATATGAGATGAGAAATAAAACAAGCAGCATCTTTAACTCCATCACCACTATGTAGTAAGTCTGTTATTTGTAATGATGCACTAATCGCATATTATAGGAATATGCAATTCACAATATTATCAGCATAGACTTTTAGAAAAAAATATAGCATGCCCTTCCTGTGACCAAATACTCGTTCATCAATATGCAAGTCTGGACTGACTGTACAGGGAAAGAATGGCCCAATCAGTGAAGAGTTGTAGACGACAAGATTCCCCGTCCCATCTGGATGACGTGCAGAGCACTGTGTGCCAGACTCTTATACAGATACACAATGACATTAAAAGGATTAAAGTAAATTCCAGAGGGATGCTAAATGACAAGGACAATAATCCCAAATGCCAGTTTAGGATGATCACCCTAACCGTAAAATACCCGCGGTCGTTGTGGCTCTGCTGTTTCTCCAGTGAAGGCAGGGCTGTTCATAAATAACAGTTTGATAGGTTCATGTTCAGAGGTCACCGAGAAGCTTCTCACAAAGAATTGAGTGCAAGGATACTTTATTACTATACTGATTTCATCTCGAGCATGCCAGTCATGTCTCAAATTAGATTGTTTGATTTACTGACTGTCAATAAAGACTATACACTCCTATTTGTGTATGTATTAGAACTTAAACGCAATATTAAAGGAATAGTTCACCCAAAAATGAAGATTTGCTGAACATTTACTCATCCTCAGGCAATTTAAGATGTGTATGAGTTTGTTTCTTCACCAGAACAGATTTGGAGAAATGTAGCATTACATCACTTGCTCACCAATGGATCCCCTGCAGTGAATGGGTGCCGTCAGAATGAGAGTCTGATAAAAACATCACAATAATCCACACCACTCCAGTCCATCAAGGAATGTGTTGTCATGCAAAAAGCTGTGTGTTTGCAATAAATATATCCACTGTTGTTAACCTACAATATTGCATCTGAATGAGGAGAAAAATATGCACAGACAAAGCATTGTTTACAAATGAAAACAGTCCAAAACTATACAAATACGTTGGTGGTTTGATGTGAGAGAACAGCAATTTCACTGGAGGAAGCATTGTTATGGATTATGGGCTCATATTTTGGTCATTAACCATGGCTTAAAATGTCTTGGATGGATATGTATCTTACAAACACGCAGCTTTTCAATTTACAAGATGTTAACTGATTGACTGGAGTTGTGATATTTTTGGGTGAGCTATTCTTTTAATAATATACTTTTATTGATTTTAGTGTTGAAAAAGAAGATTTCTGATTTCTGTTCAATGACTCATGCGATAGTAAAATCTGTGAATTGTGTGTTTTTGATTGATTTATGAATGTGTTCCTTTCTTTGGATTTATTCGTATCATCTACATTAAAACTTAGGGGCCAATTCTGATGGAAAATCTGGAAAGGGTAATGGGGCAGTTTATTGACTGTGGGGGTAAAGCACCAAGAGTAAATTCTGCCAGCTGAGAGCATCATTTATTTACACATAATGTGTTGTTTTAGCAGTAGAAGAATTCAGCAAAATAGTTAAGGGTGTAAACATTCCCAAAAATGTGCTCAATGCAGTTCACCGTCCTGCAGGCTGGTTCTGATGTGCACTGCTCCACCACAGCAACACAGACTCGGCTCTTTGAAATGCCGAAAGTGCGCTCGACTACACTGCACATCTGAATATATGCCCGTTCTTCTCCATGATCATGATTTGATAAATTACTGCTGCCATGATCATTAGAAAAATACACATAAAAATCTCTTTTAAATAAAATTACAATTAAATTGAAATTGAATTAAATAAATGTCAAGGCAAATATTGTACAAGGCAAATATCACAGGGTTTTGTGAAAATAGTGCATTCTAAAATAAGCACAGAAAAGTCATGATTATGCAGAGAAATGACAATTTAAGTATTCACTCGTTTCGGTTTCCATTTACCATATTTGCTGTGCTCCATGTATTTGCGTTAAACAATGTTTTTTTGTAAATAAAGCCAGTAAAACTTTACAATAAGGTTCCATTTGATACAATTAGTTAACTTCAATAGTTAACTGTCACACTTTAGTTTGGGGACCGATTCTTATTATTAACCATGACTTTTGCCTCAATAAACTCCTAATTTGCTGCTTATTAGTTAGAAAGGTACTTTAGGATTAAAGAATCTAAAATATGGACATGCAGAATAAGGCATTAATGTGTGCTTTATAAATACTAATAAACAGCCAGTTTGTAATACGCATGCTAATAAACAACTAGTTGATAGTGAGATTTGGTTTAAAAATTAAATACTGCGACAAATGTATTACTTATGTAAGTTAATGTTCATTAATGCATTAATTAATTATAACTAATGTGAGCTCATTGTAAAGTGCTACCTAAAAGCCTACATTAAATCTGTTCATCATTTTAAGCGATTGTGTCTCTTCAGAAAACTTGGATTAAAAGTGCAGCAAGTGATTTCTGAGAAATGCTGTTGAAAGTCGATTAGACTGAGCACCAAAGCACACCTGTAGCCAATTACAAGTAAGGGGCGTGTGCACTCATGATGGGGGAGGTGCTTGTGTTGCAGAGCATGTTTGTGAATTTGGGGGTGGAGCTATCAAAATAGGGGCGTGTTTGTTCTAGTCATTTCAAATTTCAACATATAGATTACTTCAACAATCTCTTTATGAACTTTTTGAAACATGGATGTTTTGGTGGAATGAACATTCAGTTGGGAGACAGAAATCTCTCAGGTTTCATTAAAAATGCCTTCATGTGTTTCGAAGATAAACAAAAGGGTTTGTGTTTGGAACACCACGAGGGTGAGTAAATTCATTTTTGAGTGAACTATCCTTTTAAAACTAAGCATTTTTCCTCTGTAGATTCCTCTAGACTTAGAAAGTCTCGCACTAAAACTGCAGCAATATTAGCAAACAATGTGCCGACAGCATTGTGGTGCGAATTAAGCACTAATGTAAGTCAAATCTATGAGTGTACCATTAAGTCTGAAATTACATAGCGTTGATAAACAGTGCACTACAGACTATTATAGCAGCCAGGGAAAAAATACCGTTAGTTACGGATGCGGGACTGGTCAGGGGAACGAGATGTTGTTTTCCACACCGTTTAATGATCTGCTTTGATTAAGCTCATCTAATATAATAAAACCGGCCACAGTCTGAGAGGCTTGATTTGAGAACATGGCCTATTTAATAGCTTATCTGTGCTCCCCGACAAAAATCCTCTCCCCAAACCGTAATCTTCTCACATGCCCTGAGCACCGACTGGGGAAAGAATAAGATATTGAGGTAGCTAGCGGAGGACGCCCGCTGAAAGCCACGTAATTGCTTGTGAGCGATGCCTATGTCTCCTTGCACGCATTTTCCCCTTTAAACAACCTCACTAAGGCAGGCATGGTGGCAGGTTTCCCCCTCCACGATTTAAAAAACGCTGGTGTGGCAACTTTGTCATATTACACCAAGCCATAACACTCATCTTCAAATCGCAGGACCTGTAAACGGCCTGGAATAGAAAGGAATCCAGCGTGTTAGACAGATGGACGTAATGCATTTTCATGTAAAGCGCAATCAAATGTAAAGTGCTGTACTTGTGATAAGGACAGGATGTAATGACTCTCGCAGCTGCAAACCCATCCGGCAAGGCCGCAGTTTGGGAGGAGATGATTAGGCAGTTGTGCGACTCCTCAGCATCTTCTGGGAGCAGAGGATCCGGCTGAGTGAGGTGTAGCTTAATGTTCCGTGTGCCTCATTTTCACCCGCAGCTGAATGGAAATTTCAAACAGCACAACTGTGAGAGTGAACCTGCTAGCGCTGACAGTAAATTCAATTGGAGAAGCTCCACTATGCTTTTTCATTATTTCCAAACACTCGCTGTAACATTTTCATAACTGAGAATTAAGGAGAAAGATTCGGTTCTTGAAGCATCATGCCATTATCTGCAGACTTCCGAAGACACGCGTGTTTATTGGTGTGTATTGCTGCAATTTGTTTTCGAGTTATGGCTACGAAACAAGGATAACATTTTCAGTAATTGAAGGTCACATATCTCATGTGTCTTGTAAAGGTTTTTAGATCTGTCTTTATGAAGGATGCAGCTCGGATCAATATTAGCTTTTATTACTATCTAAGGTCTTATTGTGTGGCTTCGCTCTCTCAGTGGGTTTTACTGCGTCTATCACCCAGAAACACGAGGTGAATGACAAATGACCTTAACATACAAAAGCTTTACCTTTGAACAACACCTCAGACTGCCATAAACTCTCAAATAAAAAAATATTTTCATGGTTTTTAAAGAAGTCTAATGCTCATCAAGGCTGCATTTATTTTATTAAGTAAATATATTGTAACTTTTTTTAATATATGGAAAGCAGCAATTCAACATATTGTAATATAGTAACAATACATTAAGTATATTTTTACATTAAATAATTGAATACACTGATCGTTAACATATAAGAAGAAAATATATCTTCTTTGCATATGGGTATACTGTGCATTATGCTTTAACCCAAATAGTACTGTAGTATTCGAGCTGAAATATATATATGTAATTCTTTTAAAGAATTTTGTTTACTTGATAATACAGTTATTAATCCGCTTATCTGTTTGAGTGTGCAAAATTAATCATAAATAATGCAATATCTAAAAATATAAAAAACCATTTAATAAAACCTTTGCAATGATTCCAAAGCCAAATGATATATAAAATGAGTTATCTCACTGAGGATAGGAGACGTTAATAGGAAAAAAAAGCAACTGTAATTTGTCATGTCCTTTGATCAAAGCTTTATGTGAGAACTACAGTAATGACTTAGGAAGGTCATTGCTTTTCATTTGGTCTGCCACATGCCATTTCTCCCTCAAGGTAGCAGATTATATAAAGATGACTGATGGCCCCACCACAATATTACATAATGACGAATAAGCAGTCTTGTCACTAATCGCTCATCTTTAGATGTCACAACAACACTGCTGAATATCAAGAAGGGTCTGAGTGCATGCATTTGCATAGCTAATTTGCATGATAATCTAAAAATTATGCGTCACGTCAAGTCAGGTGGAAACTGTTTGGACCGGTTGGACCTCAGAACTGACTGACATAAGCAGAGGAATCTTCTTCTAGTAGACGTCGCAAGATTGTGCTTTTGAGAAAGGAAATTAATCATTGTGTGAGTCTTGGAGCACCAGCAGGGGAAATAAAAGAAGAAGGGGAAAAAAGCCAGCGCTCCAGGGTGTTGGAGAGAAGAGGAAAGTGCCACCACTGTCACCTTTAAACAGCTCCTGGAAGCTATTTCCCAGATTTGATTTGCCTCACTTTCAGGGAAGTCTTGGCCCCGCATTCACAAAGACATCACTTTACATCCTGTCAGCGCTGCGATTCATGGCAGCTCTCACTTCCCCCGCTGCTGCTGTTATGGATCTTATTACCTCCATCCCACCAGAAAGAGACGCAAGGAACTTAAGAACAATGATTTAATGATGCTACTGTATGCTTGCGTGCGTTTGACCTGGTTAAAGCTGAAGTGCATCATTTCTGCAGCACTATAGCAGCATCAAACCGAACTGCAAAAATAATGACTGTGTTCAAACAGGTCCTGAACACTGATCCCATCTGCCATGAAGTGCAACAGTCAGGTCCCAGAAGTCAAAACTCTATTAATTTTCTCTGACTTTTAACAATAACTTATAAAGCTTTAAAGACAGACCCGTTGGGAACTCAGAGGTTGTTAATCAATGGTATAGGCCATCTGTTCACATTACTTTAACTTATTATTAACATAATTGTGGAATTCATGGTGAATTCATGTTGAAACTACATTACCCATGATTCTGCACAGAAGATTCCACCAATCAGAGAGTTGGAGCTAGCAAAGCTCTTTAGCTCCGCCCACTTCCATGAAGCGTCGTGACGTAATCGAATCCCTGTGCTCTCAAAATAATTAAATGTGTTTATATATGTGCATACTTTGTAATAAACTTGAAATATATTGTTTCAACAGAGTATCAACAACTTTAAACGAATAGTTTTATTATATTTATTCATTGTTTTTAACTTAATGCTTCATGGGACTGTAGTTCTTTCCCTCATTAAAGCATTAAGAACACGGTCTTGCACTTTTCAAATACTTTTTTTGCTTCAAATCAAAGTTTGTAATATTGTGGTTCACTATGTAGCTGGTTGGTTTGGTTCATGGCTCATAAATCTTCAAGACTATTTTAAATCCCTGAGGAAATAAAGGATTGGAAAAATACTGGAATCAAGGCTGTTGAAAAAGTCGACAGGCATGTTGCACTATTGTTTTAAAAACGGATAAACCTACCCCAAACTGACTCACTAGCACACTTCAAAATAAAATAATGTTTAACACTGCTACAAAGTTACGACACAATAACATTAGCAAAACTACAGGCTAAGAAGGACAATTATCCCTTTATCAATAGTGTAGCGATGCACGAAACATCACTTACGCAGAGGTCACTTCCAAACTAAACAGCTTTATAATGGTCAACGCAGTGAATTCGCATGTTCAATGTTTAACAAACTTCAATCACATGCAAAATCTGCTTAGAGTAGACTGATATGGTATCTGTCTTATATATTGACACCTAGTGGTGTGGATGAACCATCATGCAAAAATTGCAATCACTGATATTCACAGTGAGCCATTAATTAATTAATTCATAGATATGCTACACACATTTTTCAATGTTTAATTTCTTCTTAAACTTATCACCGGCAGCTCTGAAAATAAATCTGTTGGCTTGAATCAACAAGAACGTGGTTTTGAACTGGTTTTCTCCCTTAATCAGCATTACATTTCTGTAAAAGTGCAATTTGTTGGCAGACAAGTTGTTTTCAAGGGTTCAGACTGCTTTAATCTGTGGCAGAAATCAGGCATAGATAACACGCTACAGCTGTAGATCTGTAGGAAACTCCTAGTTGTGAGTTGTGAGCTAAGCCCAACTTTGCTGACTTAAAGGCCAAGAAAGAGGAACAGAATAATAGAAGCATATATCACTGTCACCACTTCACGGTGTTGTGATTGATGACTCCAAGCACTGGAGATCCTAACTTACAGCTCACTAATGTCCTGATTATGCCCGCTACCCCATGTGACTGAACCCTGCTTCGCTTTAGATTATTCAAATATCAACAAGCCTGCTCTCAACCTCCAATAACCAATGAGTAATCCTAAAGATGGTGTTAATGAAAGACCAGATGAGATTTTACCCGTGCGGAGCCGGCTTTCGTGCAATCCATATGCTGTCACCGACTCACCACTAGCAGGAAATAAGAGCTGTCAAGTCCGTTCACGTACGTGTCAAAACTCTATCATTGCATATGTGCGCCATGCATTAATTCTGTGAGATTTAGCTCTCTCCAGCCTCAGTGTGGGAGACAAATGATTCAAGCAGAGCCAAACATCATCTGATGTCTTTGTAGGTCACTGAAAGGCAAGGAAGGAAGCCAATGAATGTTGCTGAACAGTGTTTAGACTCAAGCTCAATGTGAATATCAGATAAGAGCTTCCTGTGACTTACTAAGCAATGTCTTCTAGTGGCCAATTAATTACGTGGAATGTTTCCCACAATAATTTAATGTGAACTGGACAAAAACAAAAAGGCACAAGAGCAGCATAAACCATGTGGAAACATTACAAATTAAACTTTTATACATGCAAAGGTGTGACAAGGTAATTTTGCAATAATGATCAGCTGGCTTCTTACCAATAAATAAATGCATAGATGTGAAATATTGATTTGAGTTGAAATTATTTTAATAAATATTTTACTTGTAGATGAACTTATAACTTGTTTTAAGGGTTGCATGTATTTGATCAAAAATACAGGAAAATAGAGTTATATTGTGAAATATTTTTACAATTTAAAATTACTGTTTTCTATTTTAATATATTTCAAAATGTAATTTAATCTTTGATTGCAAAGCTGTATTTTCAGCATCATTACTCCAGTCTTCAGTGTCACATGATCCTTCAGAAATCATTCTAATATGATGATTTGTGCTCATGCAGTTGTACTGCTTCATATTTTTGCTAAAACTGATACATTTCCCCCCCAGGATTCGTTGATGAATATAAAATAAAAAAAAAATGCATTTATTTGAAATAGAATGATTTTTATAACATTAGAAATGTCTTGTCATTTTTGATCAATTTAATACATCTTTGCTGAAAAGTATCAATTCCATTCATAAACAAATCTTACTAACACCTATTTTTAAGTTCTCTCCCATCCAGCATTTTTTGTGTATGTTTTTGCATCCAGTGTAAAGGTCAATTTACCAAAAATATTTGACTATATGCCGCATATAATAACCAACACATTTATTGTAGTATGAGATGTTTCTGGTGCCATTTCAATCCTAATGACATTACATTTTATTAGCATTCTGTATAAGGACATTCATCTCTTTATGTGTGGGAGGATTTACAATTATGATTAATGACTGCACACTGATATTACTGTGTAAATTATAGAGCCAGGAAGATATTGAGTGGGAGAGAGAGAAGGAAGACAGTGCATAAAAATGACTCCTTACTCATAAGTCACAAAATCTGACCTCGAGATGAAAGAGAAGTCGGCCCGGTGCTACAGACAGCTGGTTAAAATGCAGTCTGTGCTCCTCCTCTTGTTGTGTATCGCTGAATGGAGTGTTATTAGTATTCAGACAAATAGTCTCAAACGCTTGGTAATATTCACAAAACATGTTAAACCCAGATACTGGGATTAATTCTAGCTCCGTTCAAAAGCAGTGTGTGAAATTAAAAAGCCTCCTCAGAGTAATCGTCAACGCTTGGGTTAAAAAAAAAAAAAAAAAGGTTAAAATGATAAGGCAAATGAAGGGATTTCGAAGCATTTTCAGTCCAAACGAGTTAGTCCTGGAGGTAAAACTCATAGTTCATTTGACTGTACCCCACAGATAATGCATTTGCCTAATATAAGCTAATAGCATAATGATAATAGAAATGAAGCTGATTATAGATAAGACACACAGAAATCCAGTTTAGAGAGGATTTGAAGCTATACAGCATTCAGTTCTGGAGCTGAACTCAAAGTCTCATTGTCCAGGGTTAGATGCAGATGTTTTTTTTGTTTGTTTATTTATTTACTAAAACGCTCTGTATTCAATTCACACTCTCCGTTCCATTAGATGGTATAAACACTCATTAAATTGACTGAGCTGTAACTACAGTCAACTCACTTTTAAATTAATTCTCCCTCTGCATAAACATGTTTGCCCTTGACTTATCAGTTGCTCTTTGAAATGAATGAGAATGGGCAGCTATCTGATGTATGGGGATGGAAGGACTAGATTTTTATTTAGGCATGGTCAATGAAGGAAAGTGTCCCTAGAGGAGTTTCACTGAATGCTATCAAAGAAATTGTGTTCGGAGCGTGCCCGTGGTGGTGGATGGTGGTCGATGTGTGACTGAGAATGTGTGAAAGGAGATGGAGTCTATTTGGATAAACTGGAACATGCTCATTTGTTTTTATTTTCTTAATTGAAAAAACTACATTTGGCCTCATGTGCAAACAGAAGTAATTGAGGCGGCTGAATATCATGGTATTCATTGGCCCTGCTAGTAGATTGCTTTAACTGCATTTTTCTCCTTTGACGAATTATGTGATCATTCAAATTATGTTTTTTTTTTTAACACTACATTTATGGCTCAGGTGATGGGCTCAAAAACAATTGTTTCCAGAATTGAGCATCAATGAGTTTTAAGAAGCCAAATTTAAAATTGCCTCTAGGAGTACCATATGGACATTTTGTTTTTGTCCAAAATGCATTTCAAATATAGCCTAAATATAAGTCGTAAATAGTGTGGTTTGAGATGTGTGTGTGTGTGTGTGTGTGTGCATGTATACATGTTTTTTCATTGTGCATTCCAATTAATCTCAATCAAACTGCAGTTGAGTTATTTTGTCTAGGTTAAAAAACAGCTAACTAACACAAAACAAAAACATGATAACATAATGAAAAAACTTTTTTTTTTTTATGTTTTTGCAAATAAACTCTTCATATATATTTGTATATAATAATCATATATAATAGTTTACAAAATGTACATAAAGGGGCTAGAAGATACATTTCCCATATAAAAATACATTTTAGGTAAATGTATAATGCATTTAAAAATATTTTGAATAAAATAAATATATTTACATTGATGATATAATAAATTTTTTTTTAAATATATTTAAGTATATTTAAAAATCTATATTAGCAATATATTGTAAAATGTATATTTTTTAAATAGATTTTAAAAACAAATATATGAAAAAACATCTATTTTTTATCATATGGGGTCATGCACCATCTAAGTAAGTGCTAACGAGAATAATTACATGAACGGAAAACTTTTTTTTCTGCTTGAAAATATAAATAAATAAAAATAGTAACCTGATATTAAGATAGGTTTGCTTAAACAAACATTTCTTCTCATCCAAGTGAACTTTCACCAAAAAAAAAAATGGTTTAGAAACAAAATCGCTAGTAAATTTCACAATTACAAAGAAATGTCACACTGAATTTCAATTTTACTTCAAATGAAACTTTTTTTTTTTTTTTTTTTTGGAAAATCATACTCCAATAATAATTTTTTACGGTGTTGAATGAAAATTGCATTGGATAATTGCACAAACGTAAATGCAAAATCTAGCTGTAGCATGTATTATTTGACATGAATTGTTATCGTTTCAACATTCATGTTTGGATCAAGTGTTTAATGATTGAAAAACTTTGTCCTGCTCGGCTTTGATCATTAGTGGCTCAAAGCCAGAACCTCACAGATGGCTCACGGTCATCTCCGCTCACATCTTACCTGTTTCATGGATGGAGAGAGCACTTACTGTTGGAAGCGAAGATGAATGCGATTTAATTTCTCTTAATGTCTCTTAACCCAGATCATCTGTTTGAAAGCAGATCTTCCTAATTACTTGCTAAAATCCTACTGTAAGTGCAGCATATGTGCATATAAACTATAATAGATCCATTTTAGTCCTTCACAAAATCACCTTCCAGTCCGTTTTCCTCTTACTCTCCATCCATAATTCAAAAGAAACTGTAGTGAAACTTCAGCAGTGCAGTGGTCAGACTGACAGCGTCATGAGAAGATATGATGTGTGGCGTGGTGATCAGTGATGTGGTGAGTTCACCAGGACAAACAGCGGGGGAGGCAGAGAGACAGAGCTGTGCATTAGCCTGTCACATGAATGAAAAATACTCTGCTTTAAAGAATGGATGGAGTTGTACTGGGACCTCGACTCATCCTCTTCAAACAGCTCCCACTATGAAAGCATATACGTTATGTGGGAGTGAGATGGTGGGAGAAAAACAAAACATATAAATAATTTCACCTTGTGGTGCTGCAGACAAGAAAAATGAGGAAGGGAGTGCTACATCGGCATATATGTCTTATCAGACAGCATCTTATTGCATATTTTCCACCTGTAAATGAATACATTTATAAATGGTTGCATTGTGTTGTTTATCTTGTGGATGCTTGAACTGATAGAAGAGAGCCGTATTGGCTCTGTACCAAAACCTGGTGAGCTGCCTTGATGTCTGCTGCCTACACGAGCAGCTGGGTGTTCACGACAACAACGTGACCAGAAGTCATTCGTTTTCAATGACATTTAGTGTTTTCTGGAAACATCAGCAGCAGCGTTTGTTAGAGTAGAGGAGAACTTTATGCAGACACTGAGGTCACATGATGGACCACCTGATACAGCAGTTGAGTCGTAGCGCTGCTGCAATCACAGGACTTGCAGCTACTGTAGTTACTAGAAGGCAACCTAGACTTTCTACTTGTAGCCGTTTATGTCCTCGGATTCAGAATTGTACATTTCTGTGGCAAATCTATTAACGCTAAAATGAACGTGTGTACTTTGAGTAATCAATAAGCATAGCCACAATGCAAGAAGTAAGAGTTGTTATGCAGGTGCATTTTTAAATACACAAATTTCTAAGGCGTCTAAATGATCACAATAATATGTTGCTGAAAAACCTGTTGTACACTGTACTACATGCCTTGTCATCTGTTTGATAGTGTATGCTCTTTAAGAAAGGCTCTTTGGTATAATTACAAAAATATCTACCTTCAGGACAAGGTACATGTCTTTTTGCTGTAAACTCTTTACAGATTTTTATAAAATAACCTCTGATGAACACACACTGAAGCAAGTTTGCTTTACTTGATTATTCATAGATCAGTTAAAAAAAAAAATCATGTTCAGAAGTGAGTATCAAATATGCTGGCTTTCGAAGGAACATTTATTTGTTCATCGCTTAATCATCACCATAAAAAAACTACAGAGATTTGATAATAAAACTGAGCATTTAAATATCATCTTACTAAGACATTATATTGGGAAATACAGAGTGACACCTGATTTATATGCATCTTATGCAAGTAGGATGCTACACTGTAATAAAAATCTCATTAATTTCAGAATCTCACTTTTTGGCCATATAAATATCAGCAACTGCACTAAATTTCGTATTTTTGCAGAGTTTGAGCCTCTGAATAAAACTGAGGCAGTTTTCCTCCTCAATTATGGGCACTATATTCTCCTAAATCATACTATATGAGGCATAGAGAGAGAGAGAGAGAGAGAGAGAGAGAGAGAGAGAGGGAGAGGGAGAGGGAGAGGGAGAGGGAGAGAAAGAGAGAGAGAGAGAGAGAGAGAGGGAGAGGGAGAGGGAGAGGGAGAGAGAGAAAGAGAGAGAGAGTTTCATTTATATATATATACTGTATATGGTAGGATTAGATATGATCATACAGAATATGTGCTTTATAAGCACTAATAAACAGCCAATATGTTAATAAGCAACTAGTTAATAGTGAGAATTGGTCCCTGTACTAAAATGTTACCATATACAATACGGTAATTCTGACAAGACCGGAACACCCCTTAATAACCGGCAGCACAGGCCTTTGAGTTTTATGTTAGTATATTGCTAAGCTAACAATGTGATACACTTAAGCTACTTTGCACTGCCAGAAACTGACCAGTGACAACAGACGCAATGTGGGAGGATTGTGTTTTTATTGCTATTGGTTGACATCTAAACATCTCTCAATACAGCTGTGTCCACTGTTTTGAATAGAGCTTGTTGCAGTGCATTCTGGGATTTGCCTCTGCAGGCCACATTTGAATTTGACCCAAAAGAGCATAATTATAAAGTTTTTTTTGTTGTTGTTGTTAAATGCAGTTTAAGCAGTGTGTAAGCAACTATTTTGTACTGCCTAAGCACGCAGTACAACTGAGTGATTATGTCTAAAAGTGGAGGTGTGCATTAAAATGAAATATTATAAAGATAATTACGTGTTCTTTTACTGCACATTGAACAAGTCTAAAGACTGGATATCTCAAATAATGAAGGACACCCTGTCCAAGTTCACTCTGATAGGAAATATTATGAACATCTTTCATAACTCCTTTAAGTTCTAGGCCTCTATAATTGGCATTTACCTTTTTATCTTTCAATTTCCGCTCTGCTGCCTCTTGGACGCACCAAAGGTAGTGTGCATTCAGTGTGAAACAGTGAGAGAGATTCACACTCGAGTGAAGTGTTATCAGTGAATACAGTGAGACAGAGCTGGCTCTCATTAGTCTCTCGGACAGCCAGACACTCGCTACTGTATGTGAGCTCTTTAAATCATATTTGGGTTATTACAGTATTGAAAAGTTCACTAGTTTTTATCTTTATCTTGTTTAATATTTTCATTTTCAATTACAATTTAGGGGTGAATATGTGGTTTTATAGCTATTTATATAATTGGATATATAATTTTATATAATTTTTGACAGATGGTTACTGATAGGTTTTAGAGATTAATCCCATCCATTTATGATTATATGAAAACTATTTCCTTTAAATTTAGAGTTAATTCTTAAGCAGTTTAGAATTCACTTTTATTTTTAGATTTCCATTTTAATTTCATTTTTAGTAATTTTTAATGCGCCCTTATTTTTTTAAATTGTGACCCTGGACCACAAAACTTTTTTCTTGTAAATTTTTTGAAATTGCGATTATACATCATCTGAAAGCTGAATAAATAAGCTTTCCATTGATGTATGGTGTGTAATGACAATATTTGGCCGAGATACAACTATTTGCAAATCTGGAATCTGAGGGTGCAAAAAAAATCTAAATATTGAGAAAATCGCTTTTAAAGTTGTCCAATAATCAAAAATTAAGTTTTGATATATTTACAGTAGGAAATTTAGTAAATATCTTCATGGAACATGATCTTTACTTAATATCCTAATGATTTTTGGCATAAAAGAAAAATCAATAATTTTGACCCATACAATGTATTTTTGGCTATTGCTACAAATATACCCCAGCGACTTAAGACTGCTTTTGTGCTCCAGGGTCACAATTAGCTTTTCAATGAGCTTTTATGATCAGGCGCAATGATATTACGCAGCGCCTGAAGTAGTCCCCAGCGATATCATAACTAGTTACCTAGCTGAGGACTACTTTCATGCGCTGTGTAATATCATTGCGCCTGCTGCACCCATGGTACAGCAGCAAAGTCCCTTGATTATTACGCCGGAATGAGAGTATAGTTCCTAGCCATATCGGTCTAGAAAATCGCAACTTTTTATTTTCGGTCGGCCTTAGTACACGATGTAACTACAGGAGAGTCAAGATTTAAATAGGAAAATTATCGAAACTCTTTGGTCATTTTTGATGACCAGATGCTAATGGTCTAATCCGATTCAATGATCTATGCTAAGCTAAGCTAAAAGTGCTACCGCCAGACCTTGGGAGTAACTCTAGGGGAGTTGTAAAATGAGCCTATTTCTAAAAAGTGGAGTGTTCCTTTAAGCTGCACAACTGTTTTCAACATTGATAAGAAGAAATGTTTCTTGAGCAGCAAATCAACATTTTCTGAAAGATCATGCGACTGCAAACTGCTGAAAATTCAGCTTTGATCACAGAAATATATTACATTTTAAAATATATTCCTGTTTTTACTATATTCTTGTCTTTCTGAACCTAAGAGACTTACAGACTCTGCTACATATAGTGAACTGTATCACGGCTACATAATTTATGTGTGTGTACGGTGAGACCATCCAGAAAAAAAAGCCTTGAAATAGACTGTTTTGACAAAAACTATTTCTCTGTCTGTATGCTTGAATGGCTCTCATGCCCTCTTTCACAGCTACACGATTCACTGTGTTCAACACGCTGTACATCAAGCTGCACGACTCAAATCATTGGTGATCACAATGTCAAAACATTACAGGCATACACAGATATAGCGCAGCACACAGCTTATGTTCCGGTGGCTGGTTCAGGGCTGTTTTTCAGCCATGTGCCGCCTGCGGCAGTACTATCGTGTCAAAGAGACTGCAATCTGCTCTCCACGCAGGAGCTGAAGCGCTGATACAGACTGCAAATGCACCTGTATCACATCGCTCTCTCTCTGAACGGGCAGAGGCAGGTCAGGATTCATGGATTTAACGCAGCCGTGTGGAGCCAGCAAAGCCATCGGAGCCCTTCAGAGAACCGCAGGTCTGCTGTTGAGATGAAACCCTGGGTGGCTGTGCCACAGAGAACATTCATCTACAAGGGCATTGAAGGTCAGGATGGGGTGCTTCATCTCCCACACCTCCTCATGAATGAGTGCACAATCATTCAGCACTTCTGCATGGCTCAACGCTTAGCATATTACACTTGTTGACTGCCACAGCATCTGCTATGACGCGAATATGACATATTCAAATGATGCACAAACAAATTATGCACTAATTTGGCATTTAACTTCACAACTGTGACACAAAAAGCAGCAAACAGTCCATTTAACACTTTCAAGAGTTCTCCAAAATAATTTACACTGCCACTAACATAATGAAATATTTACAGTGTGGCTTGGAATAAAATTATATTTCATTAGATCAGACTAGTGTTATTTTAATGTTATTTGTATACCATTATAGTCTTTATTAATATTTGAATTGGCTTTTTCAGTTTTCAGTTTCACGCCTTTGTCATTTTTATTAGTTTTTATTTAGATTTCACTTATTCTTATTTCAGTTTTAGTCATTTTTAGTAATTAAATTTAGTATTTTTAATCACATTTCATTAAAATAGTTTTTTCATCTAATATGCATAACTTTATTACAATTAATGAAAACTATTTTTGTTAACAATAACACAGCCCTGTAAAAAATAATAACAAATGCAGCTGTGGTTGCGAGAACTTTACTGTAATAAGCTACAATTTAGCATTTACATGCTAAACTTAAATATAAAGTAAAATTAATTAATTAAATAAGTAATTACGTACGTATGCAGGTAGGTAAGTAGGGAATTCTGGGGATGTCAGATCAATTTTCAACTTTAAATTGTACGATGACTTGTTATTACAGTTTTTCACTGTATATAAGGGAACGTAGTGTTAACCAACAATTAAATAGTTTTTTATAGTATACATATACTTATATATGTTTGAACTATTTACCAGCAGACCATGCTAATCTGCTAAACATTGACGTCTTGAGCTGTGTTGGATGATATGGCATCTTGCAAGTTTCCACTGAATACTGACATCTAGTGTTGTGGATGTAGAATCATCCAAAGACAATAGTTTGTGTTTACTGATGATATTGAAGATCAAATACACTATTAGTAGTCAGCCTTAATTTTATTGATAGTTTTATTGCATAAAATGAGAAATATTCAGTTGAGGCGACCTGCTTTATGTAAAATACAGCAGCATTTATTAGGTTACTGATATGACTGGAGTGTACATGACTTTAAAAACTTATTTCTTTAGGTGTAAAACAGTACAAAAAAGTGCACCTTTAAAGACGAACTCCCAATGCAGCGACAGATGCCAACCAACAGCAATAGACTCTTTTGACAGGTTTTCTTTTCTCAGATCATTGTATTACCTTGATAGATGGCAGGTCTTTGATATGTTCAATCAGCGTTTGTCGATAATGTCAAATAAATGATGCACTATAACCTACTGATTGCTGGCATTGGTTGGTGATATGTGAATCAGCCTTAACAGAATAAAAGCGGTGATCTCCAGCCTGGTGATTAAGATCAGTGCAGACAGAGACGAATCATTTATTCAACACTTGTTTCTTAAAAGATCCCCAAATGATATCATGTCGTTGAGAGTCTCAGAATCTTTCCATCCTACTTTTGGGTTCTATTTTAGGCTCTCTTTCCGACAGCGGCATATTTTCAACAAAACAATGTAATTTCCCAACACAAAGAGCTGCAATCCATCAAAAACCCGAGAGAAGCAAGTATGTTCTGTGCTCTCACTGGAGCTCTTTCCTTCTAGAGTTTCCTCCTCATTCTGACAGTGAAATATAAGCTTTAAAGAATAGTTCACCTAAAAATTTGAATTCTGTCATCATTTACGCACACTCAAGTTGTTCCAGACCCGTATGAGTTACTTTCTTCCGTTGTGCACAAAAGAG
Source organism: Barbus barbus (assembly GCF_936440315.1). NCBI lineage: Eukaryota > Metazoa > Chordata > Actinopteri > Cypriniformes > Cyprinidae > Barbus > Barbus barbus. Next base: position 25,580,893 of record NC_136761.1, on the reverse strand, counting down.
GATATTTTGAAGAATGTTGGTAACCAATGAGTTGACGATAGCCATTGCCTTTCATAGTATGGAACAATAAAAATACTATGGAAGTCAATGGCTGCCGTCAACTGTTTGGTTACCAACATTCTTTCAGCTGTTGAACAAAAAAGGAGTAAAGTCATACAAGTTTGTAACAATTTGAGGGTTTAGTAACTGATGACAGAATTTTCATTTTTGGGTGAACTATCCCTTTAACCTGTGCAATGGCCTCTTATAAATACATTTTAGTCTAGAATCACAAAATCGACCCTTTGCAACCACAGAAACATGTCAATATGCACCATTTTTCATGTTCAAGTCAACCAACGTTCATCTACTTTTCTGTCTGGTGTGTTTGTTGGACAAAATGGCAGATTCTGCGTTATGATTGGTTAGGTCGCCAGTCAATCAAAGTCCCAGTGAAAGTCAATTGATGACTATTCATCAAGTACAAAAATAATCTCAAGAACAAAAAAGGATGTCCCTACAGTGTCTCCGCAAACATACATGTTGCTTGCACAGGGCAAATTCATTAAACAGTAGAAATAAATGATAATCATTTAAAGCTTTTTCCTGAAGACAAATACTAGACGATTCCCTTCACATACTATCTGGTCATATTATGTTATCGAGTGCACAGCGCATGAACAGAAAATGGAGGACATCTTTCAGAATCCCTCTGTATTCCGCCCAGAGATGGCGAGATAGAGAGAGAAAGAAAGGAATATCGGGACCGCAGCCAAGTGTGACAGTGGCGTTCACATTTCTCTAGAAGCCTCTGCGGGCTGAAACTCTGAGCTGAATGCTGAACACCTCTGTGCCGCACTGCCGCTCCACCCCGCCAAGATAATAAAAAGCAACCTCCAAGCTGAGGACAACGCAATGGCCTCCGCCATGCAGAATTAACGGCAGCCCTTAAAAACTGGGGGGAAGATGCTGGTGGATCCACAGCCACCAGTTCTTCAGTGCTTCTCCACTGTAATTGCTGTCTTTACCCTCAGAGCCTATGAAAAATGATTTGTAAACAATATGACCTTTTCGGAAATCCCATCCTTCACTCTGAGTGGGGCTCAGTCTAATAACAGTCATGTAAAGAGAGGTTTATGAACCATAATGATAAATACAATGAATTATAAATGACCCAAAGTCAATTTTTTACGTACATGATAAAGTAGAATAGGATCAATCACATGACTGCATCTACTAAATGGTTCAAAAATGCATCAGAATTTATACATATAGTAACTTGAACACACATCTTGAAGATGTTTTTAATTTCACAGTACACATCAATTTTGATAATCAATGATCATAAATTTTGAAGTAAACAAATTGGGGGGGGGGGGGGGGGGGTGATGGCGCAGTGGATTACACACATGCCTTTGGTGTGAGAGACCCGGGTTCGAATCCACTGTGAGACACCAATGTGTCCCTGAGCAAGACACTTAACCCCTAGTTGCTCCAGAGGCGTGCGACCTCTGACATATATAGCAATTGTAAGTCGCTTTGGACAAAAGCGTCAGCTAAATGAATAAATGTAAATGTAAAAAATAAGGGCCATACAACTGTCATGATATTATAATGAAGAAAAAAAAAAATTAAAAGAAAACCTTAAATAGTTTGAAATAAATAATATTGTTTTATAATAATATTGAGAAAGCGTCTTTTTTTATTTAAAAAATGTATAAATAAAACCAAAGTCATGTGGTGCAACCAACATGCAGAAAACAAATCATAAAACAAGAAATAATGTCATATAGAGGACACCTGAAGTCCCTCATGACAGTCATTAAATTTAATTCATTTAAAATTATATTATATTATCTAAGTTTTAAAAATGCACACATGTGGTTTTTATTTGTATCTAAAAATATTTATTTTTTTATATTTATATTTATTTAAATAATATATATAATTAAATTAAGTTATTTAACAATTCATTTTACCCTGGAAAATTATATTAAATTTTTTTTTTAAATAATGAAGATACACATTGATTCTTTGATGGTTATCAAGAATTCTCAAGTCGTGAAATTAAACTTTTTTTTGAAAACAGTATAAAGGTTTTTTGCAACCAACATGAATACAAAGAAAATTCTTCTAAAATCTCATCACGTGTGTTTTAAACTACATTTATACTTTGATTGACCCAAAATCATAACAGGGCTCCACCCACAAATGACGTCGTCAAGTTAGGTTATTCTAGACCCTCTCAAATGGTTTCCCCTGTATTTTGCCAATTATGTAGGCTACTGAACTATTTTCTGCTCATCTTTCTAGAATTTCTGTCTTCATTTAGGGTGCACTGTGACACTGCACCTCTGTGTAGCATTAAAACACAATATTATTTTTCACTTTGATGCAGCTTCTATGCAGAGTAAAATCATTCTGGATAGGCTAATTTGACCATAGCATAATTGGCTCATAACGCTGTGAGGGGCCCTTGTTTATTGGTGGCGGGGGTGTCCCGTGTGCCTGTGCACAGCCTCATAAACACGCTGTACATAATGCATGTGTTATATTGTATGGCGCATACGTTTGGATATTAGTTCAGGACTCAGAGATGTAGCTCTCAGGGAGAAGTGTTATCTAATATAGAGAGAAAGATTTGATTTTCCCCGAGCCTCAGGTGTCAGATTATAGCTTCAGTCAAATCTCACATGGTTTTCCCAGATCAGCAATGACTGAATAATTATCTTACAATGGAACTGAGACACTGTACTGATGAATATCTGAAGACTAGACTATTTTCACCTCACAAAATACACAGAAATTTTTCGAAGCCCATTTATGCTACTGAATAGAATTTTAGAATTTTTAGAATTTAGAATTTTTAGAATTTTATCTTACAATTCTACAATTGTGAGTTTACATCTCGCAATTCTGACTTGAGATATAAAAACTTATAAAGTTAAATTTGCAATTCTGATTTTTTTTCCTCACAATTATGATTTCTTGTCTCAGAATTGCAAAAAAGTCCGAATATAAAGTTGTAATTGCGAGAACTAAAGTCAGAATTGTGAGATATGAATTTGCAATTTCGTTCGCAATTCTTTTTTTCCTCACAATTCTGACTTTTTTCCGTGCAATTGCGAGTTTATATCTCAAAATTGTAAACTCACAATTGTGAGAAATACTGTAAAGTTAAATAAACTCGCAATTCTGACTTTTTTCCTCGCAACTTCTTGAATTCCCCCCTCAGAATTGCAAAAAAAGTCAGAATATAAACTAGCAATTGCGAGAAATAAAGTAGAATTGTGAGATATAAATTTGCTTTTTTCCTTACAATCGTTTTTTTCTGCAATTGAGAGTTTAAATCACACAATTCAAACTTTATAACTCAATTATGGGTTTATACTTTATATCATGCAATTTTGAGAAAAAAAATTGTTAGGTAAAAAGGCTCAAAAATGTTTTTTTTTTTTGTTTTTTCAGTGGTGGAAACGGCTTCCATAGAAATCTTTTCTTTGTTCAGCTTAAAACTCTGAATAAAATGAATTCTCCTTCTCTGCTTTTGTAAATATTCAATGCAAATAATGATGTACGAGCAAATGGCGTTCGGTCCGGTTGTGATGTGCGCCGTGTTTTATGATGTGTACCATTTTGCATATTTCATTAGATTCTTAGGCCATAACGGAATAGCTGGAGGCCAACTTCAGTCATGACACAGACCATTAAAATGCAAATCAAGCCCCTTAATATAAAACTGAGATCTATATTGCCATAGACCCTTGGAGGTGAACATTCAACAAATCACCTCTAGGCTCATTTAGCCTTATGTTATTCAGTAATGTTATCCTATTCATTACTTCACCCAGAAAACCTGTAGGGCCATGGGTTGAGCTTTATCTACTCACAGCTAAGACTGGATTGAGATTCACAACGCCAGCGTGTGCTAACTGTGCTTAGTGCTGAGCTAATAAGATGTAGCATATTTTGCTAAGACCTGATTCTGTTCTTTTAGGATGTCCGTCAGTTTATATACAGACTGCCAGTCTGAAGCAGGTGGAAGAGATTGTAGTGTGCGGTGCACAGAGGCTCTTAATAGGTGACAATTTAACAGAGGAGCAAAGTGACAGGCAGTGTTCATAGTGGGAAATTAGGCTAATGGGTTATCAGCTCTTGGTTCTCCTCCCAGTACGATGCATGACTTGGTTCTACAAACACCCAGCCATGTAGGTTCAGTTTTTACACAGACCAGGATAGTTCACCCAAAAATCCCTCATGTTGTTCCACAGGTGAACTTTTTAAAGAATATAGTCAATATAAAAAGTAAATGAGGTCTGGGCCTATAAGATGACAAAAAAAAAAAAAAAACACACATTTTCCAGGATTTCTGAAACCACAAAAGCTTTCTCCAACAAAAAGAAACAATTAGTCATTATCCACTGAACATCTTGTCAACCACGCTTTGCATGCTCATCAGAGTTCAAGAGAGAATATTTATTTATTCATAGAGTATTTATTAATATTTTGAATATATTTTCAGTTAAACATTTTGTTTCAAGTTCAAATTTTATTCATCTTATGTTATTATAATTTGTCTTAGTTTTTATTTTTTATATTTCTAGTTAGCTTCAATTCTTTTTTTTTCTTTTTTTTCAGTTTTAGTTTTAGGAATTTTAGTACTTAAAACTTATTTCAGTAACTTGCCAACATTTATTTTTTTCAGTATTGTTCAGTTTTTCATCTAATGTTTTTATTTTGTTTTATTTGTGCTTTTGGCTAGTTCAATTAACAAACACTGTATTTTTTTTTTTTTTTTTTTTTTGGTATATAACTGTTTGATAACACTTTAGAATAGGGATTCTTATTCAATATTAACTGTGACTTTTCCTTCAATAAATTCCTAATTTGCTGCTTATTAATAGTTAGTAAGGTAGTTGTTAAGTTTAGGTATTGGGTAGGATTAGGGATGTAGAATAAGGCATTAATATGTGCTTAATTACTACTAATAAATGGCTAATATTCTAGTAATATGCATGCTAATAACCAACTAGTTCAGAGACCCTAAAATAAAGTGTTACCCACTTTAGATAGGAAACATTATTCACTGTTAACTAGTTGCTTGTTAGTATACATTTTACTAGCATATTGGTTGTTTAATAGTACTTATAAAACACATACTCTTTAATCTACATGACCATATTTTAGATCTCTTAAACCTAAAAATAACTACTACAACAAGTATAACTTACTAACTTATAATAATCGGATAATAGGAGTTTTCTCGGTTACAATGTGTGTTCCCTAATCTAAAGTGTTAATGATAATATTAGTTAACAATATGACTCGTTCATGAATTTGACTGATCCAGTCGTTGAGTTCAACTCACTGATTCATTTATCTGGTCACTTCACAAGAACATCAGTGATTACTGACATATTGTTCTTTTTTTTAAAAAAACCTATCATATGAAATCAGAAGACTTTTAATATAGTGAAGTAATATAATACTTTTGTGTTCCTTTTGTGTCCCATTCAAACTTCTTCATGGAAATTGCATGGGAAAGTTTAACCAGTGCATTATTCAAAAAGTTTTATTTTAGATCAAAAGACAGAAAGACAAGAGAGAAAGTAAATGATAACAGAATTAGCATTTTGTATAATCAATACGATTTGTTCGTGAATGATTTTGTATATTATACTTCTGTCAGCTACAGTAAAACTGCAGACAACAGATCTTAAAATCCTGACATAAAGTTTTCAATTAAGAGTAATACTGAGTGATGTACGTTGGCCGGTCCAGACAGCTGGTCAGGCTGTGAATGGGTTTGTGAGGGGATATATGGTGTGTCTGCGACCAATGAGACACTTCATAAATTAGTGAGGAATTAACTGGACATCATGAGCAGGTTTTGGTCGAGCCTCCAGACCTCTGTCTGTGGTTTATGAGGCCTGGGGTCATTACGGGTGCTAGAATGGCCCACTCTATCTGTGCAAATAAATAGAGGGCAGGATTGTGGAACTGCTGTTTGAGGCAAGATGTGCTGCATGCATCATTGTGTGTCTTTTTATGAGCATGCATAAATCTGTACAACTTTGTGGGCTGAATTAACTGAACAGCATTTCTGCACACAGTACTGTAATTCAGTGCAAAACTGAATTATTTTTGCTATATAGTAAATACGATTTTCAAAGAAATTCATAGTAAAAATGCTTTACAATACAAGATTCCACTATTAAGGTCATTGCACACTGAGTCTGAAATTTTCGCATGCGTTTTTCTGTTTTTCGTTTTCTCCATCCTTTCCTATCAAAATGGTGTGAAAACGCAGAAAATGAACCGAACCTGATCCAAAAAAATTTTGACAGACGAAAGTTTGTGCAAACGGACTCGGTGTGCAATGAGCTTTAGTTTCATACAATATTACAATACAGAGAAAACTATGTAACTTCTTTCAATTTGATATTTAATCATTTAATAATCCTGCAACTTGATAAAAAATATATTAACTCTTATGTTCAGGATTTTCTTTCTCCTTAAACATATTATTGCATTGGACTAAAACTTGACTTTGCACACACAGGGTATAACAAGTTCCCAAAAAAAGTTGCTTATAAATTTCTCATTACGCTACATTACCACAAATACTGGGTTCAGTCTTTTTATTGACTTCTTTTCTTTTAATCAGCACAGGTTTTGTATTTATTTTTTGGAACTGACTGATCGTGGGCCTCATTTATCTGAGCTTATGCACACAAGTGTTTGAGTGACCATTGCCAAAATTACCCACAAAAAATATTTTTGCACTTAAAAACTGAGATGCATAAGCTCAGATCAATGAGGCATACGATCAATCAGTTCCAAAAATAAATACAAAACCAAGATTGAATCTAAGATTTGATGCCAATATACTGTAGCATAATAAGAGATTTACAAGCAATTTTTAGAAGACCGGTCATTTCTGGCCGGTAACACCAAATTAGGTATCTTCAGCCCAGCACAACGTAGTTGACATTAGGCTTGCATGGTTGCAGTGTTTCTTAATTTCTTCATTTAATACACAAGAAATGTGAATATCACTTGAAAAGTCTTGCTAATAAAACAGTTTGTATTAGGTTTCAGGCAGTCAGATGTAATTATATCATGAAAGAATTTAATTCAGGACACATTGGGGAAATTCGTATTATTTTATGACTTTCTTCTGACTATTAGCTTAGCACTGAAATATCAGAGACAGCTCAATTTTTACCCCCAAAGCATCACAAGAGAGCTCTAATCATGCTGTGCAATGGACGTTTGACAAATGTATTATAAAGACCCTTGAACTGAGCTGAAGTTGGAACAAACAGGCTTTGGGCAACTCTCACTTAAAACATTTGAAAACAATTATTTTTGTCACCTGCCTGTTCATGTCTTTAAAATTCTGCCCGATTTTAATAGCTTAGAAGGGTTATCGATCAGGTGTTTTATTATTGGCTTCATTTAAACAGGACACTAGTATGATTAGCCTGTCCCACCATGTAAAATAAGTCATGCTTTTGTGTGAGAGGTGCAAACACAACTGCAGGTGTAGTTGTAGTAATTTGGTGTGAAGCTGTTTTCATTGATTAACCCATTTGCTTGTTCTGCAGTAATCTCTCATCTGGGTTAACACTGAAGTATTATTGTTATTATTTGCTTTTACAGATTATGCACTTCATCCAGCATATAGTGGATTATTTATGTACACTGTGTGCATTGCTTTATTACCTATGGAAGCCTGTTTCCACCTCTAAATATCTTTTTTTTTTTATTTTAAGTTTCTGTCTTTTTAATCACAAAATTAAAAAAAATTATCTTGCAATTGTGTGATATAAACTAGCAATTATGAGTTATAAAGTCAGAATTATAAGACAGTCAGAATTGCAGTATACTGTACAAACTCTCAATTCTTGCAATTTGACTTTTTTTCTACACTTGTGAGTTAATATCTCGCAATTCTGACCTTTTCTTCTCTCACGATTCTGACTTTATTTCTCAATTCTGAGAAAAAAGTCAGTGATCTTTTTTTTTTTATTATTCAGTGGTGGACAAAAACCCATATTTTTTAAAAAAATCCATAAAGTACTTTAAATAAAGCAGCAAGTGTGGAAGCAAGTACCTGATTTCTTAACCACCAAACAAGCTAGAATCTGATGAACTGAATTGTCTGCCTACTTTCTCAAATGTTCACAAACTTCATTGCAAATTTACTGACAGATCAGAATAAAAGACAAACAAGCATGTTGTTTGATCTACCGTAGTGGGGAAACCACATATACATGGAACAGATGTAAAATTCATGACATTATAGCCAGCATCAGTCCCTGCACAAATAATGTAGAGCAAACTGTGAGATTTATTGAAATGAGCAGGGGACATACGCTGTCCTTTCAACAGGCATACATTATGCATGCATGCACACATGCATTATAGATAAAAATTAAGCCTGCTTAAAGGGATTCAAAATGTAGTGTCAAAACTGATTTGATCAAAAAAATTTAGCAAAATCCACCACCCATGGGCCAAATCAGGCAAAATGTACTGTGGCAGGGAGTGTGTATTAGATGTGACCATAAATAATAAGGTACTGTTCTGCCCTCCTGGTCATGGCAACTAAACTGGCTGATGGCAAAGAGATGGGCTGCAGGATGTTCCTGAGTGAGTCAATGCCTAAACACTCCCAACGTCACGCGTTAACTCTGGCACACAGTTGCATATGCCAGTGGCAGCAGTGGCCTTGTAATACGTTTCATAAACGATTCATAGATTCTGTGGTTGTATCATTTATTATCAAAGTGACATTGTTTTTCGTGTGTGGAAGGCAATGGCCATTGAGTGTCTGTGTATGGACTGCATAACATGTCTGTGTGTTCTGCATGACATGAAAAATAAACTGACTGTGAGCAGAGCACCTGTCAGCAGCGGTGTCCGAAACTGACGACAGCTGCCTTACTGTCCACTTATTCAGAGACTTAGACAGGGTTTGTGTATGGATATTCCTCTGAGAGAAGTTTCAGACAGGCTTTCAAGGCACCAAAACATCATGTCAACAAATTCAAGTAAGCATTGGACATAACAGGGACAATCCAGTTAACGCTCTTACTGTTAACAGGAACCAAAACTCCTACAAATCGTTTTGGCAATATATCATGTACTCAAAAATAATACAAATAATATCAGCATTAGATAAAACCTTAACTCATGATAAGGTAAAGTACTAAAATCAGTATAATTAAAATAACAATTAAAGATTAATTAGCTTTATATTGATAATAGCAATATTTATACCTAATGTTGATATATCTAATGTTAAAATTTCAATAATATCAATATTAATATTGATATCTAATATTGTTCAATAATATCAATTAGTTGATAACAGTTAGTTGAATTTTTTTTAAATAATTAGGCTAGAAGTTTTAACTGAAATTAATAAGCTTAAAGGAATACTTCACTTTTTTTTAAAATAGGCTCATTTTCCAACTCCCCTAGAGTTAAACAGTTGAGTTTTACCGTTTTCGAATCCATTCAGGCGATCTCCGGGTCTGGCGGTAGCACTTTTAGCATAGCTTAGCATAGATCAGTGAATCTGATTAGACTGTTAGCATCTCGCTCAAAAATGACCAAAGAGTTTCGATATTTTTCCTTTAACTCTTCTGTAGTTACATTGTGTTACAAGACTGACGGAAAATGAAAAGTTGTGATTTTCTAGGCCGATATGGCTAGGAACTATACTCTCATTCCGGCGTAATAATCAAGGAACTTTGCTGCCGTACCATGGGTGCAGCAGGCGCAATGATATTACACAGCGCCTGAAAGTAGTCCCCAGCTATATCATAACTAGTTACTAGTTACCTTAATAATAACAGTAAAACTCAACTGTTTAACTCTTGGGGAGTTGGAAAATTAGCCTATTTTCAAAAAAAGTGGAGTGTTCCTTTAAGGTGAAGTGCTAAAATTTATATTAAAGTAAAAATTTAATAAAAAATCTAATAAATATGACAGACAAATATAGACTAAATTAGTTTAATATTGATAATATCATTATCTAATACGGACATATCTAATATTGATTAACAATATAAATATTAGATGAACATTTTAAAAGAATCATAAGTTTAACTCATTTAAATAAATTATCTTAAGTTGAAGTACTAAAATTACTCAAATTAAAGGCTTTACAGAAATATAAAAGCAAAAAAACCTAAATGAAATAAAACAAAATCAAATAAAAATGACAAAAGCACATAAAAATTACTAAAATTAAATTAAAATGAAAACTGAATTATAAAATAAATTGATTAAAAATATTAATAAATTATATAACACCACATAATAATATCAAAAGTACTATTTAAAAAAAATACTAAATTTAGTAAACAATACTAAAATAACACTGACATTTAATGACTAAAATGCATATTTTTCAAAAGAAAATTAAATGGAAAAAAAAACACTATTCTATTCAATGTTATCTCTATTCTGGAATGATATAATGTTGAATAGCATGTGCTTTGATGCGGCGGCAGTCATGTGAGTAACTGAGAGAGATGTCTACATCTGATGTACATCAAGGACAAAAGGTACGCCGCATCTCAGTCTGGTGGGACCTGCCATTCCTCAAGGTTTTGTTCGAGAGACATCCCTGAGCTTTCTTTCTTTGGGGTCACAAGAGCCTCAGGAGAGAAAGAACATCCCACACTGCTCAGCAGTCAAGCATATTCACCCCACTGACTGGATCTGGATTCTCACTCAAGCAGTTTCTGACATCTTTTGGGCCAATACAGTGTTATAGAAAGTGACCAAGTTACCAGGTCAACTGAAGACTGCCAGTCAAAATTACGACAATAATCTCATCAAAAAGAGCGCTGGATGCACTGGGGAGATTCACAGCAAAGGCTTTTCCTTGTAATCAAGTTCCTTCCTTTCAGTTTTACCCTACAGGAATGCTATCAAATAAGGTACTCCAGCAACTTGCTGGTCTTGGAGATGTAATTTTGTGCTTGTATAACCATGAACCAGTGGATAGTGGAAGATTACGACAGCAACCCAAGGGGAAAATGCTGGTTCCTTGCCTTCCACGATACTCACGTCATCGTGAGAGATTAGACAGCTAAAGGAAAAGCTGATAGGTTTCACATCTCCACTGCTCTCTGCTGAGTGTTTTCCCACCTAAATTTATACGTGTTTCCTCTACACAAACAAAAACGCTTTGCATTTGAGGCGCATTACGTGTTATGCACTCACAAGGCCTTTCATTTACATAATGTTCTTTTCCGATATAACTTGACCATGGGTTCAACAAAAGGATTTCTATCTGCATAGAATACAATTACTTACTCGAGCAGGTGCAAATCCTAAATTCAAAGCACATTCAGGACGGTGAACACTAGCCGGAGTCTAGGAGACAGAGGTCAGCAAATGTCCCAGCTGGTTACACACTTCACATTTAATTACTGGACATTTAAACCATTCCTGCTCAATTACTGTACATCTGTTTCGGCTCAGGAACTGAGCACAAGTGACCACTGCTCCCACAATGTTAAAAGAGTCAAAAGAATCTGTGCTTTACAGCATACCAAAGGAATCTCTGACGCTTTTATTCTGTTTGTCAGCCTGGCGATGCTGCTTTACAGACGCAGTACAGTTGGGTAAAACTTTAGATCATGGCCACAGTCCTTACTCAAGTAAATGTTTTCAACACCAGTGAACTGCAAGGCCTTACCTGGCATCATCTGTCATGCAAAATACAATCAAAGTCGGCATCCTCATCTGCCAAAAAAGGAGGCAATATTGCTTCCAATCAGATTGGAAAGCTTAACGACTGTGGATTGAATCACACACTGCATCCTACAGGAATGAAAAACCACAAATTATATTCTTTGATGTATTTTTTCCTAGACCCGAAATCATTTTACATAGAGAGTAAGTGGAGGCTTTTGAGCTGAATTATGTGAGCTTTGCTATCTACATTACTAGTTCTCAACCAAGGGGCTTCAGAGTGACTTCAAATAATAAATTATTATTTATTATTATTAAAATAACCAAACTGTAATATGTGTGTGTGTGTGTGTGTTTCCATGTGCATAGTTTACTATATGAAAATATTTTATTTCACATCACTGAAAGAGACTTTACTTATAATGACGGATGGTTTATTGATCCGAATCAGCATTTTTTAGCACTGATGTCATGCAAAGAGCGAAATATGCTTTGATGTAGGTTTGCATATGACCCTATAATGCACTCTGGGAGTACTCTGGCCTAATGGAGGAGATTTACATTGCATTTAAATGTATGTCTGTGTGCCTGTATGTGTTTGTGTTTAGTGGGAGTGTGGGGAGGGACACATCTCAGCTTTAAATAAATCTAATTAGATTTCTCTCTGGCATTTGTCTATTGAGTGTCGAGGCTTTTTTAAGCCACTGCCTCCCTCTCCTGATCTAATGAGGAGTTAGTTCCTGAGTCAACTGCAAAACATTGGATGGATTGAATCATCCATACGATTAGCCTCAAGTGGAATTCTGTAAATTAGTGTTCGTCATAGTTACTGCTTAGTCAAAGTGTGTTCACAGTTTCAGGCTTCAGTCTTTTTACAAGGACAAATGGATAATAGTGATGGATAATTAAGAAAAAAAAGGTACAAGTAAAAAAAAATAATAATAATTAGCATATGACATTTTTACTAATGATGACCATTTATAATAATAAATAGGCCTATAAGCCTAAGCAAATACTAATTTTCAGATTTTTTTTTTTTTTAGACAATACATCTGTTTTTATTTATTGTATATTATTCTGAAACCACTAACAAACGTTTTTCTTGTTTAGTATGTAAATCTTAATTTAAAATTAAGTGGCATTTACGCTTCCATTTCGGAAACAAAATATTTTTGATTCTTTTTGTTGAGGGGGGGAAATAAACTTTTACATATTGTGATATTTTGCTTATCAAGTAAACCTATCTTCTTTTACATATTTTGCTGTATATTTTTTGTTTTGGAAATTTTTACTGGAAAACAAGAAAAAAATACGATTTTTAAGCCAGATTCTATGCCATATAGTTCAAACTGAGTAGTAATATTATGATACACTCTGTAAGGCACTTACATCGATCCTGAGAAATGTCAAGTCTGTGAGGATGCAGTGAGAGAAGTAAAGAGTATTAGAAGATCAGCTGATATTTGCTAATGGAACATACAAGCCACTTTGCACAAAGTGCACTTCTTTGAGAACAAAACAAGTGGATTCTTGTCAGCTTTAGACACTTCACTCAAGACTACTCACTCATTATGAATTATGAAGAGTAGTAAGTTATTAGTATTCATGCCAGTCACCTTACAGCCATCTGTGTAGAGCCTAGAGCAGATAAGAACATTCCCCGGCACAATACAGATAAAGAAGTGTCTCCTGTCCCCATTCCCGCTTATCAATAAAATTACAATGTACGTCCTGTGACTGTGTGAGCAAATTAGATTTTAAGAAAGTGTAATTTTTCAATGCTACTGAGATACTGTTTTAATACGGGACAGTCACCCTTAAAATTATTAATAAACTGGCATTTCAGGTTCTTTACATTCAAGTCAACATGAAATTTACTTTAAACTTTCTTACTGCATGTTAACAGTCTAATTATAAACAATTCATTACTTCATGTTATTCCAAAGCAAAAATAAGTTTTATATTCAAGAACAAAATTTAACACCAAAATTTAGTAATATGTATGCTTTCATTTTAGAAAAACAAAAACATTGCTAATGGGGTAAAAAAAAAAAGAAAAAAAAAAGGTTAGTTTAAAATATATATTTTCTTAAAGCAAGAAATTTATGAAATTATGACATTTTCTTGGTTCTACGTGCATTTAGATACTTTTAACTAGAAAACAGGACAAAAATAAGAAAATGTCCCATTAATTTTTCACTCATTATTCTCCTTCATTCAATATTCTGCTTCACTCAGAAATATGTCAGATTAGTAAAGCAACAATGTTGTTTTATGTTGAGTTTTAATGTGCACGTGCAGGACCATGCCACATCAGTTGTCATTATATAAAAAAAACACTGAAGATGCCAGCAAATGTTTATCTTAGGCAATTATTTTAATAGTTGGCGACATCAGGCATCAACACATTTTGACTAATATCCATAAGTATTGACTCAAGAAAATCTTCAAATGATGCCAACAAGGGCCTGTTATAAGAAAACAGCAAAAATCATGTTGCAAACACTGCATCTTACTGACTCGAGATCAGCCCAAATGCTCTGTTGTGGATCATTAATGGTTTTAGGACACAGCAGACAATTTCAGCACACAGCAGCATGTCATGAACCCATGTCTGGCTGCTGCAACAGTTTTATGCCTTCACCTGACCTGGGACTGGGACCTTTGTTATATTACAAAGAGATTGATTTTATTAATGCATTCTGCTTGTGCATCTCATTAACGTTCCATTAAAGTTAATTTATCTGACAGTAAAAACCACTTTGCAATTGAATTTTTTTTGCAGGGTTCCGTCTTTGCCTGTATTTTTGTTCTACCCGACTGCATTTTTATTCTTTTTAAGCATGCATATTAAAGGTGAAGTGTGTAATTTGTCAGTATTAAAACACCTCCTATTCCAGCTTAATGAGCACAGAAAACTATAAGCAAAAATTGTAGGCTAATTTCACAGTAGTCTGTAAAAACTGGGGCTCTAACAGTGATAGCATTAGGTGGTCCACAGAAACATATTATCGTGCTGTACAACCAGGACTTGTTATTAATCATGTCATGTCTCAATAGCGCATTTCTAGTAATATAGCATTTGTATAAGTGCTATTAGAGTTACACAACATGGTGTCCAAGATGAGTGCAACATGAGGAACATAAACAAATCCATATGTATTTATGAAAAATGTCACGTTATCGCTAATATGTTTACTGTACGTGCTGCATTCGTCTTCTAACTTACTTCTCGAGCCATCAGTCAAATCTTATGCACAGTCGAGCTCTGATGGCTTGATGATAAACGATAAAACCTCACAAGTTACTCAGGAACAGCTGCTACGAGGCCAGGCCGACTTGCGAATAAATCATTCAATCTTTTCGAGTCGCTTCACCGAAAAGAATCACTCAAAAGAGTGATTCATATTTTTTAATTCGGAAACTACAGGTGCATCACTGAAAATTTAAATATGGTGAAAAAGTTCCGTTTTGTCTTGTAACTTATTTCAAAAAGTGAAACTTTCATATATTTTAACAATAAACAATCCGTTTTAGAGTGTAGGAACTCTAGATTAACTTTCTTTTTTCTGTGTATATATATATATATATATGAATTTAAATTGCCTTAATGGTTTGATGTTTTGTTCTTTGTAATAAAAAATAAAGGAATAAGAAAAAAAAGATTACGATACGCGCTCCGAAGCCCCGACCTGAATCAAAAGATTCATGAACCAATCAACAGTCACGGGTGAGTTTGAATCAATCGGAGCGGTTCCAGTGTAAATGGCTCACTCTTGATCAGGTTTTATTGCCTTCAGCCATGTTTACACGACTACTAGTTTAGCTCGATTTATATTAGATAAACTGAAATAAGCGAAAAAGTATTATGTTTATTAACAAAATATCCATATTTTCCATTCTGAAGATTGTTTTCCACATCGAAGACATCCAACACAAAACTAGTGAAAACACTCATTAATCTCTTAACAATATTTATGCAATTTGTAAATTCGGAGTAATGCATGTCGAAGTGCTAAAAATATAAAAATAAAATAAAAGTGAGCCCTGCCTGTAGACAACAAAGTTATACCAATATGGTAAATATATTTACACTTTAGGATTTTTCCCCAAATAATTGTCCAAAAACAGAATTTCTACCTGCTGTTTAAGCCACTAAATCACATGAAAGGCATCGCTATTTGTTTGCTAGGTGTGAATGAATACCCATTTGAATTCGTATTTAGTGAAATCAGTTGTTCATGAATATCATGTTGTGTTTTTTATCTGAATGCATTACAAAGCTAGCTTTTGTTGTGTAAGGCAAAGGGTGTTTGTACACTGTAAAAAAAAATCTGTCAAATTCACGGTAAAATACTGGCAGCTGTGGTTGCCAGAATTCTACCGTATAAAATACAGTAGCAACGTTTTAGGTTTTACGGTTTTAACTTAAATTTACAGTTAAATACCGTAATTTTTTTAACTGATATAATCTTAATATACCAACCTATTAAAGTACTGAAATCTGTTTTGTTCTTTTGAAATACACTGATAACCACCAAATACAGGTGATGATGAGAAAGTCACATGATGAGCCAAAGCCCACCACAAGCAACTTTTAAGCAATAGCATTTACAGAAGGTGCAGATGCAGTGTCATTCACACAAGCACTAAACACCATCATGGTGAGACTCCTTAAAATGAAATATGCTATAAACATTAATTTAACAACATTAGATGTAACATACAACCCTAATAAACATAACTGATAAGAAAAAACTAAGAAGAAACATAGTTATTTCAAAGAAAAAACGTCAAATTCAAACAGAATTTGAAATGGAACGCAGGGAATTCTGGGAACATCAGTTTAGGTTTTTCCCTGTAAATTTTACAGGAAGTTTCCGTTAACCATGTAACAGGTTTTTACCGTAGCATTTTCACAGTTTTTTACCGTTAAATCACGATCATTTTTTACAGTGTACAAATTTCAAGTCTTTGAATTTTGTTGCATTTTCAAGTCAACAGCATTAGCTTGCTGTAGTTATGATTAGAACAATGTTTGTAAACGTATAAAGTTTTGCAGGCTAAATGTTTCAAAATAAAGCAAATGTAGTTGAATATGCAGTTCTACTAATAAAAAGTAATTTAGTTTTTGTCAATTTGCAGGGTCAATGATTTGGTGAAAGTTAGCTTGTAGGCTACAAATGTGTTATTATATTTATACAGATAATAAAAAGGAAGGCCAAATCATCTGTAGCCCATACTGTAGTTACAGTCATGCTTTACAATAGAATTCAAGACAATGTAGAAATTGCACCCAAAGTCACTAGACTTGAACTTTGGCTTTTGTACTTGAATGGGTCAAGGGAACGGCTAATGTAGGGCGTAATTTGTGCATCTGAAGTGAGCTTTGTTTTGTTTTTTCTCACTTTGAGGTGAGGTATTTCTGTGCAGAAATATTGAGGGGAGGCACAGTCATTTTAACTGACAGTAAAATGCCACCACATGGGCAATGCACCTGAGAACGTGATTTATTGCTCCATTCTGCTAAAGCCTGCACTGCCTTTAATTAGAAAATACTGAGGAGGCAGCCGAGTGCTTAAACATCACTTAGATCTCCAACCGCCGTTGATGTGCTTTGCAGCATCTTCTCTAATATGTGAAAATAAAGATGTAACGTCAGCCTCAAGCATAAATTTCCATGTGATAATCAGTCAGGCTCCTGGTGAGTGAACAGCACCTCTCATTCATGGAGGAGAAATCACATGAAGGTGTCATAATCAATGAGCCATGCTGTTTGCAGGTTTATCTTCTGCCACCTCATCAGCAGTTTGTGCCTCTGAAATACAAATATCCTCAAAGCAATATAGAAACCAGTTTAGAATGAAAGCGGAATGGGTTACAAACAATGTTGTGTGACACATATATGTGTGCATTCAGGTCTCAGAGAGAGTTTTGTTGTAAATTAAATCAACATAAAATATTGAAAAGGGAGAAATAAAAATGTCCATGTGGAATAATGCAATAATTGAAAGTTAGAGCTAAATATATATTATATATATATATATATAAAATTATATGGGAAACAAACTAAAGCAAAAAAAAAAAAAAAAAAACAGAAACAACCTGTTCATTAACTAAAGTCATCAAGTTCGTTCTAACACAGTTAATTTAATGAAAACAGAAGTTTCTCTGCTGTTTGTTCTGCTGCATATAATAATATTAAGGTCTAATTTGTAATAATATAATGAAACAACAAAATATTGCTAGTAATTGTTCATTAAGGTTATATAGTACAGAAGCGTATTGCATTCACCTGAGGAAAAAAAATCTACTCTGTTTTTCTGAATTAACGAGTTAATTATCTCAGAATTACGAGATAATTTTTCATGAAAAAAAAGTTTTTGCTCTGTTTTTCTGAATTAACGACTTAATTATCTCAGAATTACGAGATAATTTTTAATGAAAAAAAAAGTTTTTGCTCTGTTTTTCTGAATTAACGACTTAATTATCTCAGAATTACGAGATAATTTTTAAAGAAAAAAAAAATTTTGCTCTGTTTTTCTGAATTAATGACTTAATTATCTCAGAATTACGAGATCATTTTTCATGAAATTTTTTTTTGCTCTGTTTTCCTGAATTAATGACTTAATTTTTCATGAAAAAAGTTTTTTCTCTGTTTTTCTGAATTAATGACTTAATTATCTCAGAATTACGAGATAATTAAGTCATTAATTCAGAAAAACAGAGAAAAAACTTTTTTCATGAAAAATTATCTCATAATTCTGAGATAATTAAGTCATTAATTCAGAAAAACAGAGCAAAAACTTTTTTTTTTCATTAAAAATGATCTCGTAATTCTGAGATAATTAAGTCGTTAATTCAGAAAAACAGAGCAAAAACTTTTTTTAATGAAAAATTATCTCGTAATTCTGAGATAATTAACTCGTTAATTCAGAAAAACAGAGTAGATTTTTTTTCCTCAAGTGAATGCAATACGCTTCCGTAATATAGTATTACATTTACCCTGATAAATTACTTTTTCCTGAGCCATTGTAATGCATCACTATTAGGTTTCATTTCCCCAGTGTGTGTTTATGTATATATATATATATATTTATATACTGTATATATAATGGCATTCGTTTATGTATCATGATAGGGAATTGTACATGTAAAAAAATCTGTACTATTTAGCAACTATATTTTATTTACATATCTGAGTGTGTATTATGCAAATGCTTGCTGAACATTTCATGAAAAAAGTGCAAAATAAATGAATCCATGAATAAATATTTCAGAGGCGCCACATGAAACATCTGTGGCACAGAGACATGGCTTAGATATAATCAAAGCATGTTATTTACATGATGTGCAGACATTCTATATCATCTTACATATGATGTTATATTTATGCCAACAGCCATAAAATATATATGAGGAGAGTGAAATGTTTGCATAACTTTTGTTTACTGTCAGATTAAGTAAATAAAGATATTCTTGACCTGCATGACACATTGTGTGTATGACAGTTTATTGAGTTTGTGTATACAGTGCAGTGTGTGAGGTAAAAGTGAGCTTTGTATCGGTATTAAAAGTCTATGCTGGCTAAAGCGTAAATGTTTAAATTCTCGAATAAATCTAGATGGCTTTACTGGGAATGTTTCATTTTGTCTTGCAATGCTGCTGTTATATTTAGCTTCCTCAGGAAAGAAATGCTTTGAGGTCACACGCATTTGCACATCCTCATAAAACTGACTTTACCACAATAAAAGTGAGGCATTTTGTGATTGAAGTTAATACACAAAGAAAAAGAAAAACTTTCAGCGCAGACCGCTTTAAAAGACTTGTTTCTTTTCTTGATTGAATGGGGATTTGAGTTAGGGAATTGAACACACAGGGCTGAAATTGTTCTTTGATCAAAGAGGAATCCACTGGACTGGCTGTACTACAAATATTTGATTGATATAAACATAATTACTTAAACCATCGACCTCTGCTGGAGGAAGACTAAAGCTGTGCAAATAACTAATTGTTATTCTCTGACCCAAATGCTTTAGAAATGTTCCTGCACAATTCGATTTAGCAGCTTTGCTTATTCATTAATGTTTTAAATGCATGTCTGTCCAGTATGGTAAGTGTTTTTTTTTACATGCTTCAACCCAAGAGCATTGGTTTATTTTTTACTTTGGACATTTTAAAGTCAAAGTACATATACAGATGCACCACGCTTTTGCATGCACAGTAAAACTGTCTGTTTCAGATGATGTTTAAATCTATAAATAATACACTAGACTGGAGCTTAATGGTTTTATTTAAAAACCCAGATTCCCGTAGAGCTCTTGCTTATTTTTTTATACAGTAATGTTAGAAAATGTTACAAATACAGTTTGATTAAAAAAGCTTTTAATTTATATAATATAATATAAACTATTGAAAACATAAGTGCAGTATAGTCGTTTTCAGTAGCCTCTTAAAGGAATAGTTCACACAAAAATACCCTCGAGCCATCCAAGGTGTAGATGAGTTTGTTTCTTCATCCGAACAGATTTGGAGAAATATAGCATTGCATCACTTGCTCGCCAATGGATCCTCTGCAGTGGATGGGTGCCGTCAGAATGAGAGTCCAAACAGCTGATGAAAACATCTCAATAATCCACACCACTCCAGTCCATCAGTTAATTTCTTATGATGTGAAAAGCTGCATGTTTGTAATAAAATTTTAGCTTCAAAACCGTCACTAATCCTATATCAACAATATTGCTTTCTCTAGTGAAAAAAAAGTATTTTGGTCTGATTCATGAGGGAAATATGCACAGATTAAGCACCGTTTATAAGCGAAAACAGTCCAAAACAGTTCTAAACAAATATAGTGGTGGATTTTGATGTGAAAGGACAACAAGGAGGTGAAAGTGTTATTATGGACAGAACACTTTTCAGGTATTTTGGCCTGAAGCAACGCTTTAAAGTTAACATGTCATAATGATGGATTTGTTTCTTACAAACAAGCAGATTTTCACAAGATGTTAATCGATGAGTCGCATGGATCTCTCTTGCGATGTTTTTATCAGCTGTTTGGACTCTCATTCTGACGGCACCCATTCACTGCTGATGATCCATTGGTGAGCAAGTGATGGAATGCTACATCTCTCCAAATCTGTTCAGATGAAGAAACAAGCCCCTCTACATCTTAGATGGTCTGAAAGTGAGTAACTTCTCTCCCATTTTTGGAAGAGCTATTTGGTAGGTACAGTACATTCAAAAACACTGAAAGTTTCAACCCAATCCACTACTCTCTCAATTATATTATTTATTTCCATGCAACTCTTTTCACTGAAGTGAATCAAAACCTCCTAAAACACATAAAAGCTTTTAATCTAATTACAGTTCACAGTAAATGTTAATGTGAAAGGCCGCCATTTGAGAATATTTGTGGTAGTGCAGGTCAGTTTTTTTTTTGCATTTGTGCACAAGAGTTTGGCATCAGACGATAATTTACAGCAAATTACAGAGCAGATGGAATAAGGTGGCAAAAGTCTAAGGTAGCTGGTTGCTATGGTTCCAGTATTTTGAGTTGCTTAGTTCTTCTGAAGCAGAATGCAAAACAACTCTGATGACTCTTTAGCGAACCACATGAGACTTAGACATCATTTGGCATACACAAGGCATCCCAGCCACCTTCACAAGTGGCTCGGCAGCCTTAAGAACAGAGTTTCCCTCCAAAATAAACACCCATTAAATGTCAGTTGGGTTTATTCCTATTAGCTGCCTCAGTAGTAGGCCAACACTGGTACTGTAGATGTTTGTGCCCGTGGCGGTTTATATTTGAGGTCTGCAGTGGAGATTTCTCTTTTAGATCTCCGTTTCGATTCATCTAGATTAAAACTGTGCTTTGATGTGCTCTAAGAAATCTTACAGTCTCAATGATCTTAGCCGAGCTACTAAACGACCATTTGTCATATTCAGAGAATCAATTTGAATTACAGCTCCATGGCATTCGCACAAATGTGGGATGCCACGTTGAAAGAGAGGCCTAGAGACCAGGACTTTGATTGAGTGGCGTGACACTGAAGGCACCATTAGCTCTGAGTGAACCAAATGAGCAAGCGTGTGTGGAGCAAATGCAGCTCTAGACTAATGATGATGAGCTTTTTTCAAGGGCACAATGTGACTTGGAATTAAATGTTGAGAAACAACAGACTGGGCAGCTGTGGAGACATTAGGTTTAGTGCAAAGAAAGCACAAGATGTGACTGTTTCTATTGAAACTTGCTACTGTTAACTTATGGAGAACGGTTTTTATTTTAGCATTCAAATGAATCTTTCATGCCCTCTTTCTGTTGCGAAGGTTATTATCTCATTATATTAGACAGAATAACGGTTAGGAAAGAGCTAAGTGAGAGTTGGCCTCGTAGGAGAAAGGGAAGAGAGAGAAATGGGAAACGGAGAAGATAAAATAGGGGAGTGGGTTTTGCACGAGTTCTTTTCACAATCGTGATTTTTATCATTGCGGGCAGAAGACGATTTCTCAGCCAATGGGATATCTGCGGCTGGTTCTGACACCCCATAGTGCTGTATACAAAGATTAAAAATAACAACAGGCCCTCTGTATTTCACACATGACATGCACACAGTGGCAGACTTGTATAATTGTATATCTGAGGCATACAAAGTGTGACCTAACAAAAAATATCTACATGCACAAAAGTTGAGCTATAGCTCAACTAATACTACAACTACTATGTTTATTACTTGATGTGTAATGCTGTGTAAATCAAACATATTTGAATTGGACAAATGTTTTGAAGTTTGGTTCAAGTACTTTGCATGTAATAAATTTCCTGTATGTCATATCCCTTCATGGCAATGTTGAATGTCTCATGGGAGAGATGCTAAGCACACATTGAGTTGAACTGAAAGGAACTACATTTATACAGATAAAGTTAGTAGACAATGAAGGCTGTATCGAAAAGTAGACACTTTAAGCAACTTTATTTTGATCAAAAAATTAGGAAACAATGTACATTGCTGATAATGCACTGTATAATGCACTGCAACAAGTGTGAAAAAATACACTACTGTTTGAAACTTTGGGATAAATTAGATATTTATTTAAAAATATATTCAGCAAGGAAGCATTAAATCTTTTGAACCTTCTATGCATCAAAGAATCCTGAAAAAATGTATGCACGGTTACCTCAAAACATTTGAACAATTTTATATTTATGATAATAGAAAGTGACTGGCAAATCAGTATATTAGATTGATTTCTGAAGGATCATGTGACAGTGAAGACTGATAGTAATAATGCTGAAATTTCAGCTTTGATCACAGGAATACATTGCATTTTAAAATATTTTCAAATAGAAAGTGGTTATCCATTTTAATGTATTTTTGATCAAATAAATGCATGTATATGAGTTTATGAACTTTTGAGTGGTAATCCAGGATGGAGCATGGGGCCAGAGAAATTATCATTTATAAATAAATATATTGTTTTTAATAAATATAGTGTAATACATAATATAGTGTAATTTAATATTTCACTCAACACCGAAAACTATTAAAAAAAACAGTAATCTAATTAAAAACCCAGCAGTTGTGTGTGCCATGTATATTTATGGTCATTGAAGTATTGTGTCATTCCTCTTGTAGCCTGATTCAGGTCTCCTGTGTGTTTCAAATGCAGAGTGCTGTTTATTACACACATGGAGCACTTGAATACTTTATGTAGTGTGTCACATCTCACTGTCTCTTACTGTATGTAGACAGGTGTCTATGCAGACAGCAGGGCAACTCACTAGGCTCAAGGTTTAGACATATGTATAGGGGACTGATTTTAAAAAATCAAGAGGATTCATTTAGAGGTTTTATCTTTGCATATCATGTCAGCTGCAACATAACACTCATCTGTAATACTGTACTTCCTACTATAAAAATGATAAAAGGCGACATCTAAGCCTTCTAGCCTTCCAATCCATTTCCTCTTCTCAATCCTCCTCACAGTCTGTGGCTGTTGAAGCATCCAAAGAGCACAATGGTATGGTGAATATCTACAGGCAACATTGTGCAAACAGCTGAATCATGCAGAATGCCGTGCTTTGAATGTACAGTGTGCTGAGAGCTTCCAGGGGCTTTGCCGTGAGCTGAAAAGCTAATAATTTACTGGAGTCGTCGCAACTGTAAGACCTCTTTCCCACTGCCGTGATGACACTGTGCTGACTCTGTTTTACCGTAGGACAGTGCTCGTTCTCCACGGGGCAGTTTTGGTTGTGCAGGACTGCGGCTGGTCACATGGGTGGTCAACTGACAGATGCAGTGCATGACTTGAAGAGATGGCCAGCCTTAGCACAAATTAGCCAGTCTAGTCTCATGGCAGGCGACGTATAAGACTATCTGTCACTTGTTCATTAGTGGAGTAATTAACTGGGGCTCCTCCCTGGCACATGCAAAGCAGCAGCTGTGTGGACAGCCCCCCTCCACTCTCATTTGTTTAGCATTAGATGGGTCGTGAAATCGACACGTAATGGTACTGGCGAGGGAGCAAATGCCGGTGTAGTGCAAGATTCGATCTTCTTGCGGAATGCGATGGCGTTTGGACCTGGAAGGGTAGCTGTTTCTAATGCCTAATCAGAAATATCATCAGCACTTTCTATCTGCTTATGTAAATACTGTCAGTACCAAACAATATTTAATGGCAGCTAGAAATGAGCTGTTCTCTCAAGTTCCCCAAACCCTTTTAAAACCAGAAAGCCAGACCTGTCTAGGAGACCAGCATACCAGTTTGGGTTTATACTGTTGTTTGTTGTTGTAGCAGGAATAGTATGTTTATATTTTTGCCATATAGTGTATATTGTATGGATAATATATTATTATTATTATTATACTATGTGTTTTTAATATTAGAATATTTAATAACAACAATAATAATAATAATAATACTCTTTTTATTTTTAGCATATGTAATATCATTGCTCTTTTGTTGATTTTGATTGCTTCCATTGTCCTCATTTGTAAGTCGCTTTGGATAAAAGCATCTGCTAAATGACTAAATGTAAATAATGTAATATTATATGATATTCAATGAAAACATTAAAGCAACAGCGTTTGTGCGAACTGTATGTGTGTGCATCTGTATGGGAGAGAGAGCAGGAGAAATAGAGTATGTGCTTCTTGTACATAATGAAACGTAATTTTGTTGCAAAACATGGAAATGATCTGTCGTTTTTATCCTATTGTTTACTATATTTATTTGTTTGGCCTGTGTCGTTGTGGGTTTTGGTTATTTTGTTGTTGTAAGGCAAAGTGATATGGACAAGAGCTGCCTGGAACTACGTTCGCTGTGCATCTCCCTGAACATAATTGCACACCTTACAACATTTGTCAGCCAATCTGATTCAGGCATTCGTCGGCCCCGTAGTATAAGAAGCAATATACACTGGATAATTTAGCTTAGTATGCTAAATGATAACATGCTAACCGTAGGACATGAATGACAGAATGCGATTAGCAATAGCATGCTAACTGGAAAATAAGAAAGATGAATATTTGACCGTGTTGCTTCAGTAATATGCCTCATATATGATCTTGATGTATTTTCACTGTTAAGACTATGCTTATCATCAAGTGAGGTTGCCTGCTTTCCGATCAGGCGTGAATAGAATACCCCAAAAGCTCAACCAATGGTATCACTTTGGGGTCCTGCGGGGGTCCTGAATCTCGCACGGCAGCAACAGAGGGGTGGATTTTTCTGTGTTCAGCTCCGGAGAGGAAAAAGTAGAGCAGCGCTAGAGGCGATAAATCATTCCCCATCTCTGAGTTTGTGCTTTGTTGTGCTTTTCCCTCTCAGCAGGGCCCGTGATAAATAACTGTCCTCAGAGAGAGAAGCATATAAAAACAGGAAAATTAAAGTGATAAAATAAAACAATCCTGGCATTCCGGCACAACAAGAGCTTTGGCCGAATGCTGGCAAGACGAGATATCGCTCCTCAGCATCATAGAACAAAGCCAATGGGAAATTCAGCCGGCCTGCAAGTTTATGAGCCATTAAGTGTTTTCATGCAGCTAAAGTAGTGCTGACTCAACCTGTATTGGGGAGACCTGAGCCATCTCATTCATTCATCACTCACCCTCAGGGCTTTCCAGGGCACATTCCAATTAAAAGCCCTCGGCTTAATGCTGGGAATAGCTGTATCGCTCCCCTCCCTATGTACTCTCTCTATCTGTATCATGTGTCTGAGCGTGCTGTCACACTGTACCGAACTCGCCTCCAGGAGCGTTCCAGCAAGAGTAATGTATTCCTGTGCTGTCGCCGACAGATTCAGAGTAAAAATCGCCAGTGTTAACGACGCTTGTTGCATCTAAATGTATGCCCAGTCACTCTGAAACAAATGAATCAGGGATATCAGCACCCTGGCCAGATGGTGCATCATATTTGCGTCCGTATTTGTATTTGTGCTCTTTGCTTGAAGCTTTTTTACCACAGCCTGGCACTAGAGGCTGAGACTGCACACATGACACGCTGGATAAACATTTGGATATGTAAACACTCGGATATGTAAAGTCTGTGAACGGGACCCTGACTAAATAGAGTTATGCCTAATAGCACACGGTCTTTCTCTCTTTAAGGGCTGCGATGATGGTCAGAGTTATAATGCATGGGGCAAAGTCACATCCGTTGGGTCGTATACATGGCGGTCATGAAAAATGACTTTTCCTGGTTTTACCTGGCCTTTACGATTATCATAACGACACGCGGCGTGAGTAATCTCCGGTTTGTTTTATGGCGAGTGGAGCGGCCCCGCCGTCGGAGATTCTGCAGCTGAAACATTCCCATCCTATAATGAAGCCATTAAAAATGCTCGGCTGCTGCCAGATGGTTTGTCATTGAGCAG
This sequence comes from Barbus barbus, assembly GCF_936440315.1. Classification (NCBI taxonomy): domain Eukaryota; kingdom Metazoa; phylum Chordata; class Actinopteri; order Cypriniformes; family Cyprinidae; genus Barbus; species Barbus barbus. The sequence continues at coordinate 25,554,321 of NC_136761.1, read as the reverse complement.
GACGGAGAGGGAAGCCTGCTGCAGCTGAGACCTCGGAGCCGTGGTGGTTTAGAGGCTTCTATGAAAGCAATGCTAGAGAGATTAGAAACACCGGATCGGGGAAACCTGATGTATCTGGAAGCTCATCTTTGCTCCATTTTCTTCATTAGTTCATTCATATGGGAGAGCACAGCAAGCTGCTTCTGGGCCAGCAGCAAGACATCACAAAATGCACATGGGAAATCCGTGCATGCTCCTAAACGGGCTTAGACAGGCTTTTGTCTTTCTGTTTTTTAATATTATTGTGACGTGTGAGAAGGCTTTGCTTTTATTGGTCATTTGGAAAAAAGAGCTTTATGTACTAGGTATTTCATTCACTTCCAGGCATACGCATACAAATGCTGCAAACGGGAAACACAAACTCATCCTGCATTTCGTTGCATTGCAAAGTTCAAGTTTGGTGAACTTTGAGCTTCAGATTCATATCAGACTGATACATCTCAGCGTGACCCTGTATAGCTGAATGAAATGAACACAATCTTTAAAGTTGCAGGTTTGCAACATTGGTAGATTGTTTACATGAACATTTGTATATCTTAAATTGTTGAGTACATGAATGTATAGGCGTAATGTATTACTAAAAAATATAACTGTGATTTACCAATCAAAAGAGGTCATTTACATATGGACTTATAGGTACAATATTAAAATAACCTGAATATAGCGATAATGTGTATGGATAGATTCATTTGTACATCATGTGTATCAAAATATGTGGCACTTTATAAAGTTATTAACACATCAGAGCAAAAAAATAAATTAATTAAAGAGATGAAAGCATGGATGTGTATGATATTAAAAAAATATTAAGATCAATTAATAATAAACATGTATCGATGAAGATTTTGCTATGTCATGTACTGCATATCACAATATAAATATATTCATGGGACAAGTTATTAACATTGTGTATATCACAAAATGTAAATATATTTGAAGGACTGCTTGAAGTTATCAGCATGTTGGAGCAATAAAAGAGCATGAATGAATGAGAAAATAAAGCGCAGTATGTGCATGATATTGAAATGAATTTCTGAGTGTAATAAGCCGTGAAAATAACTCATTTCGATGCTTGTACTGCAATGCACGCAAACAAAAGTCCATTTCTCAGACAACATGTGATTATGAATTCAGTTTTCTTGGCTTATTGTGACTGAATGGTCAGACACGCAAAATTATATATTGGATATATATGATCCATGCATTATATATGAAAGTGACAGGAGCCTACATATCGTTATCATGAAATAAAATACTCCTATCGTGTAAACCCTACAACTATTGTCATAATTTTCTCTCGCTCATGTCGTTCCATGTTTTCTTCATGTCTTCTGTGGAACACAAAAAAATATATCTTGAAAAAAATGTCTCTGTGTTTGAAACAATTAAAGTCAAAGGGGTTCACAGCAGTTTTGGGTGAACTATGCCTTTAATTCTGAGGATCAGAGAGAGTGAAAAACTATCATGTAAAACTAAATGACTGTTTCTTGTTTAAATTGGCTACAAAACTGTAGAAATCATCCCTTTGAGATATGAAAAGCGAACACAGACCTACATTCTCGCATTAAGTCAACTCTACTGAGATGCTGGGAAACTCGCCTTAATAAATGTCAGTTAAATGTCAACCGTTTGACCAGACTTCACCAGCTATTATCAAGTGAGTTCTAGTTTGTACCAAATCACTGCGCAGCCATTAGCGCCGCCATTAGTAACGCTCGAATGGCCCACTGTAAAATGAAAATAATGGAGTGCTGTAACCTGCTAGTAAAACATCTATTTTACATTTAATTTGCGATCTCAAATCAAAGCTGGTTAGTGAAGTCAAATGAGGAATGGAAAGATTTAAAGGGGTCCATATCAAAAATGTCTCAATAGATCCCAAATTATAAATGATAACTGGAAGCAAACTGGAACCAAACAGCTCTGAATGTGTCTTGGTTCTCTTCTATATCTATCTGCTACGCTGACTCTTTTCTGACTGAATGCCAGTCTTTCACTCTCCTTTATTTATCTCCATTTGTGGCCTAAATCTCCCATTCAGCATTGTATTAACACATATTTATAAATGTGAAGCAAGGTGTAAATCCCACAAATCCAAAGGTCTGTGAACTTCAAATCTCAAGCAATTCCCATTCTGGCATGGAGCAGAAAAATCAGCACTTTTGTGCGACTCTGATAGAGGGATTCTGCCACTATCGCATTCTGATACATTATCCTGGCCTGAGCTTGAGGGAGAAACTGGATGAAATTAGTACCTCTAATTTCATCTGGATTAGAGGTACTACATTTAGCACCTTGTACTGAGCTTGTTTGATTGTAGCACTCTGAGACTAAAGCTACGCTCTGTTCCCGTTGTTTCTCACCCGATGGCTGGTATGCAAGGTTAAACAAGGCTGCTTAGTCCCAGTAAATGGAGCTGCACTAAGGTGTGTACAGCAGAGCTCTTTTCTTTATGTCAGATCTGCTCTGACCTTTTGACTCGTGGACGTTCCAGTGAAGCGTGCTGATTGGACGATGACTGCGGGAAAGCAAGTGAGCCCAGGATAAGCCGAGCTCTGCTACATAGAAAGGAAAAAATAAAGCAATGGAAACTAGAGCAAATGGTTCAGGTCTACTGGGAGGGACAACCAGTACTTAACCTTCATTTAATTTGACCCCATCTGTGCAGAAGCAGCAGTTTGTCTACTTTTCCAAATACCTGTTTTTTTACCGTGGACTCGTCAGGTCATCACATGCAATGATATGCGAGTTTTATAATGTTGCATTGCATCATCTAAAACGGGGTTATTTTTTAACATTTTTGTTTTTCTATATTAATATTTTTCCATTTTTTTTTTTTTTGGTCAAATAAATGTCATACAGTACAAACAGTAATACTGTGATATATTTCTTAGAAAGAAATTTCCAAAAAAACAGCACATGTCTAGCCTTTATATATTTTATATGACTTTTTATGATCTTTAATCTTCTTTCTTTTCACACAAATTGTGTTGCTCATTCCATATTCCATAAAAACAAAGTATAGTTTTTGATTCACTCTGGGACTAGAAATAGGCACATGTTACATAAAGGGTGCCATTAGGTCCCCATCAAATTGTGTAATTTGTTTTATATATATATATATATATATATATATATATATATATAGTTCATTTATTAACATTGCAGGACAAAATTACTCTAGTTTACGAACAAATCGAAACAAGATGCCATATATCATTCTCCATTATTTCTGAATAGAAAAATGTTTTTGAAATGCTGTATAAGTGTGTGTGTGACAAATGCGCTCAAAACATGGATTAAAATGGAATTCCTTTCAATTCCAAAGGTTTCCAGGTCTATTCACCCTGAGGAATAACACCTCAGTAGCCCAGAGTCATAATGAGAGACATTCTTCAAGTCAAACCCTGCTCTAGATGTCCTATACACTGGAAAGACAGCTACCGAATGAAGCTGTCACCAAAACCTCACACTTATGCTAGGACAAATTAAAATTAAAAATGTGTGCCGGCTTCGCTCTCTTCCTGGAGCCCGTACAGGAGCATTACGCAGAAGCATTGTGCAGCTGAAGGTTTCATAACCTAAAGTGCGTGTATATATGTGAAATAGAAAGAAAATGATGAAAAGAGAGGGGAAGAAAAGAGATGGGACAGCGAGGGAGTGAGGGAGGGAGGGAGAGAGATGGGCCAGCAGAGCGACTGAATTAGCAACTTACTCCAGGCGCATTGTCAAAACTGCTGCATGAGGACATGACCTCCATCGCCACCAGAATCTGTGGCTGCCATGCTGGGCGGAGAGGGTAATTCCTCATGCACTGCCAGACTACGGAGGCCTCTGAGCGCACATGCCACATGAAATCCAGCGCCGCTCCCCTTGAGACGGCTCTGAATGTATATAATTACACCCAGCGTTGAGCTTTGGCCAGTATCTATTGTGCACGGCCAGTGCAGTTCTGCATCTGAGCCAGCATTCCCTGCTGTAGATATGCCTTTAAAATGCACATGCAGTGAATAACAAGCCTGGCTTTTGACAGAATGATTAATTACCTGCAAAGGTGCTGCAAAATCTTGCCATCGATGGAATGATTAATAAGCCGCGGCGCTTTGAATCCGACGGAAATGTACGAATTTGGCTCGATCTCGAAGCCAATTGTGCATCTTTCTGTTTTGAGCGTGGCTGTATTTGGGATTTATGAATGTGTGTGGGGTGTTTATGTGAGTGACGGACGGAGAAAGAGAGCAAGAGCGAGCAGAGGTACATGTGTGTAAAGGGAGAAGAGAGTGGTTGTGTTGTGGAGGATTGTGGTGGGAAGAGTGAAAGAGCGCTAAATGAGACCACAGAGAGTCCAGAAAAAGACTTTGTATGAAAGCTCTTCTTACAAGGAACACCACCATGCAGAGATTAAAGACCCCCTGTGGAGAAAATCAGGTTTTTATTGTTGTTTACATGTCTGTCTGGTGTTTTTAATATGCTTTAACAAAGCATGTGCAGATTCATCAGACAACACCATTGCTGAGCATTTTCTCTTTCTCTTTCTCTGAGACAGTCTCAGTAAAGGGGTTTGAAACTACCAGTTTACATTGTCACAAACAGACAATCCTGTCAGTTTAAGGGGCGGAGCTTTTCATAACATTAGCAAAGTGTTTCTACCCAAGAATATTGGCTTTTAGATGGTTGCTGTCTGAGGCTACGTCTACATTAATACAGATACATTTGAAAACGTCTAATTTGCATATTCATAATGTTGTATATAGTAAATGAGGTAAGGGTGTAGAGTTCCATTCAAGTCGTTTTAAAGGGATACTCCACCCCAAAATTTAAATTTTGTCAATATTCACTTACCCCCATGTCGTTCCAAACCAGTAAAAGCTTTGTTCGTCCTCGGAACACAATTTAAGATATTTTGGATGAAAACCGTGAGGCTTGTGACTGTCCCATTGACTGCATAGTAAATTACACCATCAAGGTCCATAAAATAAAAAAAATAAAAAAAAACATTGTCAGAGTAGTCCATCTGCCATCAGTGGTTCAATCTGAATTGTATGAAGCGACGAGAATACTTCTTGTACGCAAAGAAAATAAAAATAAAGACATTTATTCAACATTTTATCCCTTTAAGGCATGAAAAAATTAATGAAGTTCCTAAACGTAAGTTAGGGAGGAACGAGACCATCTAATCTTTCAATACAACAGCCAGAATATATAGGCTAAGCAGCTGCTTACCTCTCTTCAGCCTTCAGCATCCCTCCACCTCCCCAATCTCCACCTTGATTTCACTGCTGGTTATACTCTGTATAATTGTGTATGTGACGAATAAAAATCTTGAATCTTGATCTTAGGTTCCTTGTCCTTTGTAATCATCCTATATTAAGTCTCTGTGGGTGTATATTAGAGCTGGAGTTGAAGCTGCTTCATCGAGCCCTCATCAGTGGACAGCAAGCCAAATAAGTTTAAACATCATTTCCTAAAGATTATATGGGTAAACAAACTTGTTATTTCAAGGAAATAAACTTATATGTAATTTTGATCATTATTAAAGATGAGTTTTAAGGGATAAAATGAGGGAGACTTGGATGAATATGCAGGATTATTGAGGATTTTTGCTTGACCTGTACGTTTTTATGGACAAATTCCAAATGATTTCTTTCCTCGTCCTTGAAGGTCACCGCCAGAAGGGGATGCTTTGGCTCGATCCAAACGTAAATGAGCGAAATTGCTTCATGAAGAGCCCTGAGGTCATTTAAGCCTAATAAAGATCTTACCTAAGATTTTTTTTAAGTTAGATTTGTGTTTTATTGTGATTGGACAGTAAAATCATTGACAAGAAAGGAGAGAAGGGAATGTGATTTGGCCATCTGAGATTTTAAAACCAAAAACTCAATTGTTCTCATGCACTTAAGGATTATCATTGGATCATATTCTTTAAACCAAAAGTATACTTCACTTTTGATGCAAACGCTTAGCCTTAGTGTATCCTTTTATAGGCCCTTGACATATGCACACTAGAAAGTTTCTTCCTTAACCGTCGTACTTAAAATGTCTTAGTACTCATTTAAACTAGAATTGGAGTTTGGGCTTTAGATATTTACATCATTTTATGTTTATTTGATTTTACTAAATGCTACACGGAGAGAAATTGGGCAGGTTGAACATTTTTAATTAAATGCACAAATGTATTCTGTAATATATTTTCTCTCATCAAAATAAAAAATTCACTTTAATTTAATTTAAAAGTCTTATCTCTTGCTGTTTTTTACACATCTAAGCTTTAATGCCGATATATGAATATTTGATTATTACCTTTCCATGCCTTATAAATGTGTTTTCCACCTTTCATTGCACGGACTCTCGTTCTATTTAGATATTACCAAGATTTAATGGCAGCCCAGTCCCAATTTACTTTATTGATTTAAAAGGGTTTTAGCCACCCAACTGAAGTCAGCACTAAAGCAAGTTAATTTGCATACTAAATAAAGTCCTTAATCAGTCATTTTGGAAAAGATGGGGAATTCTCAATGCTGATCATTTCTGCTCCCTCAGATTTCTAACTCCCACTAAATTGCTGTGCATTTTACTCACTATTTATTTACACATTGTAGAGAGCTGTTAGCTTGAGAGAGGTCCACTCTTATGACAAATACACATGATGAATTTGATTATGCCTATCTAACTGAAAAATAAAGTGAGTTACACAGTCCCAAGTGGCGATCTAATTAAGTTATCAGGCACCTTTAGGGCATGTGGTCTGGTTGTGAGCCAACAGATGCATCTAGTCCAAATGACAACTGTTTGTTGCTTTCCTGGACATCAACAGGCTGCCAGTCTTGTGATGAAAACTGAATGGCATTATAGCTTATATCTGCTCTATATTGTGCATTTAAAGATCTTTTATGTAGTGATACTTGTAACAATGTTTTAACCTTAATTAAACAGCTCTGCATGTACCATAAAAGCATTGTTACTTTTACTTAATGGTAAAGCAGTGCATTGTGACAGTCATTTATGATTATTATGTTTTTCATATATTTAAAAAAAAAAAATTCTTACAGTATTTTTTTTCATATATTCAGCATTGTATATAGGGCTGGGTAAAATGATCCCTTTTCCAATTAATCTCAATCTTCATTTAATCCCAGTAGATATTCTTAAAATCCCTGGATTGATCTTTCACTTTCACTTTTGTAATGGCGTTGTGATGACATATAGGACTTCCCGTCCTGCAGATGTCACTGCGTTCTGATTTAACTCATCAACTACATTGTTTGGAGCATAATAATGTATCAAGGTAAAATGTAAGCAGTGGTGCCTCTTTATTGGGTTGCAATTATATAACGGGACCGCAGTACAATGATTCATAAACAAATTACTTGTTTGAGACAATTTTCTAATTATACAGCATTACCAGTGTAGCTGGATTCTGGAATTGCATTAAATCAAATGTTGAAAACAACAGCATGAGAATCTTTTTATTAAACTGCAGTCATACAATGGGAATGAGTAGTATGATTCATGAGCAAATTACTCTTATAATCTTATTCTTTTTGGTGAAAAAGAGAACATGTGAATCAGAAACGAGTGCATGTGAAATGTTATATTGACTTGCAATTATGCAACAAGACTGGAGTAATTAATTTCACAAATTACTCTTATGAGCCAGTTTTTTAGTGAATCATATTTTAGTGAATTTCAAAACAATGGAGTAAAAACGAGCATGTCAGTCAGAAACAAGTGCATGTGAAACTTTTTATTGACTTGCAATAATACAATGGATACTGGAGTGGTTTGATTCACAAACAAGTGACTCTTATAATCCAGTTCTTTTTTAGTGAATTAGATTTTAGTGCATTTTAGAATCAAATCAAATGGTGCTGAGATGAAAGCGTGTGGATCAGATTCAGCTGAATTAGGAAGCTTGTCTGTGTTCATCCAGGTATTTGTATAATGTCAGATTCATCTGGAGATATTGTTGCAGATACTTGGCCAATCATACTAGTTGCTTCATCTGAATGAGTTTTACTTCTTTTTTTTTTTTTCTTTTTTTTTGCAGAATGTGAAAGTTGCATTCAAATTCGGATTTACAATAGCCAGGTAAACAAGACGAACTTGCTCACACAAATTATTAACGAAAATGACTTGTTAACACATGACTTTATTAACACCCATTGGTTTTCATGTAAACATTGAACAATATTGATTGTTTGTTAACCTAACTAGTGTCCATGACACTGAATTATTTAATAGGGCTGCACTACATGAATGCATTTGCCACAGTGCTCAGTGTCAGTCCTGCTCTATTATTTTGGAAATCACAGCTTCAGCCGGAGAGACTGTGAGATGCCAGTGTGAGTCTGAAAAACAAGAAGCGAGCCGAGAGGAAAGGCTAGGCAGTACCTGCAAAACCCCTGAGAGACATCCATGGAATCTGTCTCTGAAGGAAAAAATTCAAAATGCTGTTTTGTCTGTTTGTCTCGAGGCTTCATATGTTTTGATGCTCACAGTATGTCCTCAGACAGGCACTCCCTCACTTCAGCAAACAGACCGTCCACGAACATCTGCCATATTATGTTCAGACAGCCTTAAACTGGCAATGTAATGTTCAAAGCGTGACCAAAGACTACTGAAGCTGCTACACGCTCCTGTTGTGTAAAACAAATTGTTGAAACATTCCTGAAATGAGCAAACAATCTTCATTTGTCTGTGTGTAGTTATCAGAACTGCAGGGGGGAAGATATGTTTTACCTTTTTCTGCGAGCCTTGCTTGATCAGTATTCAAGAAGTATATTAATTGGTAACCACAGGTTTCAAAGCCTTGGAAACAAAAGAGCAGCTCTTGCAAATGTTGACTTTTCCAGAGGCTGTTCTTTGTTCCCAAACAAGATCCAAATAGAAAAAGTGAAAGCAATTTTTATTCTCTGTCTTTAAAAAAGACCTGTTCTAACAAACCTACATTTGGAAAAGAAGGACACTAAAGTGCTTACTTGCTTTGCTTTAAAAAATTAAATAGCATTCTTGTTTGGGCAAAATCAACTAGCCTCACGGTATTTTCTATAATTATCAAGATGAATCATATCATTCACCAAAAATGAGTTGTCACTTATTTACTTATTTGTCTGTGTTGTTTAAGCATCTGATTCACTAAAGGAATTATGCAAATAGTCTACTGTGCAAATATTCCCCCACAAAAAATCCTGTGTTGAATACAATTTATGTGCCACAATTCCCCATCTTACAAACTGGTTCTGAGTGCTCTGTTGTGGAGGATGAAGCAGACTAAAATGCATGCTAAATAAAATACTGTTTACCAGCAGTCTAGCTAAAACAAAATGGTATTGAGCATGGAGAGAGTGTTGGTTATTCACTCCCCCACCTACAATCCCTGACAGACCTGAGACTCGAACCCACAACCTTCAGGTTTCAAGTCCAACTCTCTATCCATTAGGCCATGACTGCCCTTTACTACACATTACTACACTTGCTCACCAATAGATCCTCTGCAGTGAATGGGTGCCGTCAGAATGAGAGTCCAAACAGCTGATAAAAACATCACAATAATCCACAAGTAATCCACACCACTCCAGTTTATCAATTAATATTTTATGAAGCCAAAAGCTGTATATTGTAATAATCAAATCCATCAAGGCATTTTAACTTTAAATCATTGCTTCTAAATTCATAATCCATAATAATGCTTCCTGCAGTGAAAAGGTTACTCTCCTGTTGTCCTCTCACATCAAAATCCACCCACATATTTGTTTAAAACTGTTTTCACTTGTAAACGATGCGTGATCTGTGCATATTTCTCTCCAGATTCAGACCAGATGACGCTTTCACTAGAGAAACCACATTTATGAATAGAGAACTTATTTTTAGCTGAAAGCAATGGTTAAAGTTAAAAAAACAGATGGTGGATTTATTGCAAACTTGCAGATTTTTGCTTCACAAGATGTTAACTGATGGACTGGAGTGGTGTGGATTACTTGTGGATCCCTGTGATGTTTTTAACCACTCTCATTCTGACGGCACCCATTTCAGAGGATCCATTGCTGAGCAAGTGATGTTATGGCCTGAGGGTGAGTAAATGTTCTGCAAATTGTCATTTTTCAGGTGAACTATTCCTTTAAGTAGACTCAAAACGTCATCTTAAAAATATTTTACTACAGCAATAATACGAGACCAAGCTGCAATTTGTGTGTTTTTTTATGCAGGTTTTAAAATTGATTTAACTGAGACATTTCAAAAATTAAGTGAAAAAAACTTTTACATTATTAAAGAAAAATGCATGTTGTGAAAAGGTTGAGGTAACATTTTGTCCTAGGCACCTAATATAACAAATATCTGGGCTATTATAACATGATAAATATGTATTTTCACAATTCTGCAGAAACATTGTTATGAGGTACACATGTCCCCCTAGTCTTATTAGTCCTGGGCAAAAGTAGCACAAATAATGAATTCGCCCCACAGTCTTGTAGGAAGAATGGGTGAGCTGAATGTGGCCGACTCGGGCAGTATTTCCAGAATGTGCATTTGGGGAATAGGGAACACGCTGACAGATTGACATCAAGTAAAAAAGTTTCCAAATGAAGTATATTCGTGCAGCAGCATGTTCAGCAGAGAATCTGACGGCAATAAACCTGAATGGAGGCAGGAGCCTGTGACAGTCACAGCACATAGAATGTAAATTTAGCTGCAGTACAGACCTACATAGATTGAATGCAGCAGTGCAGCGATCGGGACGGGCGGGGGGCAGCTTGCTCTCCAAAATGTCCTCAGACCTTTATTTACAACATCTCTGTAGTTAGCGCTCAGCATTTGCAGTCTCTCACTCCGACAGCCTTGGCCACCAAACTAATGCGAGCGAACATGTTGAATAATTTGGAATGAGTCCTTGGTATAACAGGGTCACCAGAAAAGCTGTTCGGTGAATTGCATTCATCTTGGCCTGCCATATACCACAATTCATCATGATGCAAGGCAGGATATGGCTTGCAACTGAAGCCTGTCCCAGACCAAATGAAGTCATAAAATACACACCTCGGTGTTGAGGAAAGGCCCTCCCTTTCTTCTTCTTCCTGGAAGCACTGTCTTGTGAGGAAACATGTTTTTTCCTTCCCCATTCTGTCTCCTTCCGTTCATAATAGAGCACAGCAAGACCTATCAGCATGAGTTCACAATGTGGTCATACATCCAGAAATGTAACTTCATAAAAGATACATGGGAGAATTTAGTCGAAATGACTAGTGGTTTTGTGCGTGTGTTGTTTTAACCTCCAATTCACTAAAGGAATTATGCAAATCAGGCAAACATGCACGCATAATTAGTTCTGAATGTGATTTGAAAGGCATAGTTCTCCATCTTTTGGGTCTGTTCTAGGAGGTGAAGAATTTTCTAGGACTCTACAGCATCGCTCCGCTGCTATCCAGACACCTGAATCAGCTGTTTGAAATGCCAAAAGTGCATGTGCATGTGCACAGTGCTTTTTGTCCATCATTTGATTTCTTTAAATGCAATACTTTGTACACAACAGTTATAGTTACATGTTAATTCCAGTTCTCAAATTTGACTGGCTGATCTGATATTGGGGCTTTTCTGTCTGTGAATTAGTGATGGAGATCTAATATTTTTTTCATTTTACAGAGGTACACCAGTAGGTGGCGACAGCTGATTGTCTTTTATGAATGAATCATTGAATCAACTAATTAGTTCAAAAACGGACTCAATTCAGAAACGAAACAGTGAGTTTTTGAGAGCGTCATTGAATTGTTCACTCAATCCATTTATTCAAAAATACTGATTCATTCTCAAACGCTTGTGTATTGTTAGATTGGAATAAATGTTATCGTTCTAAGTTTGTGTTACAATGTATTTATTTATTTACTTATTTAGAAAGAAATTAATACTTTAACTGATCATGGACAAATTGTGACAGTAAAGACATTTATATTTACTGTGCATTGTTACAAAATATTTCTATTTCAAATAAATGCTGTTCCTTCAAATTTTCAATTCATCAGAATCCTGAAAAAAATAACACTGTTTCCACAAATAATATTAAATAGCACATCTGTATTCAACAGTGATAATGTTTCTTAAGCAGCAAATGGGCATATTAGACTGATTTGTGAAGGATCGTGTGACCCTGAAGACTGGAATAATGATTATTAAAATTCAGATCCGCCTTTGATCACAGGAAGAATATAACATTTAAAAATAGATTACATCTAAAAATGGATTACAATAGAAAAAAGTTACAATTTAATATTTCAGTCTATATTTTGGATCAAATAAATGCAGCCTTGGTGAAAATAAGAGAATTTCAAAAACATAAAAAATATTACAGACACCAAACTTTTAAACAGTACTGTATATGATTCATATAAACAGTATCTGTAGAACTTGGCTTGTTCTTTTGATGTCTTAAGAAATTTAGCATGCTAAAATAGCTTAAGACGCATTTGTTTGCCACTAAAACACCATGCTTTTTGGCAAAATTCTTAGCAGACATTTTTATTTGCCACTGTGTAAGTCATGGGAAATATCTCAAAGGGAATCCTCCACTAAACTAACTAGGACATCATCTTACTAATGCAGGATTACTCATTTTGACTACACGCCTGTGAGTATTATAGCTCTGACATGTTGGAGGATACCACTGATTCCTTCTGAGCGAGTAACACCGGGTCACGAATGGACTTTGCATCCCAGATTCAACTGCATTACTCTTCCTACGTCTGACCTTCCACATGCATCTCTTGACCACAAGACATGCAGAATTTCTAATCAAGAGGCAGCTTGTGTTGCAGGCAGTGAAAATCCATCATTCTCAAACTGCTATTGATGTGAACGTCAAGACCAGTGAGAGACCATCACAGAGAGCAGAACTGCAGATCGCACAACAAAGCACTCAGTGTAATTAGCAGCAGGGCCCTTGCCTCCATCCTATGAAATCACACTGATGAAACCAGGAGTGACGGTGCAGTGAATCTGAAGCACGGCCGAGCTGAGATTTGTTTCATGTTGTAATAGTACCGCAGTCCCAACACTGATCAAACACAAGCTGGGTTATAATCTCAGATTTTTGTCCACTTAAGTACACTAATTTCATTATTCTTTTATATACGCAAAGCAGAGTAGATGCAATGTGTAATTTCATGTGAATGAAAACAAAGCTGCGGAGATTTACAGTCTTTTCAGTAGCTTGTATTGTAGGAGCATTTTTGATTTTCACAGCCCATGTTTCCTTGAGGTTTTTTTTTTTTTTGTTGCTTAAGGCAGAATGATATGGAGAGAATGAAAATAAAAAGCTAATTTTATTTAATTAAGCTTAAGGAAAGACAACAGGCAAAGAAAAAAAAAGTTTTATGCATTTGTTTGGACTATATTTGGCTCTTCATAAGTTGCTTCTCACTAGTGGAAAGAAAAGATTCAAAGTATACTTTTAAGTGTTCATTTTATTGCACTTTATCTGTTTGCATCTGTTCAAATATCATTTGGTTGATTTTTTTATGGCATATTATTCCTAAAAGCGTAAAACGAAATGGCAAGCGATGTGGGGGCGTGTTTGAATGAGCCGTTTTAGGGGGGCGTAGCAGAGTCTTAACTTTGATAAAGAATATCTCTTTGGTTTTGAGACTTCAGTCTTTGCAACTTCAGGGATCTTATCTATGCACAAACAGCTTGTAACACTCCAAAGAGAAAGGAAAACTTGAAATCGCATCATATGACCCCTTTAACATTTCAAACTAGCTCCTATCAGTCTGAAGGAGTGGGATTCATTACTGTGAAGTGTTTGCTGCTGTATTTTTCCTAGAGCACTAATATTGACCTCTGGAAATTAAAAATAAACACAAAACCATCTGAAAAGAGACTACTAATTATTATGACATTGAAGTATGCTGTTACACCAAGGTGTAGAAACTCTCTGAAAGTTTGCTTCCTGTCAGCGGCTCCATTCCAGGCCCAGATTTGGCCATGAATATTATTTGACATTCACCTGAACTGATTTCCTGAAAGGCAAATGTTGGTACAAGTGCTAAACCATTTATCACCTGTGCTTTCACTCACTGCCAAAGCAACCAGTTGGCAAAGTCTGCTGCTTAGCTTTTAAACTTGTCATTTTATGTGCCCTGATACCATTTATTGTCTTTTACACTGCAGCCAAGCAAAATAAGCATTTTAAAATATCATGAGTATCTCCTGAAGAGTGATGCAAACTAATTTAGTCCTTTTTATAATTGGAACATCATGCATATCACTCAGTAATTTGTCGGTGTGTATATATATATATTTATGTAAACTTGAAGCTATCCATTTTTGTTTTTTGAAAACGTGCAAATCCTCCAAGTCTGTTCACAAGCTGCACATGCAATAAACAGCTGATTTGTCATTGATTAACAAGACAATTTGCTAGTTTTATTTCCTGCAACAGAACCTTTTTCAAACCTGTTTGAATCAAAAGAGCGATTGATTCGCGAACCTTCGCGAAAATGATTTTCAGGTCGATATATTGTGAGTCAATCCCATTGGCACACAAGGATTTATCAGTGGTATTACTGGGACTCGTGCCCCAAAAGGGTCTAGCGATGCCCATGCTTTTTATCTAGTCTATTTAAGCAGCTTTAAGTCAAACAAGAAGTGTTGTACTTCAGCTCTCCATAAGACGAAGCTCGCCGCTAATCACTTGTTCATATATGCCTTTCATTAAAAGCTCAATTATTGAGTCTTGGACTGCGTTACAGAGAACTCTACATGTATCCTGCCATATGACTCATCAAGTGCTGTTTGAGGCTTCCGACTTGATTTTGCGGCACACGGCTTTTGCTCATTCCGACTTCCTGCGTGCTGCATCTGCTTGTAATGCCCTCTGGGAATACAGCTGGGCCGTGGCCTACATGAAACAATACTATGAAAAGTAGCAAGGAAATATTCTAAACGCCTGGCTAGTTGCATTCTTCTATTTATTTTGGGAGCCAGTTGCAATTTCATGTTTGCTTCCATTCTATTTAGACTAATTGCATAATCACCAATCATGCACAACATGTAATCGGTGTGCTTTCGTAAGCAGCACTCGGTAGATAAATGAGAGGCTCATCGTCTAAGCAATCAGCGCCCTCAGAAATACTCATTTGTTTCTTATGTATGAGACACCTGGGATGTCGAATGCAGTTGTTGTACTGCAAATGCGTTCTCCACAGGAAGATGCGGAGAAGACAGTCGATGATTCAGAGTTGTCTCGGCTCCTTTGGCTGGCTGACTCTCCTCTCTCGGGCAAGTCAGATCTGTTTGATAGCATTTAGTGGGACAAGCAGATGTCAACCACTGCTGACCTTGCCAATTATTACCCGACAGAAAGCTAATGACAGCATTTCTATTCACTCCTGCTGGGGAACCTGAAAGCTGCCATTAAACTCCTTTAATCTATGCAGAAATTTGCATGTATTCTAATGTCTGACGATCTGATAAAGAAGGCCGTATTCATTGCATGACTGACTCGGTTTTGGATGGATTCTTCAGATTGACAACTGGATTATGCAAACTGTCTTTCTTTAAAGCATCAAGGGAGACTGGTTTCAACAGCCTCTTTGGCATTGGTCAGCACAGGGGCGTTTGCTGATCAATGATGTTAATGCAGAAGATGCACAATGCTTGATCTCAGCAGACGGTCAGATTCATCGATCGGGAGATCACTCACATGCTTGGTGTCCTGAATCACTGAATCTCTTCACGTAGAGAGAGAGAGAGAGCTATCAAAAGCCTGTGAAATCAAAACTGGACATTTCTGGCTTTTGGTTCATGTCGGCTTTGAGGTTATCTGTACACATGCTTTCAGCTAATGGGTCACGACCCAAAAATGAACTTGCAAAATGGTTTTGATAGAGTTGAAACTACTTGGGAAAAAAACAAGATTAAATGCAGATAATAAAACAATTGAAATGCATACTGTAGTTAGGATATAAATTAATAGCCTTATCAACTTTTTTTTTAAAGAGAGTAGAAAACACTATCCATCAAAAGAGGTAACATGGACAGCCTTGATCCTCTAAGATGAAGAACAAAGCTAAAATGCAAAAAGATAATACAAACCAAAGTAGATTAAATAAAGGTTCACTTGCAGTGAAGGTAAACAAGATTTGTGCCAACCAACATTTTTTGTGCTGCTGAGAGCACAAAATCATCATTTCAAGACATTAGGAAAAAAAAAACGTTTTATAATGTGGAGTATATGCAGTTCATGGTATGAACACATTTTGTTTTTACAATTTTAAGTCAACACTTGATTTCAGGTTCATAAAACCTTCATAATATCTTTCAACTGGATATGCAACACCAAGGGGTCAGTGCTTGGCATGTTAAGCATAGAGTATTGGTATAGTGTGCTTGGTGTAAATGCACACAGTATTTCTACATGCATACTGTTTGCGTGCAGCATGGTTTAGCAGCGTTCTGCTCCATCTTGCGCACAGTCGTGTCCGCACAGCTTTCAAAGTATACTCAACTGCAGATGAGCATGGATGGATGAGTTCAACATGTGCAAAACAAATGATTTTTTTATACTCTACCAGACATCAAAAGGCATCAAAAGTACATGGAAATTATCCAATGCTTTGTTAATCCTAAAGCAGTGAAAACATTCCTATATTCATCCTATGTGTCCTCTTAAGGTGGGAAATAAAAACATGATTACTATAAACTATGGTTACTATGCTGCACAACTTCTTGTCCAGGCCCTTGTCATTTCTAGGCTAGACTACTGCAATGCTCTTCTGGTTGGACTTCCATCATGCACAAACAAATCTCTACAAATGATTCAGAATGCAGCGGCACGACTGGTCTTCAACGAGCCCAAAAGAGCCCATGTTACACCTCTCCTTATCTCCTTGCAGTGGCTACCAGTTGCGTCTCACATCAAGTTCAAGACATTGAATATAGAACATCCACAGGCTCAGCACCCGCCTACTTCCACTCACAATTACGAATCTACATTCCCTCCAGAAGTCTGAGATCCGCCAGTGAGCGACGCTTCATGGTACCATCACAGAGAGGTACTAAACCACTTTCCAGAACATTTTCGTTCACTTTTCCAGGCTGGTGGAATGATCTTCCGAACCCAATCCGGAATGATTAGTCCCTGACAATTTTCAAGCGACAGCTGAAAACTCATCTCTTTCGACACTATTTGACTTCATCCTAAATTAAAAAAATATATAAAAATTGTCTTCTTTTTATTCCTTCTCTTTTTAGCTTGTACTTATTTGAACAATGCCTGAAATTTCGTATTATGAGCACTTCCTGTGGCTGTTTGCCTCTTTAAGATGAATCGCTTTATGTATTCCCCAATTGTAAGTTGCTTTCGATAAAAGTGTCTGCAAAATGAATACATGTACAGGTAAGTGTATAGTTAAACCATAGTAACCACAAATTAGCCATGGTTTATCTACACTAACCATAGTTTAACCATGGTATTTGTAGTAAAACTGTTGTTATACAAAAATGTGTTTTGTATGTCTATTCTTCTTTCTTTCTTTCTTTCTTTCTTTTATATTTTTATAATTGTACTTTGCGAACCTGCACTGAAGTCCCGATCAGAATCAAATGATTCATGATGTGAGCTCCAAAGTCCCAATCTCAATTAAATGATTTGCGATATGTGCACTGAAGTCCTGATCTGAATCAAATGTTTTGTGAACCTGCTCTGAGATCTAAATCAAATGATTCGCCATCCACTTTCTGAAGTCCCAATCTGAATCAAATGATTCGCGATACGTGGTCCGAAGTCTTGATCTGAATTAAATGATTTGTGATGCAAGCTCCGAATTCCCGATCTGATTCAAATGATTTGTGATGCGTGCTCCGAAGTCCCGATCTAAATCAAATGATTTGCGATACTTGCTCCGAAGTCCCCATCTGAATCAAATGATTCGCGATATGAGCACCGAAGTTCCGATCTGAATCAAACGATTCATGATGGGAGCTCCAAAGTCCCAATCTGAATCAAATGATTTTTGAACCTGCTCCAAGATCTAAATCAAATGATTCGCGATCCACTTTTCAAATTCCTGATCTGAATCAAATGTTTCGTGATATGTGCTCCGAAGTCCTGATCTGAATCAAATGATTTTTGAACCTGCTCCGAGATCTAAATCAAATGATTTGCAATCCACTTTTCAAATTCCTGATCTGAATCAAATGATTTGCGATGCGAGCTCCGAAGTCCCGATCTGAATCAAATGATTTGCGATACATACTCCGAAGTCCCAATCTGAATCAAATGATTTGCGATACGTGCGCCGAAGTCCCGATCTGAATCAAATGATTCATGATGTGAGGTCCGAAGTCCCGATCTGAATCAAATGAAGAAGCAGATGAAGACAAAACAGCAAAACAACAAAGTTAAAGAGGGTAAACTTTATCATTCAACTGAACTGACAGATCAAGATGGAGCCGATGATGGCAGCTATTGTGTCCGTTGCTCTCCAGTGTTTGTACTGTTTTTGTTTGTTTTTCCTGTTTTTTGTTTTTCAAATACGAACACACCACAAAATCTTTTACCGGATTTTGATTTTTCTGACGTTTTGCTGGACATTGTAGTTGGCGGAGCTGTAGCTCTGGTCAAACGCTACAGGAAGCGCAAGCGGGGGAAGAGAGCTGGCGCGCTCGTGAAGCTTCGACAGCGTGGATTTAGAACGGGGTTGCCTAGCATCCATCTGGCGAATCTCTGCTCTCTACCCAACAAAACGGATGAACTCCTTCTGCTCTCCCGGAAAAACAAGGATTTTTTGAACTCTGCTGCTCTGTGTTTCAGGGAAACCTGGCTGTATGGCGACATACCGGACAGTTTGCTACATCTGCCTAATTATCAGCTGATCAGAGCAGATCGCGACGCAGAATCAACGGGAAAATCACGCGGCGGCGGGACGTGCTTTTACATCAGTGAGAGGTGGTGTACAGATGTAACTGTGTTAATGAAGATGTGCTGTTTAGATCTAGAAACGCTCTTCATTAACTGCAAGCGGTTCTACTCACGGCGGGAGTTCTGCTCGTTCATTCTCGTGAGTGTCTACATTCCACCGCAAGCGCACGTGATCACAGAGAGTGAGCAACAACACCCAGACTCTGTTTTAATAATTTTCTGGGACTTTAATAAAGCAAATCTCTCCCGCGAACTGCCAAAATACAGACAGCACATCACATGCCCCACCAGAGACAGTAATATATTGGATCACTGTTACACAACAATAAAGGACGCATATCACTCGGTTCCACGAGCAGCTTTAGGAGTCACTGATCACTGTTTGGTTCATCTTATTCCGTCCTACAGGCAGAAACTTGAATCTGCAAAGCCTGTGTTAAGATCTGTTAAAAGATGGACTAATGAAACAGAGCGGGATCTACAAGCCTGTTTCTCTCTCACTGATTTGACTGTTTTTGAAGCTGCTGCCACCGATCTGGACGAGCTCACAGAGACTGTAACATCTTATGTCAGTTTCTGTGAGGATATGTGCATTCCCATCAGGACTCATCTAATCTACAACAATGACAAACCATGGCACACTGCAAAACTCAGACAGCTCAGTCAGGCCAAAGAAGGTGTTTACAGAAAGGGGATAAAGTCTTGTACAAACAGGCCAAATACAAACTGGAAAAGGAGATCAGAGTGGCAAAGAGGAATTATTCTGACAAGCTCAGGAAAAAATTATCTTCCAGTGATCCTGCTTCAGTGTGGATAGGAATGAAGGATATCACCAGTTACAAGTTACCATCCCCCAGCACTGTGGAGAATCAAAACCTGGCAGACGACTTGAACGAGTTCTATTGTCGTTTTGAAAGATCACCCCACACCCCCCCTGAACACCTCTCCAAACAACCATTAACACCTCCCGCAACCCTCCTCTCCCCCACACCTACAATTCAAATCAGCGAAGAAGATGTGTGCCAGGTCTTCAGGAAGAACAAAAGAAGGAAAGCACCAGGCCCATACGGTGTGTCACCAACCTGCCTAAAAACCTGTGCTGATCAGCTGGCCCCCATCTTCACACAGATCTTCAACAGATCACTGGAGCTGTGTGAAGTCCCCTCATGCTTCAAACGCTCCACCATCATCCCCGTCCCAAAGAAACCCAAAATTACTGGACTTAATGACTACAGACCTGTGGCCCTAACATCTGTAGCCATGAAATCATTTGAAAGACTGGTTCTGGCTTAGCTGAAGGACAGCCTACAGAGCAAACAGGTCTGTGGATGATGCAGTCAACATGGGAATGCACTTCATCCTGCAGCATCTGGACAGACCAGGAACTTATGTGAGGATCCTGTTTGTGGACTTCAGCTCCGCTTTTAACACCATCATCCCGAACACCCTTCAGAATAAACTGACACAGCTCTCCGTCCCCACCTCCGTCTGCAAGTGGATCAACAGCTTCCTGACAGACAGACAGACAGCAGTTAGTAAAGCTTGGTAAATTCACATCCAGCACCATCAGCACTGGAGCTCATCAGGGCTGCGTACTCTCCCCACTGCTCTTCTCCCTCTACACCAACGACTGCACCTCTAAAGACCCCTCTGTCAAGCTCCTGAAGTTTGCAGACGACACCATACTGATCGGCCTCATCCAGGACGGTGACGAGTCTGCTTACAGACAGGAAGTTAAGGAGCTGTCTGTCTGGTGCAGGCTTAACAACCTGGAGCTTAACACGCTCAAAACTGTGGAGATGATAGTGGACTTCAGGAGAAACCCCCCTGCTCTCCCTCCACTCACCATCATGAACAGCACTGTGACTGCAGTGGAGTCATTCAGATTCCTGGGCACCACCATCTCCCAGGACCTGAAGTGGGATATTCACATTGACTCCATTGTCAGGAAGGCCCAGCAGAGGTTGTACTTTCTTCGCCAGCTGAGGAAGTTCAACCTGCCACAGGAGCTGCTGAAACAGTTCTATTCCGCCATCATTGAATCCATCCTCTGCACTTCTATAACTGTCTGGTTCAGCTCAGCTACCAAATCTGACCTCCGAAGACTACGGAGGGTAGTCCGGACTGCTGAGTGAATCATTGGTACAACCCTCCCCACTCTCCAAGAACTGTACTTATCCAGAGTGAGCAAAAGGGCTGGTAAAATCACACTGGACCCCTCACACCCAGCACACTCCCTCTTTGAACAGTTACCGTCTGGTCGACGCTACAGAGCTCTGTGCACCAGAACGACCAGACACAGGAACAGTTTCTTCCCTCAGGCAATCCATCTCATGAACACTCAACAATAAATATGGAACACACAACTATAATACACTATCCACTCACCACACTCCCTAATTTTATTTTTATTTTCTCATTTCTAATTTGCACATTCTTGACCTGTACATACATAGTTGTCTATATTATATATTGTGTTTTTGCTGCTTTGTACATTGCCTATTTGGTTATTTGTTGTTATTCTTTTATTATCTGTGTCCTGTCCTGTTGCTGTCTTTCGGTTGCACTGTAGAGCTTCTGTTACTACAACAAATTCCTTGTATGTGTAAACATACTTGGCCAATAAAGCTCATTCTGATTCTGATTCTGAACTGTGCACATATGTTTTAAACACTTCGGCTACCTTACATGTTATTACTCCACACATGCATTAAATGTTCTTCCTTGAAAGCACACAGTTTTCTAGCATATTTACTTGAACTTCTCAGGTAATATCACTGGTATGACCTATTTCAGATGTGTCCCAAATTACAACAACAATGGTTATATACACATATGATTAATTGTTTGAACAAAATTATTGCTGGAGACAATTAAGTCACTGGACATTGTATATACATCAACAAGTCAGTGAAGTCAGTGTTGTTCTGTGTTGTCATGATGTAATGTTAAATCAGTAAACTGTGGTGCTAGCAATGCAAAGGCCATTTGATTCCTAGGAAAGGCCTTATTTGAAATGTATACCTTAAAAGTAGCATAAGCCAATCATTTACAATCATGATTTCATTAGCTTTGGATTTATGCACTAAAAATCCACCACGGATATTTTAAAGATATCTGATATATATAGTCTTTTAAAACAACTATCTGATCTTAGCTGAACAGTTACAGTATGTCTCTTTTTCACTCAGGACACTTCATTCCTCACACGTGAATCCTCCCATACAATATAACTTTAGTTTAGTTCCCAAGGGACGTGTAATTGCATTCGTCTCAGACCAACAGTACAAGCAGACAAGACTTATGCATTATTCATCTGCATTACCTTTGCTGTAGTTCAAATTAGAGGTCATCGTCTAGCAGTGGACGGGGTGATATTACACTAGCCCACTGGAAATAAACTCCTACTGTGGTGGGAAGGAGAACCATAAAACTTTCATTGTAATTACAAGTACCACCATGTGGTTTAGGTACCTTACAATGTGTTTTCTGTCCAGCTCTCTCTCTCTCTCTCTCTGGTTTACCTGTCATAATCTCCCCACCTTGACACACTGCAGGAACTCTCCATAATCATTGATTCTGCTGAAGAGGTAGAGTGCTCAATAACTCAGCAGGCTCACCCTAACACCTTAAGAGCGCAATTAACGACAGAGACACTCTCATTTCTCTTCTCTAGAATAAAATTGATCATTGACATTCATACATTGGGTAGTGGAGGCTCGGATATTATCAGTACAAACAGATAATGGTGTATTACAAATCTGTTGGGTTCTCCATGAACGCACCAAGAAGAAGTGTTGTTATTTGTCCTTTTATATACACATATATAAATAAATAAAATGTATGTATATATATATATATATATATATGTGTGTGTGTGTGTGTGTGTGTGTGTGTGTGTGTGTGTGTGTATGTGTGCGCGTGTGTGTGCATTTGTGACAAATGACATAAATTTGTATAATGACATGAGTATGACATAGGTATTACAAAGAGAAGGTAACTTATGAGGACATTGCCTCATGCCCCCATTTTTCAAAACGCTTATAAATCATACAGAGTGAGCTTTTTTAAGAAAGTAAAAATGCCCAAATTTCCTGTAAGGGGTAGGGTTAGGTTTAGGGTTGGTATAGGGCGATAGTACATAGTTTGTACAGTATAAAAACCATTACACCTATGGGATGTACCAACTTTTCACAAAATATATATATATATATATATGTGTGTATATATATATATGTATATGTGTGTATATATATATGTATATATATATGAGTCAGACCTCTGTTGTGTGTGTCATGTGTTCCCGCCACTTGTGTCCATATTTGGTTTGTTTCCTGTCCTTGTTTAGTGTAATTATTAGTTGATTCTTGTCCAGCTGTGTTTGTCTTATTATCTATGATTATCCCTTGTATTTAAGTCCTGTCTGTTCTATTAGATTTGGTCTGGTCTACTCGTTACTCCCCGGTGTTCCTGTCTGTGTCAGCCCTGCCTTGTCTTGCCCTGCCTGGTTTGGATTCATTGGAGACTGTTATTTGAGTTTACTCATCATCTACGTGTTCCTGTATCCTCCTTGTGTGTGCACCATGACAGAAGACCAGACCAAAACAGTAAGAGGCGCCCCTTCAACGTTTTTGTTTTCTGTTTTTGAAAGTTCTTTTGTTTTGTTCCTGTTCGTCAGTCAAGTTCACGGGTTGCCGGTCTGTGGCTCAGAAGTCATGTCCACTGCTGTCCGATGCTCACCCTAGCCTGCCCGGAGCAAATGTGGCAAGCACGCTGGCCCGCCGCTGACTCCAAGGGAAAATACGCAAGGGAAATTGCTTCACCGCGACAGCCCTATGTGTATGTATGTGAAATATTATTAACATTTAAAATGACCGTTTTCTGCTTGAATTTGTTTTAAAATGTATTTTATTCCTTCATTCCTTCAGCATTATTACTTCAGTGTCACATGATCCCATGAATTATGTTGACCTTAATATCAATGTTGAAAACAGTTGTGCTTAATGATTTTGTGGAAACGTGATACACTTTTCCCCCAGGTTTCTTTTATGAATAGAAAGTTCAAAAGAACATTTTATTTATAGAAATCTTTTCACATCATTAGAAATGCCTTTGCAGTCAAATTTGATCAATTGAATCATCCTTGCTGAGTAAAAGTACTAAATTATAAAAAAAATAAAAATAATTACTGACCTGAATTAATCTCAAATGCGCTGTTAACAATATAACAAATATTTCCTGATAATATATTAGCAATTTACTTTGGTGCTATGCCAATTATTGAATTTTGCAAATAATTATCAAACTTAATAATTATTACACTTAATATTGTAGCTGCCTTTATGATTTAAAAAAGGGATACCTTGTAAACAGATCATAATATCTGGGGGTCCTTTGTCTCAAAACATCATTTATGACAATTAATTCATTCTAAAGCCTTTGCATCACAGGAAAACAGTTAATATAGCAAATCTAACTGGAAATATCATTGGCTACTAATGACGTCAGATGGGCCCCCATGATAAAAGTGTCCCACATGGCCCCTGCCTCAGATTTTCAGATTCCCAGTGATCACCCCAAGCGGTCATATTCAGAGGTCTTTGCAAACTCAAAACACGCATCACATGTATTATTTTTGAAATAGGACAGTGCTCATTTCAAGGGCAGTCAATGCTGGGACATAACACGCTGTGGCAGTAAAGCACCAGCCCTGCGATTTATCAGTCTGGCTAAATTAAGGAGATTGCGAAATGTGGTTCCCTGTGCGAATATGAACAAATGCGGCTTTTACTGTGATTGCCGGAGGCGGTTGTGCCATCAGTCAAGGTTAGGGCTGGTTGCGGTCAGGGAGTGGTTTCATAGCCGTTTTAAGCGTGCGACAACAGTACATGTAGATGCTTTGAAATAGCACCTGTTAAAATTAATGAGCCAGCTCTCCTCCCTTCATATGCATGAGATACTTCTGAAGATGTGATGGCACCACTGCATCGGATTACAAGACGCACGCTCTCACGTCCGATACAGAATGCGGTAATTTACTCTGGCAAATTGGTAGAATCATTCATAAGCTACTCGGTTAGCACATAAACGAATTTGTCAGAACAGACAAATAATCTTGCATCGGCTTCTGCCTATTTGTCACACGGCATCAGCGACACACGCTCCCTCTGATCATTTTGAGCCTGGATGAGAACCAGAGGATGTGCTCTTTCACTCCAGAGACAGGTGGATTTATCATCCCCATAACAAATGCTAGACACATAATTCCCCTAAAACTGAAGCCAGATGGAGAAAGGAGTCATAACTAGCAAATCGACTCGACTCCGTTTCTGCAGCAGGGTGTTCTTTCTAAAGATGCAGCAGCGAGGGTTGAAAAATCGCTGACAGTTCCCAGAATTGGCATGTGTGACCTGCGAACATTGGCTCTCCAGTGTGTCCTTGCTCCTGGACGTGCAATCCCGAGCACAGGTGTGCCCATTCAGCCTGAATGATCAACGTTATGTGCCATGCTGTCGTATACAGAGACGGGATGTGTTTCCCAGTTGCTAAAATGGCCCTGTTTTAATATGATCAGGATAGACAGAAAGCAGGGGAACCTCAGTCATGCTTGACATCTCCGTTTCCCTGATGGATAGATATTTCCTGCTCATTTTCAATAGATATAAATATGTACACTTAAAAATAAAGGTTGTTCTTGGCATTGATGGTTCCATGAAGAACATTTAACATCCATAGAACCACTCCACTGACTAAAAGGTTCTTTATAGCGGAAGGTTATTTTGGAACAATTTATTTTTATAGGAATAATTCACCCAGAAAAAAAACATATGCTAAAAATGTACTCACTCTCAGGCCATTCAAGATAAAGATGAGTTTGTTTCTTCATCAGAACAGATTTGGAGAAATTTAGCATCCCAATGGATCCTCTGCAGTGAATGGGTGCCGTCAGAATGAGAGTCCAAAACTTCACAATAATCCACAAATAATCCACATGACTCCAGACCATCAAATAAGGTCTTGTGAAGTGAAAATTTGCATGTTTGTAAGAAACAAATCCATTTTTACCATTCTCTATCCATAATATTACTCTCTCTCCTCTAAAAAGACTAAATCAGGAGAGAAATATGCGCAGATCAAGCACTGTTTACAAGAGAAAACAGTCCAAAACACTTCTAAACAAATATGTCGGTGGATTTTGATGTTAGAAGACAACAGAAAATGGTCTTTTTCATTGGAAGAAGCATTAATATGGAGTATGGACTGGCGACGGTTTACAATTAAAACGCTTTGATGATAAAAGGATTTGTCATAAACATTAGACACTAATTGATGGACTGAAGTTGTGTGAATCTTGTGGATTATTGTGATGTTTTGATCAGCTGTTTGGACTCTCATTCTGACGGCACCCATTCACTGCAGAGCATCCATTGGTGAGCAAGTGATGCAATGCTACATTTCTCCAAATCTGTTCTGATAGAGAAACATCTACATCTTGGATTGACTAAAACAGTGAGTACATTTTCAGCAAATATTTATTGGGTTAACTATTACTTTAAGAGTGTAGGTCAGTCTGACACCAGCTGTAAAGAATAGCATACTGCCAAAGGTCAGTAAGTCACATCACTCTCTTCACATTATTTACCAGTTTAATTTATTGGCTGTAAATGCAAGCAGAAGATGTTTCATTGTGCATTTCTATTGCTGCTGAACCACATGTATAGAGATGATTACCAGCAAGCTGTTTCATCAAGAGAGAGATAATATGAGCACGCTACGTTTATGATGAAGCATACAACACATTTTCATCTTTTCATTTCATGGCCTTTCCAGAGGAAACACATCCTTGATTACACTGAGAATATTCCCCATGTTTGCTACGTAAAACTCTATTGGGCCGTATAAGGCTCAGGACCGTCGTAAGTAATTTTGATTAAGTCAAAGTGATGTGCTAGCTGCTACAGAAGCCCACTTTTCATTTAGGTGGGCTTGGGTTTACGGAAATGCCTTAAAGGAACACTCCACTCTTTTTGGAAATAGGCTCATTTTACAACTCCCCTAGAGATAAACAGTTGAGTTTTACCGTTTTTGAATCCATTCAGCCGATCTCCGGGTCTGGCGGTAGCACTTTTAGCATAGCTTAGCATAGATCATTGAATCAGATTAGACCATTAGCATTTGGTCATCAAAAATGACTAAAGAGTTTCGATAATTTTCCTATTTAAAACTTGACTCTTCTGTAGTTACAACGTGCAACATCGTGCAATACATCGTGCATTTAAAAATTATACAGGCTAATGATCACTACTGACGTTGAAAGTTCATTTCTAATGTAAAGTAATCTCATACTGTATGCCTACCCAGTTACATTACATAAGAGACATTCAAAAGAAATACAGTATGTGTTGTTGGAGTACTCCATGGCCCGTGGATTGGGAAATACTGATCTAGATGATTCAGTCAGCTCATTCACCTCCCACTGACGGAGATGTGAGATGATAGTAAGAGCTTTCTGTGCCTGAGCAATAAGGGATGGTGTTTGCATAGCACCATTGAAAATCTACATTCGTCACACTCATCATATGAAACCAACTGGATTAATTTAGGAGCATTTTTTCATCAGATAACAATTAGATATGTTAATTCAGTGCTTAGATACACAGTATGTTTTAGACATTTAGTCACTGGTCTCCGACTAATGTGTTTTTATGATTTCTTTTACTGATAGATCAATGCCAGAATGGAAAAAAAGTGCAAGAATCTGTTATTTTATCACATATAAAATGATCTGGCTCTCCGGTGCTGCACAACACAGGCATGTGAATGGAAATAAACATTTAAAGCTGTGTTTTTTGGGATTAATTCTGTCATTCTGTCAGCTTGTGCAGCATGTTATGCTTGCGTTGGCAATTTTGCATGGTAAATAACTTTTTAATCTTAACCTCCTATTCAGAGGTTTTAGTACAGTATATTCAAGGCAGTCTGAACTGACATTATTGAATTCTGTCAGTGTTTTGGCCCACTTACAACAATGTAAGTGGGAGCAATGCAGAACGGGCAAATCTACCTCCAGTCTCAGCCGCTGAGTTGTTGATGTCTTTAATCACTTCTTTCTGTTCTGTTTGTATTGTCACGAATAACAAAATTGAACTGAATTTCTAGACTCTTTATTCATCGTGAAATATTAGAGCTGTCAAGGTGTTATAGAGTTTGACAGAGATGTACAGAGTATATATGAGTCACACTTCTGTAAAAACAAATACAAGTCTGTGTTTGATCACAGATCCAAACTGATCCAGTGAATTCTTCTGTGTTTAAACAACACTTTTGGATATAATACATAATGGTATATAGCAGATATATAAAATTAAATGAACCAAGTCCAACTTGACTTTTTCTCAAAATAAGAGGCTATGCCTTTCTCAGGTATCGGATTCATTAGTAGAAAGACAATGATGAGACACATGTTTGTTATGATTACTTCATGTCTGTTTTTACTGCAGCTTTGTGCTGGCAAACATCATGCTTGTTATTATGCCTGCAGTGAAGTGACATTGAGCTGCAGTGAGCTTCACTCCTGATGTGTGTTCAGGGGAGGCTGGGGCTAGTTGTCACATGGGATATATCTCAGTAACTACAATTTTGACTCATATGTCCAATTACACACATGTATGTTTTCTCTAACGAAGGGTTTGTGATTTTTTTATGTCTAGTTCAAAGCACTTTGAATTGAGATTTTTGTGAATTCTGTCTTCTAAATTAGAATTATAAAGCATGTTGGTTTTGTTTGTCAAGCTATAATTCATTGTAATCATAAATATGAAATCTTTTAAATTAATTCACCATTTTAGCAGTGTATGTGCAATTTTATACACTACTTCCAGATACCCGTTAAAATTCACATGTAATTTTTAAACTCTTGGAATGCTCTGTTAATAAAAATTAAAGAACATTGTACGAACATATGCTAACCTTAATGTGTTCTATTAGAAACTAAATAAATTTACACTGCCCTCCAAAAGTTTGGAAACACCCCTGGCAAAGTGTGGTTTTGGACAATATCAGCATAAATCCTTATCATTTTTAGGTGCAAATACATTAAAGTAACTTGACATTATCATTGAAGGCCAGCAATAAAACATAATAATTACAATATATACATGTCAAAGTCAGACATGCCCCTTTGCCAGCTGTGATGCCTGGTTACTGGTTTAAACTTGGCCCAGGTTTTTAAAAGATTTTTGGGTCAGCACACCTTAATAGCTTCAACAATTGATTGCCAATTCAAAGTCAATGTTTGAATAAACTGACAGCTCGGATGCCCAGATTATGCAGAGCTGTAATAGCTGCTAATGGTGGATATTTTGATGAATCAAAAAATGTTTGAAATAGCACCTGTTAAAATTATTGAGCCAGTTCTCCTCCCTTAATATGCATGAGATACTTCTGAAGACGTGATGGCACCACTGCCAAAACGTTTTTTCTATGTATAAACTGTTTATGTAATAAAATATGTTTTCGTAGTTTGTGTTGTCCCTTATCAGTGCAAAAAGGATTCATGCCAATATTGTCCAAACCCCCACTTTTCTAGGGCGTTTCCCAACTTTTGGAGGGCAGTGTAGTTGAAAGAACATTGCACTAACCTTAACATTCAAGAACCTTGACATTTTAACGTTTTTAAATGTTAATGTTCCACAACAATGCTCCTAGAATTTTGTGTTCCCATAGAATTAGGCGGAAAGAACATTGCAGGAACATCAGGCTAACATTAAAATAACGTTCTACCAACATACGCAATGTTAGCTGGAATATCATTATACAGATTTTTGGCTTTAGTTATAGAGTTAAAGGGATAGTTCACCCAAAAATGAATATTACTCACCCTCAAGTAGTTCAAAACCTGTATGAATGTCTTTGAAGATATTCTGAAGATTGTGGGAAACAGAGCAGTTCTGGGGCACCATTAAGTTCCATATATTTTTTCCTACTGGAAGTCAATGGTGCCCCAAAACAGCCTGGTTACAAACTTTCTTCAGAATATCGTCCTGTGTGTTCAGCAGAACAAAGAAATTCATACAGGTTTGGAACTACTTGAGGGTGAATAAATGACAGAATTTTCATTTTTGGGTGAACTATCCCTTTAAGTAAACAAACACTATCAGACTAGTTAAAAGCATTTGTTGAGAGCAAGTTATTACACGTGTTTTTTGTTTGTTCTCACAGTTTTATTAGGCTACTTGTTTTTGTTTCATGTTTATATTTTGCTGAAAAGCATAAAAGGCTATTTATGGATGACTTTATTGTACCCTGTTGACATGCCATGCAAAAAGTGAATGAATAAAATGAGTTCTTTATTATAATTCTGTTGCCAAGATTTTAGTGTTGTTGAGTAAAAATAAACAAACAAACAAACACGTTGCTTTTTGAGGTCTATCTCTTCAGCAATCTAATAAACATTATAGCTAATTGGTTGGCGCGTATAGAGTTATAGGCACTGCAGCTCTCTGTCATGCAATGTCTTTTTGTAATATGTTTCTAAAAACTGCCAAACCTGAATACATATACTGCCCCAAAACAGCGTCCAACATATGGCAGTGCCCATCTCCAATCCGAGGAGGAGGCATTTGTCTGGAGTGCCATTCAGACCAATGACAGCAGGATGTGGGCGTGTGTTGAGAGTGTGTGAGGTGCTTTTGAGTTTAGTAAATGACTGCAGCAAGAAATACTGTGCGGCTGAGGGGCTTATGAGCGATGTGTGCCGAAATATCCACGTTTGGGCTTTTCTGACGAGGATTCAAGAAAAACATTGAAACCCAAAATGAGCAGCGTCTACTAACTGGACCAGACAATGGAAGTAGCTTCATGCAGCACTAACAATTCACCCCTGGGAAACAAGTACGTATTAAATCAGACTACATCAGCCAGAGGTAGCTAAAACTAACGCGGCGCATTTCTTCATTGGGATGCGCGTAAAAACGAGCAGACGCGTATGCGTATTTTCCCAATGACTTTGGAGACCGCGCTCCGAGGAGATATAGTGTATAGTTGCGGTCGTTTGCGATGGAGCGTCTTTGAATATTCTCGCGTCTAATGCTGGTATGGATCGTCCGGAATGAACATCTGAATTTATCTCTGTTTCTTCCACCTGCAATTCCGCAACCCGCGTGAAACAGGAGCTCCGCTTCACCTACACAGCCTCTGTCGGGAACATGACCGGCTCTTCTGCATGCTCTTGAGATTTGTTTGGCCTTTTTGGGAATCTGAAACAAGCAAAGGACGAATTGTTCAGCTCAGAAGTGAGAGAAGAAGGAATTGTAGGGTGCGCTGAGCTACATCCACTCATCTCCAACCTGACACAATGTTCGCACTCGGGATTTATTTGTGGGAAACTATTGTATTTTTCAGGTACGTATCGCGCTGAGTGTTTCTTTTTTACTCTGCCATGCTATTTGTTCTCTTGTTTCCTATGGATATAACTGGTTACTTTACTTTTGCTGAGAATGTTGTATTTGGGGAAAATAGGTGCGATCATTTCAAGTAGTAGTATTGATTGACTGCTAATTCATCTACTGTAATCTCTGCTAATTATAAACAAACTAAGTCATAATTCCGTGTCATTCAGGTATCCGAGTCAGAAATGGCAAGGATTCCCTTTAAAAACAGGCTAAACAGCGAGCACTAGTGGCGATTTGACGAATAGAACGTTATCAACAGGCATATGGAGGCAACTCACTGCCAATAATGAACAGGGAAGTGTTATTAAAAAGTTTGTTTCAGCAGAATTATGTGCAGATTTATTTTTAATAAATAGTCATTTCTGCCAATATGTTCTGATCGTAATCCCTTGAGATTCGTCTTGCGCAGTTAGCGATATAGTCAGCTGTCTCAACGGCAAAACAAAACACTAACATTATTTTTGTAATGTGTTTGCGATGTCAATCAATAATAATGTGCAAATCGTGATAAATAATGACAATGTTTATGTTTTGTTGGCGGTAGACAACGATCGGGAAGCTGTTGCTATGGTTACGTGATAGCGCAACGGCGATTTTGAGCACAGCGCGCGTTGCAAACTTTTGTTGTTGATTGTTAAAATGTGTAATTATGTAAAAAAAAAAAAAAAATCATATTTTTAATTTTTTCCAAACTTTTTCTTTGGGGGTCAAGACTTAATTAGTGGGTCAGAACCTCTAACCCTTAATAATTGCCACTCTGAGGATATTTTGGCAAATTATTTGTGATTAAAAAATGCAATTAAATATTTATAGTCATATGGATAGATAGATAGAATGGATGATAAATAGGCTAGATAAAGAAATGCATATTTATAAATAAATAAATTATATATATATATATAATTTATTTATTTATAAATATGCATTTCTTTATCTAGCCTATTTATCATCCATTCTATCTATCCATTTCTATTCTATCTATCCATTCTCATTCATTCATTCAAGGAACAATGCATTAAATGACAGTTGTATGACAAGAAGGTGTAGGCCTCTAAAAATCTTACATCATGTTTATGCAGATTTATTCATTATTACAGTTTAATTAAAAGGGAACACTTGATTTGATAGATGCAATTTCAGGCTCTAGGTTAATGGTCCACACATGGATTATTCTATCATAATGATGATTATCTCAAATGTAAGAATCCTTTAACATTAACTGTATCACAAAAGGATTCGCCTTATCTTGCTGGTGGCTGGCAGTAATTATTTTGCATTCTGTGGCCAGTGTGTAGTTAATGAACTAGAATCAGGATATTGCAGTCTCAGCTCTTGCTGCTGAACTTTGCAGAGCCTGTTAATTGATATCTCTTTCCCCGTCGCAGCCTACACCCCAACCTCATCTCACATGCAGACTTATTACTAGACATTGATCACTCTGTCAATGCTAATGCCACTGACGAATACAAATTGTACACAAACATAATTTGCTCCATAAATTGCATTGATTTCCATATTAGCCTGCACATTTTCCATGCAGAAGTTGTCACGTGAGAGGCTGCCATGTGCATGTCACTGAGTCATAGCTATTAAAATACAGCACATGCATAAAGCAGACAGGATGTTATGTCATCACACTATCACGCTAAAATATGCAGGTAAAGCCATGAATGGCTAATCCAATTAACGGCAGTGGCAGCGGTGTGCATGTAGTTTATATGCACTGTGAAAAATGTAACATATTAATTGGTTTAAGACAAAAACATTATTTAATACGACTAAATATTCCTCAATTTAGCCTAACGAAAGCAACATATTATAAAATAACTAATATAAGAATATTTGAGTAAACATCCTAATAATGCAAAATACTCTAAATTATAATATATTTAATAATACAAATATAATAATTTAATATTTACAATTAAAAATATAATACAATATTTAATATTCTGAAATGTCTGAAGAAACTGTAATTTCAGTACAAAGTAAATGTAAAAAATGTATGTATGTCGAATCCCATTAAAACTAAATAAAATAAATGCTTGGTTTGTAGGTTGTTCAAACTAAGTCAGAAAAAATATTAAATGAACCCAAACAAGGACTTGTCTTTGTAGTGCTGTGCCGGTGATGCTCTGTTCCATGTCATTTTTATTTTTTTATTTTGATGAAGACCCAGATGTGCCCTGCACTCACTTTGAAAGTGGAGTTGCATTGTTTTGGGACATTACTGCATATTCGCTGCTGAAAGCCCAGCGATTAAAAATTGCACTTGCCTCAAGGGTTAATATGTGCTAATAGAGATTAGTATCAGAGTTTAGTTTTGGTCTCTCTGGTAATTATATATGCACAGGTAGTGACAGCATTGAAACAAGCAGATGCATATGTGCTCTCAATTTTGTGCTCTGCTTTACAGCTCTTTACTGATTTTCCCATTAAAAGTGGAAGTAAATGAGGGGAAGGACGGCTAGCTCAGTATCTGAAGATACTCATCTTTGTAAACATTATTTTTACCCCTAATGCATCAGTAGTAAGACAAGATCATGCCACAAATAGCACTGACATGTCACTAGCCATACTCATTTTGGTTTTGGTATTTGTGCAAATCATTTGAAGATCAAGTACTTTTAGGCTTATTGTGATATGTTCTCTTCTGTCCTTCAGTTCTGTAACCGCACTGACAAATTAAGAGCGGCTTGAAGAAATGGCATTTTGGTGCCAGAGAGGCCTTTGATTTCTTGAGTGTTACAAGATCAATAAGGATTGTGTTCATCAGTGGTCCTAAGAACATAATGATCTACAATTAGGGCTAATGATTAGATGCTCACATTAAAGTATGCAGGTCTCTGGGTTGTTTGCATACATTTTCTGGCAAGATGCTCTGCTTTGGTTCCTGCTGCATCAGCAGAAGGATCAGGCCCTCACCACTGCCATGACCAGCATCGATCAAGGTTCATTTGTTCAGCGCTGCCTTGATTAATGAAATCATTAATTACTAAAGATGCAGTCTAAAACCCACATTACGTATCCAGCTTACTCCGTCCTTTGTCAGCTATGCTTGCGATGAGATGGATATGCAGGGAAGCAAAACTAATAGAGACTATATCCTCAGATTTCACACTGTCACAAAGATTTTTTTTCAATGGCGCGTTCAAGTAAAGAGCCTATAGTGACAGAGAATGGCTCTGGAAGAGACTCGATAATCTGGCACACTGTGACTAATCTTATTATGTTTGCATTGCAACATTTTACAGTAAACTCAAAGGAATGTGTTTCTCACTGAGCGAAGTCACACGTTTTATTTATATTATACATATGTAAACATTTGACTTCTGTTAAAAAAATAAATTGGGTCTGCTGTCTCCTTTTTTGTTTTGGGTAAAAAGGCTTTGGATTATAAAAACAGAAATACTGTGAAATATGATTACCATTTAAAATAACTTTTCTATTAGAATGTATTTTAAAATTTAATTTATTCCTGTGATACAAAGCCTTTACTCCAGTCTTCAGTCACATAATCCTTCAGAAATCATTCTAATATGCTGATTTGCTGCTCAAGAAGCATTATTATTATCATTATTATTATTATTAACATTGAAAACAGTTGTGCTGCTTGCCTTTTTCCTTTCCTTTTTTGTGGAAACAATGATATAGTTTGTTTTTTTTTCAGGATTTTTTGATGAGTGGAATGTTTAAAAAAAAAAAACATTAATTTGAAATAGAATTATTTTGTTAAATTTTTTTTACATATTTCGTTTCTACGCCTGTATCAACAGAGTTGAGCTCTTGGATTTTTATTGCAAGGTTATTATAGTTAACTAAAACCATAAAAAAAAAAATTGTTACTTGAAAAAAAATAAAAAAATAAATTAAGCTTCATTGCAGCTAGTTGACAAGGCAGCATTTCTCAATGTTCTAAAATAACTAAAAATAAATGAATAAAAGCTAAATGGACATTTTAAACACAAAAATGACTGAACATTTACCTCAAATTAACATGAAAGCAAAAAATGTATATAAAAAAATCTATTTCAAAATAATAAAAACTGTAATAGTATCTCAATGATACTAAAATGGCCCTGCTTTATTGCCACTTTTATTTGATAAACAGCATAAGAAAAAAACAGCATGTATTAAAATGGAGTTTGATTAAAATTGTGATTAACATGTTTATTGTTATGTGTTTTTAGGACAAATCACACATTTTTACTTCCAAAAGAGAGATGTAGAGCAGCACTTCCAAGAGAAGTTTTTCCTGTGATATATTCACATTTAAATGCCAAACACTTCTCCAATTTAATAGTTACCCGACACCAGTAAATGTTAATGAGCAGAAAGAATAATGATGTGCAAGAACAGAAAAAGTCTGACTATTGGTTACTTCGAAAACAAAGTAGAGCTGGTGACGCAGAAAGTCAATGGCTATGAAAGAATAATGGATATGCTGCCAAAACCGTTAGACGGGATTCAGTGGCTGGTTAAGAAAATAGAGCAATTCCCCACAAAGAAAGACCCATGGAATTGGCAAGAAGACCATGTCTCAAGGACTTAGATGAAATCAATATACCACAGGCTATTTTATGATTATTATCCTCCATTTTTGTCAGATGCACTGATGCTGTAGATTACAAAAAATGTCCATTGTTCCTGTGAGTCTTCAGCTGTGTGTGGGAGGACCTGAACAAGTCGATATATATTAAAGTCCATCATGTAGGGCAGATAAAGAGCCCTATGGAAGCACTTAAAAATGCAACTAATCAGCACTAAATGTGCTCATAGGCTAAAAAGCCTGTGGGATACGTTATCATGTGATTCGCAGGCCGCTTAGTGACCTGACATTTAGTGTGAACTCAGGTGACAAAACAACAGACATGCACCCTATTATCACTAATTAAGTTCTAACAGCTTCCAATGCTAATGAAGACACAGATACTCGTGTATGATGAGTTCTCGATTCATTTCCATGTTCACATAGCTCTTTCATGGCTGCTTCTTTGCACTAGAGTGAATGAACTTTAAATTCAAAGCTATTTTTTTAAGCAATTGTTTGGTATTGAAAATGACAGCATATATTTACATTTTTAATCGTGTAACAAACGCATTTATCCAAAGCGACTTACAAATGAGGACAACAGAAGCAATCAAAACAACAAAAGAGCAATAATATGTAAGTGCTGTGAAAAGTCCCGGTTAGTCTAACGCAGTACATGTAGCAAGTTTTTGTATTAAATAAAAAGAATGAAAAGTAGATAGAATAGAAATAGAATAGAGCTAGTGTTTGAGGGTTAAGTTATTATTTTATATAAATATATAAAAAGAAAACAAGTAGATTGAATAGAAATTGAATAGAGAGTGCTAGTGTTAGAAGGTCCGTTTTTAACCCTCTGGAGTTTTGATACGCACTGACATTTATGCCTTTTTCAGTTTCTTAAAAACATGGCAAAAGTCTGATTACACTGTAATCAGCACCAACTGGGCTACAATAATATGTAAGCAACATGTATGTACCAATTTGTATTTCTGAGAAATAAAGTTTATGCGTGGTTAGTGAAAATAAAATAAAACTAATAGACATGTGGATGTAATAGAAATTGAATAGAGTGCAAGTTTTAGAGGGTCAAGCATTTTATATACAATAAATAAAAGATAGCATGTGGATATAATAGAAATTGAATAGAGTGCAAGTTTTAGAGGGTCAATCATTTTATATACAATAAATAAAAGATAGCATGTGGATATAATAGAAATTGAATAGAGTGCAAGTTTTAGAGGGTCAATCATTTTATGTACAATAAATAAAAGATAGCATGTGGATATAATAGAAATTGAATAGAGTGCAAGTTTTAGAGGGTCAATCATTTTATGTACAATAAATAAAAGATAGCATGTGGATATAATAGAAATTGAATAGAGTGAAAGTTTTAGAGGGTCAATCATTTTATATACAATAAATAAAAGATAGCATGTGGATATAATAGAAATAGAATAGAGTGCCTATGTTAGAGGATCAGGCTTTTTAATAAAAACCTTAGAATTACAAGGTTCTATCTGCATTCTGAGCAGTTCTTGAGATATAGAGCTTCAAAGTTTTTGGATTCCATGTACTTTGTTAATATAATCTTTTTGTTTTCAAAATATAAAGTCCCAAAATGTACACAACTTAAAAACATACTATGTAAATAAATTGTCACATAATAAGAATAATTTTGACAAAAATAGAACCTTATAATTCCAAGGTGACAATCTGTCTTTCTGAAGATGGGACAGTTAAGGTATGATGATGTGCACATAATGTAACGTCAGCTTGAAATGAAAAAGTTTACTGCCTCAGGGCAGAGAAGGTAATAATAATAAATAAAAAAAATCTCATAATGCATAACGCTTGTCCTCCTTTGTTCTTTAACGCACCTGTCTTTGTCCCAATCCACAGCTTGGCAGCGTCCCAACAAGCAGCGGCTCGGAAAGCTGCCTCCCCAATGCCTCCGTCAGAATTCCTGGACAAGCTTATGGGAAAAGTGTCCGGTTATGATGCAAGAATCAGACCTAATTTCAAAGGTAGGTGCATCCACCAAGACACTGCTGGATATCACAGGAATGTAGCCAAGCACTAAAAGCAATTTCCGTGCAAAAATATATACTAGGGCTGTGCAATTAAATCGAATTCGATTATCATGCGCATCTCGTCAGTAAAGCCGGTTCAGTGATTGGCAGTAAATCGCCATCACCTGCTTTCAAATGGAGTGGGAATTACTACACAGAGCAATATCGCGTTCATAGTTGCAGATGAATCTCCTTCGATTATAGCTAGCTTGTCAGTGAATTACGGTTCTGTGTAGTAATTCCTGCTCCATTTGAAAGCAGGGGATGGCGATTAACTACTAATCAAGAAACCGGTTTTACTGACTAGATGCGCATGATAATCGAATTCGATTAATTGCACAGCCCTAATACATACGATAAGTACATATAGATGATTGATTATTTGTCAGTAAATAGGAACAAGGGATATATTGTTATAACAATCCAACGTGTTCCCACTAATAATAAGCAAAACTACTCCCAAAAGTAATTATTCCCTCCAAAGGTTATAGTTATCAAAGAACAGCAACCTGCTCGATACCTCATTGCATCCTGATTTACTAAAGACTTGTACTTGTAACTTGTACAGTGGTTATATTAAGAAACCTGTTCCCAAGCTGGCTACATTCCTGTTTATGCTCCATGATCGTGAAATCATTATCCTGAGTGAATGTCTATGGTGGTACTCGGTATCCTATAGTGTGTGACGTGTGCTGGCAATGTTAGAAATAGCCACTGCACGATACATGTCAGAGGTTTCCTTATCTTCAACAATATATTAATGTCAATCATTGCAAATTATAGTCTGCCTGTTCCTTAGCTATTCTTGGAAATACACTTTTTTTTTTTTTCAAAGGCATATCAGTAAAAACAAAAAGTGTAAAAAAATAAATGCAACATATTTTCTTTTAATACATATAGCAATTACAATACAACTAAACAATAATACTAAAACAAAAAAAAAACTATTTAAAAAACACTATTTTGGACATTGTGTACATATAAATACCTTGCAAGATTAAATGGTAGTTTGTTTGTTTTTTTTCTCTTTTTTCAGCTTTGTGTCAAAAAATGTTATGTGTTCACTGCTAATGTATTATGTTTGTGTATATTGTATATATTCATTTCAATTTGAATACTGACCCCCCCCCAAAAAATAATGTTTGAATCTGTATTGTTTATTAGAGCCGAATGTATTAGATATTTGATATTTTGCATGTGTGTTGACCAGTAACACTTTATAATAAATTTAGTAAGCAACAGAATATCGTAGTATATAGTGCTTAACAAATCATTATTGTGCTTTGAAATATGAACTGATTTGTTAAGCTTTATATAAAGGTTGAATTATTGATTCATGAAAATTATTATAAAGTGTTCCCTTTGACCAAGATATATGTTTAATGTAATGCAGACACTTATACTAAGTAAAAAATCTGAAAATGTGTACAGTTTATATGTGTGCAATCTCACTCTTCCTTTGAAACTATAGGTAGGTAAAAGCATCAGCGAATGATAGAAATATTACAGTAATGTGTCCTGAGACTTTGTCCAGACTGTTAAACCTGCTTGAATGCTTAAATGGCAGAGGACCCCTGTCTGATTTTGAGGCTTTGCATCTTAACCTTGCTCGTGGCAACGGATTTCTTTCTTTTATTTATTTATTTCTGTTGACAGTCCGTGCTGTGATATGGTGAATGAATTCTGACATCTTAAATTTTGCTGTTTGCTGAGTTTTGCTGCAACCTTGTTTATGGTGAATGGCGTCATATTGCAGAGTTGGCTGATTGTTTTCTCACTGAAATTTACCCTGAAGTAGCAGGTATTTCAACGTTGCAAACTCCGCATTGCCTTTATGCTTTCGATGTGTAATTTAAACCCTAGTTGCCAGAAATCAAAATCATTCATTCTTATATTAACGTATATAAAAACAAAACGAATCAATAGCTGCTGTCTGAATAAACACTGGCCCTCTTTCGTGAACTCATTATGTAATTCATTCAGTTCATTTCATGAGGGCACATGGGCCCTGTGGTCACATGACCAGACCAGACATTATGAAATACAAAGGTTCGTCACGGCTGTCAGGTCAAGCGTGTAACTGCACTCTGAGCCGGAAGCTCACGCGTCCTCGGCCAGCTTTCTCTGCTCCGCTACAGACCGCATCCCTAAAAATCATGCAGCCAGCGGCCTGACAGCATCTCTCCATAAATTCCAGAGGAAAAAGCAGAGAGAGAACGTTTAAAGGGTCCTACGCTCCTGCATAAACAGCATGTGATGTGAGAAGACATTTTTTCCAGCTGATGGTGAGGAGTTGTTCACCTCCTCTGATTACTCGGCCTCTCCTGCAAATTTAGTCATACAGTGAAAAAAGGGAGTGAAAAAGATAAGAATTGCCTGAAGCAACGAATGTGCTGGCATGAGAAGAAATTACACTGATCATGACTGGGGCTCACTGTGGGAAATCCTTCCAACTGATTTAGTTGGGACCATTTGAAATGGAAAGCTCATAGCCTGACATATTTGGGGCACCCCATGCAGCAAGAACCAGGAGAGATATATTTTCAGATCATTCACGTGTATCTTTTCAGTCAATTAATTATGCAAGATTGTATATGAGTTAAAAAGCAAATAAATAAAATGTACATAATAATAATAATAATAATAATAAATCTTACTGGACCCATACTTTTAAACGGTAGTGTATATTTCAAAAAATTATATTTTTAAAAAAAGTTTGCTATTGCTATTTCATGATACCTTGATGCATTAACTAATGTTAACCAATTTAACCTTGCTGATAAGTATTACCATACTTTCTCCCTATACCAGTTTCATATGCATTCCCCCCAAAAAATATCCATATTGTATGCATATATGTGCATATATATGACCACAAAACCAGTTTTAAGTCGCTGGGGTATATTTGTAGCAATAGCCAAAAATATATTGCATGAGTCAAAATGATTGATTTTTCTTTTATGCAAAAAAATCATTAGGATATTAAGTAAAGATCATGTTCCATGAAGATATTTAGTAAATTTCCTACCGTAAATATATCAAAAATAAATTTTTGATTAGTAATATGCATTGCTAAGAACTTCATTTGCACAACGTTAAAGGTGATTTTCTCAATGTATATATATTTTTTTGCACCCTCAAATTCCAGATTGTCAAAGAGTTGTATCTCGGCCAAATATCATCTAATCCTAACAAACCATACATCAATTGAAAGCTTATTTAGTCTGCTTTCGGATAATGTATACACCTCAATTTCATAAAATTGACCCTTATGACTCGTTTTGTGGTCCATGGTCACATATATCATATGCATCCTGACCAGCTCAACCTAGGGCTGTGAATTGGTAGTTTGGATTATCTGTTTGTTTGACTGATAGTGAACCGGAGAGAAACCTGTTTGAAAACGGATTTATTTCTACAAATTCCCACTGGTTTGGTCCCACAGGTATTACACAATTTAGCTTTAACCATAAGTTTTTCAAATCATCTTCCCTCGAACGGACCATTTGGTAGCGCTCACTGACAGATCAAAGTGCTGCGTTAAACAAATTGAGGACGTGTGAACCTGAGAGGAGCGGGACTGTTCCTCAGCAGACAAGCTGCTAGCTTGGGCTGTAATCTGCGACCGCTAGTGATGAATGGTTTGGAGCGCAGCTGCGCCTCCCGTACCCACGTTAACCTTGTCCCTTCTCATCAGTCACAGCGAGGCCGACAGCCACGAGGTGCTACACATTCTGCCCCAAATCGCACAATCATCGGCTGCTTGCGGTTTCCCATAGACCGACCGTCTCCCTCCCGCCCCGTTTCCAATGAGCTGCCACCACGCATTATAGTCATGATTGGTGTAATGCTTTCTGATTACTGTGTCACTTTGCTTCTGAATGGGTTCGATGAGACAAGTGTACATTTGTAAATATACAATCTGCTGCGGTATATTTACTGATTGCTTTTTTATTTTCTTTTTGGATGTCCTGTATGTCTCTGTTACCTCTTTGCATTTCCTCCTCAATCATGTAAAGTGCAGAAGCAAAGCCTTATTAGCTGGTGGAGCTTGATATTAATTTGGTGCTATCAGCACATGCTTAATGGGACTTTAATAGGATTAATGGGAATTCTCTAATGAGTCAGGGTGCAGCGTTCACATACAAATGGCAATGGTGAACCTACTGATGCTTTTCACTCGGTTTAAATGATGACAGATGACTGAAATCCTGATCAAGAGAGTTTCTTATTCCCTGTCTGGATAACTTATCTGCCATCTTCAGAGAGCAGCAGAATGTATGTTCCTGCCACAATCTGCTTTAAGAGGCTGCTATAAACGATTTTGTAAGCTTTCAGAGAGATGCTATGAACTGTATTTCCACCATGGGGGTAACAAAGCGTCTCAGGATCGCGCTAGATAATTGCGTTTTTA
Organism: Barbus barbus; assembly: GCF_936440315.1. Classification (NCBI taxonomy): domain Eukaryota; kingdom Metazoa; phylum Chordata; class Actinopteri; order Cypriniformes; family Cyprinidae; genus Barbus; species Barbus barbus. The sequence continues at coordinate 25,511,906 of NC_136761.1, read as the reverse complement.
TCTCATGGGTAGAGAGAGAAGGCAGTGCGTCGATGTGAGCCTCGAGAAACATCACAACAGAACAATCAAATGACACCGAGACGGAGCAAGGTTAGATGTGATTTTAATTTTTCATACACGTTTTAGCTCATCGCCTACAAATTGTTCCAATTCTCACAGGGACGCAGAGACGATCATCCATGGAAATTTAATTTGAAAACTTCTCTTATTCGCATTTGAATTTGAGGGTGCAACTCCAGAGCGATTTGTCACTGTCTCCACACTGGAAAAAATGCATTTACTTTAAAATAATTTTCACTCAGAAATTGCTTATAAATTTTACAAAGAAACAGCAAGTTGCACATTGAATTAAATGTGGAAATTTGAAGCCTGAAATAGTATTTTCGTATAAAACATACTCAAATAACATACATTTTTGTTGTATATACAATTTTTACAGGATTCAGTCGAGATTGGTTTTAGATAATGGTTAATATCTAGTTATCATCAGTATACTTAATTGATTTATTGTTTCATTTCCAGATTAAAAGTATGTATAGAAGAGTGAAATAGTACTTTCTTATAGAACTTACTCCAATAATCTTTGATTTATATACTTTAACATTTACAGGATTCAGTCGAGATTGGCTTTAGATAATTGTTAACATTTAGTTATCAGTGCACTTAATTGATTTGTTTCATTTCCGGATGTGTTTTCAATTAAAAGTGTGAATAGAAGACTATGTATATGCAGTTTTTACAGTGCAACAGGGTTCAATTGAGATTGGCTTTAGATAATTGTTAATATTTAGTTATCCATGCACTTAATTTGTTTCATTTCCAGATTGGATTTCCATAAAGTATAAATTGTGTTTTTTTTTTTTTAAACCATTTAATATGCCTTTTTTCTTCTCTGACCTCTCTCAGTATTAGCTCTGTATGATTGCTGATGGAAATGCACCGACAGAAGTGTGCTCCTCTAAAATATTTGCCACTAATGTCATTTATCTAAGAGCTTTAGATGGCATAATCAATGCTGGGTCATGGGGACTGGGAATTGAATGGTTAACGTAGCTTTTTTCACAAAGGATAAATCTCTTGGGAAGTCCTGGATTATGCCGGCGTCTGCGTTATTGGTGAACATGTAGTTGGGCTGAAGAAGAACGGCCTGATTTTGAAGTCCCTAAATCACTCGTCTACTTTCATGTGTGTTTGTTAATTAGGATCCATTGGATGAGTGATTTCTGTTTAGGGTAACACACACGACGACCACCCGCAGTGCTGTTGCCTCATCGGAATAGACTGAAATGCATTCGCCGTGGCGCATTACTGTATATGATATCTGTGGTCACACATGTGCATGGTAGTGTTTTATAAGGAGCATCTTTATCCTTGTGATTACCATACAGAACTGCACAAGAGATGCACTGTTGTTGTAGCTTCTGTATGGTTCTGGTGAACATCACAAGAGAAAACTGACTGGAATTTAGTGCACTGTGACCTGCCGTATGTTTTCTAGGTCCAACATTTAGGGAAAATGCCCCAAATTGGTTCTCTTTGTAAAAGCGGGAGCTGTTTTGTGGTTCCCAAAGTAAGTTCCCATTCCTTTTGTATTGCACAATCCTGCAACACAAATCAATTCGATCTACAAAAAAAAAAAGTGTGCAAAACTCAAAGTGAAGCCAGTTTGACATGTAGTCTTTGCATTTTCCCTCTCTCTAGTGTATTGCATCTGTTAGTGCATTTTGCCTCCCGTGACCAGATATGCATTGCAACCCCCATCCTTTCTTTCATTTCAGTGCTTTGCCTCTTGTCCTGCCCGCTCTGAAGTTTTGGACGAATAAGTGCATCCCTCCTTAACTGCTCTTGCCCTTAGTATGCCCTTAGCACCCAATATTCCCCGCCACACACTTCCGAGTGTTGGCAAGTGTAAAGTAGAATAAGTGAGCCATGCTGCTTATGTTTTTTTTTTCTGTTGTTGGTTCCGCAAAGAAAGAAAAAAAAAAAAAAAGCTAAACATCTTGCTGTTAGAATATCATGTTATTAATCCTGATCTTTTTTTCATTAGACCCACAAGGCTCCAAATCGGATGGTACTCACAAGAAAGGTACTTTCTTTTTATTTATCCAGGATTATACAAGCTTATTGATTCATGCAATCCGGGCGATTTCTCATCTGAGAAACGGCTAAATGATATAATGAGTTAAAGATGTCTGTGTGTTTTGTTAATAATTGAGAGTAACCTAACTAATGCAAATGGCATCAGTCATGCATCTGGTCTTTTTATAAATGGCATGCTAACTGATAATGCCAAACATTTATATGGGCATAGTGGTTTTAGTTTACTTTTTGTGGTATAATTGGATATCATTGCTTGACCTTTATTTACCGGTGGGAGGATCTGAGTAATTGGGACATTTGCAAAATAGCATGCTTTTAATGATTAATTAGCTTATTTTTGCTTTCGCTGTGGAAATGAGTATTTATTTAATTTCGGATGTAGCCTCCAGTTGTTGGTTTAGCTTTGGAGCTTGTTGACTGCCACTATTTAGTGCCAGTGTATCCCTTTGTGTAGCCGGGCACGCTTTTTAACTGTGCACCATTGATTTTTCCTCTCATCTTGGCTTAAATTATAATTAAATTGGGAAAGCAAATGAATTTCTACACCTGACTGAACCAAAAAAAAAAAAACTTTTGACACGTCTAATCTTATCAAATTTTGTTGCTTTAGGTAACAAGATATGCTTTCAGATATTGCATTTAAATAATATCATATTTGATTCTGATGCACAGTTGTTCCCATACAGCGTGTAATGTTGTTTTTGTGAGTATTGAGGCTGCAGAGATGCAGTTTTAGTCCTGTGGGCCGCACGCTGCTGCTGGATTCTTATTACAGCCTGTTATTTAGCTTTATTAAAGGCATTATATACACAGCTCCCTCCCTTTATGCAGACTAATGTGAAGTCTTCCGGATGTTTGTCACGGCTCCTGTGTTCTCAAATAAATGATCATACTAGGAGTATCCACAAATCATATTATACAGTATTATACTGCATTTATCATGCAATGTTTAATCGTCGTTCATCCCAGCTGAGATTACTTCTAGCTATTGGTGTGCTGTAAAATATGTCTGCATTGTTTAATGCGTATTGTATGCATATATTAACAGTGTTAAGAGCCATGTTCATAATGTTAGTTATTAGTCATGTTCTTTTGCATATACCTTAAACATAATTAGGCATGACCATGTAAGGTTGCTGCTTGAAGCAGCGGGTTGTAAATATCTTTGAATATGATTTTGAATTTGTTGAGATGCAATGGTTTTGTTTGGGTTGTTTTTTTATTGCACACATTTTATTTCAAAGTCATTTGCACAGCCAATATATAGCTCAATGACTTTGCAATATTTAGTTTTAGTTTCCATACAGTTTTTCCATTGCTCAGTTTTTTCTTTCTGCATAATAACCATGCAGGACTCTGTTAGAGAAGCTATTTTTAGCTAATAAATTATTATTATTGTTATTATTTTAACAAGATAATCATAATTTAATGTTCAAATCAAGCTATTCTTTTGGAAGATGCAAACAAAATTAGCAATTATTGTGACCGCATTAAACCGTATCAAACTATAAACATTATATAAACTGAATAGAAAATGGTTAAATATGTATTAGCCTTTTTTTGCTACAAAGAGGATATAAAATGCCTTGGAAAATGAATGATTCAAATAAACTTTTTATTTTTAATTTGGTTTATTAAAATATATCTTCCAAACAGACTTGCCAAAAAGATTTCACTTCATTTGAAAGCGAAAGATATTTCTAGCAGCGCATGTTTGATTATTACATTTTGTCAACTACACAGTTTAAAGAAGTGCTTGTTAATGTAAAAATGACAGTATTTTGAAAATATTAAATATTGAAAAATGTGCTCAAGTTAGTATTGTCGCTACTTCTAGCTAGTTATTCTCAACACCGGTAGGACTATAGTGCGATTATAAATGAAGATTTAGTTATGAATCTACACAGATTACTAAATATCTGAAATATGTAAATAACCCCAATAGCATTTCAGTATAATGAGCAATGAGATGTGAATTGGATGGTGAAGTTCAGTGTCATCGCTAGCCCAGCCGAGATTTTGGTCAGTGACTCGTGGCATTAATCTAATTTTCTTCTTATCTCCAATCTTATTATTTCATATGCATAGCTGCTCTGTATAATGAAACAATTGACACAGTCTCTCATATCGTTAAAACCATCAGTTAACCTCAGTGTGAATCAATTTTACTGCGATATTGACCATTTTATCTCATGATTTGTGCGGCTGCAGCTACCAGGTGATCCAGTGTAATCAAACTCCATTCTGGACTCGGAGCCTCAGCCCTCCTATTGATTTATGTCTCTCTCCAGCCTCCCTCCTCCAAGGCTGTCATGTTTCCCCTATCAGTGATGCTAGCCTCAGGGGCAGGAAGAGATCCTGGTAATTTAGCAGTGTGTCATTACTTATAGGCATGTGACAATGCTAACTCAGACACTCTCTCTGAAACTAGCTGTCACTGCACAGGCATCTCTTCCCGTCTGAGCCGCCGCTGTCCGGCTCTTATGAATTTTAATACAATCCCCTTAATGGTTAGGGTCGCCTCTAGCTGAACCGAACCTGGAGTGATGGATGGCTGTGACTCCTGCTCAATCTGGATTTGGTTTTGTTGGAATGGGTTGTTTTAAGTAGAAAACACATGGAATATAGAATGATGTTTCAGGCTGGGATCCATATAGCTGCTCTCTATATTTGTTAGCCAGGCTATTAATTGTTGTTTTGTTCATTTAATGTTTTGTCGCAGTGCTTTGCTAACACATTTCAGGGCCCGTTGGGCTAAATTGCATTTTTTTTTTTTGTATATAGGAATCTTCTAGTAGAGTATTCAGATTTTATTTAGATTTTTTTACTACTATATATTATATTGTTTTTGTTTTGTTATTGTAGAATTCTAAAATAGTATTTTCTTTTTTGTTTTTCTGTTTTATACTATATTCTCTTTTAGTAGTAGTAGTGTTTTTTATTTTTGTGTACTATTCTATACCATATTCTGTTTTTAGTATTCGTTTTATAGTACTATTCTGTACTATAATTCTGCTTTTTAATGGTAGTGTCTTATAGTGTTCTGTTTTTCTGCAATATTCTGTACTATATTCTGTTTTTGTATAATTCTTTACTATATTCTACGGAAGCGTATTGCATTCACTTGAGGAAAAAAAATCTACTCTGTTTTTCTGAATTAACGAGTTAATTATCTCAGAATAACGAGATAATTTTTCATGAAAAAAAAAGTTTTTGCTCTGTTTTTCTGAATTAATGACTTTCTGAGATAACTTTTTTCAAGAAAAATTATCTCGTAATTCTGAGATAATTAAGTCATTAATTCAGAAAAACAGAGTAGATTTTTTTTTCTTTAAAAATTATCTCGTAATTCTGAGATAATTAAGTCGTTAATTCAGAAAAACAGAGCAAAAACTTTTTTTCATGAAAAATTATCTCGTAATTCTGAGATAATTAACTCGTTAATTCAGAAAAACAGAGTAGATTTTTTTTTCCTCAAGTGAATGCAATACGCTTCCGTAATATTCAGTTTTATAGCTGCATTTGTAGTATTCTAGTGTTATAATGCTATATTCTGTGTTTGTAGTATTCTAATATAGTATTCTGCTTTACTGTTCTATATTATGTTCTGTTTTTAATTCTAAATTAGCATTTGTTTTTGTAATATTGTACACACCATATTGTTGTTTTAGTTTTAATAGTAGTCTTGTATAGTATTCTGTTTTTGCTATTCTATATTATATTCTCTTTTTCTAGTATTCTAAAATAGTATGTTGTGTTTTGTAATATTTTATACCAGATTGTTGTTTTTGTTTAATAATAGTGTAATATAGTATTATGTTTTTGTGCATTATTCTATAACCATATTCTTTTGTAGTATTCTACGTTATTTACCATCTTTGCTACATTAATTTTTATGTAGGTTTTTTTTACTATTCTATTCATTTTTTAGTAGCAGTCCAGTATATTATTGTATATTGTTCTGTTGTACAATTTTTTTTGTAGTATTGTAGTTGTTTTTTTTTTATTTTGTTTTTTACTATTCTGTGTTCCATTCATTTTTGTAGGCCTTTTTTTTTTTTTTTTTTTTTTTTTTTTTTACTATTATATAGAGTTTTTTCAGTCATAGTAGTCTATATATTACTCTTTAATAATTCTTTATTTTGTAGTATTCTGTTTTGTACAATTTTGCTCTATTCATTTTTTTTTTTTGTTGATGTACCGTTTTCTGTAGTATTGTAGGTTTTAGTAGTGGTATAATATTGCTCTATATTATATTGTTTTTGTTTTGTAGTAATGTAGTAAAATATTGTATTTTTGATTTTTTTGATTTTCCTTAAATGTAGTACACAGTACTATATTTTTATTTTTGTAGTAAACTTCATATTATTTTCGTATTCTATTAATTCTGTCAATTTTGTTGTAATATATTCTCTTTCTGTAATATTTATACTTTAGTCATGCTATATACTTCCATGTACTATAAATGTACTCTATTATATTCTATATGCCATAAATGTCTTTGTGTTCTTTTTGTTGTTGGTAAATCTCTTTACACTTGAAGATATAAACCGCTGATACCATCATCACGTCAAACAACAAAATCTCAACAGAAATGGATTTTGGATTATGTAGCTACATGATGTATTTGTTTTCCCCACGTTTCACTCTTTCTAAAGAAGCTCAGCTCCTTCACTGAAGCTTAACACCTTCTTTTTTTTACCATGTCAGTGTAACTAGAGCAGCGCAAATTGAAAATTGCCCCATGCCAATAGATTTACTCAGCATCAGCCCGTATGTCAGCGCATGAGGAGTAAGAGGAAGCCCTTGACATTTGCCCCGGCGTTGATTCAGTGAGGTGTGATGAAAATGGTTTGCTAACATGGAAAAGCCGGTAGGGCACTTTGCTGTCCCTTTGTTACCAGTAGATCTCACTCCAGTCGAGAGCTGCCTTGCCAAGACCTTATAGGTACTGCCGAAGCCATATAAATATTTAATGCCTCGGTGCCATTGTATTTCTGCTGGGATCAGCTCGATTTTTAACATGAGCAATATCATTAAGCTTTCTTTATTTATATCAGACACTTTCATTTGTGGTGGTCCACTTACCTGGGAGGCATCTTAAGTGCCCGTTGTTTGTAATAAATCTGTTTTGCTCCCACATCGAGAGTGTCCTCTGGGTACAACACCTCGTACGCCATTTTCCCACCAGCTGACCGGCGTAAAACACACTAATGGCTTTTGAGGCCGTATCGTTCTCCAGTCGCTGCTAGGTAAAGAGATGGACTCTGCTATTGATCAGTTCAGACATGGACCTTGTTAATGAATGACTATAAACCGGTAACAGTAAAAACGAGTTGTGGTTGTTGGTTTATGAAGAAGTAATTGATCTCTCAGCTCACTGTTTTTTTTTTTTTTTTGTGTGTGTTCGGTGCTATTTATGGGTGTTCTAAAGAGATTATACTTACCCAAGGGATTTTGATTAATGATTGTTCAGTTTATAAATGAAATTTATCACAGTAATGAATGTTTCTCTTTTCTTTGTATATACTTAATTGTTCAACATCAATACAGTTCTGAAAAATTCAGAACGTCCCTCACTTTCAGGCTGATCTTTGCGACTCGCATGTGCTGTTTGTGTCTGTGTAATAAAGAGAAGCGCAGTGAAACGTGTGAGGCTTCTAAACTACCGTCACCTCTATGAGATGAGGGTGGAGGCACGGCTCAGAAATTAAGGTCTGATTTGCTGGGAAAGACAGCTGAGTAAAAATTTATAAATAACCCGACCGTTCCGTCGCTGGCGGTTGCTTCCCTCTGCAGTGAGCGGCTCTTAGGAGAGCGGGGCGCAGATTGTTTGGCAAAAACATGGCAAAGCAAATCATTCTTGGCGATGACTCACCCTTTCTTGACAGTTAATGAGCTCTGTCTTTCTCTCTCTTCTCTCCTTATTGGAGGCTAGGCTCACAAATGAACTGCAGTGGGGGTGAGGACATTAGATTTCCTCTGCGCTGCGTCACATACGGCAAGGAAAGCCAAGAACAGACAAATGATTACAGCCAGTGTAATACCCAGTGGAAGAAATAAGCCAAGAGCAAGAAACTATGAGGCCTGACACTGTATAGCGGCTCAAACAGGAATTTCCCGATAATGTGCTACAATTTAAACGAGTTCCAAAACTAGTTAGTCACCTGCAAAGGATGGTTCAGTTGGCGCTGTCTTAAAAATAAAGGTTCTTTTTTTGGAATCTATGATTCCGTGAAGAATCTTTAACATCCTTTCCAGATTCTTTAGAGTTGAAAAAGGCTCTTTTAAGAACTGGTTACTGAAAGGTTCTTTGGGGAACCCTAAAGTGGTGTTCTAAAAAAGAAAAAGAAAAAAACACACACAAGCCTTTTAAAATCTTTATTTTAAGGAGTATAGGCAGCTGAATTCTCATATAAAAACAGTGTTGGAGATTTGGTTCAAAAACATTTCTGTGATGCTGGTTGAAAGTCTTTTCACATACCAATAGTAATCCCTAAATTAAGTGGTCTAAATGTATTAATGGCCCAGTTTCACAAACAGGGCTTAGACTAAGCCAGGATTAGGTCATAGTTCAATTAAGACTTTTAAGCAATTTTTATAAACATGCTTGGAAAAAAAACATTACTGGTGTGCATCTTGAGACAAAACAGAGGCATTGATATATTTTAAGATCAGTCAGTGCAGGTTTATTTAAACTGAAACAGCTAAGACTTACATTTTAGTTTAGGACTAGGCTTAAGCCTTGTCTGTGAAACCGAGGCAATATGTATTTATCATCTGTGGAAGGTGTAGGACCAGAAAATATTCGTCCAATCATATCCCTCGGTCTGAAGACTGTGATAGGCTGTCCTACCCGCCTGTGGTTTGATTATGGCTAAGGTGCTCCCTTGTTTTATACATTAAGCCCTAATGAAAATTAACCAAGGTTTTACTACAGATAAAACAAAAAAAAAAAACATGGTTATTGAAGTTAAACTAAGGTTAGCCACAAATTAACCATGGCATCTGTAGTAAAACTGTGGCCATACAAATGGAACTCAAACAAACAAATTTAAGACATGGTTACTACACTTTGACTATAATAAAACCATGGCTAATTTTCATAAGGAAGATATAACTCTTAGTCAGGCTATGCGGTATATTGAATTTAACTCGGATGAAAACGATGCTGCGAAGGGTTGGATTACACTTTTTTCAGAAGGACGTTTCATCAACAACAATCTATAAACAACCATACAATCCATTGAACGCACTGTACTTCTACCCATCACAGCCTTATTTTCATTCTTGTCCAAAAGTAAATATGCCACTACCCTGACTAAGGACTATTTCTGAATTAAAACATTTCTTATGGCACAAGGCTATACACTAACATTTGGTCAAATTATACATGTAAGGTGGATTTATTTTCAGGTAATCGTTTTCTTGTGGATTAGACTTCAGGAGGAAATTGCAGCCTTTATAGAATGACTAATAAATGTTGCCAGACTTTGCAGATTGCAATATGTTCTTTGCAGTAATCTACTCATTCAGCACCTTAGGAGTCTGCGTGTGGCTCGTCAGCAAGCAGAGAAATGGGGTTCAGGGTTTCTCCATGCTGTTCTGCAGCTCTGTATCTAACTAAATCAGAAGTCTGGAGAAGCCTGACAGGGGCTTTACGAGGCCATGAGCGCCGTGTCACTCAGAATATCCCCCTTTCTGTATTTACAGAGCCATATGTGATAGATCGCTTGCTTCTTTTAACAGCAGAAGTATGGTTTCTGTTCAGACTGCAGGTTTTTATTTGTGCACAAGCATAAGAGATTTACATATAATATATCTAAAACAGAAATGGGAGGAACAATGGCTTGCCTTTTGAGGGTTTGTTCTGTCCTGATAACAAAACTACTGGTCCTTGCCTTTACAGAAGACTCACCTCAACAGCCTGTATTAATAATTTTACTCCATATTTTAACAATATATTTTTGTAAGATGATGCATATCTTAAAAATTAGATTTACATGCTTTGTCAATGACAATGTGCTTATTTAACAGTAAGCAGGTAAGTTTTGGTTAGTATTGGTTGTTGTTTCTTATTAAAGAATATGGTAAGATTGGTAATTTAGAGGATAACTTGCTTAATTTTATCAGTATCCGTTAACTTATTTGTTGTTGTTTTTTGTTGTTTTTCTTTTTTTTTCTTTTTCCACAGGTCCACCTGTGAACGTAACGTGCAACATTTTTATTAACAGTTTTGGATCCATTGCTGAAACAACAATGGTGAGTATATGGATCAAAGTAATGCACATGATATGTAACCCTATACTTTCTTTGTGAAAAAAAAAAAGAAGATAAATGGGCTCCAAATTTATGAGAAATATTCTTCTATTGTGCTTTTTCTAATTGTAATTCATTTTTTTGCCGATACAAAAGTTAATGTGATTGAGAAGTTGAACTGAAAAATTAACATAAATTTAAATATGCTTCTTTATTTTTTTTATAACATTTTTTCATCTGTTCTGTTTATTTCAAGGTTTTAATATTTTGAATTGAGATTATAATTTAATAATCAATTCCTTCCCATGACTTCCCTAGTGAAAAATAAATATGCTAAAATACATTTGACATACATTTCATGCTAAGTATACATTTACATATTTATGTGCTTAATGAAAATAAATAAAATCCTTAATAAAATCCTCTGCAATTGTACTTTTGCTAACTAAACTGGTATACTTTTTTGAGATTTTCTCAATATTTCGATTTTTTTTGCACCCTCAGATTCCAGATTTTCAAATAGTTGTATCTCGGCCAAATACTGTCCGATCCTAACAAACCATACATCACTGGAAAGCGTATTTATTAAATTTTTAAAAACAATTTGACACTTAAGACTGATTTTGTGGTCCAGGGTCACATTTTATTGTGATAAAAGGGAACTGTTGCAAGTATACTTCAGATACACTTTAAATGTCTTTCTCTTAAAGACCAGTGTTATTCAAAGATCATATTAATAGTGACATTAAAACACATTTTAGGCATGATATTAAGAAATGTGCATTGTGCAATGAAATACTCCAAATAAAATGTCATTATAATTTTATATCAGTAAGTCTTAAGTGATATGTCAATGATTGTATCAATGGATTTGAAGTATGCTTAGTATGAATTAAATGTATTTTATATAAATTATAGCATAGGTTTTTTTTTTTTTTTACTGGGGTGACTAGAATGATAATGAGGCAGAGGAACGATATTGTTGGAATCACTTTTAAAATGTTTTTTTTAAACTGATGAACCATTCTGATTGGATTGATTGATTAAAAGAGCTCGAGCATTTAAAGCGGCAGACGACAAAACTGCAGCACAAGCTTATAATAAACAGACCATTATCATCTGATGGTGTGGAGGTTAATAAAAATATCATTCTTTGGGAAAGATGTTGAATTGAAAATGTGAACCCATTGATTATATGCCGTAAGTACCTCTTGGTCCATGTTAGTTTTAAAGTGCTATTTTTAAATGTCCACGCGCTTCTAGGTGTTTTTTTCCCAAACATTGATCTGGTGAAGGTCACACTTTTTCTCGAGCCTTTATGAGCACAAAAATAAGTAATGCCAAGATTTCCTGTTTGGCACCAGTTGAGCAGCTCCAAAACTTCAGCGGCTTGCAGAAGCCCCTGAAGCAGAACAAATGCAGTGCTTTCCACTCTTTCTTTCCTCCATAACCAGCGGAATTGATCCGAGTTGCTCATGCTCGTGTTCACACTGAGCAAGCGGCGGCGAGGTGGCGGGGCAGGAGCAGGTAACGCCAGCCGTATCGATAAATCTTTAGTGCTTATAGGGCAGCCGAGAACAATATGTTTCATCCAGTAATGATCTGACTGACTCCGGCCACTACTGAGACCACTGTTCCCTCCGGCCTTTCACTGTCCTAATTGTTTACCCTTTTTCTAAGGCACGGGGCCCACGGGAGAGGCGAGTGGCTATTTAATTAGCTCGCTGGCTCTTTCATTTTCTTGAGGAAGCACGAACGTGTAAATTTCAACGTCCGTCATTTGTTAGCAGAGTTGTGCGCGTGAGAGTCGTGCAAACTTTTTCTAATATGTCACCGTCAGGATAGGATCTGGCCTTGGGCTTGAATCGCATTATGAGTGGGTTGTTGCCATAAATCACTCTCCTTAGCCTAGAGAAATCAAATCAGAAAAAAAGCTGATGAATGTGCGCCCACTCCTCGCTTGTTTGCAAAATCATTCTGTCGGAAACTAGCTGTGTGTTTGAAGGGGAGCGTTTGACTGCGGGCGTCCTGTTCGGTTGTAGTAACGGATGTCGGATAATCGCAGTAGACAAGAGCTAAAGGTTTACTAATTTTGCTATATACATATACTCGTGGTGTTAAATGTGTAATTTGCGTTTGCTGAGGAGAACAGATGTGTTTACATAACACCTGAGATAATGCTACCGGTAATCAAGTATCGCTCTGTTGTTTTTGCAGGGTTCATTTTGCATTCGTGGGCAGTTTATCATAAAGGAGAAATATTGACAAAGTAAAATCGATGGGACTTGTTCTTTTCCCATGCTATGGTGGCTGCGCTCTCCGAGAGGCAAATCTAATAACCTGAGACAGATGATTGTCCTTCATCAAAATATTTCGCAATTCTTGGGATGAACCGGTCACCTTACATTAGGATAATTGCCCTGGAATGTCCTTGCATGTTGAAGCTGATTGCCATTGCAAAGGTCATCCACTATATTCTGTGCCGTGCCGATCATCCCAAGGTACATTAGTGCCCAGACAGTTTAATGGTCTCCCTGAAATGATATAACCGCATGCCTGTTTTGGAGAAGAATTGACAATTATGGCAGTGTGTTGGGACCAAATGCCACTGCTTTACGGTGTCTGCTTTTACACACTGGCCATCTCACCTGTCTGCCTGCATGGATAACAATTATCTCAGGCAAAATATATACTGAGACGACAGCAAATTTACCTGGACTGAGATTAGACATTCTAGCAAAAAAAAAAAAGCTTCCTCACCTCTGATGTGTTGACATGGCTGTCTTTGTGCGCCCAACAGGATTACAGAGTGAACATTTTCCTGAGACAGCAGTGGAATGACCCTCGGCTGGCCTACAGCGAATATCCCGATGACTCCCTTGACCTTGATCCCTCCATGTTGGACTCCATTTGGAAACCCGATCTGTTCTTTGCCAATGAAAAGGGAGCCAATTTCCACGAGGTTACTACTGACAACAAGCTTTTGAGGATCTCCAAAAACGGGAATGTTTTGTACAGTATAAGGTGAGGGGACAACATATAATCTAATAATACATTATACGGTGTGTTCGCACACTTGTAAGGGAGACCGGGGCTAGTTGTCACAGCATTGTTTACTGCTGTCTGTATTTCTCAGGGTGGGTTTATTTCTGTTTGCCCTTTGAAAAAATGACATACAGTTCATTAAACACACCTTTTGGATAACATGGCTTAGTAGAGGGTCATGTTGTCACACTATATGGTGTAAGTTGTCGCAGTGGAGCCTGCCATTAAACTCACATTATAGAATTTTCAGCAAAAAATAAATAATTAAATAAAAACATTATTAATTAGCAAAAATGTAAAAGGCAACATTCAAAACCCAACAAATATTGTAGTTAATAAATATAATAATATATAAAATTATAAAACATGTAACAATTTGCATGTCTCTTTTAATGTAAAAGACAAAAGTGCTATCCTGTAAGTACATTACATTATATGCTACCATTTTTAAAGAAATTGTTACCTTTATTAAGCAAGGGTGCATTAATCAGAAATGCTTCTTGAGCAGCAAATCAGCATATTATAATGATTTCTGAAGGATCGTGTGACACTAAAGATTGGAGTAATGATGCTGAAAATTCAGCATTGCGCCACAAAAATAAACTACATTTTACAATATATTCAAATAAAAGCAGTTATTTTAAATTGTAAAATGTTTCACAATATTACTGTTTTTACTGTATTTTTGACCAAATAAATGCAGTCTTGGTGAGCATTTACACTTACATTTAGTCATTTTGCAGACACTTTTATCCAGAGCGACTTACAATTAGGCAATACATAAAGCGATTAATCTTAAACAGGCAAACAGACACACAAAGTGCTTGTAATACCAAGTTTCAGGCATTGTTCCAAACATGTACAAGCTAGAAAGGTAAGGAATAAATAAAGAGAGAGACAGTTTTTTTTTTTTTTTTTTTTTTTTGAGTCAAAGTGTTGAAAGAGATGCGTTGTCGCTTGAAAATTGTCAGCGTAAGCATAAGAGTCTTCTTGCTAACCCCAAACTTTTGAATAGTTCTGAATCTTGTTGAAATCCTAAACTGTTTAAACTGCACAGCAACTTTGCTTAATTGTGCAGTAGCCTATATTTTAAAATTCTTGTATTTATATAAAAAAAAATGAAGTGACTTAAAGCCTAAAAGATATGAGTATCCTTCTAAGCATGTTTCCAATTTCTAAGGTCACTTTGTCTTATCGTTGTATCATTAAAGAGGACTGGGAGTAGTGAGTAGCTGTGTGGATTGGGAAGCCTCATCTCTTAACTTGACACTATCGAATGAACCTTTCAGATCAGTTTGGTCTTGGCTGTGAACTCCCTCTAAATTGCACCAGCCACAGCGCACAGTTAAATTGAACATCGCAGGTAAATAACCACTATCCTGTGATAGTGACGTGATTACAGCCTTGAGTGAGTTTCAGATCAGAGCTCAGCACTGGGCTGTTTCTTTATCTGGCTTTAGAATCCTATGAGACAGAGTTAATAAACATAGATTTAATACAGTTTGGTTGCAATTCTTAAAGGGATAGCCACCTAAAAATAAAAATCTCTCATTATTTGCATATGTTTATGTTGGTCCAGTCCTGTATGCTGTTATTTCCATGATAGTAATTCATAGTGACCACAAGCTGACAAAAGGCACCACAGAAATGGTCTGTATAACTTCAGCACTATATTTTGTGAAGAGCATAATGATGCTTAAGTTATTCACTAATAATCCTCTCCTCCTCTGCAGCTCTCAAATCAAATTTGGCATCTATGTTCCAGGTTGGACATCAGTAACACCAAACATTATTGGTTCTCCTGTCTCATAACCAGGTGTCTCATAAAACCAAAACGGCTTATGCCATATTTGATTTGAGAGCTGCAATGGAGGTGGAAATTATCGGTGAAAAACAACTGATAACTGAATTGTTATTATAGGTGCAGTGTTGATATTGTTAATCAAAACTAAAACCATTAAAAAAATGTTTGCGTTATTTGAAGTAAAGTTGAAATCTAATACAATCTAACCAGATGTAGTGGCAAATGGTATCTTTGCTTGTTAATCAGAGATTTTGTCCTAACTAGCCGCGACGGCAATATGTGACGAGCGACCGCTGATTCTATTTTAGAAACCATTTCTATTTCTGTAACATCATGGCAAGAACAACCACACACAAACAATGACGGTAATAATCTCAGGTTCTGATTATGTGCTTATTTAATGTTAAAATGGTCATGTTTGTTTGCGTGACCTTAGCCATACTGAAAGCAACAATGGAGAATTTAACTCAGATCTTGACAATAATTTAAAGGAAATATAAACATTAAAACTGTGAACTCTTTGTGAACCAAGTGTTTTCCAGCTACTTATGTAACCAAAACATTGTTACATATGTGTTGCAGACTTTATACAACGTAATTATAAATGTAAGTACACAGACATAAGCTACTTAAAATAAAGTGTATCAAGATTGTACTTAAGTGTACAAGTAGCTGTGTAACAGACTCGGTCTGTGTAATGTGTAACAGTAGCTGCCTATTACACTGTAAAAAAAATTCCGTAAAATTTACGGTAAAAAACTGGCAGCTGTGTTTGCCAGAATTCTACCGTAAAAAATACGGTAGCAACGTTTTAGGTTTTACGTTTTTAACTTAAATTTACAGTTAAATACCATAATTTCTTTAACTGATATAATCTTAATATACCAACCTATTAAAGTACTGAAATCTGTTTGGTTCCTTTGAAATACACTGATAACCACCAAATGCAGGTGATGATGAGAAAGTCACATAATGAGCCAAAGCCCATCACAAGCAACTTTTAAAAAATAGAATATACAGAAGGTGCACAGTGTCATTCACACAAGCACTAAACACCATCATGGTGAGACTCATTAAACTGAAATATGCTATAAACATTAATTTAACAACATTAGATGTAACATACAACCCTAATAAACATAACTGATAAGAAAAAACTAAGAAGAAACATAATTATTTCAAAGAAAAAACGTCAAATTCAAACAGAATTTGAAATGGAACGCAGGGAATTCTGGGAACGTCAGTTTACATTTTTTTCCCCTGTAAATGTTACAGGAACTTTCCATTAACCATGTAACAGGTTTTTACCGTAGCATTTTCACAGTTTTTTACCGTTAAAATCACGATCATTTTTTACAGTGTACATCTACATAATTACAAACTGTAATTACAGGCTGTTCTGTAACGTAGTTACATGGTAAGTATATCTTATTTCATGTAAGTACAATGGCTACTACTAAGTATTTAATTAGGTAATTACTCTGTATTATGACACCTTAAAATAAAGTCTTACCCTCCATTTTTAACAATTTTCAGAAATCAGTTTTTTTCATTGTGCATTCCAATTCATTTCAATCAAACTGCAGTTGGGTTATTTTGATTAGGTCCAAAATTACTAAAAAATAGTAGCTAACTAACACAATAAAACACAATAAAAACATGATAGCATAATAAAAAACATGATTTTTGAACATTTATAAAAAGCGTAGTTTTCTGTATTTGCAAATAAAATCTTCATATGTTAAATAACATTATCATCAAGCCTTAAACGGCATATAAATCAAAACTGCCAAACGTTAAAGCGATTGAAATGACGATCCAGGACTGGGAAGCCTTTTAGGTGTTGATGAAAATGATCTACTCTGTTTTTTGATCATCGTTCTGAATCTGATCCAAAACAAAACTGTGGTTTTCTCAGATTTTTAAACAAAACGTTGCTTTTTTTTTACGAAACTCCCCCAATTTAAGCGTTGATTAAAAAAAGAATGCACGCATTTTGAAACGGGTTTGTTTGTTGATTTAAAAGCAGAGGCTCTGTTCTTTCTTGTGACATATTGCATGTTCAGATATTAATACAACAAATATTCTGGGGGCCATTAACATTTTGTGAAAATTATCAAAACTGCTGGTGGTGACTGGCAACTTAAAAAAAAAAAAAAACAATTATAAAAACTAATTATTAATAATATTAATGCAAATTATAAATGCAATTACTAAAATTAAAACAGAAATAAAAGCTCATTCAAAAGTTTTGTAAATACCATAATGGTATATAATAATACTAAAAAATAAAAATACATAGAAAATCTGATTGGGTGTTTTCCTTTAAATTTGAACGGTTTGACCAACGAAAGAGGAGGAAAGTAAGAGCTGTCTAATTTGATCTGTTGTGGAGTTTGTTGCTGATGGTGGCTGTTGTTGTTGTTCTCAGAATAACACTGATTCTGGCCTGCCCCATGGACCTGAAGAATTTCCCTATGGATGTGCAGACCTGTATAATGCAGCTGGAGAGCTGTAAGTATGCCCTGATCCTTTCAGCCAGATGGAGAGGATTTATTCAGTGGTGCAGAGATGGATGTTGTACTGGCTGGCACCAGCAGATGAAGAGCGTAGTGATTTAAGGCCGCCTTCAAGTAGATTCAGCAGTCAGCAGAGAGACGCTTCGAGCACAAGCCAGCCCCGGCCCTTCCTGCCATTACAGTTCGCTGTTATTTACTATTGATTCTCAAATTTGCCAAATTATAGCTTGTTTCTGCAGGGGAAACTTTGTTTGATTGAAGCTTTTTGAAAATGATCATTACCAGGAGTGACATGACAGATGCGGCAGGGTTTTTTGTTGATGGGAAGAGAGCTTTGGAGTAGGTGATGGAAGGGGTTATGTAATATTTGCACCAATTTATCCCATTAAAATCAGTTTTCTACATGTCAAGAAGGCAAACGCACTAGCTTTGATTATTTATTTCCACATTTTGCTGTTATATATAGATTTTTTTCATCAGTGCTGGGTAGTAATAGAGTAATTAGGTAATCAGATTCCAAAAATTAACTACTCGTAATTATAGTATATTACATTTTAAAATGCTCATAATCAAATTGCAGTTTATGGATTACATGATTACATATTCACACAATGGTCATAAATTATTCCTAATTTATAGACTCTACCTAGTTCTCTTTTAAATTTTCCTTTCTAAAATTCCTACTGTCATCTCATTTAGCTTTGACTATATTCACAATTATATACTGTAAATAAATCTGTGAAGCATGCTTCTGAATTTGAGGGGAAAAAAGCACCTCTTAAGCAATTAAGGCCATGTATGAAACCATTAATTGTGCACGTTACTAAACACTGATTATGTATAGATCTATGTATAGAACTTGGAAGATTTTGGGCATGTAATTTTTTCATGTGCATTTATGTTTGTTCATATAATGCAGGAATTCCCAAATGTTTTTGTCAGCCAAACCCCTTAAAAAATAAAATATTTACTTCAAATATCCCTGAGGAAGTTAATATTTCAATAATTTAACAACACATTTGCATGTTTACAGTTCTCTGATGTCAGTTAATGATCACACTGACATGCAGGTAAACAAATCAAATATTAATATTTTTAGTGTTCAAATGTTGAAATGATTTTTATTGTACATTTTTGTGTTTTATTAGCTTTTTATCAATTCACTATCAATGTTTCATTCATTTGATGATGTTTATACCAGAAAATAGAATATATGTGACCCTGGAGCACAAAACCAGTCTTAAGTCTCTGGGGTATATTTGTAGCAATAGCCAAAAATACATTGTAGGGGTCAAAATTATTGATTTTTCTTTTATGCCAAAAATCATTATTATATTAAGTAAAGATCATGTTCCATTTCCTACCGTTAAATATATTAAAACTTAATTTTTGATTAGTAATATGCATTGCTAAGAACTTCATTTGAACAACTTTAAAGGTGATTTTCTCAATATTTAATTTTTTTTGCACCCTCAGATTCCAGATTTTCAAAGAGTTGTATCTCGGCCAAATATTGTCCTATCATAACAAACCATACATCAATGGAAAGATTATTTATTCAGCTTTCAGATGATTTTCAGATGACACTTATGGTCACATTTCAATGGTCACATTTTAATTTTTTTTATATCAATATGGTAGGTTTAGTGGTACATTTATAACAAGTTAGATGAGGAATCTAAATAGTAGTCAGAACACATTATCTAAAATGGGTAACCCAGATTAACCCATCATGTAATCAGTAATGGACTACAATTTGTAAGTAACCTACCCAGCTCTGAGTGTGTTTAGATCGTTTCTCTCAAAGTTTGGGGATCCACTAAAATAGATGCAGAATCCATTTTTAGACGTGCACAAATGAAGCTCTTGTTTTCTCTGTCATGGACAACACTTAACTATTGTTTCATTGTTCCTCCACTAGTTGGCTACACGATGAACGATCTTATATTCGAGTGGGATGAGAAGGGAGCCGTGCAGGTAGCAGACGGACTGACTTTACCTCAGTTTTTATTGAAGGAAGAGAAGGATCTGCGTTACTGTACCAAGCACTATAACACAGGTGAGTTTCGTTCATCTGCATGTGAAGCTGTAGTGTTTGTTCAGTGCTGACACTCCGGACGGACACAAATGCTAATCACTGTTGTTGGCTGTATTGTTACGAAGCACTTGGTACCCAAACGGGTTCAATGAAACGTTGTGGACCACAGCTCTGCTTTGAATCTTCTTCATGAACTTTCGATTTGGTTAAATGCCATCTGTTCAGAGAGTCAGGATTTGTTACACTCCAGATAAACTGGAAAATTGCTGAAGGCCAGACTAGTTCAGATCGAAAATAGAAGCAAGCCAAAACAGCAGGGACGGTCTGAGCAGATTGCCTGTCTCTTTTCTTGAATTATTATCATTGGGATAATGAGAGTTTGTGTTTTTGTTTTGTTCGATAAGGTTTTATTGGAAATACTTTCTTTGATTTTGCTTTAACATTAGGCTATTTTTTAAAGTAGGTCACATTTATATGAAATCATAATAAACGGGTTTAAGAAGCAACATAACTTTAAAAGGGTTAAAAAGGTTACTGTATTATGTTACAATTACATTAAGCATTATTAGATTAACATTGAATTATGTAAAAAGGAGATTTGAGTTTTATCATTCCAGTTGACTATGTATAAATGAAAAAATAGTACTATCCCAAATATTCATTGATCATTCATGCTCAATCATAAAACACAAGCAGAATTCAATTTAAATTTAAATATTTAAATACAAATGACTTCTTTAAATTGAATTTACTCAAGAACAAAACAATTGCATAATTTACGCTGTGTATAGCAAGCAATTACAGACAACCTGAGATATTAAATAAGTCGTGAAAGATATTTCATAATGGAGGAAAAGATGTGTTAATGTAAATTTCATATATTTACGTTTACACAAATGTCTTCTCATGCAGACCCATCGTTTTCATTTTGTATTAAGTATTATTCAGCTAGATATCACTTTCCTCTTGTCTGTATTTGCATATGTGACCATGAGGTAAACCATTCAGAATTCATTACTTTAATAAGGCTCAATATTTGCACAATATTTCTCTCTCTCACACACTCATTCCTGTCTGAGGAGCATCTCATATGTGACCCTGGACCACAAATCCAGTCTCAAGTCGCTGGGGTATATTTGTAGCAATAGCCAAAAATACACTGTATGTGTCAAAATTGATTTTTTGACATTGAGTAAAGATCATGTTCCAGGAAGATATTTTGTAAATTTCCTACTGTAAATATATCAAAACTTAATTTTTGATTAGTCATATGCATTGCTAAGAACTTAATTTGGACAACTTTAAAGGCCACCCTCAGATTCCAGATTTTCAAATAGTTGATTCTTGGCTAAATACTGTCCGATCCTAACAAACCATACATCAATGGAAAGCTCATTTATTCAGTTTTCAGATGATGTATAAATCTCAACTTCAAAAAATGTACCCTTATGACTGATTTTGTGGTCCAGGGTCACATTTGCAGAAAGAGGTCATATTTCTTTGGTTTGCTTGCTTTGCACTTCACCCATCACCTTGGTGTTTGCTCATCAAAGTCCATGGAAGACCCTGAATATGCCCTGATGCTCTGATCATCCCTCACTGTCTCCAGCTCTCTCGTGTTGCTCCAGCGCGAGCACTGGACAGTCGGCCTGTGCTGAGTACATGCGCTCTGCTGCTCCCCAGTCAAGCATTAACCGGAAATTAAAGTGTCGTTTTTCTCAGATTTATTAGTGGCAATCTATTTTGATTTGCAGAGCAGGCCTAAGCTCTGCAGTCCAGCCTCCTCTCAGTTTGTCTTCCTCATCCGATTGCATCCTCCAAGTCCCTTGGGAGAAATAGATACTGATGTGCTTTTAATTTTAGAGATGGTCAGTTGCATCTCCTGTTTCTCACTTGGCTGTTTACGATCAACAGAGATCGCAGTCCAAATAAAGTGTTTGCTCTCTGTGTTTGAGCTTCTGTTCGAGTCAATACCTCTGTTTGCTTTTTATACTAGCATTTTTCTTTGTCTTTGTTGCATTCGTGAATATAAATAATGTAGGTTATAATATTCCAAAGGGTAAGGGAATAATCTAGAGGTTTATGCTGCGATCAGCTCAATAACAACTGTGAAAGCTCGACAATCCCAGTTCAGCTGAGTAAATGCTGGAAGTTAAATGAACCTTGGCCTTGACATTTTCAGCTCAGCTGTCTAGTTATAGTGTGGGAACATGGAAGCATCATCTCCAAATCCTCTCCAATTCTGGTTACCGTTCCTGTTCCTTATAGCAGTTCTGGATCTATAATAGATCAATTTTTGGGGGGGACTTCAGTAATTAGATTTGACGATTCGGGTTCCATTTCCGATTCCTGGTTGTTCCTTAATGGTTTCTTCTTTTTTTTGTAAATTGGAATTGCATTGAAATTGTAATCATATTTTGCATTTGTAAATTTCAGTTCTGTTGCTGAATGATTAGATAATTGTAATAATAAATACATGTTTAAAAGTTCCTCCAAAATTAGTTTACTTAGATTTTTTCAGATTTTTTAATTATTGGTTTATTTTTGAGGTAGCATAAATTCTAAATAAGCAATACCAAAATGTCATGTTTAATTAGTTTATTTTTATGTTTCCAATTACCGGTTAGCAGTTCCTGTTGTATTTTTAAGGAAGAAATACAATTCTATTGCCAAATGGTTCATTTTATTAATAAATATTTTTAAACAGTTCTTCCAAAATGTGTTTTCATAGGTTTTTAATGACTTTTTCAGATAGAGATTGGTTGATTGAGGTGGCATAAATGCTAAACAAGCAATACTAATCCAAATTGTAAAAAAACATTTAATTTATTTTTACAAAGTACTATTGACAAGCACAAAACATGTATCTTTAACTACTTATTGTCACGTGAGGAAAACAGTCAATACCGGGCCAAGTCTGTAAGCTGTAAATATTTGATTCACAAAATAAGTGATTCACACGAGTCATTTGTTTAGGAATCAGACTGCACTTGTTGCGAGGTGTGCATTCAGTTCTCTCAAATAAACCGACTCCTGAGTCATTCATGCTGTAATTGGACTATACTAGTCTTGCTCTCTGATTTGCTAATAGAATAGCTGTTAATAGAATCGGACATCATTTGATTCTGGTATTTGAGTGTCATGTCTGAATAAGAACCAGGGTCCGGATTCACGAAAATCTTCTTAAGAAATTTCTTAAGATAAATTCCACAAAGTTCGTAAGAATGTACTTGTGCAATTCTTCAAAACGTTCTCAAATATATTCTTAAGAACATCTTTAATTTTTTTCTTGAAAATGACAGTCTTTATCTAAGTGAATACAGGACACACTGATGAACTCACACTTAATTGTCTTTTTGCACTTCCTGCAGATTACCCTAATAATCATAATAAGTACGCGACTTTGACTGGCGCTTAGCTTCACGTTTGCGGCGTGTTTCTGAACAGCCTGTCTCTAGCTGAAGCGATCTGTTTCATTCTTTTTTGTGCTGTGTTTTTGCACTCTCATCCGAGTGAACGCTTCCGGTATGTGTGTCCGCGCTGCTACAGCAAACGCGTCATGTGTATCGGCACATTCATATGCGCTGCATACTGCCAAAGATTATGTCGTATTTATAAGCTAAAATAAAAGCGTCCAATCAGGGCCGGCCTAAACCTTTATGGGGCCCTAAGCAGAATTTTATTTGGGGGCCCCTCGGTGCTGCCAATACGATTGGTTATTGTCAAAGCTTGATTATTCGCACAGATACACACGTCGGTATGGAAATAATACAATTATATAGATTATTTAATTATTTAATATTGCGCTTTCGTATAATTACCACTGTCCACTGACATAATATATTACAAATTAAAATAAAATAAAATAAAATAAACATGTAGGCTACTCTTGGGGGCCCTCTGGTGGCCACGGGGGCCCTAAGCAGCCACTTAGTTCGCTTATGCCTTGGGCTGTCCTAAATTTAAGTTATTTACGATGATTTTTAAGAAGATTATTTTCAAGAATTTGAATTCTTCTTAAGTTTTGTCTTAAGAACAATCTTATGAAAAAAGATGATAATATTCTTAAGAAGAATTTTTAAGTTAAAAAATAAGAAAATGGCAGTTAAGAAGAAATTTCTTCTTAAGAATGTTTTGTGAATCCAGCCCCGGTTCTTGCTTCCCAGCGCTATTTAAAGCCTGTCTTAAACCTGCAATGACAAAACACTAGAGAATCAAATGAAACACGAGTTGACAATAATATCTGCATGCCATTTGTATTTTAGGGAAGTTCACCTGCATAGAGGCTCGTTTCCACCTGGAGAGACAGATGGGCTATTATCTGATCCAGATGTACATTCCCAGTCTCCTGATCGTCATTTTGTCTTGGGTGTCCTTCTGGATCAACATGGACGCTGCCCCTGCCCGTGTAGGCTTGGGCATCACTACTGTGCTGACCATGACCACCCAGAGCTCAGGATCTAGAGCTTCTCTTCCTAAGGTCAGTTGGGTCTCTGTCTTGCTCATCCCAACAGTAAAAATCCCTGATGGCATTGAGTTCACTCTGTTCAGAAGCATATTATTGATTGTATCACTGCAGTGTGCCACAGGCTGCACTAGGCTCAGTCACTAAACATCATCCTGATCGTGCTGGAACCTCGTAGATAGTTTTAAGACCTCAGATGCTCTTAATATGCAGCAGCTTTGTATAGTTACACACATGTGCTAGAAAATAATGGCAGTGATGCATGCATCTTTGTATCAGCCCACACTGAGCTAGATAAGAAAGTAGGGCTGTACTGTTAATTTAAATAAAATTGAGCATGGCTTAGTGCGATTATAAAATCGCAAAGGCTAGTTAAATAAATATGCTATGGTTTTTCAGTGAATGCTGCTCCACACAAACTCCACCTGCTCTGAATTTGGGTCATTTTAACGTGCATTTGGAAATGCAACATGTGCCGACCATCTTAACTTGTAATAAGAAGCACTACTCAACCAAAGAGAATGTTTAAAGGAACACTCCACTTTTTTTGAAAATAGGCTCATTTTTACAACTCTCCTAGAGTTAAATAGTTGAGTTTTACCGTTTTTGAATCCATTCAGCCGATCTCCAGGTCTGGCGGTAGCACTTTTAACTTAGCTTAGCATAGATCATTGAACCGGATTAGACCATTAGCATCTCGCTCAAAAATGACCAAAGAGTTTTAATATTTTCCTATTTAAAGCTGGACTCTTCTGTAGTTACAGTGTGTACTAAGACTGACCGAAAATGAAAAGTTGCGATTTTCTAATCCGATGTGGCTTGGAACTATACTCTCATTCCGGTGTAATGATCAAGGAACTTTGCTGCCGTACTCAACTTTTTAACTCTAGGGGAGTTGTAAAATGAGCCTATTTTCAAAAAAGTGGAGTGTTCCTTTAAGAGCACTTATCCATCAAAATAAAAGTTGGATTTTAGTTGAAAATTAAGACCATAAATATTATTGTTGTTGTTGTTATTATTATTACTACTACATTTTTCTTAAATACTCCATTTTAAATTGAAATTACAAAAGTAATATTTTTTATATTTAGCCATTTTAATATTTTTATTTAGTTAATAATAATAATTGAGTAAAATGTTATTTTTTCTTTTTAATAATAATAATAATAATAATAGGCCAAAAAAACAGGCATTTTAAATCGATCGCAGTTTTTATTAGGAAAAACCTAATTTGTATTTTGTTTTGTCCTTATGTTATGTTTTATGTCATGTCCTTGATGCCCAAATATGATGTTGAGGTGGACTTGGTTTTGAGAGACAGCCATTCGTTTTATAATTTATAAAAATATTTTGTAATATTTTTTCACAAGGCTACTGCAAAATTTCCACTGTAGGATTGAATTTGTTGTAAATAATGTTTAGTGCAAGATGCTCAGTACTAAAGGGCTGTTTGTCAGACATGCCTCTGAAAGATAAAAAATGCTTGCCATTCATGAAGAATAATACCTTGTACCTATTTAGCCTGCGGCATTGGTATGTCCAGCATGCGGCTGTAGAGCTGATTGTTTATTCATTAATACTTTGCACCGATAGCTGTTCGTGTTGATGATTTTTCAATGACCTGCTATTATTGGCCATTTATTTATTTATATACAACTTATTTCATAATGTAATTCTGAAATGGTTCTGTGAGTGGCGTGGCTGTTGTCAATTAATTACTTTCTAACAGAATAGAAATTGTGTCCATTTCCAAATCTCTCTTTGTGACCTTAAATGCACTTCTCCAGCCTGCTGTAGTACATTGTAAGCAAGGATTTTCAGATCCTACATGCTGCGTTATGATGAGACAGGATAGTGCTGTAGTTTGACATGTTGATCATCATTTACAAGCATCATGATTTGGCACACACTGTTCAGGTTCAAATAGGTTGTCATCCCTTACATAAAATCTTCTAACATGGATTTATGAAATTAAAGAAAACTGTATAAGTATGTCCTGAGATATTATTCCCAGTTTTGAAATTTGGCAGGTGGTTTTTGAGTCAGACATGCTTCTTGTTGCAATAGGGGTGGGCGAGCTGATGATTTTATATTGTGATCGATCTTTAAGATGTCCATGATCTACTTCTTAAGCAACTTGTGGAGATTTTGTTCTTTTATATCCTAATGTTAAAAATACAGCAATGACTGCCTATAAAAATGACTGTGACTGGCCAAATTAAATCACGTGTCTTCTGTCATGTGTCTTTTAAGCATGGTGGTGCATTTGAAAAACAAATTCAACACGAGCTAGCAGTAGGGCTGTGCGATGAATTCGATTTTAGTTTCAGTTTAGATTTTTATAAAAATATCCTTTCATTTAAAGCAGTGCGCCTCTCCTTAAAAGCCTAAACTTAACGTAAAAATCAGTCAAATCATATCACGTGACTGATATTTTAAGCACATTAACCTGCAAAAGACTATATTCAGAAAAGTTTCAATGGCATTTTTCATTTCTTCTTTCCTACAATGCCTGATAAAGCAGCGTTTATGAGCGCAGCACTGATTTGTGTACAGCAGTTACTGGGGAAACCGCTATATTTCTGCTGCTCCAAAAGCTCCACCTAGTGGCAGAGGATGAATTTGCATTTTCATATTATGTGTATATGACTTTATTCTTTCAGACAAATCCAATCAGACTTTTAAAACATGTTTAAAAATGTCCTGGCTCTTCCTGGAATAAAGGCCTCCTGTAGTGAATCGATGCATTTTGTAAGAAAAATATCCATATTTAAAATGTTATGAACAGTAATCTCATATTACTCATATGCGCGTTCACAATAGAATGCCATTTCACACAGTAATGCAATAATGTGTTTTAAATTGTGCAAACAGATACATCCATAGGCTTGTTCCAGTCTGGATATTCCTCAAAATTGGGAAGATCGTGATTCAGATTGTGATTTTGTCTTATAAGATTGTGATATGATATTTTGGGCAGATTGCCCACCCCTACGCCGCAGTAATGATCAAGCATTTTTTTAATGTCAATACTCAACCCATGTCATTGGATTTCTGTACCTCCCCTATATCCAGCTACATTTATCTACACAGACTATTAGGTTTTGATAATAGTTATTGATGGAAATAATTCCAAAGGTTTCAATTAAGGCAGGAGAAATGTTCCAGTAAGAGCATCTGAGATTAGCGGTGAAGATCAGAGAGGAGTATTTCATCAGCGCTGTCTCAGCCCAGTGCGCCCCCGTGATTTCAACAATGCTTTGTGAACCGTGCGCTCTGTAATGCCACCTAAACTCCACAACCACTTTGGTCACTGGCTTGTCAAATAAAGTGAGTCTCAGCCAAGCGTTCGGGCTGGCAGCCGAGCTCTTTTCCAGGCCAAAGAAGCAGCTCTCAGCGTGCACTTCAGTCGGGCCACTTTTCTGACACCGATCACACTCTGAAAAAAAAAAACCTGCATAAAGACTCAGCTGCTGTGCTGCTGAGCCTAAATTCTTAAAATTGACATATTTTATTCATTAACACTTTGATCCCCTATCTCAGACTGCGTAGAATAGTCCTTATAGCTCTCTGGATTTCAGATGAAAGGTATTCTTCCTTATAATGGGCATATTTTACGACTTTCTCAACTGGAAAGTTTTGAGCACTTGAGCTAAGCGAGTGACTCAGTGAGTGAACTTTCAGCCAGGCGGTGACTCAGAGTTGTTCTTCGTTGCTCGTTGCCAATCCTGTTGGTTTCGTCTCGCTGCAGGTCTCGTATGTGAAAGCCATTGACATTTGGATGGCAGTGTGCCTTCTCTTTGTCTTCTCTGCCCTGCTGGAGTATGCAGCCGTCAACTTCATTGCACGCCAACACAAGGAGCTGCTGCGCTTCCATAGGAGGAGAAGGCATCTTAAGGTGAGCCCTACGGTCCAAACACACTTCATCTATAAGCCCTGACCCACTGTGATGAATATTCAAATCTTCAGTGTTCTCATGGTTGCATTCGGAGTTACAGAATACAGTAAATATTTCATCAGGGCATCGAAGAGCAGAGTCTGACGAAAAATAGCATGGTGCCACATTCAGGGCTTTCAAAACCTGGCCTTCAGCAGTGCATTATTGCGGATGAAAATAAAAATCACAATCTGGATTTACTAGTCAAACTAGTGTCCTCAAGAGGGATGCTTAGGGGTCTGCAGAAAAGTTTAGAGAAAAAAAAGACAAATATTATTCCTAACATATTAATTAAATACACATTTAATAAATTTGATAGATATTGCTGAAAATAAATATGATGATAATAAATGTTTTGTTTAATAATTTGCCTTAAAAATAATAATATAAAGTACTATTTATTTTCAGAAAAACATTGCCTTTTTAATGCTTAACTCATGCTTACAATTTTTCACACAGTGGGTTTATAAATAAAATATATATTACCGCTTATAAGTTTCGAGTAATTGTTTTTTTTCAAGTCAAAAATACAGTAAAAATGGTAATATTATAAAATATTAAATTTTAAAGCAACTGTTTTCTTTGTTGGTATATTTTAAAATTTAAAACTAATGTTAAAATTTTAATATTAAAACAGTAATATTGTGAAATATTATTACTGTTTAAAATAAATGTTTTCTTTTTGAATATTGTAACATGCAATTTTTTCCTGTGATGCAAAGCTGAATTTTTAGCATTATTACTCCAGTCTTCAGTGTCACATGATCCTTCAGAAATCATTCTAATATGCTGCTCAAGAAACACTCATTCTTATTAATGTTGAAAACTTGATAACTAGAAAGCAACAGGATTTTTTGTAACATTATAAATGCATTTACTGTCACTTTTGATCGGTTTATGCATCCTTATTTTCATTTATTTAAAATGAAATCTTACTGACCTCAAACTTTCGAATAGTATTGTATAACATTATATTTTAATAAAGGGCTCTTCCATAAGGGTGTCATCATATTTGGTGGTTCCGGTTTGATCTTCTTTCCTGACTTTAGCATGCTAAGACTGAAACCAATAATGCGAGTTGAAGTTGAAACATCAATGCTCCTTCCATTCATAGAGTAATATGAGTTGGCATGGTGAAATCTTTCAAGTGGTTGAGAAAGCTCAGAATAAATCCCGAATCCCACCGTTGTAATCCTCAGTTTGCCTCTGGGCTGCTTGTAATAGGTGCAGTGAGATTAGTCTCTGGTTCTCTTAGCCCCATACAGGTAAATCCACAGAGACAGTCTACACAGCCCTCACTGATAGCAATCCTTCCACCATTCAGACGCCAAGGGCAAATGGTGCAAACTGCAAATCCAACTGTTCGGTATAAATACCACAGATTCCCATCCAATATATTCCCAACTCAAGCGGCTAGTGTTTGGATGGTTAGTATGGTGCAGATAGCCACTGCTGATAGATGACTACACCATTCTAGGACAAAAATCATCTTTGTCCAGTGACATAATCGTAAAATAGATGTTTATTTGGACAAAAAAATTAATTCTCAAAGGCACACACTAATGTTCAAAAGTTTGGGGTCAGAAGGAGTTATTAATGCTTTTTCATTATTATTATTTATTTTATTTTTGCTCAGCAAGGCAGCATTTATTTAATCATAAATACAGTAAAAACTGTATTATTACTATTTAACTGTTTTCTGTTTCTATTTTAATGTATTAATTTTCAGCATCATTACTCCAGTCTTCAGCATCACATGATCCTTCAGAAATCATTATAATATGCCGATTTGCTGCTCAAGAAACCTTTGAGTATTATCAATGTTGAAAACATATGCTTCATATTTTTGTGGAAACTGATTCTTTTTTATCAAAACATTCTGGGAATAAAAAAGGTCAAAAGAACAGCATTTATTTGAGAAAATATAAATTGTAAGCCTTTCCTTTTATTTTTGATTAATTTAATGCATCCTCGCTGATTAGAGGAATTAATTTCTTTCAAATTGCCGTATATTGCATATATCTCATTGTTATAATTTATGTTTGTCTGTCATTGCTTTTGTTCTGAAAAGCTTGAAATGGAGAATTTTTCTCCATTTTTGTGTTTGACGTCATGGCTTTGGATAGTTGCTAAAGGCAATGCTCTCAGAAAGCTCTAACTAAGCTCACAGGACCATGACTGCATGCTTAAATATTAGTGTGTATATGTAGTGTTTTCATTTGAGCAGGCGCAGCACAGCAGTAGGTTTGCTGCATTATCATTATCACCCCCTGGTTAATGAAACTCCCCGGCCACAGTGATCCACGGCTGGGGTTCAGCCCTTCATTCTGCCTCACTGGGGCTATCAGTCAGTGCCTGCTCTCTGCACTGCAGCCCGGAGCTGTCACCTCCCTGCATTACACAATAAAACAACTCCCCGGCATTACCACAGGAGCTTATCGACCTCCTCCTCCTCCTGCATGTGCTTCTGAGAGGCAGCTGGCGTCGGGTGTAGAAAGAGCATTCCCCCTGCTGGACAGCACAGAGATGACCCCAGAGGAAGCTTGTGTTGAACACACCTGAATATTTATTCATATATAAATGTTGAAACTCATATAAAAATGAAGTATAGAGTCCTGGAAGGTAGTGCACGTTGGACAGCCTGAGTCTGCCTGTGTCACTCTCACCCTAGTCTTGCTTAGTTGATTTATCAAATCGCTGTTGATTTAATTAATACTTTGCAACCATTAAAAAAATGTGTTCTATATAGAATGAATGTGTGTATCCAGATGTACCGCATTCACTGCCCTTCACAAATCCTTTCCCATGGCCCCATGGGATAGTAAAGTGTCCATAGAGTGCAATAGTTGGGTTCCGGATGTAAAAAAAATCCCATTCATTTTCTCTATTGGGGAATTGATTTTAACGATAACTTGTAAACCATTAAAGACAGGCCTACTGTGAGCTACGAGATTGTTAATCAATGGTATATGCTTTTGTTGAAGCCATCAGCCTGCATTATTTCAACATGTTTTTTAAATAATAATGTTCGACCATGGAATTTCTGGTAAAAAATGAAATTATTCCTGATAATTTCACCAAACAGATAATTTCACCAAACAACTTCTAGCTCTCAAAATGCTTAAATATGTGTGTGTACATGCATATTTTGCTATAAATGTAAAATATGTTGTTTCTTGCTACATAACCAACATCTTAACCAAAATCAATTTATATTAATCAATTTTAACTCAATTATTCACGGTGATTCATGGAATTGTAATTCTTTCCCTCATTTTTTTTGTCCGATTTTCAAATGCTGTTTCACTTCATAGCTAGTTTGTTGATTCATGATTTTTTTTAAATCCTTATGTAAAAAATGGATGTGAAAGAAATGTCCGAAACCAAAGCCACTGAAAGAATTGACGGACACTATTACACTTTATTAGATGTGCTCTTCGGAGTCTTTCTGGGAGTAGAAGGTCATTTGAGAAGTTTTAGCCTACAGTTTTATGTGAATTCGAAATTATTACTTTTTTAACTGCTATAGAAGATAAGTATATATATTTGACTAATGTTTGATTAAATTTAACTAATGTTCCAGTTTTGTGTGCAAAATGCATGTCAATGAACAAAGCCAAAAATTAAAAATGCAAATATAATTTATTATTATTGCATGCAGAACCTTTAGAGTTCAAATGAAAAAGCAAACTCACTTCCCAGTGTTTAATCTTAAACATGTATTACTCAGGAACAAGTTCATTTGCATAAATAGACTGCAATTTAGCTCTCGTTCCTTAATAAAATGTACTTTTATGCCCTTAGACTAATAATATAGATTATTTGCTGGAACCTGTCCAGTTTATTGCTTCACTGCGTGGGTTTAACAGCATACAGCAGACTGTACCAGACTGCATGGCCTGGCAGAGCTGTGTTAATAACTGGGTGAAGCAATGCGACCTCTGGACTGCAGATGTCTTTGCTTTGCCTAACAATGACAAGAGCGTATTAGTGAGTAGCCTATTGATGGAGGGTAATCACCTCGTTAGGGCTGATTGTGATGCAGGGTGGATCACTCATAGGGAACTCTGCTGTTCGAGGGAAGATTGTCTATGCAAATAAGCATGAGCAGATAAGTAAACCACTGTCACTCCTCTGGCTGGCCATCTTGAGTCGGGATGTTAAAGGTGCAGAGTGAGGCTGATTTGTCTTGTGTTACTCGGTTTGGTGCAGCCTGAATTATAGTGCAGCTCAGTGTGCTGGAGTGTTTAATAGAGCCAGAGGTGTTGAGTGGACTTGGCACTGGACTGTAGTGTGCTGCAAAGTACTGCAGTCTTTTGTTGTTGCTTATTACGCCACTCTCTGGAATACTTGATTCCTATTGGTCAGTCAGATCATTCAAAAGTCAGGCTTTTTTGAAGAATATTTGTTGGCCAGGGTAACTTTGTATAACTGATTGCTCATACCTGTTTGCTAACAGAGCTGGGTAGATTACTTATAAATTGTTGTGTGTTACTGATTACAGATTACACGATGAAAGTTGTGGTCAGTAATATAATCTAGATTGCTAATTCTAGGTAATGTACTCTGACTACTTTTGGATTACTTTTAGATTATTTTTTGCATTACTCCAGGGTTTCCCAAACTGGGGTAAATGCAAGAACTGCAGGAGTTTTATGAGGTGATGAGCTATTAATTAATTAATTAAAATGAATTCATTAAATGTAATTTTTACATTGGAAATATTTTATTACTTGACCTGCATGTCAGTGTGACTATTAACCAACATCAGAGTTTACTAGTGTTTGTCTCAATTATTTGTCTCATACATGGTATAATTGACTGAGAGGTGCTTTCGTTCCCAAATTCAGGAGCATGGCTCGCAAATTAATTTATATTACAATTACATGGCTTTTCTATATTGTGAATATTCAAAGCTAAATATGACACAAAGTAGAATTTTTTTAGAAAGAAGATTTAAAAGGGGAAAAAAAGAATTAAGAAAATTTCAAATTATGAATAATTTACTGCCATTTTGTGAATCATAATCCATAAAAAAGTACTTTACTTTTACTTTTAAAAAGTTTTAAAATGCTCCTAATCTAATAACAAGTGCTACATTTATGGAATCTGATAACGTAAACTAGAATACATGTAATCGGTTACTATCCAACACTGTATGCTGAAAACAGTAGCTGTGCTTTTGTCTATAAATGCAATAATATAATCAATATTTCATGTTTTTTAATAGTAATACTGATGTTTGGCCATGCAAACCTCTAACGGTATTAAAATTCAGCGTAGCATGTCCCACACTGCTTGTGCTGCAGACATGAGTGACATCTCAAATCATGTGGGCTGTTCAGGAGAGGATTACTTTTCTAAAATGGGTTGAAAAAAAAAATGCCATAGTTACACTAAAGGAGAGACCTGAATCATTTATAGAGACAAAAATAGCAGTTTGGGTGATATCTTTTGACTTGTCAGAAACCACTCAGAAGAGCCTAAAAACGACGTTTAAAGTTCCTCTGCAGTCCCATTTAGCCAACTGCTGATAACCACCTTATTCAAAACACGTAAAAACTTCAAAACATCATGTGGGATGTGATTGATGTATTTTATGCGGTAGAATAAAACATGAAAATATCTTGAGCTTGTGTTAACCTCTTATTTCAGGCATTTAACAAAAAACCTATTCAATAAAATCCATTGATTTTGCATTTTAGGGCTTATTCCTGTAGCAGCCTCTGTTGGGATAGTAACTTTTGCATGGGCACGCATCTGCAATTTAATTTTTTTTTGGAGGGGCAAATTCTTTGTGATAAGGCTAAATACATAGCCCTATTAATACAAAAGGGAAGTGTTCATTTAGTAAGCATATTTAGAATCAATGCTTGGCTTGAAATGTCGCTCTTGAGTTCTCATTATACTCTGGAGGTCAGTGCACAGGGAGACAGGAATCGAGATTTTCAGTTGCACTTGGACCGATGGAGCTGATGTCAGTGACTTTTCCGAAACAGGCTTGAAAATGATTCTGGCCATTAAAGAAACCTGAAAGGCATAATATGCTTGCATGATATACACCGAGCAAATGCTATTTGTCGGCTTCTCATTTAAATTCCCAGCATTTATGAGGGCACAGATGTTTATTGGCGAAAAATCTAATTTTTGTAAACATATATTCATTCAAGACTCATAACCATTGAGCACATCAGCATAATGCCTGAATCTGTTTCACACGCAGCTCGTGAAATATTCATTCCAACTCACCCATAGGTGATAAAACAACAGACATATGTAAATGCAATGCATTGTAATGTCCTACACAGATAAATGCAGTACATCATCCCGCTCTCAACGTGTACAATAGAGGTGACTTTCACTTTAATATATGCTTTATATAAAATCATCACTGTCCAGGACATCTGATGCTGAATATTTTGAATATATATGATAAAGGCACGAGGCTGCTACCTTACAGCTATTTCGGTTTCTGTGGTTTATCACAACATCCCAATAAAAGACATCAAAACATCAGTCACATCTACGGGCTTTGATTGATGAAGGAGCTGAGAGGTCCTGTATATATAGCAGTGGAAGCCACACCCCTGATTTGCAAACATCGCCATGAGCTGCATTCTGACGTGCGGCTGTAATATCGTACTTCGCTGTAAACCTCGAGGATGCGGGCGAGCGTTCAGCTTATTGTTTTTCCCCTCCCCTCTAACAGTCGGGCTGGGAACGTGGCTGGCACGCCTAATGCAGTAATGGCAGAGTTTTAATTAGGAAGGGAGGGTAATGAATCTGGCAGGGGCCGGGCCGGGAGGGAAAGTGACGCAGGACGCAGCGGTGCTGCAGCCCGGCTCCTCTTTACCGCTCCACGTCACGTCTCGGAGCCACCACATTAATCATATGGCAGCAGAAATAAAGCCGAGCATCCGTAATACTTACAAATGGTGAGCCAATGCAACTGAAGGACAAGGAAAGGTCGTAGCACCCCGGCATCAAAGATAGCATCGTATACAAAAACAAAGGGGCAGTGGAGTAACATCACCCCTCACACACACACACACACATCCTGGTGTGATCTTCCATTTACCCCGGCACACATTAACAGTTATAAATGGGATGGCTGAAAGACAAGGACAGAAGGAGGACAAAGTGTCTAAAAATGGAGTCCTGCCTAGAAAATGGCTGATCTTTCAGTAAAAGCGAGCGAAATAGTTCCCCGCGCTAGGTGTTTGCACCTGCAAATTGAAAACATACATTACGAACATAATGATCCTATTTCACATCCGCGCTTTGTTTAAACGGGCGCAATCACGGTGAAATATCTACGAGCGCTGAAATGTAATTAACCGGGGTGGTTATTTTGGTTCTGTTTTCATTAACGTGTACGATCGAGTCCATCTGCTGAATCTCAAAAAAGAGCGAGTGGAGGTGGGGAGCAGGGCAAGGTCAGTCCATTAACTTTTGTGAGATATTGTGGCCTCTGCATGCACCCTGTGCCATCTAGCTGACATATGTCAACAGTTAATACTCGTAAAAATATGTAGTCCACCCAAGAGGACTGGAGGATTTAAAGGGATAAGGTATTCTCTCACCCTCAAGCCATCCCAAATGAATATGAGTTTCTTTCTTCAGATGAACACACTTTTCTTTTTTTTTCTTTTTTTTTGGTAATCCAAGAGTTGATGCCTCAAAGACCACACAAAATGATCACGATGGTAATCCATAAGAAAAAAGCGATATGAAAAGTGTGTGTGAAAAATAATAGTATAATAGTAAGTTCTTTAGCTATAAACAATGTGCTTATGTCATGTTTCACAGTGCTGATGTTTTTGGTGAGTGTAAAGTAATGAACCCATGTATGACAGTTGGCCTGAAGAGAGGGCCACTGTCTTTCTGAGTTTAGAGCAACTGCAAATAAACACACATGAGCTAATGTTATCAAGGTCTTCAGACTCATGAGAAACTTCCAGGCCTGTGTGTTGGAGCTAGAGGTCTGAACGGGATTTTTTTATCTACTTGTTTTATATGGGGAAGTCGTGGCCTAATGGTTAGAGAGTCAGACTCGTAATCCAAAGGTTGCGGGTTCGAGTCTCGGGCCGGCAGGGATTGTAAGTGGGGGGAGTGAATGTACAGCGCTCTCTCCACCCTCAATACACAAGCAAACTAACTAGTGTTAGTTTTTCAAGAAAAGATAGCAGTTAGAGAATAAATATGCAATTGATAGAGGGTTAAGTGTGTGTTGTTGTTTTTTTAAATAAAAAGAAGACAGATTTATCAAATACAATAAGAATAGAGAGTGCTAGAGTTAGAGGGTCAAATAAAGATGGAAGAGATGTGTTTTTAGCCGTTTCTTGAAGATGGCTAAGGAGCTGCTCGGATTGAGTTGGGCAGGTCATTCCACCAGGTGGGAACAGTTAATGAAAAAGTCTGTGAAAGTGATTTTGTGCCTCTTTCGGATGGCACAATAATGCGTCGTTCACTTGCAGAACGCAAGCTTCTAGGGGAAGTCGTGGCCTAATGGTTAGAGAGTCGGACTTGTAATCCGAAGGTTGCGGGTTCGAGTCTCGGGCTGGCAGGGATTGTAGGTGGGGGGAGTGAATGTCCAGCGCTCTCTCCACCCTCAATACCACGACTGAGGTGCCCTTGAGCAAGGCACCGAACCCCCAACTGCTCTCCGGGCGCCGCAGCATAAAAATGGCTGCCCACTGCTCCGGGTGTATGTTCACAGTGTGTGTGTGTGTTCACTGCTGTGTGTGTGTTCACTGCTGTGTGTGTGCACGTTGGATGGGTTAAATGCAGAGCACGAATTCCGAGTATGGGTCACCATACTTGGCTGAATGTCACTTCACTTCGCTTCACTTCTAGAGGGCACACAGGTCTGAAGTACTGAATTTAGGTAAATGGGTGCAGAACTAGAGGTGGTTTTGTAGGCAAACATTAATGCCTTGATAATAATAACGCTTCCATTCTCGCTCGGTCTGCTGTAACTTAATGAAACTCACTGATGATGTGTTCTGCATGAACAGGGTGCACAGAGGTATGCAAATACATACATTGACAGGCAGGCAGGACAGCCTATCACAATCCTCGGACCGGATGATATGATTGGACAAACATTTTATGGTACTACGCTTTCCACAGACAAGATAAATACATTTAGACCACTTAACATAGTGATTGCTTTTGGGATGTGAAGAGACTTTCTGAAACAAATCACCAACCCTGCCTTTAAGAGTGAAGCTTAATAGTTAATTGATGGCATATTTTATTTAATCATTTTATAAATTGTTTATTAATTTCATTTGTTTAAATGACCAGGCATCACGGTAGGGCTATTATTGTCAAATCATCTCCCTAATTCAATGCTCAAATATGTGCTCTGTACACTGGTTTATTGCTCACCAATGAACACACTGGATTACACTATATATTACTCAATTAAGGGTTAGGATTTGACTAATGGGTTTCTTGACCGATCGACAGGAGGACGAGGCGGGAGACGGCCGGTTCAGCTTCGCCGCCTACGGCATGGGTCCTGCGTGCCTCCAGGCCAAAGACGGCATGGCCATCAAGGGCAATAACAACAACGCGCCCACATCCGCCAACCCCCCTGAGAAGAGCGTGGAGGAAATGCGCAAGCTCTTCATCGGCCGCGCCAAACGGATCGACACGGTGTCGCGCGTGGCCTTTCCACTGGTCTTCCTCATTTTTAACATTTTCTACTGGATCATTTACAAGATCATACGCAGCGAGGATGTTCACAAGCAGTAAAGTGATGTGAGTCCAGCCGCCTCCACACCCCTCCCCATGTCCCACCGTGCCCGCCTTCCTCTCACTCGCTTACGGTGATAACGAGACCCAGCAGAGGTATTTATTCCTTTTTTCGTCTCTTTCTCTCCTGTCCTCCTGAATAATCCGGACCTGTGCAATAGCAATGCAGTAAAATGCATGATATATGAATGTGGCAATATATTTACTAAAAAAAATGAAAGTGACTAAAAGTAAATATTCAACTTAAGAACTTCTGAACTGATGACTAGGAATCCAAGAGGAAAACTTGTCAAACTTTTTTTTGCAACTTTGCGACGTACTGCATTGCGAGAATACGGAAAAACATTACCGCTGTAATATATCGTATATTTAAAGATAATACTTCAGTCATTGAAAATTAAAAATTTTTGGCCGTCTCGAGGCAGTTTGGGGCTTCCATGAATACACAATGAAAGTGATTTGCTTTGGTACATGTGTCCTGGGGTCTCATGATGTTTCATTCTGATATCGATTATTAATGGATCTTGATGAGTGCCAGTGAAAAAAATATATTTATTCAAGCTATGATCAATGTGTTCCTCTATCTGTGCTCATTTTCAGGTTTCGTTTGGTCATCAGATTATGTTCTGCTCATGTGCCAAACATCACCCTTTAGGTTGACCCAAAAAATTACTTCATAATTTCATTTTTTTATTCATGTGTTCACCCTTGGATATATAAGCTAAATAAACTACCGCTAAAATAAAAAATACAAAAATTTTATTATATATTAGTATATACTTTTAACTCTTTGCATTCCTTGGTTTTGGCATTTTCATAATTTCAGAATATGTCAGAAATGGGCAGAAAGATGGGGATCTTTCATAACTCATGTTTCATACAGCATTATTTTTCTAAACGTTGTTTAGCCATACAGCCAGTGCCATGATAATAGATCTATATTTCCAAGCAAATGTATATTACAGTGATTTTTCAGTCTATATGTATAAACACTGCATTGTGCAACAGAATAAACAGTGCACAAAGGTTTAGTTTATGATGCATCTTCATCTGGCTTCTCTATGCAATAATCGGATATGCAATTATTTTCAGTGTTCATCGTGTTGAATATGGCCATTTTATTCTGAAGGCCCCTCCAAAAAATGCTATTTCATACATTTTTCTCTTCCAGTCATGCTCATTTCCGGTCTATGGATGGCTAGGGGTTTTTTTGTGGCTCAGATGATATAGATGTCATTTTTCACTTTTGTAATGTTTTGTTTGACTGCCGAGCTGAAGAGAAACACCATTATATAAAGTGAGCATGTGTCAGGCTGTGTGATAGATGCTCTGTGCAGGATATGCAAGATTTTGCCATGCGTTACATACTTTTTGTGTGTGTTTTTAACACTGTTTGTTTAAAACCAAAGAGCAGTTTTGTTACTCTGTTGTCATTGCCTTTCAGGTTTTAAAATTTGACCTTTTTTGTCTTCATTTTATCCAGTTTGATGTGACATTGACCAATTTTGTAAGGCCTGTAACATTTGTAATTTATTCTGTTTTTCACACACGTATTCAAGAAAAAAATATGTCTTTATACACTGCAGCTAGTTAGAGATTTTGTGACGGTAAAATATTAGCAAGAAATACAAACTTCCATTTTGGTCTAAATAATGGTATCATAATGTTTTAATGTATATGTGTAATTTTGGTTAAGAGTGAAGCTTGAAGTTAATAGTTGGCACATTTTATTTATTTATTTATTTAATTATTTATTTGTTCAATTTTTATTTTCAAATTTAAAAAAATATATTTTCACATTTTATTTTTTTTAAATAAATTATTTATTAATTTAATAATTGAAATGGCCAGGCACCATGGTAAA
Source organism: Barbus barbus (assembly GCF_936440315.1). NCBI lineage: Eukaryota > Metazoa > Chordata > Actinopteri > Cypriniformes > Cyprinidae > Barbus > Barbus barbus. The sequence goes on along the minus strand of NC_136761.1, from coordinate 25,472,113 downwards.
TTTGAAGGGCTATTTTTGATTACTAATGTCAAATCTTCTCCCTCAAATGAATTGGCTTGTGATGCAGTGCTCTGAAATCTGGTTTACCAACGAAGACACTGGATTACACGACCTATTAGACCTCGCTGTCAGCAGAAACTGAATTCTACTCCAGTTGCTCACCAGAAATTCCAGGAGGAGGAACATTGTAATGTGAAACGCTATCCACACGCTTACCTCCACGGGCAGCACAATGTAGCAGGAACACATTTCACACATCATTTGAATGTTCACACATGATGAATCGTGCTGAAAGGAGTGTTCACGAGCGGATCTGTAACATTGCAAACAATATTAATCATTGTTATTTCAAATAGTCACCAAACTAGTCATTCTTCCAGCGGGTTACACTTCATCTGTGAGACTGATAGAGGCGCACGATGTATAATATACATCTCGGTGTACAGTGTGGAAAGTGATAAAGTTGCTTTATACACTTGATGTGCTCATTCTCGACTCATATGTAGTCAAAAACACATCAGCTTCATGTTGCTGTTAATGACCGATTTCTTTATTATGGACCCTGCTTAAGGCTACTCACGACGTGGCTGGACTGACCCATGTGTAAATGACAGCAGTGACGCCCCGGGCCCTCACACACTCCACATGCTAAACGCAATATACAAGACAACTTCTAACAAATAATAATACTGGCTCGGGAACACAAGGACAATGTGATGTGAAACACGTGCTATATGCAAATACGATTTGTTCTTTGGCTTACTAATCATGAAAATGTCAATTTAATGTCCTGATGGTTTTAGAATCTTAATTTGAGGCATGTTTTTTTTTTTAAGCACTCACTTATTATTTTATTTTGATTAATGATTTTATAGCAGCTGCCCAGGAAATGTTGATCTCTGAGTGACGACGGACATGGCGATCAAATGTAACTTGTACGCAAAACTGTGGGTAAATTTTTCATTTTTGCACAGGTTGGTATGGCCTTAATATTTGGGTTTATTTGCTTCTATTGTGTATTGGCACAAGGTGCATCTCTTCATTCGCTTCTCGTCATAATCCGAGTGCACTTCCAAGCATTGAAAAGAACAGCAAATTCTTATTTTTATGTTCCAATATTAAAACATGGAATTTTGCATGAATATAATTAAATGGCAGATATTTTTGGCTTGTACAGAAATGTGAGCAATTTGAAGAAAAAAAGGAATGTACCATTTCTGCTATATCTGTATATAACACAATATTTATTGAAATATGTCATAATGCTAAATCTAATTCTACTATTAAAGGTTTTCTGAACTAAATCATCTGAAGGGTTTGTGAGGATTGTGATGTTTGTGTGAATCACCATGACCTGTGGGTAAATGACGTGTTGTGTGTGTGTGTATGTGTGTTCCTTACCAACAATGACCTGAATACACATATTCTGTGGTGAACGTTTTCAACTTTTGAATTACTGAATTAAAATTCTTTTTTATACTTTTGTGAGAAATGCATTTAAAAAAATGATAGGGTTGCTGTGATGACGAAAAATTGTGGTTAAATTCTTCACAATATTTAATTTTTTTCTAAAGAGCTGTATGTGAATCAGTTGTGTTACTGCTTCTGCTATTACTCATAATATATAAGTCTAAGACAGTATGATATACATATATCACATGCAGGAAGCCATGTCAAAGTCATAGTTGGAAAAAAAAAACAGTGATATCAGAGAACATATAAGCTCTGTTTGGATTATTAGTCACTAAAGTGCTCAGTAATATTATGGTTAAACAGCAATATCTCTTTTTACAATTCTCCCTCTTTCAAAATTTAGAAGTCATTCATGTTGAATGTTAAAATTATTTTTAATATTCTTATTTTGAAGCATTTGTTTGTTTGGAGCTTTATACACCCCAACCCATTTTTCGAGGAAACTCAATTAAGCAGATTCAGGCACTGGAAAAAGTACACTTTGCACAAATTTCCCAGAGGCCCCATATGGCTGCATTTGAATACATCCATACTCGGCCTTATGGCCATCCTCGCTTAGGCTTTTAAATTATGCAAGTGGATTATGAACCACAAAGGCTCAGTCAATTTTTCCCCTCGCTTGAGTAGTCTGGAGGAGCGCCCTCCCCCATCTCCAGACCACCCGGCCCCTCTGACTGCCCGGCTCGCGCTTTACAGTGGGACTAGAATTACATTACAGCTGACACTGAAAACCACCGCGGGCCTGCAGCCAGTGAAACATGAAGGCTTTGACAATGTTTTTTTACCCTCAATATATGAGAAATTAATATTTTCAGTCTGAGCTGGGAATTTTGAGCATTTTGTTTTATTAACAACTTTGCAATAAAACAACTCTGGAGGTGAAATGTTTTGAAAAGGATAGTTCACTTAAAAAATGGAATGAAATCTGTCATTACTTACTTACCAACACGTTGATCCAAGTTTGCATGAATTTATTTGGAGATACACAAATGAATACATAATGAAGAATGTGCAGGTCACTTCCTTTCAAATGTAATAAATTCAGCTTCAAGGAGGTCACAAATCTTAAAGACCAAGTGAAAAACAAGTGCACTTCCTTAATGTACTTAAAGTGCTCTATTTCCACGCACTAATTTTGTACTTCATATACTAAAATGATTCTTTAGTACTTCTTAAGATAAACTTAAGATAATCTAAGTGTACTCAACTGTATTCATACTCAATGAATATGTATTTAGTCACCACTTGTAGTACACTTGAGTGTCCAAGTGTATGAAAGATGGCTCAAATGTACTATAAGTGGTAACTAAATACATTTTTTTTAATACGGAGATGGTATGTTAAATGTGCATTTTAGTTCATATACATGGTGTTCCAAAATAGCACAGTTGAGTACACTTAGATGATCTTCTCCCGGTTTCACAGACAAGGCTTAAACCCAATCCCAGACTAAAATCTAAGCCTGAGCTGTTTCAACTAAAAGAAACTTGCTCTGACTGATCTTAAAGCCTTTATTTTGTCTCAAAATGCACACCAGTAATGTTTTTTCTAAGGCACGTTTATAAAAATTGCTTAAATGTCCTAACTATGGCCTAATTCATTCCTGGCTTAGTCTAAACTCTGTCTGTCAAACCAGGCCCTTAAGTGTATCTTAAGAAGTACTAAAGAATCAGTTTTAGTATATTAAGTACAAAATTAGTGTGCGAAAAGTACATTATGGAAAAGCCCTTGTTTGTCACAAGTACCAAATACGATAGTGAAATTTGTTCATCTTTTGAAAGAAGTGGTTGATTCACTTTAAGGACTCCACTCTCTAACCTGTAAATACCACAACATCAAATGACCTTGCACCGGAAGTTTATGATCTGGCTTATCTTGATGCGGAAGTTCGAAAGAGGTCATAAGGTCAATTCACCCAAAAATGAAACTTTGTTGCAAATATATTCACCTACAGGCCATCACCAATGGATACTCTGCAGTGAATGGGTGCCGTCAGAATGAGAGTCCAAACAGCTGATAAAAACATCACAAGTAATCCACACCACTCCAGTCCATCAGTTAATGTCTGTGAATCACAATTTATAATTGTGTTGATTCATATTTATACTGTTAGGAAGATACTTTAAAAAACTGAAAGTGCACAAACTCTACATTTTGTTTTGCAATAGCTTACACACAGCGCAAGAAACTGATTTCAAACTCTGAAATGAATTTATTTGAATTAAAGACAAGGAAACAGTCCAGTCATAAAATGAGAACTAATTAATTACAAGCAATAGCACAAATAAATCCAATAATAAGATACGAATGAAATTAACAGTGTTTTAAGTTTTTCAGATAGGTCTAACAGTAATATTCACATACAAAATTACTACAGAAATTGAATAACTGTATAACACTTGATAGTCACTGTATAGGCCCTTCACTGTATAAATATTAATGACAGAGAGACAGCAGGTTTATTAAAGCTGCTGTCTCTTTAAGATCTCACGCATCGATCTATGTTGCACATGGGTTTTGTTTTTCAGTGGTTTACATTAACTTAATGCTTGTGTATGGACTATGTTTATATAAACCGACTGTGTTTACCTGAATACTTGCAAAGACTGGCATTCTGACATAGTTTTGTATGCATTTGGCCGTTTACACGCAATAAAAGTGACTCAAATCAGTAGTCGCGTGCTATTTCACAGGCGCGCGCGATTACTGTATTGACTTGAGCTCTCTCGCGCGTCTTCTTGATTTTGAAGTGCTTGAGTGTTTAAATTGTTAAATTGGTAAGGTTAAAAAGCACTTGCAGTTGATACATTCTGTCTACTGTCAACTGTGGGAATTTACCGTGTTAAAATCACGGAGTAGAAATAATACCAGAGCTAAAATTCAAACCCAGTGATGTAATGCTACATTTCTCCAGATCTGTTCAGATCTGTTCTGATGAGGAAACAAACACATCTACATCTTGCATCATCTTGGATGCCCTGAAGGTGAGTACATTTTCAGCAAATTTTCATTTTTGAAATTAAATGAACTATTAATTTAAATAGTGGCATGCACTATAGGCCTGTATAGAAATGAAAGATTCCCTAATCTAGTTTCAGAAGACTTGTATAATGTAGTGCAAGTCATTCTGACCACTTTTTTTTTATTATTCTTGGTTTAAGGCATAAAAGCATCAGCACCTATGAGGACTAATTGCTAGGACAAAAGCAACCAATACAATTCTTCAAAATATCATTTTAAGCTATACAATTTGGAACAACATGAGGGTGAGTAAATAATGACAGAGTTTTTGTTTTGGGGTAACTAACCCAAAAATAGCTGTGCCCGTGTGTGTTGTGGTGCAGAGCCCAAGGCTTTGTGAGGGTCCAGCTGGGGGCCCGTATGCTTGGTGGGTTTGGCCAGCTGTAGGACATCTTGAGCTCATGTGGGTCATGTAGGGCTTCAAAATAAAGTGGCTGAGAGAAGCTGCACTTTCCCTCTCATGAATATTAATGCTGGGCCACCTGCTGGTCAACACACCCTACATCACGGCTGCAGCTAATCATACTCTCTGTTAATCCAGTTTAGAAGGTGTTACAGTTGTGAGTTTTAGTCTGATGCAAGCACATGAATTCATAATTAGGCCCAGTAATCTCAGTAATGCAATCACACTGAGAAAATAGGAATATGATTGGCCGGCGTGTGCCTCAGGATAAGGTATCTGTAAAAAAAACACTGCTGGGGCAATATAACATATTGATATTTGTTGAGAGTGGCAGCACAATATTGCAAAATCTCATCATTTTGGTGGCTGGGTGATGGATGTCTATAGGTGCAAAATGGACTTTTCTGTTATGACCAGCACTACCCCGCAGTAACGGAAGAAAGATTGAGCCGATGCTATGAGGATCTTCAGGTGCTGGAGCCTTTAGAAATAAAATTTGCATATATTATTTTACATACACACACACAGATTTTATATATATATATATTAGGGCCGGGACTTTAACGCGTTAATTTAGATTAATTAATTACACAAAAATAACGCGTTAAATTTTTTTAACGCATTTTAATCGCACTTATTTTTGCACCGCGGGAACGTTTCTCACTGGATGATTTTCGGCGGACCGATTATACTGGAGCACCAACTAGCGTTCAGACAAAAACAAACCACAGTGAACATGGACAAAGACGCTGATGAGACCGCTTTGGTTGGCCCTGTGGATGGGAAATTTTGTTATAAAAAAACAAGGAATTCGCATATCACCGCAGCACATCGAGCCTCAAGTATCACCTCAATGCTAAACATATAGCAAAGTCTGTTATGGCCTCTGAAGCAACAGAGATGTTGTCTACAGTAATAGTCAGGGTTTCCGATGTTCTGAATGTACTTGAAAGTATTGCGTTTTACTTAAAAAACAGTTTACAGAAGGTATACCTACCTATAGGGTACCTGAATGTCTGAAATGTAGGCTACTATATTTCTAAATACCCTATTGCTACACTTAATGGCAATATTGCACTGGTCTGTTGGACTTGGTTGAACAAAAATAAACAATATTTTGTTGCTTAAGCTTATGTATTCAGTCATTATTCAATGGTATACTAAAAATCCATATGAAAAAACTTACTTCTCACTGTTCTCAGGTCAAATATTTGTATGCGATTAAAATGCGATTAATTTCGATTAATTAATTACAAAGCCTCTAATTAATTAGATTATTTTTTTTAATCGAGTCCCGGCCCTAATATATATACATCTACATATATATATATATATATATATATATACATAGGCCTATACACACACACATATATATATATATATATATATATATATATATACACACACACACACACACATACGAGTGCATCTAAAAAAAATTAATATCTTGAAAAAGGTCATTTTTTTATTGTAACATTTCAAAAAGTGAAACTTTCATATATACTAAATTCATTACATGTAAGGTAAAACATTTTAAACGTTTTTTTTGTTTTAATTTTGATGATTAGAGCTTACAGCTCATGAAAGTCAAAAATCAGTATCTCAAAATATTAGAATATTTATATTTGAGCTTCATTAAATGACCATCTCTACAATATAAATTTGGGGTATCTCTTGTTCTTTGAAACCACAATAATGGAGAAGACTGCTGACTTGGCAATGATCCAGAAGACGATCATTGACGCCCTCCACAAAGAGGGTAAGTCACAGAGGGTCATTACTGAATATTAAATGCAAAGTTGACTGGAAGGAAGAATTTGGGTAGGAAAAGGTGCACAAGCAACAGGGATGACCGCAAGCTTGAGAATACTGTCAAGCAAAGCTGATTCAAACACTTGTGAGAGCTTCATAAGGAGTGGACTGAAGCTGGAGTCAGTGCATCAAGAATCACCACGCTCAGACGTCTTCAGGAAAAGGACTACCAAGCCACTTCTGAAACAGAAACATTGTGATGTCCATTGTGAAGTTTCCGAAGTCAGTGATGATTTGGGGTGCTGTGACGTCTGCTGGTGTTGGTCCAGTGTGTTTTATCAAGTCCAAAGTCAATGCAGCCATCTACCGGGAGATTTTAGAGCACTTTATGTTTCCATCTGCTGACAAGCTTTATGGAGATGCTGATTTCCTTTTCCAGCAAAACTTTAGCACCTGCTCACACTGCCAAAACCACTTCCAAGTGCTTTGCTGACCATGATATTATTGTGCTTGATTGGCCAGCCAACATGCCTGACCTGAACCCCATGTTGAATCTATGGGATATTTTCAAGAGAAAGATGAGAAACAGTCAATCCAACAATCCAGACGAGCTGAAGACTCAATAGTGCTTCAGCAGAGCCACAGGCTGATCGCTTCCATGCCATTCCTCACTGATGCTGGAGTTTGTGCTAAAGGAGCCCCGGCCAAGTATTGAGTGCAGAAATGAACATACTTTAAAGAACTTGAACATTTGTGTTTTGCAAATCTTTTTTTTGATTGATTTTAGGAAATATTCTAATATTTTGAGATACTGGATTTGTGACTTTCATGAGCTGTAAGCTCTAATCATCAAAGTTAAAACAAAAAGACTTTTGAAATGTTTTACTTTACATGTAATGAATCTAGAATATATGAAAGTTTCACTTTTTGAAATAAATTACTAGAAAAAAAAAATACTTTTTCACGATATTCAAATTTTTTGAGATGCACCTATATATGTATATAATGTGTACACACACACACATATATATATATATATATATATACATGCATACATATACTATTCATCCCAGGGTTCCCACAACTTTTGGCCAATTAAAGATACATTAGTTCTTAGTGGTTCAGTGCTGAAACCATAAAGGTGTTCGACGCTGCACTGCCATCCATCAGCGTGGACCAGCATTATACATTTTTTATAGTTTTATGTAAATTACATTTAAACCTGTGCTGGTAGTAGCCGCTTACATGTAATCTGGATTACGTAGTCAGATTCTAAAATTAAGTAGCCTACTTATAATTAGAGTATATTACATTTCAGATTACAGTTCATTTTTTATGGATTACATGACACGGGGTTATTCACACAGTGGCAGTAAACTAGTCATAGCTTACTGATTCTCCCTAATTCTTAACCTCTCAAGCAATTAGACCATGTATGAAACAAATAATTATACAAATTACTAAACACTGGTGATGTATAGCTGTGAAACACTATTTTATGTTAATGTTTGTTCATGTAAATGGGATTTCCAAATGTTTGTTAGCCAAACTCCTTAAAATAAAAGTTTAGTTAATATTTAAATAATTTAACACATTTTCAAGTTTACAGTTTACATTGACATGCAGTTAAATAAAAGTTGCAGTTTTTTGTGTTCAAGTATTACAATTATTATTAGTTACATTTTTCTAATAGAATTATTAGATTTTAGTCAACCTACAAACCCACTGTAATGTAATGTTTAATGCATTTCATAATGTTGATATAAAAAATATATTTTTTATATGTATGGTATAGATTAAATAGTAAATTTAAAACAAGTTAGATAAAAGAAGCACAAACGAATTAATTATAATTAAGCACAAACGAATGAGTGCAAGGATTCTCTCCGACGTTCAATGAAACTACGTGGGTCACTTGATTTCAGTATGACACTATTCAGATGAATCTTGACAAAAACTATTTATTCCTTAATGTGTAAAATTAAATTAGTACTGAAATATTGAAAGCACCTGTCATTTCCATGACTTTATTACAGCTGCATAAGCATTTTAAAATCAACTTTACAAAGCAATTTTAAACAAAGAAATACTCTGGATATGAAGGGAGGGGAAAAAACACTAATTGCTCTTAAAAAAAAAAAAAAAAAAAAAATTCTAAGAAATGTTCTGGATTCCCCCCCATTTCAATTTTTTAAATGACCCCCGTTTAAAATTAATTGTCCATTATTGAAGGCATTTTGTCAATTTTACATAAATCAATTACACCATAAAAATAAAAACCTGTAAACAATTATAGAAAAAGTACGCAAAATACAGGTCAGAATAGAAAATGCAATGTTAAATCATCTACTTCACTTGATCAATAAGCCTTACCCACTGATTAACACAAATCAACCTTTACATTTTAATGAGTTGTCTCTATTGTGAGTGTTAATAAAAATGTATTCGCATTCTCTTTCATATTTGCCTGTTTATTTTAATATCGGCTGTCTTGCCTCGAGATTGCAGTGAAAAAACATCAAATCACCAACTGCATTTTATTTTTCAATTTGACAGGGACGACATTGTCACAGTGGAAATTAAACTGAAAAAAAAAAAAAGGCATATTTTGCGTGCAGTTCTCTAAAATTGTTAATCTGGTTCTCATTTCCATAATTTAATTGATTTGTTTAAAATGAGCAGAAAATACCTTCCATAGTCTGTAAGCTACAAGAACACTACGTCAACTTGTAGTTCCAAGCCTGGAAGTCCAATTCTTGTATTTCCACATTTTCCAATGGCTATAGGAAACCCTGTCCAAATTTCTTCCCCCAGACAAGACACACCCATGCTTCAAAGTAGTACATAGAGTTTATTTTGTTCTCTCAACAGTGGAGTTGTTAAAATATGTTGTCATTGATGAAGTGCAACAGTAGAAGGCAAACAGGATTCTTTACATGCTAGATAGTCACTCACACACAACCATGATTTGACTTGGCACCAAACCCAAATAAAACCATACTTGCACTTGACCTGAAAGCGGGTGCTAGCAATACACAGGATTGCCCAAGCAGTAAAAACACGTTCCTTTAAGAAACAGGGAGAGAACGCTAAAACCAAATGCTAGGTTTCTCCTTTCCCCAATTCAAGTAGTTTTGTTTTTCTACAACAAATTCAAGTTCAATCTTAGAAATAAAAAGAAGAGTCCAGATAAAGAAGAACAAATCGCACTCCTGGGTCCTGGAGTGAGGGATGGAGACAGGGAACAGGGATGCCATCGTGTTATCCAGGGTGACTTGCATCAGCAGTGAATGACGTGGGAGCTGCCTCACTGACGTGGTCCTGCATAGCGGCCCTCGCTGGGTCCCGTGCCTCGACCGGCTCCAAAACTGGGTTTCTGAGCCATGCCTCCACGGGTGGGCGGTCCCCTTGATCCGCCTACCCTGTCACGTGGTCCCCCCGGGCCTCTGGGGCGGATGTCCCGCCGGTCACCTTCACGGGCCGAGCGGGTCTTCTTCTCTTCTACGTTCAGCCGAACGTCTCCTCGCAGTTTAATGGGCTACAGCATAAAGAAAAGGTCATTCTAATGATCCCGCATTAGTCAAAACATCCTGTACCGCACAACGTCTGAAAGCCACACGTACCCGACTGCTGAGGATCTTCTGCACGGGCTCAGCATCATCAAACACCACGAATCCAAAGTTAGGCAGTTTTCCGCCGCTGTTGATTCTCAGCTCAAGGACAGTGCCGAACTCTGTGCGAGAGAAATGAGCAGGCAAGAAGATCAGCTCCCCCTGCATTGATATTTTAAAATCAGTTAAAGTTGAAAAATAATGCTTGCATCACTTACGTTCAAAGAATTCCTTGAGCTCGCTCTTATCCACGTCGTGAGGTACGTTTCCTACAAAGAGTTGGTGGCTGTCGGGATACCGGACCGTTCGCCGCACCTCCGACTCCCCGCTCTCACCCTCCCGCACTGCTAACCAGAGATTAAAGATTAGATAAATGACGCTGCCATCTGCATATGATGCATGTCCTTTCAGGTTGCTAGTGGACCAGCCATGATGTGTGCTTTTAATTTAACTTTCAATTTTGTGTGAGATGCTATTTATATGCAGACACGAGGTTCATTACAATTCTCAGGTTGCTTTAAGCAGCTTTGCCAGAGCAATAAGATTTTGATAGATTGCAAAATCAACGAATCAAGTCTTTTGTAAAAAATTTAAATGCATCAAAATGTTCACATGCACCCATACTAGATTGATGACACTTTTGCACACCTCCTGGCCTTGCTGTTCTGTTGGCTGGAGAGGGTCCTGGTCTTTGGTCACGTGGTCTCTGGTCTCTCTGGGGTCTCTGTGCTGTGGTCTGTGTTTCTGCTTTCACCTCCACACGCGGCTATGGATCACAAAAACAGTTAATCACCTAGTGCAATGAAAATAGATTACATGCAAAATTAAAAAAAAAAAAAAAATTCTACAACAGGCTAGAGTTGTTAAATTACAATCTACAGCAAGTTATAACATAACAGCATTAATTGGTTTACAGAAAAGCAATATAGCGTAAAGTTATGTAGTAGAAATTTGGGATCTGATCCCATCGATTGAAAGACTTTTAGCCACAGTAGGGTTAATTTCATGCAGTTTGTTCAGACACTGATCCCATTGATTTTGCCATTCGTTGATGACTTTAGTATTAAAGACCTGAGGGTCATGGGTGAAATAAGATAAAACCCAAACAATATAAACCAAGAAACATACAATATTAAGAATAATTTATTTTGTCAGTTTAAAACCTCTTGTGTAACTCAAGTTATTAAGAGCTCTTAAAATTCATATCCTTGCATTAAAAGCATAGCAGTCCATAAAGACACCTAATATAATAAACGAAAAAGCAACTAATAGCCAGGACAATACCTAAAATAATATTCCTTAAAAGTGAAAGCGTTGGTTGTGAACGTTTACCTGGGCAGATGGGACTCGGACAACATGTGGAGGGACTCCTGTGACGGGGACCACTCCTCCTGGTGGGAGATTCTTGCTAGTGACTGAAGCCCATGAAGACGGCTGAAACAAAACGCATTTGACTTCACAAACCGGATAATTGAGATCACCTGTGATGACTGCACATCTTCACAAATGCAGGTCTACTGACACGACAGAGAGACCCAACAGACGGTGATGAATGAGGGTGGTCTTACCCGGTTGTCCTCTGGCATGGTTGGTGCCATGTCAGCAGGTGTGGGTGAAGGGGGAGATCTCTGGATCTTTTCCTCAATGTGAACCTCCGGCTCGCTGACAGGCTCCGGTTTCAGCTCCACAGCTGCTGGCTCAGGCTCCACCTCTGCTTCTGGCTCAGGCTGGGGCTCTGGGGTTACGGACACCTCTTCTTGGGGCCCCTCGGGCTCCACGCTGTAAACGCACAAGCTTGTATGAAATTTGCAAACAGTCACCCCTCTTTGAGGGAATCATATCGAACAGAGATAGATTTCTAACAGACACCAGACAAAGTAGGTTACTGAAAAGTTCCTTACATAATGACTGATCAAAAATTAAGTGTGTATGGTTTGTTTTGACCTTCAACACACCTGCATAGGTTGCATCCTGCCTTATTCAAATGACTACCAACAACTAGATTAAATGAGCCACAAAAACAGATGCTAGTTACCAAGGCGGCTGATCGTAGTACCCAGCAGACTCCTCCTGGACCACTTCAGGTGAGTGCACCCGCTCCAGCTCCTCGACATCCTCCTCAGACTCTGTGAACAACAGGAGATAAATTAAGTCATCTGCTCACAGCAAGAACAATTTGGAGACACTACTCTGAAAATCTCTGAAATACACCAATAATATCAGCTGCTCACCCTCAGGAGGTTCTGAGTCAGAGTCCCCAAACACTTCATCCTGGTACCGGAAGATATCGTTGTGTACGTAGAACTTGTTTGCAACTGATCCCTAAACGATTATAGCAATGTAAAAAATAATGAGCAACAGAACATTATCTGAAAGAAAATATTTTTTGCCAAATGTGCCTTGGAAATTACTGCATTTTGTGAGCTACTACTTGCACTAGTCAAATACTGAAGATCAGATCAAGCTGATGCTTCCATAACACACAAACCCTAGGAAATGTGACATTAAAAACATACTTAAAAAGCTTACTTAAGGTCAAGGTTACAACACATTTCAGCCACTGAATGTCTATGACCTTTTTAGTCATGCGAGAATACTGGACAGGGACTTTTATTTCAATTCAAACAGATGCTAATAAATCATCCAGATCAATATGAACAAGCTCAATTGAGTCAATGAATGGAGAAGACTCAATGTGGAGCGAACAAATTGGACACTACAGCTTGCAAGTAAGCTGTACTCCGCTCAGGATCAATATCTAGCCAATGATTTCTTAAAGTCCACATGAAATCACAATTGATCCCACTTACTGTTCGCGCACATTACTTGATCTTGTGGTGAACTATTCATCAGTGTTAACCGAAAGAAAGCGTCGGTCTTTGCAATCTTAAGACAATATCTTATCTCTTTGGAATTCAGGCTTTGCTCTATGCAACCTCACATTTAAAATGATTTACGCCTGCATTGGCATATGTTCAGAGACAACAGTTTAAGTAACCCGAGGTCATGTTAACATTTGGATGCGATAACATTTATGACGAAATGTTCATACCTCAGGTGCCAGAACAAATGTCTGCATGAACTTCCTCATGGGCTGCATGTTATTGGACAGCTCCCCCAACACTTGCACCACCACTCCCTCGTTCAGGGTGGCATGAGCATCGACATGCCTGATCTTAGTGTGACAATCACGGAAGCTCAGAGCCATCACCTTCTTATGGATTTCCTGTTCAGAACGAAAAATTACATTGAGCTACTGAATCCTAAACAGCATTAAAAATTCACAACACTTGTATTAACACTCACAGACTGCCCATAGACTGCTTCAGCTGGTTTGCCATTATTGTCCAGACCACCGTGTACATAAGACGAGCTCTTGCCATAAAACCTGAAAGACGAAAGAAACGTTTAGCTGAACTGCAATATGTACTAACATTTCTGAATCTAGAAAACAAAGGAAATCTGAGTACAAGCAGCAAATTCTGACCTGTGGAGGTAGTCAGGAGCCTGGTTGAGCAGGGTGTAGTACTGTCGGACAAACTCTCGCCCGACAAGCTGGGCACTTGGCTTCTCCATCACCATTTCTTTGGCCAACTGGTTTCAGCTGAAACAAAATGACTCATTAAAATCACCTCTAAAGACAAAATCATCTTTTTTCCCCACCAAACCCATAAGACTTACTCCTGAGGAACACAGAAGGAACTGTCAGGAACCTCTCCTTTCTGTGTTCCTCAAGAGGTCATATGGGTTTGAACATGGTGGGTATGACAATTAACAATTCTGGTTGAACTTATTTTTAAACTTTAGCTGCTATAGAGGTAAACTAGATTATGTCGAGGGAAACCAGAACATACCATTCAAGTGAAACTGAAACAAATCCCTTTGTTAAACCCATCAAGATCGAGAGCAACGAGGCCGTTTAATGTCGATACCGTTTCTACAAATAGGAATCGAAGTCACACCCAATAAGCATTAAAATCTCGCAGATCGGCTGGTTTAGCCGCTCATCATGTAGGGTGGGTCATTACTGCCAATGGAAAACCGCGTCTTAATCAGATGGATGCATTGTGAAATGGACTCAAGTAACGTTAGGCCCCAACACCACACGCCGCGTTACTCTCTTAAACCCGACTCCTTTGTGATCACGCTGAGACAGGAGACGATATTAAAAACCAAATATATATTCAGATACGTTCATAATTTAATGTAATCGTCATTAATGAATCAGACACGTGCCCAGCACTTTGTCGCATAAGCTTAGATGCGATGATAGATATCAACAGTAAATGACCACATTGTACACGGAAAATAAGTTTAAGTGATCTTACATTGAAATACGGCGTAAAAGACTTGTAATGCACAGTAATATGTCGGTAAACGCGGGATCTCTCTGTGACGGAAATGCAGCTAAAGCTAATCCTCAGAGCGTCGAGCAACAAAAATCCACCCAGCGGCCTAACGGTGAGTCTTACCGCTTAAATCCACAATTAAAGCGTCATTTTAGTCATCCGAGATGTTTTATTATAAAAACCGGCGAAATCGTGCGTTTGTATAAAACAGATCCGTGACATTAAGCACATGGCTATTAGCTGCGCACAAGCTAACAGTCAGTACGCTAACCGCACTAGAACACAAAAAAGGCTACAAAAAATAAACGCTGTATATCTTTTAATACAACTGATTAAATACACTTACCAAGAGGGAATCAGTAATATGTGTTTGGGTTGAATTTGGAGTGATTTTATTGAAGCAGCTCCTGCGCCGGTAGCTGTGAGGCTTTTAGCTCAGACACTGGCAGCAGCGCGTGTGCCGGTTTCACATTAGCTCCTGCTAAATCAACGGCCCGCCTGATCGCAGAACCCAACAGCCAATCAGATCGACGCAGTGGATTCGCGCATCCTATCAGCATTCGTTCTCTCGCAAAGCCTCTCAAATCAACCAATCAACGTCAACTATACAGACTGCTCGCAACCTATAAAAAACGAGAGTGAAAGGAAGGTTGTTAGGCCCGCATGGACGTGAACAATGTGGAGAACAAACAGCTGCTCGTGTCGGTGCTTTGAGCGGTTTTTGTTTGCGAAACTATCGAGTTGCCAGGTGATGTCTGCATATTAGAAACTGTGCACTACAAACATTACACTATCATTCATGTGAGGAAACATTAACATGAAGAAAGAGCGTATTAAGGTGATTCCTAAGAATGCGTTGTGTGGCAAATGTGCAGTCTTTTTTTCACTTCATCAAAATACATTAAAAAACAAAATGCTTAAAGCAAGGCAGCTGGAAGACCATTAACGTTTGCATTGTGAATATGATGATAATTTGTGACCCTGGACCACAAAACCAGTCATAAGGGTAATTTATTACGAAATTGAGATTTATGCATCATCTGAAAGCTGAATAAGCTTTTCATTGATGTGTGGATTGTTATGATAGGACACTATTGCATATTACTAATCAATGCATATTAAAAATGCATATTAGAAATCAAAAAAATATATTTTTGGTAGGAAATTGACTAAATATCTTCATGGAACATGGTCTTTACTTAATATCCTAATGATTTTTGGCATAAAAGAAAAAGCAATAATTTTGATTTGACCCATACAGTGTATTTTTGGCTATTGCTGCAAATATACCCCAGCGACTGGTTTTCTGGTCCAAGGTCACATTTATGGGATATTAATTTATTACAACTAAACATTTACCTCTTTCTTGTTATTAAAATATTAGATAATACTAATAATACTTTTCAAAAGTGTTCTAATTACCACAATTTGAAAATTATTTCAATTTAACTAAAGCACTATATAGGCAGGCCTGTTTGTGCATCGTGGTAATATTGGTTTACAGATTTTAATTTATGCTGATTAACAGATATGCTATATATGTATTTAGCTAGCTATATCACAGTATAACTTTGTTGTTTCACTGCGATAAAAAGTATAGTAGAAAATGTGTAGCGTAGAGTAAAATTAAAGTCTGGACAGGATATCTGAATATTAATGATAGCTGGGTTGATTAATTTCCTTAAAATAATGTTATGCCTAACATTTCCTAATATCTTAGTGGCCCACCACCTAGACATAATTCTCTTTCTGAAAAAATATTATTTATTTATTTTTGGTATTTTATTTTATTTTTTGGTCAGTGTTGCTAGTATTTATTTGGAGGCTTCTTGAGATTTATCCTTTTGGTTGACAGGTGACATTGTAGAGAACATTTGTAGCAGTGATTTTTATAGTGTTTACACACGTAATTCCGCATATCTGCATTCGATTTTATTAATATAAATTATGATTTGTAAATATGAATATCTTGAAATAATATAATGTCCATTAGGGGGAGACACGCTTCCCATAGATGCAACAATTTGCGGTTGAAAACAATGCAGATCATTTGTTTGCATTTTTAAAGAAATGTCTACCAACAATCCATGACTATTAAATCCCATCAGATTATCCACAGCTGTCATTAGTTGAATTTAACTAAACATTTTGAGATGGTTAGCCTAACAATAGACATGAACCTCACCATCTGTTTGGGCACTGATTGTGTCGAATCGGGAGAATAGATGAGATTTAACAGATTGGACTGCAGGCACTGGGGGAGTGAGTTCAGCTAATCTGTCAAACAAAGTGTTTATTATTACAATCATTACAAATATTTTGTAATAATTTGTTCAACATGTTCTGCGTATTCATCAGTATGTTGGAGTGCTTCTTCCTGTCACTCAACACGCATTAGTTCTTTCTGATATATATATATATATAAAATATAAGCCTATATCAAATATTTATTATAAACATCAGCAAATCTAAATGGAAAAATATTTTTATAAATATCTGATGTGTTGACAAAAAGTGTGCACACAGCTGTGAAACCTTATTTAATTTTTTTTTTAAAGAAAAGGCTTGCTTCTGTCAGTAATATTTCTTTAAAAGGCATGCTTATATTTCAAGTATATATTTTATGTAGCCTAGTGAGCACAGGTTGTTTTAGGAGTAGTGAGCAAAGTCCAAATGAAAGAGGACTCAGGGCAAAAATGCCATAAAATAAGACGGGAAAAGCCCTGATATTTAAAGGAACATCAAAAATACATTGTTCTGTTTTTTGTTTTTCTGATATCTAACATTCAGTATATATTGTGATGGTTTTCTGTATTTAAATCTGTACTTACAGGCGAGTGATGTTGAGTGTGTAGCTATAATATCAAGCGTTCTTTGGATGAAAATTCAAAAATCAACTCTAAAACATGAAGAAATCACTCTCAGTAATATCTGACACTGGTAGTAAGTTATAACGTATGTCATAATTCTGATCAAATAAAGAGAAAATCCGCTGAAATGCTAGTTGATTTGTGTCTAGTGATTCCTGTTGGGGTTTAGGGCTTGTGTTAGTAATGTTACATTTTTGTGATCTGTTTTTAGGGTTAAGAAGCAGTGGAGAAGAGTGTTTTTCCCCTCCCTGGTGCAGAAGTGGGCTGGACTGCAGCACAGTGTTCTGGCTGGAGCTCTGCCATTGTTTGAGATTCCTGACGCGAGTGTCTGGCTGGAAGGGTAAGCATGGTGACTGGGTATAGCTCTGCTTTCCATTGACTGTCTATTCCCACTGAGACCATACTCTATTTTTCCCACTGCTTCATGCAATACAGCACATGCAACGTACTTAAAACCTAAATCTGCTTTAGAGCCTGAATTAGTAGCCGTTTGGAAATATGAACATAGCATATGAATAAATAGTATAAAACATTACAGCACACAAAAACAAACATTAAAACTATTACAATTTTCCTGCTTTTAGGATGTGGAATAATCTAAAATGTTAAAGGAAATATTCTTAGCCTAAATTATTAATAATTATTACAAATCTATAAATGCATGCTTGTTGAAGGGACCATTTCAGTTTGATTTCTTGTTGTTTTTCATCTTTTAACTGTTCACTGCAGTTAAATACTGAGCTAGCCACACTGGCTCAGCTTAAAAATAATCCTTTAAACACAGGGTCCTAAAATATTTTTTTAAATGCAAAGGCAAGAAGGAAATTACGTAAACATCCACTCCACCCTCGAGGAAACTACTAACATATGTGCTCCAGATTTTTAGCCCCATTGACCATGTTTTCTTTCCACATTTACAGTGTTTATGTAGTCATATTCATATTTACGTCAATGCTAAAATTATCCTGGGTGCCTGAATAAAACAAACGATCTGCAAACATCACGTTTGACAATGTTTTTCATTTTGCCCATAGCAAGCATTAAAGTATAAATGGGTTATGCAATTATATACCTGGGGGGAACAGATCAAGATAAATGGAGAAATGCATGCAAAGATTGAGTTTGGAAATCTCAGTAGCTTTTATTCATGTAAAGAGATTCATAGTGCTCACATTGTGGCAAATACTGCAAATGTATGTGAACATGTTAGAGGGAGGAAAAAAAAAAAATCTCATCCTGCGAGATTCTGTCCTCTTGAATTCAAATAATATTTCCTTTTATTATTCAACTTTTAAAACACTCAACATTTGGCCCTGATTTCTGACAGGAAACAATATGCAAATAAAAACATCAGCCTGCAGATATTCAGGGCTCAAAAGACGTTATCAGATTTAATAAAGACATCAAAACAATAAATCCACCACCAAAGAGTGCAACAAACAAAACTAAAAGTTTATAAAGCAAGCAGAAAGAACATTTATTTGGAAACTTTATTTTGTTTTTGTACATTTCCACCATCAAAACTGCAAACTTACAATTCAAGCCCTGATTCTGAGTGTAAAACACATTTGTGGATCTATTTCCAAAAGTGTTGCAACGTACATAGTTCATCATATTTAATTAACATATCAACAGCTGCTTGGCCAACTTAAAACGGGCAGTGTTCAATCACCCATTGTGATAGTTACTGTGTGGATTAGATACTGTGTGCACTTTTTTTTTTTAAACATTATGAATGTTTAGTGGTATATGCAGGTTGTTAGAAATCGCAATTAGCACCTTTACTTTGATTTTAACTTAAGGGTTAGCACCTCGCCCCATTAGTAACTAGGAAGCGTCAATGGTAGACATGCTTAGATGACAAGGTCCTTGTCGATGTCCTCTGAAAGCAGAAAACAGCTAAAGTTAGCAAATAACATTAACCAAGCATAACAAAAATATGAACGGCATGGTCAAAAACTCACGCTCTTTGATTCCAAAGCAGTTGGCCCACTCCTCGAGAGCGATGTACTTGTCTTGGTCAGCATCGCACTGCTCAAAGAAGCTGGTGGTGCAGTGCTCCATTGGGATGAGAGGAGCACGCAGAGGAGCCAGCTCAGTGTGCGACAGGAAGCTGATGGAACACAAAAACACATGCACATTTAAATCAAGAACTTTTTTTTTAACTGCCTCTGGTACTATAACACTTAACTGAACCATCAAGGTCATTTCTAAACAGATTCTTCAGAAAAATGTTAGCTGTGGAAATGAGTTAAACATACCCATCAACAGGGTGCTGGTCAAGCTGGCCAAACTGCCAGTGAACGGGGAAGATGTACATGTTGTAGTTCTTTTCAAAGTCCAGGGCCAGAAGGTCCAGAGAATGATCACCAGCCTGCAGCCTCTTCTCATTCTCGTAAATCTTCTTCACCTACAATCACAGCATGAAGTTTACAGATAGTTCAGATGTCTTGCCATCTGGATTTGACTATATTGTTCAATTATACATGCAGTCTTTTTCTTTTTCCTTCCTTAAGATAAGGCTGCTACTGAACTTATGGAACAATGGAACGTTCTGGAGGCTAAAAAAAGTATTTTGCAACCCAAGCTCATTGGAAAAACATGCCTGTGGCGGCTTTTCTGCAAAATTATATTATGTTGCTTCTTGTATGTTTTGCAATACTTTTAAAGTGAAATGTCTGGATGAGCACAAATCTGGCAAAGTTTTATTACGTTGGTTATTGTAAACATTGCAGCAGTTCAGAAATAAAATGTCTGGAGAGTTAATGATAAAGGTTACTGCTCTATCATGTTAGAAAATAACATACCACCTACACAAAACCTAACCGACAAAGTTTGAAATGCATTAACTAAGGCAACCATGCAATTTTAGCTTGCTTCACATATCTTTGGGGGGGGTTATCGTGATTTCACAGGACTATACCGGGTGAGCTACTGAGCAAGTTTACTATTTTAGACAAGCCATACATATGGATCTGGTCATGTGATGAAACATCAAAATGTATTAGTTTACAAATAATACTAGTTATAATCTGCACCTGTGATTTTAATTCGTGTAAAAAGGTTCAATTTTGGCATTTGTACTGCCTCTAGTGTTCATCTCAGCTGGAAGCTACAGTGAATTGTGTGTATAAGTATATGTTTTCAGAGTTTTGCGAAAATCTAGGTAGATGCACATTTTTCCAATGTGCCTACCTTAGTGAAAAATAAATATACTAAAATGTATTTTAAATAATTTTATGCTAAGTATCCTACAAATACATTTAAATATTTATGTGCTTAATAAAAATATCCTGCAACTGTATCCTTGGTATACCTCAAGTCTGTTTGGAACAACCAAGTCTGTGCTTAATGCACTTTAATTGTGCGTAAATAGTGCTGAAGTCCAACTAAAGATATACTTAAGTATATTTGATTTTGCTAAAGTGGAACTATTGCGAGTATACTTTAGTTAGACTTTAAATATATTGCATTTAAAGACTGATATTATACAGAGGTCATACAATCCTTATTAATAGTGATTGTAAAACACATTTTCGGCATAATATTAGGAAATGTGCATTGTGCTGTAAAGAAATACTACAAATAAAGTTGAATTATAATTGTATTTCAGTACGTTTTAAGTGATATATGTTAATGAATTTGAAGTATTCTTAGTATGAAATAAATGTATTTTAAATAAACTATAGCATAGGTTTTTCTACTGTGGTATACTGGCATTTTTAGAGGTTTTTCAGATTATAAAGAGTAAAAAGTTGAACTGACCCTGAGTTTCTGCTTCTCGGTGAGCAGGTTATTGTCTTCATCGCGCTCAAATAGGGTCACCAGCACATTCTTCAGCCAGTCCCTCATGCGCAGGGGAAACTCGTTCAGCTCGTTGTCCAAGCAGGGGGCGATGTCTTAAGGAAAAAATCAAACATTAAATCAATCGATTTGAAATAAATAATAAACACAAACAGCTTGCCTACGGGACATATCGTAGCATTATACTCTAAAAGGGACCAAATTACAGCCCTCTGGCTAATATTAGTGTCATAGCTGTTAGGATCTAATTCGTTTATGCCAGAAACACATTTTCTGAGTCTCTGACTGAGACACCCTGCTTAGCGATGAGACTACACCACAGCAGGAGCTCCATTTGAGCCCTTCAGTCCCGACTCATCTCATCAGGCGTACAGCGGCGGTGGATGAGGAAGATTTAAGGGGATTGGGTCTGCTTTATGGAGCAGCACTGGCAAGCTCAGACTCGTCCTGTGCTCAGTGTTTGAAGGGGCAACAGGGACGCCTCAAAGCTACAAGCCATCAATCACTCCAAAGCACTCAATTCCACTTACATTCACGACTGAGCTTGTTTTTACTTTCAAAGTCTGCCTTGTTTTACTTCACTGTTATGTGCTCACATTTGCAGGGTCCAATGTAGTCCAGGTGCAGCTTGTGGCCCTTCTTGGTGCCCTCCAGGGCGCATTTGGTGGCAAAGAAGTGGCAGGAGGACTCGTAGGTCTTGTTGTTAGTGCCACAAACCTGTGAAATAAAAGCCATAAATATGACCTGCCATAAATGCCACAGTTGTCAGCTTGACAGGTTTGATTTCCCTACGGTATCATGCTAATGTTTGCTGTCATTTTTTGCCCAATGCATATAACAACATTTCAATCAAGCTGCTCAAATGGTGCGCATGTACTCCTAGGCATTGCTGTCACTACACATGTGGAGACACGAGACAGATGTGAAAAGAAGGAAATGACTAAAGACACGCACATGCTCGAAATCTCCGACTGGGGCGGGGCAGGTCAGAGGGTCCTGGCACACACACATGGGCTGGTTGCTGTCATCAACCTCACACACTTTGCCTTTCTTGCAGTGATGGTTTAGGCAGGGGTCTATAAGGAAAAAGCATTAAAGACAAAAATTTTTTATTTATTTACTTATTTAATGATTGATTGATTGCCATTTGTGATATATATTTAGTATATTTAATTAAAAAATGTTTTATTCAAAATGTATTTTATTAATATCTGTTATTTATTGATTGTTATTAATTTATATTTAATTTTATTACTTTCCTATAAAGGTCATATATTCAAAAACATTCTTATTTTTTAATTGAATTTTATTATTCATTTGTATTTTATTTATATATGTATATAATATTTAAAAAAATCCTTTTAAGGGCATATATTCAAAAATGTCCTTCACCAGTGGATTTACATTTCTTTCCCCCTACTAGATATTTTGTGGTGGGCATGTGGCTGGAAGACTGGCATTGGAATCAACAGTCCTGTATAACCATAGTCTGTCTGAACACATAATTACAGCTGTCTACTTTTGACTTATTTGCAGCCTGTTATTACCCATAGTCTCGTGTACTTCTACAATGTAATCTACACACGTTATCACAACTTCACTCGTGCACAGGGACAGAAGACATGATGCAAACAGCAGATAAATCTCTCGAGAGGAAATAAATCTGTAACTTTGGAGTATTAAACACAGCCTCAAAACAATGGCAAATTGCTGGAGGTGTGGAAAAGACATTAAACTCACTCTCAGCAATAACATCCTCCACGACTTCAATGGCCTCATCAAACTCTCCGGTCTCCACCTGGACTGGGTTGGCTCCCACTTCCAGCTCCTGAATTATGAGACAGAAAAGTATTATGGGTATGGCCTGTACAACCAAGCCCAGTTTTAAACACCGCTTTCCTCTTTTATGTGAGGAAAATATGTTCAAGTTAAACTTCAAATGGGAGCGCACATTACTGCACAGCCACAACAAGAGTTTTGCTTTTGTGTCTGACACAACTGGCATCTGTGTGCACATGTGGGGAAGCAGTGAATTGTAATTAGTCCCTTTCAGATATATTTTCAAACTTTATGGATTTCAGTCCCCCGGGGAATGTAACAGGATGCTGAACATGTGCATATGTAAACACATCTGGTCCCATAATGGGGGCAAGTTGTCTATTTTTGGCCAATGACTGGCTTGACAAGTTTTCTTAAAAATGCAGTTTGAATTTAAGCAAAGAGATTTTTACAATATTATTTGAATAAAACATACCTCTTCAACAACTGGCTCCTCTTCAGTCTGTAAAAGGAAATTTATATGGACTTTAGTAAAAGTTTAGTCACAATGCAACATTATAGAGGACATTAAAATGCTCTTTGGTTTTAATACAAAGCTTGCCCCCCCCCCCCCCCCCCCCCACCCCCTTTCCTCATGCAATTTTATAATACTATTCGTAATTTTAAAATGAGTAATTAAAAAATATAGAAAAATCTAAAATGAAATTTTTTTCTTTTTTTTTTTTTCTTTTCAGATTTACTTACTGGAGCAGCCAGAGTCTTGCCAGCGAGGCAGAACAGGAAGAAGATCCAAACCCTCATCTTGAGTTTCAGCCTAAGGAAAAATAAAAACTCACATCATCCTCTATATCTACAACGCCAAACACCTGAGGTAATCTGAAGGATTTACACTGCAACACATTATCGTGTTAGTTTTATGCATGTAATGTGTGCTTTCCTGAAGTATGAGAAAGAATTGTAGACATCAGAATCACACACATGCATGCTACTCAGGTCTCTATGTTCTTTTTATGTGGCTTGAGATCAATAGCACATCAGTTCAAGACCTCAGGCGCTGAACCATACGCGCTTGGGCCACCGATCTGCTCTGTATGCTCTGCGACGGATAACTAACCTACAGAACTCAGTCTCTCCAGACAGAAGCTGATTGAGATAAGAGCTCAGTCTGTCTTTGTTCTGCTAGCTCGACTGCTTTCCTCTCGCTCAAAGAGCGCCTGGAAGACCGACGGATGTGATATGTTCTCCTTGAGAAACGACACTCTCCTGCGGGGAGATAGGGGCTGTTTGTCTGAAAGCACTCATTCTCTTGTCCATTTCGTCTGTACCAGAGATCCCTCTTCCTCTGTATCAATATAGATATATTTTGTTTATGGCTGGAAAGTTCAAAGCAGCCATAGGTAGACCATCACTGGGTGATTCTATCAACTTCTGCATTTTTGCTGCACTAAAGATCAAAGCCAGACACTATTATTTTTCTATAAAAACACAAATGCAGTAATCAAACTGGCTGCAGAAAAAGACACCCTGCCTTTTCTGAACATGAAATGCTGCTTTTCTTAATGTTATGTGATTGAGATGCTAATGTTGCATAAAAACTGTTGTGACTGTTATGAGGGAGCATCCATCAGCCAAGTTCTTGTTTGTGAGTATGATGAATATGAATCACGACATATTTGGTGTTTGACTTTGAATGCGATTAAAATCAAAGATAATTCCCACCCCTCAAGCTGTGGTGGGCCGTTTGTGCACGAGTAGATAATGGGTGGGATTACTGCATATCTCTGCATTCATAATTGGCCGAGTTGTAGAATTCTTAGTGGAGTTAAGGGTTTCTTGAAACCACTGACCTGAATATAATTTGCCCAGCAACTGCTGAGAATCACCTTGGCTTACTGCTCAAGGTTGAGAAATTCCTTGTTTCTTCAAGAAAAACCCATGAAGTAAGTTAAAGTTGGCATTAATTGTAAATTCAGTCTATTTTCTAAATGCATCTTGATTTCATTGTGAAAGATTCATCCATTTTTCTTTCTTTCTTACCTTTTTTTTTTATTTTGAGGTTGTAATTTTTTATCAAATTTTTAATTCCATTGATATGGCAGACTTTTCTCTGGTGATGTGTAATGGACCTCTCCACTTGTCCACTTGAATCCTGTCAATTTCTTACAATCAAACTCAAATTTGCATTCAGATCTGATGGATACATTTTTCATTTCTGAAAATGTTTCACTCAAATATCCGTAACAATACAGAAGAAAAGATCTGACACTACTTTGACTACTAAGTGAGTTGGATGCACATTTCAGCTCTGATTGACCTCATTTAGATGGTTGTGTTGTCAAATTTGGTTTGGGGTTTCAAATAAGCTTCAAATACATAATGGAAATCCATGAATCCTACATTAGATTTGATTTGTGAGTATTGTTTGTCATGTCCCTGAAGACCTCTTGTTGTTGAGTGCATGATCTCTTGTATTCAGCACATGAAAACTGTACAAGCAGATGTGTGAACCCTTCAGTAGCCCTTCAATGTTTTCTTTGGCAAAGGAAAAGAAGGTGGCCGAGGTCAGACGCCCCACGTCTCTAGACTTAAACATGGAAAACTACAGAGACTCTGACACCCGTTTCAAATGCTGACGTCTTAAAATATGGCAGACAGAGAATCTTTTCACTTTCCATTAACAAAAACGTCCTATTTTAACAGGACAAGGCTGTGTGAGTCATAGGACGAAGGAAATTACCTGATATCATGTCCCGTAATTAATTTGGAGGTGCGCTCTGTTTCTTTCAGGAGATGTCTTGGCACGTCTATGCAAGTCATTTTTTTGGCTGAAGTATAAGTCCATTACTCTGGTGGAGTCACTTTAGAGCAAAACAACTTATTTTATTTGGAAGGTCGCATTCAAAATCAAACATGCCCGAGCTGAAGGAAAGTCAGCGGTATAAAGGATGCCTTTTCAACCCAGTATTTAATTTAGAGTTTAGTTAGGTAAGCAGGTTGTGGGGCGTAAACCGGGAGGAAAACAGCAGCTCAGTACTCTGCGTTTTTTTCCCAAAGAGTCATTTTCCAGAAGCTCTGCAGACGGAGTTCTCTCCAGAGCGACAAAACAGGTGGTTCAATCTCTAGATAAACAAATGAGCTGCGAAACTGTATCCACAACATTTGACTTGCTGCCAATGCATCTCTTGCAAATGTAAATACAACACAATACATGGCATATGATTTTCCTAACAAACATACCTTTGCAATCACTGTGCTTACTCTAACATCATCCCAGGTATAGCCTCAGCATATTAAACACAAACAGAATAGCATTATCAGTGCCTAGTGCTGGTATAGAGAGTTTGGCATGGTGGGCATGCTTGATTTATGGAGCAGGAAGCCACTTGGCATGAGCAGCAAACCTTTGCATGAGCCACCTGTCCATTACGGCACAATTACTTGCGTGCATCTGTGCGACGTTTAGCGCTAAGCAGAAAAATAGACTCCTTAGTGAAAGCTCCCTTGAAACAAACGGTGAACCTGTTAGAACTGCGGTCAGATCTGAGTTAACGGGACAGAAGTGGGGTTTCAAACTAATTTGCATTGACAAATCAAGACTTATTTTTTTACTCCCGAGGTTTTGTTTCACAGGAAATTAAAACTCATCTCTCTGATGACCCAGTCCATTTTTTTTTTGTAGTAACGAGGAATTGCTATTACAAAGTTAAACCTTGTGCCACAAAACAGGAGGGAAGAGGAAATTTCATCCTCTGCTGAAAAGGAGTACAGGGACTCTGAGGAAGACAAAAGACAGTCAATAGAGAGTGACTGAGCAAAAAAAGATCCATGTAACCCGAGTCAACAATCACCTGACCTTTTTAAGTCGCCCGCCCTCCCCCCACCGCTGTTAAACCACTCTGTTATTACTCTCCTTTATCCAGTTCAGAGAGCAAAACAACTGTCTGTGAGAAAGGAAATACATTTCACCCTATAAATATAAGCGGATCACCTTGAAACGACCTTATCTGTGGCCGAGGAAATATGACTTATTCATTAATATTCCTATCTGATCCTCAAGGTGAGCGCGAGTTATGAACCGCCGAGTTAAAAATGAGGTTAAAACCAGATCCACATTCTTAACCTGATTTGTTGCTCTTTTCATTTTCGGCAACTTCACTTTTTAGATTTGTTGTTTCGATTCACTAATCCATATGCATTGTAAATACAAGCTGGATTTGTGCGGTTTACAATCCCCTTGCACATAGAATCGATTAAAAACACATTAAACCTTTTCTATCTCACCCAAAGGCGCATCAAACGTTTCAATAAAATGTTTATTTCTGCCATTTTTCTCTTTGTTTGGTGCACCAGGGGAAAATATTATCCATGCCGTACCACACATTTCTCATAAAATCGTGTAAGATATTGTACCATATGCAGTTGGTATGGTAAATTTAGCATAAAATGTTGCAATAAAGTTCAAATAAATCAATAAAACATGATACAAAGGATTTTCAAACTTTTCAACTAAACTTTTTTCTCTTATCTTTATATAACAATACAGGCCCTTCCGGCAGCTGTAGTCTGACAGTTTGTCTTCACACGATTCTTGTTTGTCTACAGCAGCGACATCTGCCTTGGTTTGACATGGTCTCAAACAGCTGGTGAAAAATTGCCATGGAAACACGCATTCCTTTTGATGGGAGTAATTGTAAGGGGAAGGGCCTATCGGGCTGACTCTCTCCCCTCCCCCTCATCCCTGACTCTGTGTTCACCCCTCCTGCTGCATATGTGGCACACAATACCTCAACATTGTGCTGCTCTGAGCCATAGACTACACGGTTTAGCTTCAAACTTTGAATAAGAACATTGGCATGGTAAATAATCAGTTTGCATTGCTTTTACAAATCTTTCATCAATAATGAATGCACAACACATGAAGTTTATATAAAACAACAGACACCTGTTTCCAGTGGAAGTTTCAGAGTGCGAGATCAGTGCTTTTTAGTAAATATGTGCTTTCATTACATGCACATGGGAACATGATCTTTAAAACCTTAGAATCTTTTTAACATGCAAGTAGGATAAAAACAAAAATCAAGCTGCTACACTAGTAAGAATTGTTTTGGCAATGGTTTTAAAAGTATTAGTAAATCAACACTTGACCGTGAGAGTTTATTCGTTTTTATATTCATGATGTAAGAATGGGACACAAATGAACGCTCTTACCTTCTGTCCGTCTAACAGAGAAGCCAGAGGAGAAGTCAGCTGGTGAAAGGGTCTGAAACTATCTAACAGCAGCACAAGTTCACACAGAAGACATTTGCTGTGGGCAGGTCCGGTCAACCCCCTTCCCTTCACTCGGTTAGGGTGGGACGTCCCACAGTTAACTCTGTGTATCCAACTCACGTGGACCTTTCCAGCAAAAACCTTTAACTAAGTTCATGTTTGAACTTTACTGTAGGCATGTGACCATTAACTTTATCATCTCAGTGTCAGACATTACTTATAGTTTAGGGAAAACAACTGCTCTGTATCATAACATTTTAATGCTAAAAAAAGACTAAAAACTATATTTTTAAGAAACTCCTTCCAGTTGGAGCGAACATAGGACAGCAAAACTCTCCCTTCCAGCTATGTATTACTGAATTAAGCTTCATGTCAGATCATGTAGGTCAGAAAGAAAGGTTTGGGTTTGTCTGCTTGGATGTGTCTTTTACTCTTTTGTTAAAACTAAAAAATCCCCAAAAAGTATTAGTTAGACTAATGTTTAAAGCAAGCACTGATTAGGCAAAATTAATTTTAAACTATTGACATAAATTTCCTTATTTCCTTACAATATAAAATAAATACATTTTAAAACGCAATAATAAAGGGCTATATGAAACTGCACTTATTTATTTATTTAAATAAAAACTGTTTTATTTAAGGGAACGATAAAATGTATTAATCATTTTATAATCTGTTGCTACATTGACATAATATTTGATACAAAATTTCTTTGTGTATTCGCTATTATATTTGTGCTTTGTTTCATCAAAGAGAAAGCAAAATGACCTGGACTAGAAATGTCTCTGGTGTTCAGTCAACTAAGGTCAAACGAGCTAGTGATTTGCTACACTGAATCTGTCAAACACTTACTTTGGACATTTGTGATTCAGTCCTAAGTAAACACATATATGATCCTAGAGAGCATTTATATAATCTATAGTGGCTGGCTGCAAATGTAGCATGTATTTCAGATGGGCAGCACTTTTTTGGACAGAGAGTGTCAAATGGTTGAATCTGCTAAAAAAAAGAAATCCAGTCTGAAATTCCAGGGGCCCATCCTACTGTACCGTCTCTTAGTTTTGTGTGTCCTGACCAGCAGACTAAACTAATCACGCCTACCGTTTCATTCCACCCATGAGACATCTGCCTAAATTCATAGTCTCAGAGATTCACTCTGCTATAGATTGCTAATGTCTGTACTTTCTGAGTGTACAGAGCAGTAAGGAGAGAAACATCTGGATGAGACAACGCTGGAAAAAAATAGTTTCTCTGCAACGTGGCATTTTCCATTCTGGCCTCTGTAGACACTGAAAGCAGGGCCACAGAGGAGGTGTAATTATTCTATGCACTGCAGACGTGGCGCTCTCTGTGGGATCTGAGAAGATCACAAAGGGTCACAGACTCCCTGAAATTGATAAGAATTGAAACACGTTTCAATTTCAAATACTAAAATCTATTACAAATAATATAAGATAGAGGAAAAAAATGGAATGCATAATGGAAACAAAACCTATCTGTGTGTGTGTGTGTGTGTGTGTGTATAGTAGAATTATAAAATGTTTTTGAAAACTTTTTTGATATTTTTCTTATATTTTTAGTATTATCAGACAAATTTAATAAGAAATGTTGATTTTTTTTTACAGTTTTACTCTTAAGTAATAAAGTGTGTTTGGAAAATGTGTCAAAATATTGCATCACAAATGCTGGCTCTTGATTTATTTTGAAAGAAACCCTCTTTGGTTGGTTTACGGGAAACACCTCTCATGGGGACTGACTGAAAATAGCTGGATTCTGAATTACACACCAGACGGTGGGATTTCGACCACCATTTCCTCAATAAAGTTCCACAGGCTCTTCAAAGATTCACATCCTTTAAGGAACAAGGTCTCTTTTCATGCTAGTTCCTGTTTAGACTTGATATAAACTGAATCAGCAAGTAATATCAACACTGGACAGGAATATATATCACATATTAGTTTACTGTACATCAGGAGGATG
Source organism: Barbus barbus (assembly GCF_936440315.1). Taxonomy (NCBI): domain Eukaryota; kingdom Metazoa; phylum Chordata; class Actinopteri; order Cypriniformes; family Cyprinidae; genus Barbus; species Barbus barbus. The sequence continues at coordinate 25,441,803 of NC_136761.1, read as the reverse complement.
TGTGCATAAATGTTATGCTTTATAGAGCAAGTGGCTTTTATTTAACCCTGAAATATAATTAAAACTGAGTCCAGCATACGGTATTATGTAACTTATAACATCAGTAAGTAAAGTAATACATTTTCATCCTCAAAAAAAAGTGGTGATGGCAAGTACAATGACAGAATGTGTTTGGCAAGAGAAACCTCTCTTTGTCATTACGTCAACTGAAAAGAGCCCACACAAACTGAATGTGTCTTTTCACAGTGAACCATCTCATTGTTTCAAGAGCTGCTCTGTCATTTGGAAATGGACCCCTTCATCTTTGCCAGTGTGGCTACTGTGTAAACTACTGCCACAAAACACACACACGCTATTTAGGAGATCCAGGTGCATAATATTATAGATACTGCAAACACTGAACCCAGATTCAGTCTCGATGTAAACTTTGAGGACATGTCCCTTGTTCAAGGGCACAGTGGTTTTTGCTAATTAACTCAAATTCCTTGATTTGAAACTTAAAACCTCTGTACAAAACTACTCACAACTGCAAGATATATGAATATGGCTGTCTGCCTGCAAACAATACATTGTCAAGGTATTGCATATTTAAATAAGGGCTAATGTACAGCCATTCTGCTATTATCGCCAAAATAAGCCCTGGCTATAGCAAGCCTTTTTGAATTGTAATCATTCCCACAATATGAATCTTTGATATCAACAATTCAAATTTCACTAGCTAAAAAAATTCTTCTTAATTATTGATGTCAGGAATGCAATAGCTATAGTAACATGGGTATTCTTGATATCAGGTATTGATTTTTTACTAGTACAAGTCATAATTCTTGATGTAAGAAATGGATTTTCATTAGTAATATTGGGAATTCTTGATATCAGGAATTGATTTTTTAAAAGTAAAAATGTGAATTCTTGATAACAGCAATGACATCAGCACTCAATACATGCAAAGGTATTACATATTTCAAAATTCTGCTATTTAAAATGCAATTCCAGATCAAGAATTACATGTTTTTACTAGTTGAAATAAAATTTTTGATCAAGAATTTGACAGATAGATAGATAGCTGTGTTTGTATGAAACAAGAGAGACGTGAATGTAACACCGGTTTCAGTTCCACAGATGAGGTCCACAAATTAAGTTGCAAAATCAAGTAAGGATTTATTTATTTAATGCTATGCTTTTGTATCTCCATATGGTTTGCAATAGGCAGATTAAACCATAGGTTTGACAGCACTGTCGGTGATACTGCAAATCTATCTGAGTGTAGGATTAGATGTAATCTGTGACTATAAATTGGCCATCTTCTCCGACAGTGAAGACATGTTGAGGTGTTAAAGAAAAGTGTGTCATGGAGAGAACTCTGTATGGATATACAATAGCCCTTCCTCTGTAACCATTTCCTTTTCTCCACAGATGACTTGGACAGATAGACGTGGAGAGAAAACATCTGGGCATCAATTCAGGAAGACAATAACGGAAGCTGACAGATGGAGCAAATGGTGAGCACGTCATGATTGTGCGCTGGACTAACTGGATCAGAATGCAGCGGTGTGGGCGTGAGATGCTGTCAGCCGGAGGGGTTGTTAGTGGTTGGTCCAGATCTGCTGCTGAAGGTGACCTGCATGGTGACGTGTACAATAAAGACTAGATGAAGCCATGAATTATGTCCAGCTTGTACTTAAACTGATAAAAATGAGACAAGCACAACGTGAAGGGCTTGGATAACATCTAGCTGTCACCATATAAAATAACATCCTTGATCAAATATTATCCTTGACATTGAGTTACAGGATGATTTTTATATGTAGACATCTTAAATGCATTGCTGTGAGCGTTAGCTCAGACTTGGGGCTTTTTGTGCTTAACCCTGGGTTATCATCATTCCACACCCACTTTTAACCCTGGGTAATATATGTTCAGACTTGTAATTTAAAAACAGGGTTAGCAGTAGCAGGTTTATGAAAAACAGTTTTTTTGAGGAGTAAAATGTCAAATGGTAAAGTAAAACATTAAGAAGAGACCATTTCATTCTTACCTTTATAATCCTAAAAGTCCATTCTTGAAAAGTTGATAGTACATTCAGCAATATGCTATATAATATGAGGATGCAGGGTTTTATGTAAACTCCTATAGTGCTGCATTCATCTAATCAATGACACTAGCTGTTTCCATCCACCTATTTTTATGCAAAATTTGGGATATTGCATTAAAAATCACACTGGAGGAAAATGGCAAGATGTGCATGCATTTCATAAATGTGCATAAAACAATTTTTGTAATGTGCTCAACTGAGTTGGATCATTTTTTTATCCATGAAGAAAGTATCTTTGTGAACTACGATGGAAACACATTTAATGAAACAATTCCTCAATGTGCATAAAAAAAATCATACGACTTTGTCTGTACAGATCATGCGATTGGATAACTGAACTAACCAGGGGTGCCAGTAGCTCACTGCTTAATCACCATAGTATGATGCATGGTTAAAGAAACTAACTAGCTAGTCACAACCGTATCCTGAACATTGTCACGTCTCCATGGTTTGAACCACATTGGTTCATGGACAGTCGTTAATGACTTTGTGCAAGTGGTGGAGTAATAACTTCTACTAATTAATCTCCGAGATGCTGCTGTAACCAACATGGCAGCTGATGACTACTGTATTATTTTTTGTTGCTTGTCATTTTGCTTTATTTGATGTTTGATTCATCACGGGTTCCCTCTTATGCATTCATACACACTCTTCAAAAACTGGGCTTATTGAGGACATGCTAAAATATATTAAAATGTATAAATACTTAAATAGAATGGAAGATATAGGTTGTACTGCATGTGCTTGCTTATTGTGCCCAGAAAGCATGATTTATTTCAGTCCACGTGTCTTACTAACAAGAAACTATGCTTCCAACAACAGGTGGAGAGCTGTAGTTCCAACCGATGCTGTTTGCAGATGTTCGTGTGAACTATGGTTTTAGGTAACACCGAATCGTTGAACTATGTTGGTAACGATGGAACTATAGTTGACCAACGAGGCTTTTGGAAAACGCATCCCAGGACACTGATATCATCACACACATCTCAAATGTTGTTAGTCAGTCTTAAATGCCTAAGCTGTAGTCTGTCATCAAGATGATTTGGTATAATTACCTCCCAGAACTGTCTCGCATGATTGTGTTCCCAAATATCAGGCATCCGCCTCCAAACGCAAGATAACATGACAGCATTTGTGACAGTGTTTTATCTGCATGCTCTGAGGCTCAACTCATTTATTCTGTAGGAAGAAAGAGCCACAGGCTTCCCCACATGCCACATTTTTATTATTGGTACTTTGCACCATTTCCCCAGGAAGGGACTTATCCTGTGGAACACAGGGAATTGAGACAGTTCTTTATTCACAAATGTTTATGCAACATTCGCAAATTTAGATGGAAACAAGACATTGCTAATATGCAAAAAAAAGAATGTTACCCCAGGGTTTAGGAAAGTACAGTATGGGTTATCCAGGATCCAGAATTGTTAACCCCGTATGAGCAGTTTGAAACATGAAACTAAATAATTCAGGATTCTGGTTACTAGGGTTTAGCATGAGCAAGGGTTAACTTTTTCAAGCAAATCTGGGATCTAAAATCTAATTATAACTGAAAAGAAAGAACAAAAATTCAAAACCAAGAACAATAGAAAATGCAAAAACATGAGAACGTTCACTAGATTTTTGGATCCCACATTATATTTAAGATAGAAATGAAATGACTTAAATTAGAGAGATTAAAACTTTCAGGCTAAGAACTGCAAAATGACCAGTCCTAATTTTCCCTTTTTTGAATTTTCTCTCCAAATGTGAGAACAACACTTTTGTCATCTCAATGCAGCTCATTTTTAATCAGTTATTTTTAAAATGACATTCCTGAAGGCCAGTTATTCCGTAATAATCCCCACAAGGAGCATTCGATACAGAAGACTTTTAAAACATTTGACAGCGCCGATGACAAGAATATTAAGAGTGGAAATATGATCTCATAAAAAATATCCTTATGTTGCCACCACCTTAGCAGCTTTCTTCTGAAATCTGAATGGAATTAATAATCCAGAGAGTCTTTCTACAAATCATAATTTAAAGACTGAAATTAAAGCAGCATTTAATCAACCCCCAGTGTTCATAATTAGCTTCAGTTTTGGCTCCATCTGTTAAGCTTTTTAATAGCTAATTTAGCACATAACCAATAACTGCAAACCTGTTATAATTTACTCATGCACTATATAAATTGAGGTCAATAGTTTCATTTTTACCCATGCACACAGCAAAAAAAAAAAAAAGAAAAGATTGCTCGTCACTAAACTCAAGCCTCCACCACTGCTCTCAAATTATTTTGAGCTCAATGAATAAATAAAATGAATGGATAAAGAAATAAATTCATATGTGACTCAAAAGTAGTTTTAAGCATAAATCTAAGTAATTTCTTATTTTTGAAAACGCTGGGCATTTGTTGAGAAGACTGCACATTAATTAGAAAACGGTGTGCTGTGCTATATTAGATGCTTCTTGCCTTGATGAGTGCACGGTTACACACTTGTCTCTACCTGCATGGCATCTCACTCTAGTCACGTCTTCCAGGCTCAAAATCTCGAGAAAGGAAAGAATTCTTTTTCAATGCCCCAAGTGGCATTTTTCAGCAGATTTTATCTTCTGCAAAAAAAAAAGTACTGTTTTCAGAAGCACCAAAGCAAAAAAGTCCAAATATTCTATCGAGTAGCTGTTGTTTGAGACTGGATTTGGCCAGGACTCAGTTTGCTGAGTAGATGCTGAGTCCTGAAACAGTAGCAGTTCATTTGTGAAGGTGTTGGTGTGAACAGGGAAAACCCTGTTTGAGCCTGTCACCAAATGGTTGTGTCTGAACTTGATACATTTGTGTGTATGATTTATGTGTTATGTTTAAGTACAAACCCAATTCCAGAGAAATCAAGAATCTGTGATTTGTTAATTCTCTATGAAAGTACTGAAGAATTTGTGCTTTAGTTGACTATTAGAGCAGACTGGAAAATATGTTTAATGTTTATTTTCTACAGTCTGTCCTGAGAAAGAATCTAACAGTAATTTTGAATCTGGCTGGTCAGCTGAGGACATTCAGGCATAAGCAGTGGCCTTTAATGATGCATTTACAAATCAACTTTCATTTAAGGCAAAAAAAAAAAAAATCTTTCCAGTTTTTTTTTTTTTTTTTTTTTTACTGAAAAACATTCCAAAAATTTTAAATTAGCCAATTAAACACATGTATTTTAAGCCAAAAAATGTATTTCTCAGTCATAAAATGTATGTAATTATTTAAACATGTTATTTAAAATGTATAATATTCTTATTGTTCTTGTTTTTTTATCGTGACTGAAGAAAAACATTTTTTATTTCATATAAGTCAAAAGTTTAGCCACTGCATGTAGGCTATAGTTATTCCCTTTCATCCTTATTAAAAGAAGATGCTGCGAGCAATTTTTAAAAACTGAACAGGATACACATTTACTCCTATGCAGTGAGCACGAAGCCCGTATATCACAGTATGGAGCAGACATATTGTGTCTGGTGATGTCTATCTGCAGAACATGATGATGGCTAACATACACGTCTATGGTAAATACGGCTGACTTCATTCTTCATCTTTCCATCATTTAAGGCTCTCTGAGAGCTGCTGTCTTCTGTAGCAGCTCAACAGTGCCTACTGTATAAGAAGTCAGTGTGAATTGCTGTTTGCATTTTACTTAAGTAATTTGACATATTTATAAATTTAAATTTGCAACTCAGAAGTAAGCTATTAGGCTATTTTCTTTGAATATACCTTGAATGCACCTTTTCTTACGGTAAAAATTGGTGGATGATGTTAAATGTGAAAATATAGTGCAGGACGTTTTGTCCATTGGAATTTTATTGGATCCTGAAAAGTGGCTATTACAACCAATTTAATAAAAATGTGTTTGGATTCATCTGTAGCATCATACCCAACAGCCCACATAGCTAAGTCACAAAAGTGAAAAGCTAAATATTACATTATGTTAAAGTTAAATACTTTAAAGAAACAAGCTTTTATTTCATCTGAGCTTAAAAACAAACACCCAGAAATGATCGCAGTAATGGCCTGTATTTGTGATCTGCAGCATCACACTGAAAACAGTCAGTCTCTTACATTCATTCAAATAAACGAATGGGCTTGAGACAAAGTTCCTGATAGCAATCAAGGATTTACCCTGAACTGCAGATTTGTGTGGTGATACTTCATTTGTCATGCAAAGAGAAAGAAAAATGAGTACTGGCTCTCTGTTCAGAAAAGAGGTCAGTAATGCATACTATCCTCGTTTCATACAAGGGATCTCCTTGCCATTCACTGACTTATCCAGCTGCTAGAATCTTTTTGATACTTGTTACAGTTGCGTTGGCGTCTCCAGTCACTACACACGGCCTGGATCCTGAGCATTCCTTGCATTTTCTCTTTTCACTAGCCATTCCAGGCAACAAAAGATCGATTGTGTTGACATCACAGCAGCATGAGCGAGCTTCCATCTCAGTTTCCATCACTTAAAACCAGGCGAGCTTCGAAAAGAATGCCATAAGACAGTTTTACTCTTGTCTTTTGGATAGTTGTTGAGTGATATGTAACTGCAACATTGCTGCATTCTGTCCAGACTGGCATCTATTCTTGGAGTTAAATGGTATTGTTGCATCAGTAAATTAATCTATATATTCTATATACAGTGCATTTGATAAAAATTCATCTAGGAGCTCGAAGGGTCCTTCATGACAGTTGTTTACCCCTGAAGACGGCCCTGGTTCAGTACAGCTACATTGCCTGTCAGCATGTCCTGTGCTTTTATAGCCTACTCCCTTAGCAATTATACCAGCTTGAACAATAGAAGACAAGCCGCTGATCCACTCTTTCAGATTCTGTTCAGGTAAGAACCTGTTCTACATCAATCACAACAATACACTCACCTTTATTTTGAGGATCTGTATTCCACACACTATCCGGAGCTGATATTACACAAAAATATGCTTTGGACATATTGGCATCTAGCAAACACCCATTTCTAATCTACAGCAGTTTGCACAGTCATTTATACTTTAATGAAACTTTGTCCCTTGAGCTGCTTATTGTCATGCTTTCTTATTAGGCAGCAGCTTGATGACTCTGCTTAACAGCATTTTGTGAAACAGCTCATATGGCTCTTCTTTGCAGTATATATATATATATATATATATATAGCTATTAGTGCTGTCAAACGATTAATCGTCATTAATCGTATCCAAAATAAAAGTTTTTGTTTACATAACATATGTGTGTGTACTGTGTATATTTATTATGTATATATGAAGATTCACACATACAGTATATATTTTGAAAATATTTACATGTATATATTTATATCCATACAATTTATATTATATATAAATATATTTAATATATAAACATAACATATTTTCCTTAAATATATACATGCATGTGTTTGTATCTATATACACATAATATATATACACAGTACACACACATATATTATGTGAACGAAAACTTTTATTTTGTATATATATATATATACTACAAAGAAAAGCCATATGAGCTGTTTCACAAAATGCTGTTAAGCAGAGTCATATATATATATATACAAACCCGATTCCAAAAAAGTTGGGACACTGTAAAAATTGTGAATAAAAACAGAATGCAATGATGTGGAAGTTTCAAATTTCAATATTTTATTCAGAATACAACATAGATGACATATCAAATGTTTAAACTGAGAAAATTTATAATTTTAAGGGAAAAATAAGTTTATTTGAAATTGCATGGCATCAACACATCTCAAAAAAGTTGGGACAAGGCCATGTTTACCACTGTGTGGCATCCCCTCTTCTTTTTATAACAGTCTGCAAACGTCTGGGGACTGAGGAGACAAGTTGCTCAAGTTTAGGAATAGGAATGTTGTCCCATTCTTGTCTAATATAGGTTTCTAGTTGCTCAACTGTCTTAGGTCTTCTTTGTCGCATCTTCCTCTTTATGATGCGCCAAATGTTTTCTATGGGTGAAAGATCTGGACTGCAGGCTGGCCATTTCAGTACCCGGATCCTCCTTCTATGCAGCCATGATGTTGTAATTGATGCAGTATGTGGTCTGGCATTGTCATGTTGGAAAATGCAAGGTCTTCCCTGAAAGAGACAACGTCTGGATGGGAGCATATGTTGTTCTAGAACTTGGATATACCTTTCAGCATTGATGGTGCCTTTCCAGATGTGTAAGCTGCCCATGCCACACGCACTCATGCAACCCCATACCATCAGAGATGCAGGCTTCTGAACTGAGCGCTGATAAAAACTTGGGTTGTCCTTGTCCCCTTTAGTCCGGATGACATGGCGTCTCAATTTTCCAAAAAGAACTTCAAATTTTGATTCGTCTGACCACAGAACAGTTTTCCACTTTGCCACAGTCCATTTTAAATAAGCCTTGGCCCAGAGAAAACGCCTGCGCTTCTGGATCATGTTTAGATATGGCTTCTTTTTTGACCTATAGAGCTTTAGCCGGCAACGGCGAATGGCACGGTGGATTGTGTTCACCGACAATGTTTTCTGGAAGTATTCCTGAGCCCATGTTGTGATTTCCATTACAGTAGCATTCCTGTATGTGATGCAGTGCCGTCTAAGGGCCCGAAGATCACAGGCATCCAGTATGGTTTTCCAGCCTTGACCCTTACGCACAGAGATTGTTCCAGATTCTCTGAATCTTTGGATGATATTATGCACTGTAGATGATGATAACTTCAAACTCTTTGCAATTTTTCTCTGAGAAACTCCTTTCTGATATTGCTCCACTATTTTTCGCCACAGCATTGGGGGCATTGGTGATCCTCTTGCCATCTTGACTTCTGAGAGACACTGCCACTCTGAGAGGCTCTTTTTATACCCAATCATGTTGCCAATTGACCTAATAAGTTGCAAATTGGTCCTCCAGCTGTTCCTTATATGTACATTTAACTTTTCCGGCCTCTTATTGCTACCTGTCCCAACTTTTTTCGAATGTGTAGCTCTCATGAAATCCAAAATTAGCCAATATTTGGCATGACATTTCAAAATGTCTCACTTTCAACATTTGATATGTTATCTGTATTCTATTGTGAATAAAATATTAGTTTATGAGATTTGTAAATTATTGCATTCCTTTTTTATTCGTAATTTGTACAGTGTCCCAACTTTTTTGGAATCGGGTTTGTATATACGTAACACTTTACTTGAAGGGGTGTGCATAAGACTGACATGACACATCATGAATATGAAGGAGGTTTTATGTATGTTTATGACAACTGTCATTAAGTGTCATGTAATTTTTAATGCTAAGATGACATTATTTGACCTAACCCTACCCCTACCTTTACCCCTACCCCTAGCCCATAACAAAGACATCTGAAACAATGTCATCTTTGCATTAAAAATTACATAACTGAGCGAATGACACTTAATGACAGTTGTCATAAACATACATAAAACCTCCTTCATATTCATGACGTGTCATGTCAGTCTTATGCACACCCCTTCAAGCAAAGTGTGACCATATACACACACACACACACACACATATATATATATATATATATGCAATGGTAAAATATTTTTGAGAAACAATGTGATTATGCATTATACAAAAAAACAATATAAACTTCAAGTTTGAAAATTTACATTTATATAGTGTTTAAGTAGGCTTTCCTGTAGCTCAAATAGTAGAGCATGGCGCTAGCAACGCCAAGGTCATGGGTTCGATTCCCAGGGAAAGCAAGAGCTGATAAAATGTAAAAACTCTAACTTGAATTCAATGTAAGTCGCTTTGGATAAAAGCGTCTGCTAAATGCATAAATGTAAGTGTCCCTTCCACATTCAAATGTGCTAAGTACACTTAAAAAATGCAATGTACATCAGTAATGATATTAATATACATATATATATACATTACATTAATATATACATATCTCCCCGTGACAAGGGTCACTGGCCTGAAAAAGCATGCAGATTTAAAGAATGCTGCATGGTGAAATGGTTTTGTTTTATTGACAGGGTAACATTGCCCCCTACTGGTGAACTGAGGACTACTAAAAATATAAGCCCAGTCCAATGTTTGCTTAAAAAAAAAAAATGTGATTTTGTGCTGTAACCACAGATATATTACTCCATTAAGAGCCGTAGCACTGAAACTGAGAACGAACTCAAGTTGAAAATGCCATGTATATTTAAATTTAGCTCATAGTCTATGTGTCTCATAATAACACTAGTATATATATATGTATGTATATATACATATATGTGTGTGTGCATATATATATATATGTGTGTGTGTGCGCGCATATATATATATAAAACATTTTAATTAACTGTAATAAAATATACAAGAAACATTTATATTAATCAAAATAAAATGAACAGAAATGTAAAATTAATTCAAAATATTAATAATAACTATAAGAGTACTTTTATTTCAAACTAAAACAACACTGGTTATAGAAAAACACAGATTTTCTTTCCTCTCAGTGAATACAGGAACCTTTATTTTTAAATCTAGACACTTATACAATTACAAGTATGTGTGGCATGAAAACAACCACATTGTAAACGGTTAGATATGAACAGTCTCATAATACAGAATACATAAATCAGCCTGGTAGCTGCTCTTCATGATGCTCTGCTGAACAGATTTCCTTCAGTGGTCCCAAAGATATGTAATAATTCATCTGATGAGTGATGAGGGAGTCCCACTTCATAATCTTCAAAGCAGCATGATTCTGACCTATTAAAACATGTTTCAATGAACCAAAGTAGAGTTGAACACAAGTCCACTTTAGGTCATCTCAAATGCAATATTTATGTGTTGCAGAAACATCACCGTGATCAGAATAAAAATGACAATAAAAGAAAAACTACCTGAAAGAAAGAGGAGACCATGCACTCATAAAAACAAATATATCCAGGTATATTACGAGTATTAAAAAAGCAGAGATAACACTTGATTTGTGAATTAACAGAAGGATGAAAACTGATAATAAAACCATTATGTTACACTTTACCATAAAAAACTACAACTTTGGACTTTCCAGTAAATCTTCAGGGCTTGATTTCAAAGCTGTGATCATAAAGAAACCTAATTTGCATGTCAAACACTATTATTGAAACGTAACATATTTCTATACCAGTTAGACCAGCTACCACAACCTCATTTAACATAATGCTTCAGTTAATATTTGTTATTAGGTTCATAAGCTGCTGTCCACACAATCAGTAGTACTTTACAAAAGTATTAATTTTAATTTCAAACATCTGCTTCTCACCTTAAGAGTTTTAATGTATAATATTTCATTTTGGACCGATGTAGGTGACAGTTTTGCCAGTCTTTTTCAGTGTTTCCAGAAGGACATCCGTGTCTTTGTCTGACTCGATGAAGACCTTCTTGTTGGGCAGATCAATGTCAAACTTGACATCTGTTGAGAAACACAACTGAACTATGAACTATGTTCCCACATGACAAAGCAGCACTACTAAAACAAGAACGAAATGAAGCTGTATTTTGATGTATTTAACCAAAGTAGTTTCACTTTCACAAATAACAGGTTTGAAATAGTTTGGGCAGATAAATAAATACAATTCAATGGTCTTACAGCACTGAAATCTGAAATATTCAAAAGCATACCCAGCTTTTTAAGCACTCGAGTGACCGCACCAGAGCATCCCTCACATGTCATGTCAACAAAAAACTCGTGAGTCTGTCATGAGACAAAAAAAACACATTTTTGATTCAGTTCTATACGAGAATCAATCACCATTCACCAGCTAGCTACAAAGCTAAGTGAGTTATGCTAAATAAAAAGTGATTTTGGATGCCCACAAATCAGGAAGCAACATATAAACAGATTTTATGAGTTACATTTTAAATTAAATGTGAAATTACCGTCATGATCGATCAGATTGTCGCTGCAAGCTCAAGTCTAAAGGCTCGCTTTTGCTGGACTGTGGCTGGGCAGTCAGATGACACGCTGTTTAGTTTAGGGATCATCACTAAATTACTACTATGTAAGCAGGCGTTTGACGGAGGGCGTGTCCGAAGCGTAGTGCTGATGCGAGCGTCATAGTGACAACAGCCAATCATAGTAGTTTTTCTGGTGTTGCATGAACGGGATTGGCTATATACAAATACAAAAACGAAAATACCGAGAAAAAATACTGTTTACTTATTGCCCCCAACACAGCAGCCACAACAGCACTTATGTTTTATTTATTTTTTTACTTTTTATTCGAAACATTCCTAAACACATTAACTATATCATGAAATATCTTGATTCACACCTTTATAGATTATGTTGATCTATAGGCGATGGCCAAAGTAACCTAATAATGTAATCTATTAATAAAAGCCTGTCTGTTTATGGGTGTCATGTCATAACATTACGACTGACTTTATATTTAATGTGAATTTAACATTGAAAGTTAATGTAAATTAACAAGGCTACTAATCACAACATGTTCATTGTACAGAAAGAGAGCAAAGAGCATTTTACATTATAACAGGACATTTTCACTGACAGTCTAGTTCAAGCACTCTCAAAAACTCCCATTAGAATGACTGAAGCTGGTTATACAGTCAAATTAATATCTTACAGATTCATATACACACATTTGCACTTTATTGTTTCTGATGAGAGAATTCGACCAGTCTTTTGGAAGCTGCATTCAAAATCCACTTGGATCAAAAATCACTTTGAATGGGCATGAGGCCTCTGAAGTGTATGTACATACACTGTAACAAAAATAACTTAAAATAATTTGTTCCCCCGCTGACTTAGAATGTTTAGTTTCGTCAACTTGAAATTTTAAGTTACTCAATGTTAATTTAAGGGACAACTGGAATATTTTAGTTGACTAAGCCAGCGGGGTAACAAATTATTTTAAGTTGAAACAACAATTTTTTTACAGTGTATATTCCCTCAAATATTGTGAAAGGCTGTGCTATAGTACTTCGTGTTTGTTTTACGAGTCATAATATTAAGTATTATGTGAGTTTTAAACACACATAATACTTAATTTTTAGACACTCCCTTATTTCGAAGCGCCCCCTGTCGGCATAAAATTAAATAATAAATTGAAATAAAATAAAAATAGCAGGGATAAAAAATTAAATAAATATGGATTGAAGCATTGCGACATTGTTTTAACCTCTTCGAGATCCTGTAAAATGAGCTTAAAACGCCTAAAAAAGGCATACCCAAAGTAAATTGCATTCTGTTCTTGAACCATTTAGATTATGTGCATGGCGTTGGTCTCTTTTGAAAGGTGACACACTGAGGTTTGTACCTCAACAGTCAGAATCACTGTAAGTCTTACTGATATTGAGTAATAGAACTTTGAAAACACTGAAAAAGAGAAAAAAAAAATTCCGCCTACGCTTTTTTGTAAATAGAAGCCTGCAGATGACTATAGCATTTATTTTATATTTTCACCTCTGGATAGACATTTATTTTATATTTTCACCTCTGGATAGACATTTATTTTATATTTTCACCTCTGGATAGACATTTATTTATTTTCTGTTTTCACCAGTGGATAGACAGCATTCTTTGCAGGCTTAATTGCACACGTCTTTTCCGTATTGTCATTTTACTTTTATGACTTAAAATATATAATATAAAAGCTGTGTGCAAATTGAAATATGATCTTTATCATATCTCTTTACATAAAACAATTCTCAATAATATACTTAATATTATAACATCAATAATTCATGTAAACTGCATTCACAAGAACCACCTTGAAAATATATATTGTTCAGATCATATCACTATTTTTTGTGACAAATTCAGCCTAGATCAATGGACTATAACGTTTTGTCAATACAACAGACTTGTACATGTTAATTGACCACAGTTATTTGCCTTGCCCATTTGGATATTCAATTCTTATTTTTATTTTTTTGTAAATGTAACCACTTCTGTTTTTAAAATATACGTAGATTCACATGTTCAGACAATTTACCAAACAATCCAGATCAAATTAACACTTCATGGTTTTGCAATATTTATTGGAAATTACACAATCTAATTAGTAAAATTGGTCAAATCTGACCATCAGAATGAAGATGCCATAAGGTTGTGGGGGAAGTCCCTATTTCACGAGAAAATAAAACATGAACAGTTACAAATAAACTATTGCACACTGTGCACACCACACCTCATTCCTGCCCCCTAAAACTGGCAGACTGGCAGTCTGGGCAATGCTCAGGAAATTCAGGGTCTGTATAAAACCCTCGCAGGTCTCCACGCCTTCCATTTCCACAGTACCCCACCCAGTCTTTGAAAAAACATCTGCAATTTCTGCATTCTACAATTTTAAAAGGGACACACATGTCTCTTACAGCCTGGGACAGTTTTTTGACATTCACCACACCTAAAGCAAGAACAGATGTACAATATGATTAGAATGAGCATGTTTATATTTAACTATATTAGAGTACAAGTGTTGATTTAAGGCCAATACAGAAATGAAAAATTGATTAAAAACGTACTCTCCAGCCAAGCATAATGGGCCCGGTGTCTAAATTCTAGACTGCTCACCACATCCCTCAAGGCTTGTACATGCAATAGCCTGTGGAAACAAACACAAAAAAACATTAACTACAGATTCAAACAATATACAAATGGTGTGTCATATTGAGAAAATGTGCCCACCTTTGTATTTTACAGATCTCGCAAGGTGAGCCTTTAAATGAATGATTACACGGTATCGGTCTGTGGGTTTAAAAATGTTTGAATTGCACAGCGGGCAGTGATACCGGCTGCAGCACTCTGTGCATTTCTGTATTGGTGGTAGCTCCGTCCCTTTACGCACACTAATGTGATTTGCCTAAAAGAAGAGGGTAGTATTAATAGATTGTTTACGTAATAAGTATAGTGACACATATGAAATAAGGGTAGTACCTTATAATTCATAAGAGTTTACAAAAATCCAATTAATAACTTTCCAAAAAAAAAAAAAAGGAATTGAACAATGTAGGTGAAAAGTTGTGTGTGGTAGATGGTCTGTAAAAAATAGTGTGGTAACAAAAACCAAAAAAACGTATATAAATGTTAACATTCTCCTATACAAAATATGTAAAATGGTAAATGGACTGCATTTAGGCTATATAGCGCTTTCAACATCATCATAAACATATTAAACAACAGGCATTTACACGTGCATAGGGAAAAATACTAACGTTACTTCAACAAAAAACAAAAAACAAAACATCGACAGTTTATTATTTTTTCTTACCGCTGACATCTGCATGGCGCGTCAAAATTGAAAAGTGAATGACGATACGGAAATGACGTCTGCTGTCCATCCACTGGTGTCCAGCCACTGGTGTCTAGCAAGAAGTGAGTCTGCGCTGCAGCTGGACCGCTAACAGGTTAACATAATTTTAACATAATTTTTTTTTTTTTTTTTTTATTATTAAAGCCGCAACATGGCATGTGCCAAAGCTAAGCTTTTTAATTAAAAAAAAACAGAAACAGAATGATTAGTGAGTTTGTTGGTTTGCTGTGAAGTGAGATCAGCTGACTGATTGGTGGTCATGTGACCCAATAAACTCAGTCTCAGAGGAGAGCGGTTTCAAATCATAGCATGTCTGCTTGACCCTTCTGTGCTGTCATAGCATACCCGGCTTCAGATATGGACTTTATGATGTTAATATAGTAGATCTTTTATAATACTTCGTTTAACTGTGCTGACGGTAAGTACAAATCTGTCAAATCTGTCATGTAGCACGACATTCGCATACAGCACGGTTGTTGTGATAGCATTCACTGTCGAAGGCTAAAGGATATATCACTGGATATTTATGAAATTCTTCCTATTTATGTGTTTACTCTTGTCGTGAACGAGACCGTAAATGAAAATAGACTGGTGGAATACAGTGTACAGTAAATATGTCTCTTCTGCACTATATTTAAGCTTTAATTTGTTAACTTTATTAGTATTATTAGAACGATACTTCTAAGTTACCCTCTTTATTAATATTAGTCATTGCAATATTTGCTAATATATTACACTAATTGAACGAACTAAGCAACAAATAATGAACGATTATATTTCTACCAACATAACAAATATTAAGAAATGTTTTGGGTCATGCTAGCTAGTACATGTTTTGATATTGCACAATGTTACACAACTTTGCAGCTACAGTACGTCAGTGTTCAATCTTAAGATTTTCTTGACGTTTGCATTGCTTTAAAGATCCCGTAACTGTGGGAATGTAGTTTTCCTTTTTGATTAAGACTTCTATGCAAGCTGTCTATTAAATGTGCATCAGTAACAAGTGAACTTAATGCTCATGAAAGACTTTTATTTTCCCATTGATCTGTTTTTGTATTGATTAAAGTAGTCGATAGGAAATGTGATCAAGGCAAGGTGGCCACGCCAAAGTCAAATACTGATTTGAAATTTGACTGCACTTAATATAGCTGCTTTGCATTAGCATATGATTGCATGGTTGTTCATGCACACCTATCTAGTTATTTTTTTAACTTGAAACATTCACAGCTTCAGGTTATAATTATATTGTGTGATGGTTGAGTTAGCTACATATTTGTAAAAGCCGAGTCTGATTGTTGTTTAACTGTTCTTGTAGCTGAATGAGTTTGCGCTCGTGAGGTTCTACATATGTGTGGTTTGGCTTGGTTTCAAATAGTTGTGACATCTTTTTGACTCGTATAACTGGTGTATTTCACCCTCATATGACCAGCCTGTCTTCACCGATACAAAACAGTGTATATAGAGTTTGCAGCTTTCATAAAAAGCATATTTGACTAAACATTAATAAATGTTTTCTCTGCATGCGTAATAGTAGAAATGGTGGCCGTGAGTGATGCTGTAGTTCATTTGTGAAATTGTCACACAGCCATATTAAAGTGTCAGATATAACTAATGTTGATTGCATGCTATCATTTGAAATCCTCTTGTTTTTAGCCCCAAGAGACGATAGAGAATATGAGGCAGAAAGGGCACGTTGTGCGTCATTGGTGTGTTCTGGGAGGGCTATTAACTCTGTTCTTTTGTCTGCGATCACAGAGCCTGTAGATGCAGCGTCTCCGCAGGGAAGCTTTTGATCAGTGAAGCTATCAGTGGCAAATTACACCCCACCAAAGCAAGCATGGCCTCTGATATCAACTATCAGGACGGTAAACCAATTTCCCTTGCATTATGTGACACTGATTGTGATCTTTATTTTATTTATTTTTTGTGGCTAAGCTTGAAATAAATAAAAAATATATAATTTAAAGATTTGTACTTTTATTCAGCAAGGACACATTACATCATAGATCAAAAGGATAGTAAAGACATTTATAATGTTGCAAAAGTTTCAAATAAATGCTGTTCCTTTGAACTTTGAATTCATCATAGTGTCCATAATTTATGCAACTATTTTCAGAACTGATAATAATAAATATTTCTTGAGCTGCAAATAGTATATTAGAATGACTTCTGCAGGATCATGGGACACTGAAGCAGGGCTATTTTAGTATCATTGGCATACTATTTTTTTTATTATTATTATTATTATTATTTGAATTAGTTTTCATTTTTATTTTTTACTATTTATTGTTGTTTTATTCTTTCTTTCTTTCAATTAAATGTCTCGTTAACTATAATAACCCTGCGCTGAAGACTGGAGTAATGATGCTGAAAAATTCTACTTTACCATCATATTTTTAAAATGTATTACCATATAAATCAGCTAATTGAAACTGTAATAATATTTCACAGTTTTTAGCGTATTTGTGATCAAATAAATGCAGCTTTGATGACCATGACTTCTTTTGTAAACATTAAGAAATCTTACACACCCCATACATTTTTGAATGTTTCATTGTACATGGTTTAAGATCATGTTAAAGCTATATTTGTGTGTTGGTTCAAGGCCCAGACCTTTCTAGAAGAGGTGAGAGCCCCGCTGAAGATGAGCCCATCCATTCACCCGGTTCCCTACGACAGACAGAATATGAACGAATCGGAGGAAGAACGGGATCCTCGTAAGCACTGTCATCATCTGTTAAAACTTTCATGTTCTTAGACTTGTTTTAATTTTGTGTTAATTTGTTTTTTGTTTAGGTTTTCTCAGACTATAATTCATTTACTTAAAGGAAATATTGGTACGGGACTCCTCGGCTTGCCTCTGGCTGTCAAGAATGCAGGACTCCTGGTAGGACAGACAATTTAATTTGGAGATGAATGCTCATTACATTATATTTTCAACTGCTCTGACCTAGTGTTCTGGTTGCCTTTTATAAAATCGTATATCATCGCATTAAAACGTGTATAGTTGCACGCACGCTTCTCTCTGAGCTTTATCTTGTTATTGTGGCAGCTGTATGTACTTATCTGAACAGGATCTACTTATGTCAACATCATGTCAGCCTTTCATTTTCAAGTCTTATGATTTTGAAGAACTTCCACACCCAGCACACCTTTTGGTTTTTGAAGAGACAATGCAGTGTTTGTTAATGTGATGTAACGCTCACAGGAGCAGCACATGCAGTACATGCGTTCATGAATAAAAAGAGACAACCTACACTCAGTGTGCAGAATTAACACTTGCCAAGTGCAAGTCAAAATTAAGTAAATAAAAATGTTGGCTTGTTACAGAGTTTAAGAATCAGATTCAGCTTTATTCGCCAAGTGTGCGCAAATACATGAGGAATTTGGTGTGGTTTTTAAGAAGCTCTCGGTACATGCATGCATATATACATATGTACATGCATATCTGACATGAGAACAGAAACATTTAAATAAGACTTAACAATAAATAATAATGTATGAATCTGGAACAGAAGATTTATGTATAGATTTGTGCATTATCTACTTACTCTCTCTCTCTCTCTCTCTCTCTCTCTCTTATTTATATATATATATATATATATATATATATATATATATATATATATATATATGAAATAAAAAAGGATAAAGAATTAATCACATTTATTATGCTATTATAAATAAGTCCTTCATGCTCACCAAGGCTGCATTTATTTGATCAAAAATACAAAATTTTGTAATATTATTACCATTTAAAATGACTTTTTTAAATTTATTTGAATGTCTTAAAATGTCATTTATTCCTGTGATCAAAGCCGAATTTTCAGCATCTACACTCCAGTTTTCAGTGACCCTTCAGAAATCATTATAATATGCTGATTTGCTGCTCAAGAAACAGTTCTTATTATTATTATTATTATTATTATTATCAATCTCAAAAACTATCATGCTGCTTCATATTTTTGTGAAAACCATGCTTTTTCTATGGTTCTTTGATAAATAGAAAGTTCAAAAGAACAGCATTGATTTGAAATAAAAATATTTTGTGACATTTATAGATGTTGTTATTGTAACTTCAGGTCAAATCAGTGTGTCCTTCTTGCTGGATAATGTATTAATTACTTTAAAAATATCTTACTGATCCCAGACTTTTGAACAGAATCCATTTATATTTTTTAAATAGATTTTTTTTCTTTCCATTTTATGCACCAAATCAAATCATGGCTTTGGAAGAAAATCTGCTTTATTTGGAGCCTCATTCATGTCCATAGCACAAACTAAGTTTGAAAGTAAATTTATGGTTATGTATAAAGCCTTAACAATTACTAGCATCTGAAGTTCTTTTGTGGTCTTCTTTGCAAGCAACAAATTGCTGGGTGCCGTCTTTCTTAGACTTCATGTATATGACACAGCTGCACCATTAAGGCGTGCTTGTGTCATTGCACTGCTGAGCCGTGCTTTCAGCCTCTGAAGACCTCTAAAACCTCTCAGCAACAGCTGAAGACACAGGAACTACAAGACACAATCTGACAAGTGTTTCCAGCGGATCAAAGATGCCAGACGTGTGGACACGTCCCTGAAGGATGCTTTCTGCTTCACTGCCAGGCTTGAATATTATGCTTTGACCTTTTTGTCAGTTGCATTGTGCAGTTACAGATGTAGTTGCACCCCATTGTTACTGTTCCTTATCTTATAAAACCCTTCCTCACAAATTGGAAATGCAATAATGACATTCATAATGTTTATCAAATCATCCTAAAAACCAGTTTCCACAAAAATATTAAGCAGCACAACTGTTTTCAACATTGATAATAATCAGAAGTGTTTCTTGAGCAGCAAATCAGCATATTGAATGATTTCTGAAGGATCACGTGACACTGAAGACTGGAGTATAGATGCTGAAAATTCAGCTTTGATCACAGGAATAAATTACATTTTACATTAGATCAGTTCAAATCAGCAGAAGAGCCATGACCCCATGTTAAGGCACTAAACCTCAGACTGTCCCTGGTGGGCTGTATTTGAAATTCATATTGTTTAAAATGCTTTACCCAAATTTTCTAGTTGATTAAACATGCTTTATCAATAGTTTGTTACTCTCTCTCTCTTCTCATTTTGCAGGTGGGGCCTTTAAGTCTTGTAGCTATGGGAATCGTGGCTGTACATTGCATGAACCTCCTTGTGAAATGTGCACATCATCTAAGTGCAAAGTAAGAATAAACAGCTTGATTATTTGTAGAAATGCTGCCCATCATGTTCTTGACAAGATTTTTGATGCCTAACATCTGTTTTGTTTTGTCTTGGCAAATTTTAGTGTAGTTTTCTTGTCATATCTATCTATCTATCTATCTATCTATCTATCTACTAATTGCATTTTAGTAGGAAATAATTAGTAGGGTAAATACTTGTGTTTCTGTTATGCAGTTGACTGATAAATCACACACATTTCTGTCTGTTTTTCTAAATGAAGTGTTGTCTATATTTAGGATGGGCAAGCCGTTTCTTTCCTACGGAGATGCAGTGGAGTATGGCATGGAGAACGTGTCGTGGCTGAGTAGGCACTCTTTGTGGGGAAGGTACAGTAACTGAACGTCTGTGTTTCACTGCTTACAGGGCAGTTTTTAAATTCAGCACTATGTTAAACTTGACTTGTTTTTGCTGGTCTCACCATAATCTTTAACCATTTGTCACATGACTCTCTCAGCACCTGATCTCTGTGCAACCTTACTGTCACATCTTGCACATGATGGCACACATGCATAGATGTTATTGTACGAGCGTTTGCTCATCTGTGGTATGAAATGTTATCTGTCATATGTTAAAAATGCATTTTATAATGTTATATATTAAAGGAAACCACACATTTTAAGATGTTTGTATGCACTAATTAAGACAGTGCTTTCTAGATGGGGTTTAGATGTACACTACCAATCAAAAGTTTGGGGGCGGTGAGATTTTTGAAAGAAGTGTCTTATGGTCACCAAGGCTGCGTTTATTTGATCAAAATGCAATAAAAAATATTGTGAAAAATTACTTTTTATTTGAATGTATTTTTAAATGTAATTTATTCCTATTTTAAAGCTATATTATTCGTCTTTATTGTCACATGATCCTTCTGAAATCATTCTTGTATGCTGATTTGCTTTTCAAGAAACATACTATTATTAATGTTGAAAACCACTGTGCTGCTGCATATTTTGGATGAAACTGTTATTCTTTCAGTAGAAACTTAAAAAGAACAGCATTTATTTGAAATGGAAATGTATTTAATTTAACTTTTGATCAATTTGATTCATCCTTGATGAATAAAAGCATTAATTCCTTTGAAAGGAAAATCTTACTGACATATAGATTTGTTTTTGGTTTTCAGGCGTGTGGTGAATCTGTTCCTCAACATAACCCAGCTGGGCTTCTGCTGTGTTTACTTTGTGTTCCTCAGCGACAATGTCAAACAGGTGAGAGAGCTTTAAATACAGAAGAAGAGACTTTTTTTTAAGATATGAATAAAGATTTTGGCCACATTAAACAAAATACTCTTCAGAATCACACAGTGTAATGTCCTTTATTGTCATATTATAATTTTTTTTTTTTTTTTAAAGAAACCAGAGAAAACAGTAGTGTTCTTGTAGGCCCACTAGTAGAACATGTGAATTCACAGTGAACTTATAAACTTTAAAAACGTAATGTATTGTTATTTTGGATAAAAGCTTTTCCCAAAATTCTGAAATGTAAATTCAACAGAAATACTGTGAGCAAGTTTCTTTGCTCACCTCAAGAGGGCACCATTGCTTTTCAGTTCGTTTGGTTAAAAAGATGGGCTTCCTTTCTATAATCTGAATTTAGAAATATAAAATTCTTTCATATTGTTAAAGGATTGTTGTTACTGCCATAAAAGAATCTTTCCATTGACTTGCATATTTTAGGTGGTTGAGACTGCAAACGGGACGACCGCAAACTGTCACAACAACGAAACGGCAGTGATTGTCCCCAGCTACGACTCTCGCCTCTACATGCTCTTCTTCCTGCCCTTTATCATCGTGTTGGTGTTTATCCGCAACCTCAAGTACTTGGCCCCTCTGTCGTTTGTGGCAAACATTTCCATGTGTGTCAGCCTGATCCTCATATACTACTACTGTCTGACGGTAAGACACATTAAACACACACTTAATATGGTGAAAGTGTATGGCCTGCATTGCATGATTTTTCATAGTGATTAGTGTCATAAGTCGCTGGGATATATTTGCAGCAATAACCAAAAATACATTGTATGGGTCAAAATGATTTTTTCTTTTATGCCAAAAATCATTAGGATATGAAGTAAAGATCATGTTCCATGAAAATATTTTGTGTATTTATTACTGTAAATATATTAACTTCATTTTTGATTAGTAATATGCATTGCTAAGAACTTCATTTGAACAACTTTAAAGGCCATTTTCTCAATATTTAGATTTAATTGCACCCTCAGATTCCAGATTTCAGCCAAATATTGTACTATCATAACAAAACATACATCAATGGAAAGCTTATTTATTCAGCTTTCAGATGATATAAATGATGCTATAAATCTAAATTTAAAAAAATTTACCCTTATGACTGGTTTTGTGGTCCAGGGTCACACATACATGCTTGGTACACAATACAACAGCCTGGTTCCTGGGTGGAACAACAAGTATTTGTAAACTAGCCACATTATGGTATGAATATGTTAAGAAATATTACAATAAGAAAAATATTAAACCAAGCGTTGTTTATATTAAACTCATATATAGCCCAGATACAGTTTTCAAGCAGAATGTTTGAAAAAGTTTGTTAGGTTTGAAACAATAGATACTTTGCTCCAAGCAATCCTTAGGACCAAGCCCTCTCCCCGGGCTGCTGATTGAGTCTCAGATGTTATGGATGAAGAGTTAAGTGTCAATGACAGGTTTCAGGGTTGGTTTTTAGAGCGCATTTCATATTGAACTGCTTAAAATGCCTTGAATCAGACCCTGTGTCTAATCGGCATTGCAGCTACTGAGAAACAAGCAAGAAGGGTAACACTTTTTTCAGGAAGGAAAGACAATTTCTCATGGTGGAAACAGCTGGCTAGAGATTGCAAATTGGTTTGTTTGGAAAACGTTTTTTTTTTTATAAAGAGTCAAGGGTTTCAAAAATGCTTGCAGAACTGCCAAAGGACATAAAACACATCCTCTAAATGCATCTTGAACATCATACAATCACTGTGAATTTACACTGCGACTTAAAGACATAATTTCATTTGTTTAACATTTGTGCGCCAAAAATAGTTTACTTAAAATCTGACTATACAGTGTGTCACAAAAGTCTGAGAATTATTTTATCAGGGAATATGACCAGTTTGTTATGTATAATTAATAAGAAATATTTAAGACAATGACTGTCTAACTATACTGTAAAAAGTTTGGGGTCAGTAAGATTTATTTATTTTTTTGTAAGAAAGAAATTAAACCTTTTATATATCAAGGATGCATTACATTTATTAAAAAGGGACGGTATAATTTTACAAATATTTCTATTTCAAATAAATGCTGTTCTATTCAATTCTCCATTCATCAGTAAATCCTGTAAAAAGTATCATGGTTTGCACAAAAATATGAAGCAGCACAATTGCTTTCAACATTGATAATCAGAAATGTTTCTTGAGCAGAAAATCAGTATATTAGAATGATTTCTGAAGGATCATGTGACACTGAAGACTAGAGTAATGATGCTGATAAATTACATTTTAAAACATTAAATAATAGAAAACTACTCTTTGAAACAATAGTAATATTTTAGTTTTTACTGTATTTGGATAAAGTAAAAGCAACAGAAAAAATAAAAAATGTTAAATATTCATTGTCTCAGGTTTTTTGAACTCCACGATACATTCATGTAAACTTTTTTATTTTTTTTTTTAAATGTTGAATGTGTCACAGACTGTCAGATATTCTTTTCTCTTCTCGCTTTGCCTTGTCAGAATATCCCAAACCCTATCAACCTCCCGCTGGCAGGAAGAGGAGTTGACTATCCTCTCTTCTTTGGAACAGCAATTTTTGCCTTTGAGGGAATTGGAGTTGTAAGTTTTTCTTTTGTTCTGATATTATGTTTGTCACCACGGAAATATTATTCAAGTGAAAAAAGTTCAATTCAAAATGTTGTCATACTCGATCTTCATCAGGTGCTACCACTTGAGAATAAGATGCAGAACCCCAGAAACTTCACCACGGTCCTGTATCTCGGCATGGGCATCGTCACCACCCTCTACATCACCCTGGGCACCATCGGCTACATTGGCTTCGGAGAGCATATTCGGGGCAGCATCACATTGAACTTACCGTTGTGCTGGTGAGTGCCAGGGGTTCTTTAAAGGTGACCTATTATGCCCCTTTTTACAAGGTGTAAAATAAGTCTAAAGCCCCTTACCGTATTGTGATGCCGTGTCCCAGCGCGATGAGACTAAAACAATAAAACCCATTATAAACAAGGCATTCGTTGGATTCAGTGAGGACATAATTAGTCATTACAATGACTCATACAGTCTTTTTACACGTTGCGCCGCATAAACATAACACCATGTCTGCATTTATGATTGTAGAAATGCCAAACAAGCACTAATCTACACTGTTCAAAACTCGCATTTGTATAGTCAGTAGCAAATTCTTTAAATATCGAAAAGTACTTACAGGCTGAGGCAGAAGCACCAGACTGCAAAGTTGTAATTGCCCCACTTTATAGAAGGGCTGGGACGATACATAGTTTCTGGATCGATTCTGAGATTTTCAGAATGCATCGCGATTCGCGAGTCCTCAGGAATTGATTCTGGGCCTAGATTTTAACAGCAGATGGCGCTCTACTCTAGTTTTTATCCTCACACTCAAATGCACATGAAGAAGAGCGCTTGTGCGTTCGGCTGAGTCTGTAATTTCACCTCAGCTCAGAATGCTATTATGATGCAAAATTAATGTAAACGCCGCCCACTGTGAACACACTTGTAGCCTAATTCACTTCATAATTTTCTAATTTTATGAATGATTATTTTAGGTTCAAGTGTGTGTAAGGATTTGGAAACAAGCAGAGTACGGCTGTTTATAAAGCATGCAGCGCCATCTACTGTTCAAAACTAAGCTCAGACTCGATTCCAGAGGACTCGTGACGCATTCGGAAAATCTCACAATCGATGATGAATCATTTCGCGATTTGCGATGCATCGATGTATTGTCCCAGCTCAACTTTATAGTGTTCACAGCCATTCATAGTGTTCACATTGTAGGCTACTTTCTCCCAGGATCAGGAAAAAGTCCTCTGTAAAATGTGCTGAACACACTCAAATATTTGGGTTGAACTGTTCTGGAGCAGTGTTGTTAATATAACTTAACCACTGATTTCTAATTGTGTACTCATTTGGAAGGCCAAACAAAGTATTTTCGCTTTCACAATGAAACGAAGCGGCAACAACACTACAGCAAGAATAATAGTTACGCCTTCTTTCATTGCGTGTATGTTTGGGCGGTGTTATGCAAATCTTCCCACACCTTGATGTAGACATTTGTGGGCATGTTTGAATGAGCCGTTTTAGGAAGGCATGGCAGAGTCTTAAATTTGATAAAGAATATCTCTTTGGGTTTGAGACTTTAGTCTTTGCAACTTTACAGATCTTATATATGCACAAACAGCTTGTAACACTCAAAGAGAAAGGAAAACATGAAATCGCATCATATGACCCACTTTAAAGTTGCCGCTTTTAGGGTATGAGCCAAGACACCCTGTTTTTGTTCTTGTCCCTTTAAATACAAATGAGCTGGTAATCCCAGCCCCCTTTTCAGAAGCGGGCGGAGCTTCAAGAGCTAATATACTACGGCAATACCGGCAACAACAAACAATCTCACGTACTGAAAATGCCAGAAACTCTTAAGCAGTCGACTTCACATTGCTTTCATATGCAATTTTTAACTAGTACATTATTACCATTATAGGCTGGATGTTTTCACACACTGCGGCCATACAACTGTGTTTAAACGCCTTTTATAAAAGTGATTTTTGCATAATAGGTCCCCTTTAATGTTTATTTAAAGCCTGAGAAACACTTGTCGGAGTCCCATTACCCATATTCCCCAAGGGGGATTAAAAATGGATAAGCAGAGAATCTCGAAAATTATTTGAGTACATGTTGGCAATGAATTTTTCCTCAGTTCATCATTTCCCAGATCTATTAAAAGTCAAAACAACAACCAACCAACCAACCAAAAAAAAAAAAAGATATTAATAATTAATTTACATATATGTATGTGTGTATGTGTGTGTGTGTGTGTGTATATATATATATATATATATATATATATATATTACACACACTCACAAAAAATCGATCTATTTTAAATAAATGTCATGCGACACTGAAGACTGGAGTAATGATGTTGAAAATTCAGCTTTGCATCACATGAATTACATAAATTACTTTTTTTGAAATAAACATGAAAAATATTTTCAATTGTAATATTTCACAGTTTTACTGTATTTTGCTAAATTAAGTGTACAATATGATTTTTTTTATATATGTTTTTTTTTTTTTTTTTTTTGTACCAAAACTGTTCACACCAAGTCTAGCCTAGACTTTCCAAAAAAAAAAAAAAAATATATATATATATATATAAGTTTTAGTTTGTTTCTTCCAAAAACTCTGACTTGCTGCAATTTGGTGAACTAGAGCTGGGAAATTGAAGGCAGCTGATTTCAGATGGTTTGAGGCTTATCCACTTCAGGCTAATATAAAGCAAGCATTTTGAACAGGTCACTGAGCCCAAGTGACAAAAAAGCTGACTGAAACTACTTAGAAACCGGGAACAGACCCAAATACACACGAAGTGTCAGTAGTCTCTCAGAAGTGTCCTGTAGTTTCTATTAGCAGCAGTTTAGTGATTGTGTCACTCCAGAGACAATGCTCTTTCATGATTATTGAAGATATCAGCGATACCTTTACGATGCTTTCCTTTGTCATTACACTTCTCATATTTTACATTTACAAGACTAGCTGATATTCTATGATCAATTTGATATAAAAATGTGTCTAATGTCTGTCTGTTCTGTAGGTTATATCAGTCCGTGAAGCTGCTTTACTCTTTTGGGATCTACATCACTTATGCGCTACAGTTCTACGTGTCAGCAGAGATCCTGATCCCGCCGGCGGTGGCGCGCTGCGGCCCCAGATGGGCGTTGATGGTGGACCTCAGCATCCGCGTGGCTCTCGTAGGCCTCACATGTAAGTCATGCTGCAACACAACACCTTAAAGGGGACTTATTATGCTCCTTTTTACAAGATGTAAAATAAGTCTCTGATATCCCCAGAGTGTGTATGTGAAGATTTAGCTCAAAATATCCAATAGATATGTTTTTATAGCTTGTTAAAATTGCCACTTTTAGAGTATGTGCCCAAACGCGCTGTTTTGAGTGTTTTGCTTTAAATGTGAGTGAGCTGGTGCTCCCGGAGAAGAGGGCGAAGCTTCAAGAGCTCACGCTCAGGCATTAGTAGTGCTAGCCTTTGCAAATAATCATTCCACTATTAACACAAGCCTGTTATCTTTACTGAAAACTGCTCCGTTTCAAAGTCAGTCATCTGATTATACTGTGCATAATAAATTTGCGTTTATGAATTACACAGACGGGAGCACCATGGGATAAAAATAACATCATATACACCCAGGATGCCTTGAGGGTGAGTAAAACATGGGCTAGTTTTCGTTTTTGGGTGAACTAACCCTTTAATACAGCTCCAGCAGTCGTTCAGTTAAAACCATCAGCCGTTGAGCTGCTTGCGTCAAAAGTCAGGAGTGTTTTCAACGGCTCATTTGCTTGTGTGCGTTCATGCTCAAGGTTGTTCGGCCACTTCACAGAGCATTTGTCATTGTTAGAAGTCTATTTTTACCTTTTGTCACTTTTTCTGAAACAAGCCGGTCCTTGAACACCACAGCGAATGTTTTCCGCGTGTGACTCAGCCGTGCGATTGCTATCCGGATGGGGTGTTGAAAATGAGGTTTGTGTTTTGATTGTATGAAGTAGGTGGGTTGTTATAGAGTGGTTGGGTAGTGAACATGACCGTGTGCCTCTTTATCTGTAAATGAAGGAAATCATGACTTCTATTTTAAAACCGTTGTGAATGGCTCACGTGCTCAAACAGATCACTCTACTTACAGGACAACAGCCACAGCCTAGGCCTTTAAATATCTTTTTAGAAATATTGATTTCCTTTCAAACCTGAGGTTGTTAATTCCTGTTTGACACGTGAGGTGTGATCTCACATGAGCAGCAGCTGACAGTGTTTTCTTCACTTCATCTTGTTAACGCAGCTTTCACTTATATGAGCAGCCTATTAATCGTAATATACTTTACTTAGCCTCAGGTATCACATGGGGATCAAACATGTAATCATATATTAATGCACCTTACTGCTAGGTTTCATTTTCATAATTAATCATTTATCCAACATTTCTTACACCACTTTTTTTTTGATTGAAGCCTTTGTCAAGAACATTCAATAATATATATTTTTTTTAAATATAAAAACATGCACAAATCATTTAGATGGTAGATTATTTTTTATATGAGTCTTCTACTAACCAAGGCTGCTTTTATTTAATTAAAAATATAGTAAAAACACTAATACTGTGAAATATTACTGCAATTTAAAACAACTATTATTCCTAAACTGAATTATATGCAATATAACAATTCTAAGTTTATATCTCACAATTATTTTTTTTACGAATTGAGATGTAAACTCTTATCCTTACATATCAATATCTCACAATTCTGACTTTTTTGTTGCACTTCTGTGAAAAAAATCTGATTTCTCAACAAAAAAATGGAAATTGTGAAATATAAATAAAGAGTTTACATCTTGTAATTGTGAAATGATAAGTTATAGAGATATAGACTTATAACTGCGATGAAAAAAATTCTCAGTTTCCTTTTTATTTATGCATTTTATTTTATTTGTTCTGTGGCGAAAGCTAGCTTCCATAGAATTTCTCTGGTCTTTAGTATCACGGTAATCCCAAAGTTTTGAACACTAGTGTAATTTTTTTTATATATTTTATTTGTTTTGTTTGATTTTTGTGGTAAAATATGACAGACATTTTCTTGGCAGTTTTTAGGAGATTTGCATTTGTGCATCCATTTATCTGACTATGTGTAACATGCAGGGAAAAAATCTGTTAATTGATTAAAAAGGACTGTATGAAGAATTGGAGAAATCAATATGCCCCTAGTGTTTCTGTGTTATTGCTAGTTGCTTTGAACTGGTTTAAAGCAGAAACATTAAAGCAGTATTCGCAGGGACCATTTCAGCCGTGTTAATGGCTTTCAAGCGTGGAGGGAAAATTGTCAGCATTGTGGTGTTGGCGTGGAGTCAGATGTGCAGCTGCGAGATTATATTTGGTTATTAGTTAAATTGAGCATTGTAAATTTAATTTTTTTGCAAACTCCCATGTGACAATGTCACGGGCGGCAGGGGCCGGAAGAGATGGGCCTTTCGTGTTTAAATCGCCTGAGGCAGTGTGCTTGATGATTTATTTGGCTTTTTGAGAATAGAAGTGAATGAAAATGTCATGTGACACATTAGCTGTGAAGTGTAATACATGTTTATCTCCTCACCTGAATGTTTTTTCATGCATCACCCAGTGTGATAGTATTGGATATTATTTAGCAGAATGAAGAAAACTGACTTCAGTTGACTCACCCTTAAGTTCTTCCAAACCTGTATGAGTTTCTTTCTTCTGTTGAACACAAAAGAAGATATTTTGAATATTTTTAACCAAACAGTTGACTGCAGCCATTGACTCTTATAGTATGGGGAAAAAATACTATGGAAGTCAATGGTTACCGTAAATCATTCTACGAAATGTCGTCTTTTCTGCTTTCCCTTAATATATTCGAGCCCTTTGTGACTTTTCTCTTTCATAGAAACATATCGCTCTATGCGCTGCACTTTTAATAAGAGCTAACAAATAGAAAGGAAGACGCTTGCAGTTCACAGTGAGTCAAGGTGTTCACGTTTATCTCAAATGAAATGGCAAGAATAAAAACCTTTGTTGTTATTCATTGCTTTAAGCACATAACTGAGAATGCATAACAATCCAAGGCAAGCTACCTTAAGACATTCCCTTGAAAAGGTAAAATTGTAAAAAAAAAAAAAAAAAAAAGTTTAGTTCAATCTTTCTTTTGCACCCATTTCACTGGAAGACAAGTTAGGAAGTAGGAACGTTCAATAGCAACCAGCCATTGTTATAGGTTATTACGTTATTAAAAAAAATGGAAATACTCATTTTAATCCAGCCTCAAGTAATATTTGTTTTCAAATATATATTAAATTGAACAACCAGAAGACTGAATAAACTAGCAGCCTAAAATAGTTTCACTGTGTAAAAATCAGGGTTGTGATTTAGCAGATAAATTATAGGGTGATTGTGGGTCAGCTTTCTGAATATTAATCACACGGGATGCGAGTCTCTGAGGTGAAGATGCTGTTCATCACGCTTTGCGCCCAGCAGTTACAAATGGGCATGTCCAGGAGTCAAAGCTTGTGCCGACCTCAATCTGTTGTCATTTCCTCAGAATGATACTTTGACAGAGCGCTGGACGCTCCACTAAGCATTTAGTTCAGACGGTCTTCAGCTACCAGACATGTTTAGCCATTTATCTTGCCCTCCATTTGAATGTCACTGACTTCGGGTCAAAATTGTGGAGCCAACAAATACATTCATTCTAAATACAGTTAAGTTGACAGCCCTTCCTGTCACAGCTGTCATAATGTGTACTTCTGATTTTTTTTTTTTCTCCTCTGCAAAAAAATAATTTTCTTGTGTTGTTGTGTCTTGTTTCCTTAAAACAAGTTACTTTAATTAAAACTGCATAAAATTAGTATTTTGATAGCATCATTGTCCATGTGATTTTGTTGAAACTTATAAAGAAATGGATAACAAATTATAATTTTTTTTCTACCACTCAAAAGTTTGGTGCCAGTAAGATTATTTATTTATTTTATTTTTTTTCTAGGAATCCTGAAAAATGCTTTGCAACATTGATATTAATAAGAAATGTTTCACTGAGTTGCAAAATGCTGCAGCCCGCTTCTTAATGGGGAAGAGGGAGCATATCACCCCTATTTTAGCACATCTGCATTGGCTACCAGTTAAATTTAGACTTGAGTACAAGGTTTTAACTTTTGTATTTAAAGCCTTGCATGGTCTGGCTCCAGTTTACATCTCAGACCTTATTTGACCATATTCGCCTCGGAGATCTCTTAGATCTTCCTCTGAAAATCTATTAACTGTCCCATTATCTCGCTTGAAATCTAAAGGTGATAGAGCCTTTTCTGTTTTAGCCCCTAAGCTGTGGAATTCGTTACCTCAATCTGTTAGGTTATCATCTTCCTCATCTGGATTTAAATCATCATTGAAAACGTATCTCTTTTCTCAGGCCTATTCATAGTTGTTGGATATGTTGGTCTTAGTGAGTAAATTTCTTATTCCTGTTTGTACTTGGTTTTATGTTGTTTATTGCATTTTTTTTTTTTAGCATTGTATTATGTTACTGTGAAGCACCTTGGTCAGCATTTAATGTTGTTTAAAGGTGCTATATAAATAAAAATGACCTTGACCTTGGAGTAGTGATGATGAAAACTCAGCTTTGATCACAGAAATAAATTACATTTTAAAATCTATTCAAATAGAAAATAGTCATTTTAAATTGTATATAATATTTCACAATATTACTGTTTGTATTTTTTTGATTCAATAAATGCAGCCTTGGTGAGTTGCTAAAAATCTTACAGACTCCAAACTTTTAAATGGTAGTGTACATTAAAAAAAAAAGCAGTTCAGTATTTTTTTTATTTTTTACTTTACTTACAATAAAACACAGGACATTTTAGAGCTATTCATTTGAAACTTTTCCATATGAAACATAAGTACAACAAGGATTTTTAAAGAACTTGACTTTATAGATTTAAACTAGATTTTAAAAAGGTTTTTGCTTTTTTTTTTTTTTTTTTTTTTTTTTTTTTTTTTTTTTTATAAATGCTGTTGTTTAAATGGGTCATTGAGCCATTTAGTGAGGTTTATGCCTATAATAAGAGCAACAATCAATCAATGAATTGGGGGGAAAAACAAACTTAATTCAGTATATACACTGACACCAGTATTAATATGCAAATTTTGCTGTGTTTTAAGGATGTTCAGATAATTGTACTGGAAAACAGGATAAAAGTCCCCCCCCCCCCCCCCCCACACACACAAAATTGTTACAGTTTTTTTTTAAGGTGTCCTTATCACAGAGTAATTATACATTTAAGTACTGAGTAATATTAACTAAATGTACTTACTGTATGATTAGGGTTTGGTTTAGGGTTACTTGCATGTAATTATGCATAGTGTATTGTTGTTGTTATAATAGTAAGTACATGTAACGTGCATCAAGGACACCTTAAAATAAAGTGTTACTTTCAATATATGTGCCATATATTGAACTTTCTCATTGCAACAACACCTGGATACTTCAGTCTTTGTGTTTTCTAACTTTGTCCTGATTTGCAGCGTCTCTGGAAGTTTTCAGTCCATTGGGATAGTCTCAGTGTAAGCACAGAATAAAGTACAGCGTTGTGTGTCTGCGCAGCGATTTGCATCAATATTCACTCTGTAGCATTAGTGTCTTAACGTGTTTCCTTCCTTTTCTAATTCTGAATCCAAAATCAAACACTGGAGAAAATCTGTGTTTGCTCATTGAGGGCAGACAGGATGTGGTTGGCAGTGCCTTTGTCTTGGAGATGAAGAGAGACCAAGAGTGTGTAGCGTATGACATCTGATTCAAAGATCTCCAGAGAGAAGCTAGAGGGCTTCATCTAGTGTGCAGAGCTAAGGCTCTTCTTCCTTCCCGTATGATCACAAGTGTATGCAGAATCCATCAAAGGCCAGCAGTGCCTGGGCTGTGCTTATAGTGCGGCTGCAGTAAGCATGTGTCGCAGAGAATAACGTCAGAAGACAAGAACACTGCGTTTGGCGAGAAGACTGATCCTTTAAGCTTTAAAGGGCTTCACTGCTGACTGACATATAGTTGGCATATAGAATTAGTTTATCGAGAGCTGTTTGCGCAATGACATCATATCACTTCAAAAATAGCGATTGGTTAACGAACATACACATATATATATATATATATATATATATATATATATATATATATATATATATACATATACATACAGTACATTCCCGAAAAACGTCAACATCAAAATCCAAATACGTATGTGAGAAAGTTGGCACAAGGGCTATATTTAAAGGTTGTTCACGTTTTAAAGGAATAGTTGCAAAAATTAAAATTTGCTGAGAATTTACTCACCCTCAGGCCATCCAAGATGTAGATGAGTTTGTTTCTTCATCACTTGCTCACCAATGTAGTGAATGGGTACCGTCAGAATGAGAGTCCAAACAGCTGATAAAAAACATCACAATAATCCACACCACTCCAGTCCATCAGTTAAAAAGTAAGTCGTACAGGCTTAGGAAGACATGAGAGTGAGTAAAGTATCACAGAAATTACATTTTTGGATGGACTATTCTTTTAACAATACAAAAGAATGGCAGACTTAACATTTAAATGAGAGATTCTTCAGCTTTGTAGGAAACTGTCCTAGTTTGTGGAGTTAAAACGCTGCAGAAATAGGACGTATTGCGCATTGCTTCTAATCAAACAGTTTAAAGATTTAAATGCCTTAAAGGGATATGTAGAGTATAAAATCCCAATTCACTTCTGACACACACTGATAAAGTTTATTTTGCATGTTGTATGAGTTCTTATTAATTCATGAGCCGTTGCACAGTTTGTCTGTGTTGCGATATTCTTTTTAAACCCGTTTAATTGCTTCAGTATTTCTGATAATCTCTTAAGACTCGTTTTAGACTGTCAGGAGACTGTTCCTGTCTGATCTGATGCTTTATTTTCCTCTCTGTGCTTAGTTTTTGCTGTTCAGCTTTCAGGTTTTGGTGTACAGAAAAATGAAACCGGATTAAAGATTTATTTGCCAGTTTTCAGGTTCTCATGTTGTGGTTTTATTTCAAACCAGACTTCAAAGGAAAGCATGCAATTTTACATAAATGCTTTGCAAACGCTGCTTTCCTCTTTTAAGCTCTATCATTCTTTACAATTTGATTTAATTGACATGCAAATTCAAAGGAAAAGTGTGTTTTCCATTTCAATGAGAGAAAGTGATATCAAGACCAATACTTTGAGACAATAGCTAAAGGAAGTTATCTTCTCCACTTTCACCTGAATGAGAGCAGTTGTGAAGCGTGGATTTTAAGGTAGCCAGCAGCATTTATATTGTCCATTCGTCCCTCTTAACGCTGAATAGATTGGTTCTGGCTGTGTGTATTTCAGCTGGGACTGATGTACTCTTTTCAAAGGCTAATTGACATGTCATCATGTCAGATAATTAACCTCTTAAGGTTTGTGTATTGAAACATATATTTGAGGTGCAGATGTCTTTCTTTGTATATTTGCTTCTTTTGGAGATCAGTTGTTATTAGACTTTATGGCAAATGCATGATGTTTTGACATGAAAATGTCACAATGTCTAGGCTATATTATGCTGAAGCACTCTTTCCATAAAAGAAACTTGTGAAGCAAAGTTGAGAAACAATTTTAGTAGGTTTAAAATAATTTTATCATAATATTTCAGTTATGTTAACATAGGCATTAATTTTAAATTATTTCACGAGTTATGAATTATTTCAATTATTTGTGAGTGGTGCTACCCCCCCCCCCCCCCAACCCCCCCCAAGTCAGATGGATTCTGGTTGGTTAGCATTGTTTTTTTCATATTATTTGCTTAAAGGGATAGTTCACCCAAAAATGAAAATTTGATGCTTATCTGCTTACCTCCAGGGCCTCCAAGATGTAGGTGACTTTGTTTCTTCAGTAGAACACAAAGATTTTTAACTCAAACCGTTGCAGTCTGTCAGTCATATAATGGCAGTCAATGGGACCCACGGCTTTGAGAGACAAAAAAACATACACAGACAAAACCAAATTAAACCCTGCGGCTCGTGACGATACATTGAGGTCTTATGACACAAAACAATCGGTCTGTGTAAGAAACTGAAAAGTATTTATATCATTTTTTTTACCTCTGATCCACCGCAATGTCCAACTGTCCTGAGCGCGTTCATAACATCCGGCGTGTGACGCGTCAGTATGTTCTGGCATAGGAAGCCATCTTCTTCTTCCTTGATGTTTAACGGCGGTTGGGATCCAACATGTCTTTAGACCTCAATGTATCGTCACGAGCCGCAGGGTTTAATCTGATTTTGTCTCTCAAAGCCGTGAATCCCATTGACTTCATTATATGACTGACAGACTGCAAGGATTTGAGTTAATAAAACAACACATATCAGTAAAATAATAACATTTCAGAAGCTAAAATAAGATTTTTTTAAGATGTTTTTTTTGAAGAAGTGTATAATTCTTAGCAAGGCTGCATTTATTTGACAAAATAGAGTAAAAATTGTGAATACAAATAGTTGTTTTATTGTATAAGTAGTTTTTAAGTAGTTGTTTTATACTTTCATATTTAAAATGTTTCATATTTCAATTTGATTTATTCCTGTGATGCAAAGCTGTATTTTCAGCATCATTACTGCAGTCTTCAGTGTCACATGATCCTTCAGAAATCATTCTAATATACTGATTTGTTGCTCAAGAAACATTTCATTTTAATTTTATTTATTGTTTTTAGAAACCATGACACGTTTTGTAAGGATTTGTTGTTAAATAGCATTTATTTGAAATAGAAATTGTTTGTAACATTGTCTTTACACTTTTTGACAGCATAATGAATGATTTTTGTGGAAACACTTTAAACTACAGCACAAGCAAATTCATGTTTTAATTACAAAGCTTAAAATGTACTGCATAATGGCCCCAGGTGTGACATTGCTTGAACTTTCATGTTAGAAGATCATTTATTGAATGGTCTTTTCACTGGGCCTTACAGGACATACGAGCCAGATCAAAGAAAACTAAGTAACTTTTATACTTCCTTTTCCTCAAATGGCCTTTTTCTAAAAGATTGAAACTGTCGATCAAGTTGTGCAGTTCCGAAACTAATGAGAGCTTCTCAAGGTTTTTTGATGTTGAGGCTGGGCAGGGATCATCTGAGCTGTAATTGGTGTGTCAGCAGGGACTGTGTAGTTGTATCTCTCCAGATGAATGAGCAAATAGATCTGAGCATCCCTCCACACTCCTCCGCCACCCCAGCTGTATACAGTACTTAGATGATCCCTAAAGGCCGTGGAAATGCACAGCAGGAGATGGACAAAAAAAGCAGTGCATGTTCGTCACGTCACTGCTAAGAAGTCAATCCAGTTTAAAGCTATCAGATTGAGAAGAGACCACAGCCATGATGTCCTCCATCTGTGTTCGCCAGTGTCTCAACTGAAGGATACTTGATCCGACTGCTGTTATAAAACATGCAGCAGTTAAGTGGTGGTTCTTGAAATCACGAAACCTTTTAAGAACATCAATCAATCTACAAAAACAGACATGTGTATCGTAAAGATAAGACATCATCCGTCCTCTCAAAGTCACTAAGTGAGTGAGCTCCTGCTATATTTGTAATATGTTGAGAACATTAATGTTGCATTTGGCCTGAAAAGATCTTAAAATCCCTAGTTTACCTTGTCCTTGGCTCATGATCATCACTAACCTGGTTGTGTAAAGTGTTTTTCATGTTGTTTGCTTTCAGATGAATGAGGTTTTATGAAAGTTGTTGTTGTCCTGTTCATCTGTTGTCAGCCGTATTAATGTTTTTCCTTTATTGAGGTTGAAGAAAAGAGCGCAGTGTGTAGACGTCAGATCATGCAACCAAGCTATTATGAAAGGTGTATAACACTGTTACAAAAACTATTGAGCTACAGGTGTGCTGACCTGCTGCCAGTATCCTCAGTGAAACAACCTCATAAATGAAATGCTCTACATGAGCATACTCAACCCTGTATGTGTGATACATACAGTAGACTTAAAGGACTAGTTCACCCCACGCACTCTACTCACCTCTAGATTTAAATGAGTTTGTTTCTTCATCAGAACAGATTTGGAGAAATGTAGCATTCCATCTCTTGCTTACCAGTGGATCCTCTGCAGTGAATGGGTGCCGTCAAAATGCGTGTCCAAACAGCTGATAAAAACACAAATAATAATCCACACCACTCCAGTCCATCAGTTAACATCTCGTGAAGCGAACAGCTGCATGTTTGTAAGAAACCAATCCATTGTAAGATGTTTTAACTTTAAACCATTGCTTTTACCAAAATACGATTCCATAATCAATACCACTTCAAAAACCTGTTCCAATGAAGAAACCAACTCAAATTTCTTGTTGCAGTACATTCTGGGATTGCCTTCTTTTAACGGAGACATGATAACTGAAAGGCTTTTTAGGAGTTTCTTCTGTGGAACTCAAAATAATATGGTTTGCTTAACTTGACGTGCAAAAATATAGCTTGTATAGAAAGTAATTATTAATATGTTCCCTTGTTTTAGGTAAACTGTGTTGCATTGTTTTAATGTAGTTCATGTCATTTGTGGGGCTTTGTACCAAACTGTTTTTCCAAACAATAAAATTCAGTGGGCTCCAAAACTAATTTCACTTTCACAGTATAGAAAAACATTAGTTTTTATAATAACTTCTCACCTGCGAAAAAATACAAGTAAATGACGACAGAATTTTCAGTTTTGGGTGAACTATCCCTTTAAGGAGCCTATGATTATAAGGATTTAGCCACTGAGTATGTTGCATTTGAAACTTAACTTAATGTGGTCTGAAACTGCATTTATCTGATTCATTTTAGAATGTGATTGTCAAAACACTCATGTCACATTTTGTTTCACTGTATTTGGGAGGGGATGTATAGAGCATAAATTGTTCTGGTTTGAAAACAGCAGATATGCCGAAGGCAAAACAGACAGTTAAATCCTACAACACTCTCTCATAAAGTTTAATATCCAATGTTTAAAATAACCAAGAAATTTAAGAGGTATTGTCCTGCAGCAACCAAGTGTGCCAGTGAAATGGACCGTAAAAATAAGAGATGAATAATAAAAAATGGATCATGGACATGCATAGTTGAGCTTCTATAACTGCAGACGAGACTACGTCTTTGTGTTTCCGTTATAAGGCTATTGTTATGACATTGTCAGCATGTAATTGGTGTGTCACATGCTATAAACCTGCAAAAAACAAGTTCCCTAAATGTTAAAAGGAACAAAAACAAAATCTTCTTGTATATGTCAGCAAGCAACTTGAGATGTGACATTATCGTTGCTGTTTAATCCTTACAAGCACTTGGTATGCATGTGGCAGGCACATACAAGTTACTCTTAAAATACATTCGCCATTCATACCGTGACATACATTTCCTCCTCATACATATGCCATCTGCAATACTCAGAAAAAAGCATCCTGTACAAATCATGCTATGCTAGATGATGACTAATTCACAGCAAAACAGGTCTTCGGAGTTAGAAATCCTTTGTCTTTATTGCTGTTTAAAGGCGTTGTGCATTCAAACAGCGTCGTTGGATTACGGTTAGAGCTTAGCGTTCGGAGTTGTTTAATTCTGTAAGTGTCACAGTATTGTCTTGGTTTCATTTGAGGCGAGGAAGCTGTCTGTCTTTCATTTTGTTTAAGAATCCCCTCTGCCGGAATCAAGTGCAGAAAGTTCCTCTGTTTGCTTTGCTCCCCAATGGTTCAATTCAGAATTTGTCCTGAAGAAAGCCATATAGGAATGAAGTGGGTGCGTGACACGCAGAAACGAGAAATTAATGCATTTGTACTTCCTATAAAGCCTCCATTCTCACAGTGGAGTGCCTGTTCGAAATCAGCTTCACAGGAGAGCACATCAAAGACGAGAGCAGGATTACTGTGTTTCCAAGGGTGCGAGCATGCCCGTGTGCGCTCTTAATGGAAAGTGGAATGGACAGTGCGTGAGCCCCCTCTGGTCCTGTACTTTTTCTGGGAGTGCAGCGCTACCACTGACAGCACGCTGACACATGAGCACCAGGGCATTCTGACTGCGCCGTGTTCCTCTGCTTTACCTCAGGAGCTGCTGAAATTGACCTCCCGCAGCCCCAGGGAGGCTCCAAACCTGCTTGCTTCGGTCCTGCTGAAACAAAAGGAGACACCTGAACCATGCGGCTCCAAAGGTCTCTGAAAATGCCATCCAGTAAAGCGTGAAGGTCTTCAGAACTACTTTTATGGACCCGCATGATACCTTGCTCTCTGCTCACGTGACGATCTGACCTTTAATCATTTATAGAGACTCGCTTATCGTTCCTTACATCTGACCTTTTACTGTATATATTTGTACTTAACATTTTTCACCTGGTAAGTGAGGGATAATGTACAGGGATCTATTTTAAGAACAAAAATAAATTAAGAATTTATTTTTATTATTAAATAAAGAATATATAAATTCCTAAATATAAAGTAGATAAAATATGTTGTAATATTTCACTGTAAAATAATGTTTTTTCAGAAAAATAAAATGATCTATTTTACAACTTTTTTTCAGACATTAAACCATCAAATTTTTATTTTGAGCGAAAACTGCTGGGAGCCAATAAAGTTTGACTCATGTTGATATTAAGCTGTTCTCATTGCAAGGATGTGAAGATGATTGGCGCATTCCCAGATGTGTGTTAAAACAACACAAACTCATGTGAAGCAGCATTTATTGCGAACTGAGGCACTGCAAACACAAGTGGATAATGAGCTATTCAGGTGTAAGAACAGCCCCGCGCGTGTCACTCTGAAACGCACAGCACTAACTTCAGCCTTTGCCATTTAATAATTATACTAAGCCATATCGTAATTTCAGTTGAACTGAACGGGGGGGCTTATGGCAAATGAGTGAATGGTCAGTTTAGGGACTAATTCTCACTATTAACTAAATATTGACTACGACTTTTGCCTCAAAAGCCAATATGCTAGTAATATGCATGCTAATAAGCAACTAGTTAATCGTGAGAATTGGACCCTAAACTAAAGTGTTGCCAAATAAATAATGTACATGATAAATCTGTTTGGTGGGCTTTTTTTAATCGTGAGAAGAAAGATATCATTTAATCGTGAGAAGAAAGATATCATAGGGTGATATGAAAGACGTGAAACTAGCACAGCTATATTATTATAATAATAAAGTTTAGATGTTGTTATGCAAAAATATTTGCCCATAGAATACAGCAGCTGTCCAATCAGAATCATGTATTTCAGAGAGCCTTGAAACAATTGGAAAAGGTGGAAAGTTAATTAATTAAAGGGGTCATGGATCCCCGTGTCTTGAACCAAAGGCATGGAATCACAGGGCTGTGCCTATTTCAATTTCATGTGGCTTCATTTGTTTGAGGAAAGTTTTTTTCTGATTTGGGAATGTAGGGAATAGAGTTTATAAGTCCTGAAAGTATTGGATTTGTAGCTAGATTTCAATAGCTCTGAGGATTTCTTGTTGGACGTGTGAACCATAAGACCACACAGCCTCTCGAGTCAAGGCTTTTCCACTGTTCGTTAAAGTAGCAGTAACTCAGATTAAACTGTGAGAATACTAAATACCTTACAGTATGAATTAGCCAGTTTTAAATGTTTTATATTTTTTGCATGTTGCTATGCTGTTGCTGGGGGGTTGCTTACTGCCAAAGCTTTAGATGTGGTGTAAGCCCCTGCTTTTGACTTTGAGACTTTATTTCAAACATGTCAAATAAAAGCTAATAAGCAAAACAATTTTAACATACATGTCCGAAAAGGAGTAGGAAGTAGCATACGCTTATTTAATCCTACCCTTTCCCACTCCAAATTGATAATAATCATAAATAATAATCATAATTAATTGAGAGCTATGACCTAGCAGTTGTTGCATGTGTTCCAGCAAGTTGCGCCTGGATGCTCATGCATGAGTTT
Organism: Barbus barbus; assembly: GCF_936440315.1. Lineage (NCBI taxonomy): Eukaryota > Metazoa > Chordata > Actinopteri > Cypriniformes > Cyprinidae > Barbus > Barbus barbus. The sequence goes on along the minus strand of NC_136761.1, from coordinate 25,400,446 downwards.
AGTCCAGTCTGTTTCATCCCCTAAATCCTTCACCCTCTTTTCCTCATCATTTAGAAGTGTTCTTTTTCTACTCGCCTTACCTCATCAATAAAAATAGCAAAAAGATAAGATTCTTACATTGCAATTTAAGACAGGCATGAGCATCAGTTTTCGTCCTCACAAATGCTGGCTGCTGAGTGTATGAAGCTCATTTTGAGTATGATGATAAATACTCAGATTTACTAAACGCATTCTAATTATACATTTTTTTTTTTTTTTTCCCCAGCTTTTTCACATATGCATTGATGAGATGCTACATGCAGACCTCTCATTGTGTTCCCGGGGGATTTTTAGAGCGAAGATACAACTCCTATTTTAATTTAGAATGACATTATAGGCTCAGCTTCATTATCTCTTCTCATTCTGACCGTATGCCATAAGAGAGGCTGAAACGCACTATTTTTCAAGGCTAATACCACAGTGTTCGTGACTCTAACTGTCCTAGACATTGTAATGAGGCGCTATGTTGTTTCATCCCACCTTTTGCTGGCTCTTTTATCCCAAACAACATATTCCATGCGCTTCTGGCAGTTTAATAGTTGCTCATTTTAAAAATGCTGCTGTGAAAAAATATCTGCTATGTGACTATGTCGTCTGAGATGAACTTATTAATTTAGTATAATGGCCACTGACAACAGGCCTTCTTAATGGACTGAAAGGATTCATTTGGAACATCTCAATGGACTTGTTACTGACAATATGTATTTATGACTCTCTTTATTTTTTGCGAGAACGGGCAAAGACCTTTACATGCATTTTCCTCACACTAGAATGATCTCTTTGTGCAGCCAGACTGTAATAACGTAATGAGCAACTGTTTGTTTGCTTTTGACGCGTAGTATAGAGCAACGTGATTTATATAAATGCTGGCTGAAGTTTTTGAGGAGCACATGTTAAAATGTTATTCTGATGTCACGCGTAAACAGTGAGTCATCCAGCATCAAACTTTCATTAAACGGATGCAGGCCTGTGTTGCATCCAACAACAACTGTCTACTGTTTCTGATCTTCAGATGACAGATAGAAATGGTGAAATTTTTGAGGATATTTTGTCCATGGAGATTCATAGTGCGTTTCATGACAAATATTCATTACTGCTCAAATGCAGGCCGCCGCATCTGCCTCCTGACAATGAACCCGTGATGAGCCACTATTTATGTTTCAAACAGTCATTGTCTGACAGTCAAGAATTGTTCACAAGGGAATAATGGGTAATTTGTTGCAGCGTCTACGCTCCCCTCTGTAGTTTTGTCACAGTCCGCCTTCTAGAAATCTTCACATGGCAGAAGGGGATTTGCCCTGTGTGCCAATGTAAATTGGATTGTTATTAAATGATCTCACTTGTGTGGTCCGACTATGCCGAAACTTTCAAAGCTTGAAATAAACGAATTAGCCTGGCCATTTTCCAACTTCAACAAGAGCCGGGAATATTTTAAAAAGAGGTGTTGTTAAATGTGAAACGCTTAATGTTGTCCCTCGGTCTGACCCAGAGCTGACTTTGGTCTGCTGCTGTCTCTGAGTGCTGGGAGGTGCAGATACGCCTGTATGTCTTCTGTGTTTACAACTGTGAAATGCGTCCCCTGAGGTTCACTGCGTTTGGTAATTAAGAGACTAAGGATATGTAACATGTATATAGCCTTGAATATTGTTACCTTGAGACTGCTTTTAAGCTCTTTCCTGATCCTGTAGTGTTGTTTGCATTGTAATTGCAACAAAAAGCCAAGGATCTAGTAATGTTACCAAGGCTAATAATCTCCCGACAGGCTGTTGCTTGTTTATTGCCTCCTCTAAATGTGGTCATGAGTATGAAGGAAACATTTGGCTGCATGGGTGGAGACATCTTGAAGTATTGATATTTTTGATAATGATGTTGAAGTGAATCAATTCAGTTTTTAACTAATGCGTCAGCTAGAGATATTTTGCATTACATAAAGGCAAAGCTACACAAAACTAGACATTATAATGCGTTTATGTCCATTTAAATTAAGTTGCTTGAAGACCGATCATTTTCTGGAATAAATAAATGCCAAATTTATATTTATAAATGCTACTTTAATAGAAGAATTAATGTCTTTAAAAAATTCTTTTTTTTTTAAAGGCATTCAGTTGATCAAAAGTGACAGTAAAACACGTGCATATGTATATATTTTTTATGTATTGCTGTTATTTTGAACTTTATAAATAGACTTACATAGAGTGCAGCATTATGGCGGGTTACACATACATGGGCATTCATTTTTTACTCCGCAAGAGTAAAAGTCTCATCTGCTTATGCCACTTTATACCGTATAGCAAATGTGCTTGATATGCGCTGGATCTGATAATGAATTTCATATTGTGCTGAGCCTATAAAACCGTGCTCTGGGGTTAAATATGATTAATGGGAAATGATGTCCATTGCCAACAGCTCTTATATCCTCTGCAGTTTGACACCTTTTTCGCTTGACACTTTTTGAGTTTCTCTAAAGGTCTGAAAGTGGGCTTCTCTCATATTCTTCTATGCATAAATCAATTTGCCTCAAAGCACAGTTGTCAAAGTTGCTGTGCGTGCAAATCAAATGCTTGCTGTGCGAGAACTGCCTTTATAAAAATAGCTTAAATAAAGTGGCAGACCTCATTAATCTAGAAGTCCTTCAATTGGCAAGGCATAGCCGTTTTCCTTTCCAAGAGAAGAAATGTGCTGACTGCAGATGGGTCTTCGGTGACATGTCAAGGTGAGCCAGAGGTGAGTCGCTCAGACGTCCAGTTAATGAGCGAGAGGAACGGGCCTGTCTGATCAAATATCAGCTTTCTCTGCACTAATATCACTGCTGTTCAAAAGTTCTGGGAATTTTTTTTTTTTAAATGTTTTTCTTTTTGTTTTAAAGAACTCTCTTATGCTCATCAGCCCTGCATTTATTTGATCAAAATATTTCCGTGATCAGAAAAACTCAGTGTCACATGATCTTTCAGAAATCATTCTAATATGATGATTTGTTATCAATGATGGAAACCATTTTTGTTGCTTAATATTTTTATTCTTTGATGAATAAAAACTTAAAAGAATGGAATTTATTCAAAATAAAAATATATTCTAACAATACAAAGTCTTTACTATCACTTTTGATTAATTTAACATATCCTTGCTGAATAAAAGTAGTAATTTAAAAAATAAATAAATAACAGGAAAAATGTACTGACCCCAAACTTTTGAATGGTAGTTATATTGTTAGAGATTTCTGTTTTGAATAAATGCTTTGTTACTTTTTATTCATCAAAGAATCCTGAAAAATTATTAAAGTTTACAAAAAAAATATTAAGAAGCAAAACTGTTTCCAACGTTGATAAATCAGCATATTAGAAGGATTTCTGAAGGATCATGTGACCCTGAAGACTGGAGTAATAATGCTGAAAAACCACAGGAATAAATATTTTAAAGTATAAAGCAATTTAAAGTATTAATAATATTATCATGATCACAAATTTACAATTTTTTTCCTGTATTTTTGCTCAAATAAATGCAGCCTTGATGGGCATAATAGAAATCTTTAAAAATAATTAAAATAGTATTGACCCCAAACTTTTGAGCGTCAGTGTATTTGGTAAAGGATGGTTTAGGATGTGAAGCCAGTGTTTCAGGACTCTGGACGTGGCTGGTTGAGTGCAGAGAAACAGATGGCAGCTGTCTGCGATACAGCTCTGGCCTTGATCTCTCAAATTTGGGAAAGGACATGAATTACTAAACACTGAGCAGAGACATGAGGATGGTAGAGCTCCAGCTGTTGTCTAAAACATGCTCTGTGAAATCTTTCTGGCCGAATGATGACAGCTGTACACTAATATAGACAAGATGTCAGAGGAGCGCAAACCTCTTCAGATATATTTTCTCAATATTACTAAAGCAGATTGGCTTTGATAAATGACACATTTGAGAGTCCACAATAAAAAAAAAAAAAGTAAAAAATATTTAATTCTAGTTTAAAACTCATTCAGAGTTTTTAGATTTTTTTTTAAATATTTATGATGGTTTCATACGGTTTTGAAAACTTTTGTGCCATTTTCAATAAAAGTTTTCGTTAAGACTTTACGTGTCATTTGTTAACATTAGTTAATGTATTAACTAACATGAACAAAGCATTTATTAATGTTAGTTAATGAAAATACAGTTGTTCATTGTTAGTTCACAGTGCATTAACTAATGTTAACAAACACGACTTTTGATTTTAATAACGCATTAGTAAATGCTGAAATTAACATTAATATTAAATGCTGTAGAAGTATTAGTTCAGGTTTAGTAATGTTGTTAACTAATGATAACTAATAAACCTTGAAGTGTTACCAATTTTTCTAATTAATGACTCAAAAAATCTCTAACTTTACAATAAGGTCTCATTTGTTAGCATTAGTTAATGCATTAAGTAACATGAAGCAGCAATGTACAATATTTTTACAGCATTACTTAATCTTTGTTAATTTTAGTTAATAAAAATGTCCATGGAAACACTACATTCATGTTAACATATAAAAATGTTAATAATGTATTAGTAAGCTTTAAATTAATATTACCAAGCATTAATAAATGCTATAAAAATTGTTTGTGCAAGTAAAAATAAATATTTTCCCTACATCTTGAATTAATGGGAGCGTGTGTGTGTGTGCGCGTGTGTGTGTGTGTGTGTGAGATTATGCCAAACTATTTAAGCAATTTTTCTTTTCAAGATTTTCATATGATAACATTGTTTTTTTTATGATATCAGGACAGGTAAATTTTTCTAAGCATCTGTGGATGAACTGTAAGTGTTTTTTCATAAATTAATAGATCTGTATAAAACAATTAGCATAATGTCATTTGACCCATACAGTAATGTTTCTGTAATGGTTCTCTAATCATTCTGCAAATTGGTGTCCTCTATCATCACAGTAAGGAACGAATGAGTCACCGGCTGAGGACTCATAGACGCCTGTATGGTTTAGTTTGCTGGAAGAGCCGTGCTTAGAGGATCCATCAATTGATCCAGCACATGTCCTTAATGTGAATTTACTTTGCAATAGCTTTTAAAGCCTTGTTCTGCTCTCGGTCCCCGAGGGGAATCTGTCACCTGTGTCTGCTTTGTAATCTGCTTGGTGTTTGCCTCTCAAATCTTCAAAGTGACCTACATCTCAGCCCTCTTTGGGCTTAAAATTTGGCCTTTCAAAACAACATATTACAAAGAAGGCTGTCCGGTTCGGTTCGGTTTGGTTTCCCTCGCCAAAGTCTTCAAGAGAGCGTGGGTTGTGGCAAGGCATTCAAAAGATCAGCCTTTCAATGTCGATTTACCAGATATCTTGGTTCAAAAAGACTTGTGTGTCAAATGAGAAGAAAGTGAACAGCCAACAACCCCTACAAAATAATAATAAGTGACAGGAAGTGGGTGTGTGCTCGAATGTGTGTGTTCATGTGTGACAGACAGGAATTTGCCATGTGAACGTTTGAAGATTTAAAAGCTGCGGTGTATTCCCGCCGTGCACAGTGTGAAAAACAAAGGAACGTTTGGAGGACATCAGAGGAGGCTTGTTTGGTGGAGAACTGTGCCTTTTCATGCCCACTTCAATCCCCTTAGTGACAGATCAAGATAACTCAAGATAACCCAAAGCAGCGCGGCATGCCCACTGTCCTCTACTCTACATGAATTGCACTCATCAGCATTACGATCGGCTTCTGGCTTTTTACATTTTCCGTCTCCAGGGCTTGGCGCTTTCTTTTTCTCAAGGAGCGCATTAAGGAACTTTAGAGGTGCAGTCAAAATGTATCAAATAATGTGTTTTTCCTTAAAGGGATACAGGATATATATTTACAAGGATTTAATTTATTAAAATACAGAATTACAAGAAACATAAGCTACAAGAGTTTACTTTCAATAAAATGCCAGAAACGGTATATTCTGTAACCAAAATGCCAATAATAACCATGAAGAAAAAAATTAAAATAGTTTTCCATTAAAAATACCTAAACATTCTTTAATCAAGATACACTTACTTGAGAAGCAAAGTGACTGTTTTGTTTTCTGATTTTATTTATTTATTAATTTTTTTTGCTTAAAACAAGAAAAACAAAAAATCTGCCAATCGGGCAAAAAATAATCTTGTTTTTCCTTTGAATTAAGATAATTTTTTTCTTGTTTTAAGCAAAAACTAACAAAATTTGTATACATTTTACACAAAACAAGACTTAATATATAAGAAGTCATTTTACTTCTTAAGTAAGTCCAGTACACTAAGTAGGAAAATCTTTTTTTTTTTTTTTTTTACAATGCGTAATACAGGACTTAATTATAAACAAAGCTGAAATACACACAGACTAATTTTATGGAAAGTTTGTACTTTACTATCTCCGGATGCTCACTGTAAAACATGTTAGGGATAAAATATGCCCTCTTACAACCATCTTCAACATGGTGCAATGCAAACAGCATGAAGAGCTCAACAGCCGGAAGTGGTCATGTGTTTAACGTGATGTTCCTCTTCTGTCTCACCGCAGGTGCTCTGGCCGTGTTGATCCCAGAGCTTGACCTGGTTATTTCTCTGGTGGGCTCCGTGAGCAGCAGCGCTCTGGCCCTCATCATCCCTCCTCTGCTTCAGATCATCACCTTCCATAATGAAGACATGAAGCTGTGGGTGGTGGTCAAGGACATCAGCATCAGTCTCATTGGCTTTGTGGGCTTTGTGGCAGGGACGTACATCTCCATCCAGGAGATTGTGGCACGGAACAGCAGCAGACACAACAGCACTCACCTGCAGCTGCTGTGAACGCTGACGCAGCAACAAATGAAATGCAGACCGGCTGAATCATTTACTCACTTGCATGCTAAATTTCACTCGGGATTCCTCTTCTTTCTGAACGTCTGTAGATGGCTCATGGATTTTTTTATGTGTTTTTGTCCTTCAGTTTTTGCAGCACTAAAGTCTCTTCGTATCAAGTTTCCAAGAACTCGTTTTTACAAAATCTTTTGAGTCATACAGCCTTTTATCCCAATTTTAAGGTGAATATTAACAGAATAATATCTATATTGCTCATTTTGATGTCTTATTTACAGTGTTTCAGTGCCACAAACAGATTCCTTTCACATGCATTTAGACTTAACAGGTTCACATGTGTTGTTTACTCATTCTGAGCAGTTGCAATTGAAAAGAAGCGTCGTGAACAGCAGTTTCTGTTTGTAAGTGTGTTTTTGTATTCTTAGGGCTCTTGGTTTCAAGACAAAAAGCGAGTTATTTACTTCTGCATATTACACACAGACTCAACCTAGACTTGATTGTAAGTGTGTGGAAAATCCATTCAAAGTACAGAATGTTTGCACAATTACACAGTAATTTACCTCTCAGTCTCAACCAATCAAACGATTAGTCCGATCAGTGGTCTTTAAACACTTTTAACTGCACTGTGTCTGCCGTTCTAGTTTTTTTAAAATTGGTTTAAGCAATGTTTTATTGGTTTATTTTTATTTGTGCCATCTTACACATCAAACAGCCTTTTATATTCAACAGGTGCCGTCAGTGAGTCAACTTGCAGAGACATCTGTTGATATAACTTTTTTTCTTTCTGATTACTGCATTATCAAGCTGTAGTTTTTTCAGTATCTAAATATGGCAAGATTTCATTCCATATGTGCAGTATATAATTGTTTTAAAACAGACCAACAGAAGTGTGTTTTAACCGTATGCATGTTGAGTAGCTTTAATTTTAAAACACTTGTACTGTTGTGTTAAACACAATTTTTTTTACTGAGGTACTTGAATTTTTTTTGTTGTTGTATGAAAGTGCTATATAAATACATATACAGTGCTGCTCACTAATATTGGCACCCTTGGTAAATATGAGTAAAGGCGGCTGTGAAAATAAATCTGCATCATTTATCTTTTTAATCTTTCATTCAAAAAAAATCACAAAATTCTAAACGTTCATAGAAGTAAAACAATTTAAAGTGGGGGGGAAACTCGCATTATGAAATAAATGTTTTTCTCTAATACATGTTAGCTTGGCACCCTTAGAAATTCTTATGAGTAAAATATCTCTGAAGTATATTCCTATTCATATTTACATTTTTTTAGCACACCAGGGTGACTAGGAGCGTGAAACTGTCCAGCCATGACTTCCTGTTCCACAGGCTTATAAAAATTAAGTCCAAATTCCCTTAATCATCCATCACAAGGAGTAAAACCAAAGAATATAGTTCTGATGTGCAGAACAAAATAGAAAGTGGCTGTAAGAAAAGAGTTAAAGCATTGAAAATCCCCATTTCCACCATCAGGACAATAATTAAGATGCTGCAATCAACTAAAGATGTTAAAAATCTGCCTGGAAGAGGACGTGTGTCTATATTGTCCTGATGCACGGTGAGGAGGAGAGTTTGAATGGCCAAAGACTCTCCAAGGACCACAGCTGGAGAATTGCAGAGATTAGCTGAGTCTTCAGGTCAGAAAGCCTAAAAAAATGTATCAAACAGCCCCTACATCACATGTTTTTCAGGAGGGTTTCAAGAAAAATTCTCCTTGCTCATCCAAAAACAAACTCCAGCAAATTCAGTTGTCAGACACGACTGGAACTTCAAATGGCACTGGTTTCTATGGTCAGGTGAAACTAAAAAAGAGCTTTTGGCAGTAAACCCTCCAGATGGGTTTGGTGCAAACAGGGATAAAAAGTACCCCATGTGCACGGTTAAATATACTGCTGGATCTTTAATGTTGTGGGCCTGTTTTTCTGCTGGAGGTCCTGAACATCTTGTTCAGATGCATTGCATCATGGATTCTATCAAATATCAACAGATAAAAAATCAAAACCTGACTGCCTCTGTTAGAAATCTTATAATGACCATGTTTGGATCTTCTATAAAGACAATTCAATGAAAGGTTAGAATTTTGTAATTTTTTTTTTTTAAATGAAAGATCAAAAGGATAAACAATGCAGATTTATTTTCACAGCCAACTTTGCTCAAATTTACCAAAGGTGCCAATATTAGTGAGCAGCACTGTATGGTTGGCAGTGCCAAAGTTATTGACTGGAGAGTTTATATATATATATAATATATAATCAACTGCTGCTTTTGTAATTGCAGTGTTACTTGTTTTGGCTTTGTGACTTCATGGATTTTTGTCTTATTGTACAGATGCTGTAGGTCATTTATTCATGCTCACCTTGTTGAACACATGTTTAATACTTTAAAAAGAGATGAAATATGTAAAGGTGAGATTCTTGCATCACATTGCTCAATTTAGTACATATTACTAGTTCATTTATTTGTTGATCGTCAACATGAGAGTTTCTAGGTGCACCTGTTGAGTTGCGTCATTGTGTCTTTCTAGTTCATGTAAAACAGCAGGCCTTGAGATCTGCTATGAGCTCTGTTTGAATTAAAGAAACGATAGCCTGTCTTGATGTTACTGCCTCTTCCAGGTGTGATTCTTCTCACTTGTGTCTTTTTGTTGTAAGACAGTGTTTTCCAACCAACAGTATGCATGCTGCAAGGAAAAAGTATTTTGAAATGATGCTGAAATACTTCCTGATTTGTTTTACACAGTAACATTTGGCAGTTGTGTCTGGCTGCTAAAAGTGCTCTGGTCGCATTAGTTTTAGAAATTTTTGAGAGGGTAACCCTTTGTAAAGGTAGTGCTTGGTTTGTCGGATTATAAAGACAGAAAGGAAAGTCAAACCAGGTTTGTATCTGTGAAAAGCTCAGGTGAATTTAACACATGCAGTCATTCCTCTAGTTCTCATTGGTGGCTGTTTAGGTCAAGGTGCTTGTTTCTGACACAGGGTTTGAAATTAACACCCGCCAAACGTGGCTGTCAAATCACTAGCCAATTTGGCAGGTTACTTTTCGTAACGGGATTCTCAACCAGTTTTTGTCAGCTAAACCTCTTTCACGTAACAAATTGCTTAAATGCTTAAATGAACGGGCTGAGAATGTTGATTTGTAATCTACAACTCTTTCATTGAAGTTGCATCATGGCAAAGCCTTTGATTGGCATGGTAAAAGCCGACATCCGCAATACTGTGTCAGAGATTGCAGTAAGAGTGTGCTTAGGACAGATCAAAAGGAAATTGCTATCGTAGGCTGTCATTATTTCTAAGTAAAAAATACAGTGTGGGCTAAGTTTTGAGCATGGTCTATTATGTGGTTTGGGGCCTCAAATATCTTCAGCTGCTCGTTTTTACAAAACAACAACAAAAGATCTCCCAGCAGTTTGCCGGAAGTAATGAAGGTCAAGTAATATCTGACTTGCATCAAGACAGAAATACAGAAATCTTCCCGGTTCAATACAGGTTAAGCTCTACAGACAGCATCTGTGGCATGCTGTCAATTACAATACACAGTAACTTTGGAAGCCTATGGGAAAAGTCATTCCTCTGAGTTTAAAAGTAGAAATTGGGACTCGTATTTTTGAAAACTGTTGATATTCTTCCATACAGTAGTGAGTGTTATTTGAGGTGTCACATTATCAACTGATTTAGCTTCCAAACCCAGCTTTTACATTGAACATCAAGTGGAGACCCAACACAGAAACGGTTTATTGTGTAATTTCATGGTTTCATGCTCTCGGCGGGCAGAAATTCGCCACATAGAACATATTGTGGTCGACACAAACCATATTTACACTCACAGCAAGTGAAGCTGCATTTAATATAGTCTGGGTCGTGTTTTCTTTTACCTGGTGTAGTTTGTGTTCATGGGTGAGAGGATGGCACGACCTGGTCACGCTGGCTTCTGTGTAATTTGGCTGGCATCTACCAAGAGCCTTTGAAGTCAACAAAATCAAGTTTCTTTTATGTTGTCATTATGTCTTAATCCCTCCTGGTCTAGCTTGAGCGATTTCTGAAACTCTGTATTTCCAGCACTATTGACTCCTTAAGATGAATTACTTGTTTTATTCCATCCTTTATATGTTGCATTAGATAAAAGTGTCTGCTAAATGAATAAATGTAATGTTAAAAAGAATGTAGTCTGGTGTAGACGAGGTGTAACATTGGTTCTGCTTTGTTTCCCAGAACTAAATCGAACAAAGCTTTTATGGGTTTGGAATGACATGGGGGTAAGTGATTAATGACAAAATTTTCATTTTGGGGTAGAGTAACCCTTTAAGCAGTGTTATAGGCTAACATAGTCTCACTTTATATCAGGTGGCCTTAACTACTATGTACTTACATTTAAATTAATCAATTCATACAATGCACTTATTGTGTACATATTTTACGTTGTATTATATTTAAAAAAAAAAAAAATACTTGCATGTAGGCTTAATCTGTAATTAATTTCTGTTTCTGCATTTGTAATTACACTGTTGACCCATCTCTTCCACCTTAACCAACCCTTAAACCTACCCATACCACCAAATCTGTCCTGTATGACACCTCAATAGCAGCTTATTTTTTGATACAAGTAGTAGTTAATTCCACCTAATATAAAGTGGGACCAGTAACATTTACTGTGATTTGGGCTTTGTGTGAGTCTCAGCACCTGCGAGATGTTTCTGTGTTTTCATCTCAAACCCTGAGGCATAAATCCATCATCTACAAGTTATTTGTCCTCACTGACCCACAACGCTCCCTGTCAGAGATCTATACTTCTTCTTCAGCTGAACCTGCTCTGAATGGATAATGATGACTGGCAGCACGCCATGACGAGAACTGCCTCGGGCAACTGTTAGTTTCTAGACTTGTAAAACACTTGAGGCGCTGAAAACAACATACGTCTTGTCAAACATGTACTTGTGGTGTTCACCTATGAAAACAACCACGTCAGAAAAAAAAATCTTCATATTTATGAGTAAAACACCCCTTCATTTTCCCACAGAGGAGTGAATATTTCAACACGTTGCACAGTGATTCAATTTTATTAAGACATCTTACTATTAAACATGAATGCAGCACCCAGATGTGCATTCATAGGAATGTTTACATATAAAAATATGATTGTTTGATAAATATTTGATCAGAAAATGTGCAGTGGAGATTTCGAATAACACAGTATTACACTTTTTGATTTCCACCTTTACACACTTTACACACAAAATCAAATATTTGTAGGATACATGGAAGTGCTTTCCATTGCAACGCTCAGAAAAAAAAAAAAACTTCATATTTCTGTGCATTTTTTGCAACTTTCCAGTTCATGAATCTAATTGACTTTCCACTTATGGTCCGTTTTCTTTGTTTTAACCAGAAAACAAGCTATAATATTAATTTTCATATTATAATTCGTATTAATACATTTGTGAAATAAAGTAAATCATACATTCTTTTCGCAGCTGAGGTATCAGATAATAGAGTAAATTCATTTAGCTCAGCAAAAATATGCTTAGATATGTAATCTATCAAAATGTCCTAATATGCTAACTTTAATTCATTCATAACATAGATATATTTTTCTTATTTAATAATAAATCCCAAGTCTCTCTAAATATGTGAGTTCTGTCACCTTAATAACATGTGATTGATTGAGTTAATTACATTGAGATAAAATGATATGTAGATTTACAGTAAGTATAATCATCATTTTAATTATAATCTGAAAATCCTCTCACCGTTGCATTAATACTTCAAACATTCACTAATTGTTTTTGTAGTTTTTTCTCCCACATATTTAACAAAAATGAGACACCATGATCAGGACAATAATAATAAATATTTAAAAAATAAAAAAACATCACATGCTTAAAAGCAATTGCATTTCAGAAAATATTTCTTAAAAAAATTGTATGTTTAAACACTACATTTTTAGACATTTGAATATTCAACAAAATCAAGTACAGTGATTTTAATTAAATAAAAAAATAGTATTTCAAATAGACATTGTCAAGGGTGTTGATTAGTGTTGGGATCTTCCACACTTTAAAAAAAAATAAAAAAGTTGGGCAAACTTAAAAGTTTAAGGCTTTCGCTTCAGCAGATTTTTGAGTTTTCTCAACTTCTTGTTTTAAGTTTATACAACAAATGTCCTAAAAAAATAAGTTGAGAAAACTCAAAAATCTGCTGAAGCTGGTTGCCTTAAACTTTTAAGTTGGCTCAACTTTTTTTAGTTTTTTTACAGTGCACATTAAATGCCAATTCAATTTCTAAATAAGAACATATTATGTAGATGATATTGTAAACAAAGAACTCAAGTTCAAACATATGTCGTTTTGTGCACATATTAGGATGTAAATACAGATATGTCCATATTTGGTATAACAAAATGCAAACAATAAAAACATTCGAATCACAAAAGATGCATCATTACGCTGCACTCAATCGCTTTGAATAACTTACAAATTTTAAGAAAGACACAGTGCTAGTCTCATTGTGAAAACTCAACAGTTAAACTTGAAAATAGCAAGTATAATCCTTTTATACTCTTTTCGAAAGTTGTGGTTTAACACTCCATATATAACGCCATTGAGGCAGCTGTTGAAGTACGCCATGAAGTAGCTGGCTGTGAAGAGCCACTCAGGTATGGCTTGACCCAGTCTGGGGTGGATGGCCACTGCCAGGCCTATGAGGTTCAGCGGAGCCCAGCAGACGGCGAACAACACAAACACCACAAACATGGTGAGAAAGTTCCGGAAGTCATGAGGCTTGATCTTGGGCCGACTGTCGGGCTTGACCCGTTTGCGCACCTGTATGACGAGGATCCAGATGCGCAGGTAGCAGTACGTGACGATGCCGATGGGCAGAATGAAGTGCACCACCACCACCGTGATGGTGTAGAGCGAGCTCACCGATTGAGCGAAGGTGCAAGAGTAAACGCGGGGGTCGTACTGTAGAGACTCCGCAAACCAGTTTGGGACGATCGCCAGGATAGTCAGCACCCAGACTAGTATGACATAACATACTGTGTTCTTGTTGGAGAAGAGCTTGTCGTACTTAAGGCTGTGGCAGATGTAACAGTAGCGGTTGATGGCGATGCCTGTGATGTTGAAAATAGAGCCGATCACACTGAGCCCCATGAGGAAGCCGCTGATCTGACAGTGAATATCACCAGCGATCCAGCGGTCATGGAAGATGGCGGTCAGGACGAGCGGGTAGGGGTAGATGGCCACGACCAGATCTGCTACTGCCAAACTCACCACAAAGGCATTACCTGTAAGGACAAGAGAGTAGAAGATCAGTGAAACCGCCGAGTTAAGATGTGTTGTTTGTCCTGGTAGTCTAGCTCCAGCTGCTTTGTAGTTATGCAAGAATCAACTCCATCTCATTAGAAAATGCAACTATTTCATGAGGTGGAGACTGCATATGAATTCTTGCAATGTGATTCATATGGAAATATATGATTTTTAGGTTATTCCTAAATCCAAAATATTTAAAATATTAAAAAGTTGTAAACAGAACAAAAAAATTTAATTCGCAAATTTTTATTCAAAGTTACTTGCTGATTCTTTGTAAGTAACTGTGAAATTTGCTAGCAATTTCTGAATGAAAAAAAAAAACTTTATTTTTAAGATGCTGGCTAAAGGTCTCTGCACACTGAGTCCGAAATGTTCGCACGTTAAAAAATAAATACGACCTCACGTTGTGTCAATCACGTTTGCACACTGTCTCCGAAACTTTCGTCCATCAAAAAAAATTCGGATCAGGTTCGATTTTCTGCGTTTTTGCATCCGTAGCATGCATTTTGATAGGAAAGGATGGGGAATATGAAAAAAACTGAAAAATTTCAGACTCGCTGTGCAATGACCTCAAACTAAAAAGGAAATGTTTACTTTGACTATTTTTATGTTACATTCATTCGTTCTCCAAACTGCTTGTCCTCTGAGGATATAATGTGATATGTGATGTGCAGTGCTGGGTAGATTACTTCTAGTCCATTACTGATTACAAATTACATAACAAAAATTATAGTTAGTACATACATACAACAAAAAAATAAATAATGAAAATTATGAATAATTTACTGCCATTGAGTGAACAACATGTAACCCATTAAAAAGTAACAGTATTCTGATTATGAGCATTTTAAAATGCAATATAATCTAACTACATGTGCTTGATTTTTGGAATCTGATAATCTGACCCAGATTTGTCAGTGTTTCTTTTTTTTTTTTTTTTTTAAATCTATGTTGTTTTGAAGTATCGTAGCATGTTCAGGTTGGCCCCACTGGTAGATGCTGTACCTTGACCATTTGGTTGCATGTATGCAACATAAAAATTTGGGGGAAAAGGTCAAGGTAATTCATGGCTGAAGCTAAAAAAAAAAGAAGCATCCTTTAACAAATCTTTTTTTTTTTTAAATGAGGGGCTGATTCAGGCCTGAGTCAGTGTAATGCAACAGAGAAACCACAACACACCTGAATGATCATATGAAAACTTGTAATCATACAAATCACCTCACTTAGTAGTTGGTGGTACAGTCTCTTATTTGCCTCTGTTGTCTGAAATTAACAGCCGTGTTACTTTTACGTGGATTATTATTCTTTACTTTAACATAAATGCCAGCAACATATCTGTGTGGTAAACCTAAAACAAACAGGGGTGCGTAATATGAGTCACAAACCTCATGTGCTGTAAATATCAATATCAAACTGTGAGTAGACAAATCCAGGAGGTTCAAAGCAGTGACCTACACGGTGTAATTGGATCCTGTAATGTTTGAGCAATGTCTTCATACTCTACTCTCACGTACCTCATGTAGCTCAAGATCGCACACATAATAAGACCAATGCCTGGCCTTTCTTCTTTAATGAAAGGATTTGCTAGTTCTGTATAACAACATCAATGCGATTTATAAATTCTAATAAAACAATGAAATCAGATCCGTGCCTGTGGAGCTCTTTGAACACGAGGCTTTTACATTTAGTGCGTGTGTGGGATCTCTTAACTGGGCTGATTTTCATAATAAAATTCAGATTTACGCCAACACAATAATGAAATAGTTTTTTCTATTTAAATTTCACTTTTCAGCTCTCCAGGTACCAGATGCTCCATTAAACAAGTGCTGTATTGACTTGTGCATCCACTTCTGTGACTGAAGTCAATGAATTGAATCTTTTTAATTACTGAGCACACGCTTCACATCCAGCTGTGTTAATCCATAACATGTCAGCCAGGCTTGTACTACGTGAACAACACATTTATTTCAAATGATTTTCACTGTCCTCTAGCAAAAGTATTAGGAGTGTGGGATGCTGGACCCATCACAATTTGGACCAAAAGTTTGTTTAATTAAAACAAGCTCTGGTGCGATTGCTTTGTTAGTGCAATTCGAATAAGTGTGAACGCTGCCTCTGAACCTGCGCTCAAAAGCAGACCAAGATGCCTTAAAAGGTGGGCCTTTCAAAAAATGAATGAACATAGACCAAAGACATCCAAACGAACAAAAAAACAGGATGTAATGTCACTAGATGTCCCTAAAATGGACTGAATGCTCAAACACACCTGGAATTCATTTCTGCCACAGTTTTGACTCTAGTCCTTAACGCATTTTATAAGTTCTGTGTTAGTTATGAACTGGTAAAAATACCTCCATATGTCATTAGTGCATTTAGCCCAGCGCACAGGACTTCTGGATCTTCTGCAAGTTTCTTCTCAAAATATAAGGCATAAATCTGTCCTGTGTTAACTCTTACCCTGCCAGGATTTTCTGGCGTTCGTGTTTTCACCGTTATACAGTGGGGGGGTGCACATGTAGCAGATGCATATGTGAAATAACGCAATCATCAAACAACCCAATGTCACAACATTTTTGCCGAGGTGGCTAATTTGTAAGAATTCGTACTACATAAAGGCTGGAATACACTACACGACTTTTAAAATCTGAACAGATTTTTAAAACACTAGGCATCATACACTTACCGACATTGTAAATAGTGACAAAGGACAACTGGGCATCATACACTGTGCGACTGAAGATCATACACTACCAGACTTTAAAGTTGTTCCGATCACAATGAACTCATGCAGAAACTTGCGCCTTATAGAACACATATGTGTTATAAAATCGGCTGAAAATATCAAACATGTTTGATATCCTCCGACTGGATAGAATCAAAGTCTGAAGCTAAAAACTCGGAGTCTGTGACCATCATACACTACGAGATTTGATCAGCTGTAATCTGCAGACTGGCTCTGACTTTCCTCAACTAGCGTCAACTTAATCGTGTAGTGTAGCCTATTCCAGGCTTTACTTGTACAAATGTGAAAAATCATATGTATTTTAACGAAGTACCACACATAACCTAAACTTCACCGTCACAGAAATCGTATGAGGTCGTTAGCGTTATCAAACATTAAACAGTTTTGATGGACTCGATCGACTTCATCTATGTTTTGACCATCTTTCTGAATCTGATCTGGATACAGTTTTTGACAAACACGTGATTTTCTCAGCTCTTTGTTCAAAAGGTTTTTCACAAAACAAACCCACATTCACGTGTTGCTAAAAAAAATGAATACATGAAGCTATAAGATTTTTTTTTTTTTTTTTTTTTATGCAGACGCTCTGTTCTTTCTTTTGACAAATTGCATGTTCAGATGTTCACGCAACAAAATGTTCTGGGGGCCATGAAAGTTTTGTGATCAAAAATGCTGGCGGTGGCTGGGAACTATTTTTTTTTAAATGCTGGTGGTTAAATAGTTCAAAATGACAGTGTGAATGCTAAGCGAACCAGGACTAAGTGCATCACTTTGTTTTTTGGTCTATACCAAAACAGTCAAGATAACTGAACAAGTGTAAACCAGGGTTGCTAAGTCTGCATTTTTCCCGTGGAATCAAGCTACTTTTATGCTGTTGCCACTGGTTGCTTTTGTTTTTGTTTGTTTGTTTTTCAGTCCGCGGGTTAAAAATAAATTCCCTGATCTCCCAGAACGTGATTTCGACTGAGGACGACCCCTGGGACATGATTTTGGAGCAATATTGATATCCAATTGAAAGCCAATTTCCCCCATAATGCGATATCTGCCTTATCCTCTTCTTGTCAGCTCAATGACCAACAAATCAACGAATGAATGCAGTAATTGTTACTTTATTTGTCACAACTGCGTTTCATGTGTGAGGCAGTATCAGCTCAGGGACTTGGGTGAAGCAAAGAACATGTTAATGGCTTTCTCTGATGAACTATTCAGACCCAGTCATGTAGAGAAGGGTAACAAATATGGCAAATGATATGAAGACATGATGGAGAACTGTAGTTGTAGTTTTGCAGGATTATTGTTTTTCTCTGTTGCACAGGTAGCACTGCACAATAAATTCACAGATCACTTGGTCTTGCTTGACAGATATCTGTGATGACAGTACACATGTAAATTCATGCCTACAGGCTGTCATTTTGAAACAAGCTCACAGCGCTGTTCTGGGAGCTCAGATAGGTGATCAAAGCAGTAGACTCTTTTACTGATGGACGTGTGTGAATTTTGATGGACTAGATTGTTCTTCATGTGAATTCTAGTGTCATGGAGGTACTTCCTGTGACCTGTCAGCACCAGCGTCACAAGAATAGAGGTCAACAATACTGATGAATTTATCTGCTATAAATTCATTTGCTGGCTATTGATGAATGTGGTGGAAATGGGACTCAAATTGAATTTGGCACTTGTGCATCACCTAGTCTGAAGTGTCAGGACCTGTGATGGAATAAATCATCACATTTAAAGTCACTTTGATCCAGATCCACTCTCTGTAATGGATCTGCCCTCACTGAGCATCAAGTGATGAGATAAGTAGAGCTTCAGCCATAAGTGTTTACAATGAAAACACATTTAAAGACCAACATACAATGCCTTATAGACAGCATGGTCACTTATACCATTTTTTATAGCAAAAAGGTTTTTGACTTTTACAGCAAAGCTTAAAACAAGGTAAATTTAGAAGCAACATTGCATAAGGTATTAAGACTTGTTTTCAGAAAATATGTCTTAAATTACTGTAGCTTAATTGTTTTTTTAGCTTAAATCTAACAACATTTAGTGTGTAAGTTTTTGCTTATAAGAAAAAAAACACTCGCCAATGAGGCAAGAAAAAATAATTTTATTCAACGTTTTTTTCCCATCACTGAATTACAAAAAATAAATAAATAAATAGATAATAATAATAATAAAGTAATTAGGAATTAACTCTGAGGAAAAAAAGAATTGTGAGATATAAACACCAAATTCTGACAATGAAAAATTATTTTTTTGTTTCCATCAGGGAATAAAAAATAACAAGAATTCTGACTTCTATTCTCAGACTTGCAAGTTTATATTTTGCAATTTAAAATTTTAAAATATATAATTTTTTTTTTTTTTTATCTGAATTGTGAGATATATATATAAATATGAGAAAAAATTGTTTTTTTTTTTTCACCATGGGGAAAAGAAAAAAAGAGAATCGCAATTCTATTTTTTTCTATTTCTATTTCTATTATATCTCACAATTCTGACTTTTCCCCCAGAATTGCAAGTTTATATCTCACAATTCTGAGTTTATATCTTGCAGTTCTTACTTTATCATTTATATCTTGAAATTTCATACGTTTTTAAATTTCTCATACAATGTTTTCAGAATAAATAAATAAATTAATAAATAGGCAGAATTGTGAGCAATTTTTTTTCCATGGCAGGAAATGGACTTCCTTAATTATCTTGTGCAATTTTGCCTCTTAAGTAAATTTATTTTATTTTAAGGATGTTTGAATATTTTTACTGAAAAGCATGATGAAAATACTAACGAGTAAATAAAATCACACCAAGACAGAACACCAAATGATGTGTAAATACTGTGCTGGTGTCTCTAAAGCAACCACACACATCACATGGCAGCAAAACACTGGAGCTGTAATTACTGGAGATGTGTCAGGAGTTCATGAAGCTGTCTCACTGCCAGCACTGAGTGATCTCCTGCATTAAAATGGCCTGAATGCCTGCATTTTAAGAGGAAACAACAATTTGTTTAGTAAGGAAGTATAATCAATAAAATTAAACATCACATATGAGGATATTTCTGTCTGGAACTATTTAGTATCCAAAACACTACACATGTTGCATTATCCAGATGATTACAGGATCTGTATGTGTCTGGTTTGCAGCAGTCTCAGTTTCAAGCTCTGTTTGAAACTTTATTTCTCATGCAGAGAAGATGTGTGAGAGACGTGTACTGTTTCTCATTTGTCTTTACATTCTCTCAGTGCTTGTATCTTTTAAAGGTCAATTATTAGTTGGTCAGACAAAATAACTGCACCTTAGAACCACTTAAAGCTTAAATCTCCAAAGGCAGGCTGTGTGCTGTGTGTGTTCATGAGATAAGACCAGTGGCCGGAGGACAGATCGAGATGTTGCATCTCAGACTAAAACTGACAATGTTAACAGGGCAGCATGCAGAGGCATTCATACAGCAGCTGCACACCACTATATGCTTTTGTGTTTGATCTGGAAATCATTGATGAGTCGATTACTGTGTCTGAATCTTAAATAATGAGCTGAGACAGACAGCTAATCAGATATTGGTACTTTAATATCAAGGCTGTAAATGAACAACCACCACTACACCACAGTCTGATAAAAACAAAAACAAAAAAAGAAACGATGTTCACAGGTAAAGTACCTTTTTAAAGTGTTGTTTACAGTCATTTATTAATAATTAAGTTTGATTGTTTGTTTTTTGCTTAACAGCAAGACCGTCCAAAACAAAGATGGTTGTGTTATAATAATTAATAATAATAATGATGGATGATGAGGATGAGGATGATGATAACAACAACAATAAAAATTGTTCAGCAGGGCTATTATTAATATTTGTAGTATTTTTGCTATTATTATTATTATTATTATTATTAATTATAATACAATTATTTTAAATACCTAAATGAAAATTATTAATATTGTTAATAATAATAATAATAATGAATTGTAAAAAGAAAAGATTAAAATACTAATAAATGCTGAACAATTATTATTAGTAGTAAAGTAGTTATCATTATTAATAGTAGTAGTAGTAATAATAATTATTATTATTATAAAAAGAAGATTAAAAGATTAATAATGACCTGCTGAACAAAATAAACCAGTATTAATTGATTTGCTGGTCTTACTGGTCTGTTTTCTGGTTTTAGGTGCTTTTAGTTGCTCAGGTTTAAAAACCATACAGACCAGAATGTCCATAATGCATATTATTTTACTCTGTCAAAAAACAGAAACAAAAACAGATCAAAACCATTTAAAATCTGGTCTTAATCAGTCACAGTCAGAGATATCAATACTTCAGAAAACCTCTCCAGTAAAATATAGAAATAGATGACTGTCAGCGTGAGGAATTATAGAGATGAAGATATTTACCTGCCTTCCTGAGCTTTCTGTTTCTGAAGACCGATACAATGACCAACAGGTTGCCCAGAACATCTACTATAATCGTAGTGATGAGAACACTAGAGAGTAAAGTCACCACCCAGGGGAAAGAGAGGTGCTTGCTGTCCCGGTTTCCTGTCGAAATGTTCCTCAAAGGGGCGTCTGTTCCCTCCACCATCCTCAATTCATCATCACCGGACAGCGGCGAGGGCTCCGGTCCTCCGCGCATCCAGACACCGCTTCAGCCGTGCGCTCTTACTGCAGCTGCCATAGAGGCATGTCGATGTGATAACAGGCAAAGCAGTTATTAATTCGTAAATCAAAGAAAACCGGTGTCGTTTCAAATAAAATAGCTGCGATTCAAACTCGTTTTTAGACATAAAATCCTGCTGGCCAAGAGGAGAGACATTTATAATCCAGCGTGTCTTTGGTAGATCGTGAGAATTTACGAAGCACGTTGCGCTTGTCAAGACGCTCATTCATAAATCTGATACAGAAAATATATAACTGGAGTTCGTTCATTCACTTCTTAACCGTGCAGCCCTCGTTCACAATGTTGACTCCAAAAAGCTGTCGGGAAATAAAAGAGTGGATAAACGCCCCCCAAACTTCTGAAGTTCTCTCAGTAGGCTACCATCATGAAACGCAGTTTGAGATCCAGAGACCTGTGCCATTTACAGTATATCCGCGTATGTGCTCTGGCATGTGTTGGCTTTGTGTGAAGCTGGATGCTGATGCTGATGCTGAGGATGTTCTGATCATGTGAGCGCACCTGACGGCTCCTCTCTGTTAAAGCGCACTGGTGCTGCCCTAAAAGATATCGAAGCACAATGCTGGAAGTCTTAAAAGTGTGTATAACATCATTTTAGAGAATGCACTTTATAGTAAAAACTTTTATAGATTGTATTGTTAGTCAAATGCTAGGCGTTTGCGAATAGAATTCGCGTTAGAAGAAGCCATATCAACAATAACGGTGCTTTGCTTTAGGATTATTATCGGGCGGGCATCGCTTCATATATAATCGCTATTTTAGGTTTTTTACTTCAAACATCAAAATTGCTGACAAATATTAGACCAACACTATCTATCTATCTATCTATCTATCTATCTATCTATCTATCTATCTATCTATCTATCTATCTATCTATCTATCTATCTATCTATCTATCTATCTATCTATCTATCTATCTATCTATCTATCTATCTATCTATCTATCATCCATCCAATCTAATGAACACACAATATTAATAAAGTGTGTGTGTGTGTGTACACATATAATATTTGATCAATTAAATATGAATTTATTTATTAATATTGTATGTATATTTTGTAATTGGTGTTTTTGATAAATGTTTTAGTTTAATTTAATTTATTAATATAATTTCATTTAGGCTACTGACAGGTGTTTGCTGTAGCATTTTACATTCTTCTCCATTCATATTAAAAATATATAGTGTTTGATCAATTCTGCAGTCAATAAAAAGGCACCATTAAACATAAAAAGAACTGCTCCCACATCTGATCAAATTTGACCCACATTGTAAACCAATAGAAATTCATTAATTCTTAATTCTTGGGGACTTAAACCTGAATAGACTCATGGGGACTCGTGTCATGGTAGGGACCAAAATTGAGGTCCCCATGGGTACAAAAGCTTATAATACATACAGAATGGGGTATTTTGAGAAAGTAAAAATGCACAAAGTTTCCTGTAAGGGGTAGGTTTGGGTGTAAGGTTGGTTTAGGGCAATAGAACATACGGTTTGTACAGTATAAAAACCATTACACCTAGGGAGAGTCCCTGACCAGACTGTCTCTCTCTCTCTCTCTCTGTGTGTGTGTGTGTGTGTGTGTGTGTTTGCGACATTTCTTTCTTTCACTTTTTACATTTCAGATGCGTAAAAATCATCCAATTCAAAAATCATTTCTTTCATCACAACAAATATGTAAAACCTTTGCATCTTTTTAAACTGCATTCATATGTGGCTGTCTCATTCACTCTTCACATCATCCATCATGCCTTTTGTGCACACCTAAGTAATTTACAATGCTTCAGTAGCATTAAAGACTGCTTGACCGCTGTAATCATGGTTGTTGAAGAAGGCTTGGAAAGCAGCTGTGGGTTTATGGCTCATAATAAGCTGTCAGTAATGGCACATTTTCTCCTGATGTATTCCACTACCTCATCATCTTGTCAGTCAGCCAGGTCAATAAATATTTTATCCTTTATCTTGTCATTCTTGGCTGGTTTATTGATAAGTTTATGACAGAATACCAGCATCAAGGCATGGAGAACACGTGCACTCACTTACTACATACAGTGTGATCCTGTGTTGAAGATAAAATGTTTAATTTCATTCAAAAAAATTAAAAATAAAGATTTTTAAGGCAACAATTAAATATTAAAATAAGTGCAAAACAATTTCTGAAATTCATTATTAATATGAACATGTCCAGTGTTTTATGCTGCACCATGAAGCCATATATAACAGACTGAACATCATCCAGGTAGATGAGAGATAAGTTTGAGAGATATAAGAACCCGAGAGATAAGTTTGAATTCCCTAATGTATAGTCGGTTTCATTATATTTCATTTATATTTGTTTTTGCACGTGAGTTGTGGTCACATGATAGTCACAGTATTTTCCCCATAGTCGATTGCTTCTCCTCTCCCCTCTTTTGAAACACAAAAGCACTAATCTGAGAACACAAACACGGCTGCCCTCCATCTGCTGACCCAGAAATGACTAGGGGTCACATTAATAACCAGACCTTTTTGTTTGCAGAGTATGATGATGAATGCAAAGCAGTTTCCGTTTGCGCTCCAGCCACTGTATTTAACAATCCAGATGTGAGCGAGCTTACCCACAAGACTGTTTATCATGCTACGTGAGAGTGTCAAAGCCAGAGTTACACGGAGTAATGTGCCCTAATATAGAGGTTTGGGCCAAGGTTTTTATGAGGTGACCCTTTTATGCTGATGAGTCAACTGTGCATCTGCTCTTGCTCAGTTTTGTACTTGAGTATTAAGTTGTAAACAGCTGCACAGTGGGACATTCCTACAGTTTATTGAATCTTATGTTGACATAAAACAATACGGTATATTTGACATAATACAGGGTGATTATATGTCCTGTTTAGGGCAAATGCTTATGATTTAAAAGGAAAGTAGCACCACTGTAACATGATGGACTGGAGATTGTGGGACCTAAACTAATTTATGGTTTTATACATCAAAGAAAAAAAATTAATTGTGAATTTTATGATTAAAAAGAACAAGCAAATGTATACACTAATACTCAATCTATGCATGTAAACCATGTGGCATGAAAGTTGACTACCATTTTATGCAAAATATACAGTACCGTCTCAAGAGGGCGTCCAAAATCCTGTAGGAATGACCCAAAAATGAATGAATGTTTCACTGACTCCAGTCCACCCTGCTACATTGGTGCTATTTAAGCATGTGACCTAAATCACATGATTTGTTAGAAGTGACATAATTTATTTTGAGGGAAAGCAATTCCGAAGTGAGTCATAAACGTTTCTCTCATTTCCAAAATGTAAGATGCCCACCCTGTTGTGTTGATAGATTTTATATCTATTAAAATTCCTCTTAAATGTTAATCTTCTGCTAGCATGCTGTTGTTTCCTAATGAGTTTCATTGGCTTAAAACCTCCATTCTGTTAAGGTCCAATGAAAAAAAAAAGCTGATGTAACAGGGTGGATTATATCATGTGAAATATTTGGTCAGCATTTTTAGGCTGAGCTTGATCTGTGTGTATTTCTCCTTCTGATAACACTAACTGAATAATTTTAATTTTTTTTTTTTTATCACAAACCTGCCCACTGCAAAATCCACCAAGCGTTCGCAGCATCTAATCGTGCACATTAATATTAAAGAGTTCCACTCAGTTGAAGTGAGTGTAAATAGTCTGTGTTGTTTAACATCGCAAATGACCTTCTAAACAGTTACATCCTACACTTCAGATGTCATGAGTGCAAGATGAGTTATGGCACTCTATACTGTTATGAGTTGACACTTTTATCCAAAAGCCTCAAGGGTCCTCAGCTGTGGGGCTATTTGAGATTCCTGCTTCAGGACAGGAGATGTATATGTGACTGCTCCACTTTCACTCGTGCATAAATCTTGGGGAATTGCTGAGTTACAGTAATTGTGGCCCCTGTGAAGCCCCTGGCGAGCTGAGTCAGAGCTCCTCTGAGTGTTGCCGCTCTGATTCACGACCTCGATCGCTTATGTTCTTCCATTATTCTAATCGCTTTTATTCTGCATCTGAAAGCTACCGAGTCTCCCTCATCCGTTGCTTCATTCATTCAGAGACGTCTGGAATGGAAACAACGGTTAGAAGCACTATAAAAAAACACTCAAAAACTGTTCTGATGATAGTGTCCCCAAATGTAGCATTAAGACAAATACTTTGGCTTGAAGAAAATAATTCAGATGTTACCACATTAAGCACATTTATATGTACTCCCAGGTGAGAAAAAAGTGCACTTTCATAATGTACTTCAAGTGCTCTATTTTCACACACTAATTTTGTAATTAATATATTAAAATGTATTCTTTAGTTCTTAAGATTAATATATATATATTGGGGCACCTATGAAGTAAAATGTGCTTTTACTATCTCTGTATTTAAAAAATGTATTAAGTTACCACTTGTAGTACACTTGAACCCATCTTTCATATACTAGTATGCTCAAGTGTACTGCAAGTGGTAACTGTAAAGGTCATTGCACACTGAGTCCAAAATTTTTGCATGCGTTTTTCTGTTTTTCGTATCCCCCATACTTTCCTATCAAAATGCATGCTACGGATGCGCCCTCAGACACTGCTTAACAATATGTCTTTACTATCACTCTTGACCAATGCATTCTTGCGGAATTAAAAAAAAAAGACTGATGACTTTTTTTTACCATTGAATTTGAGTCTATAAGATTATAATTAATACAACACAGTACAGTCTGTATATTAAACAATTTTATTTTATATATTTCATAGTATTTTTTACATAGATGGGAAATGGCAACGACAACACAGATTCTCTCACAGAGGAACTTATTTAAAACATGGGAGTCATCCCACATTGAATTTTCAAAATACAAAAAAATTACATTCTCACTTTCCACCCACTGCACAAACATATGGCAGATCACAACAAATACTTGCCACAGCTGCCAATAATATGTACATCAACACTGTACTATGTCATTTGAAACACTATAACAGTCAGTTAGGGAAGGGAGCACATGCAAGATCATTTGATGACACATGCAGCAGTCCGCTAAACCAGTCTCCAAAGCCAGTCACATTCAGCTCATCTTATAAAATGTACTCTGATGTCATCTTTAGGGTTCAGTGTTTTTTTTGTTATGAATAGGGATTTCCAACAATGTTATGAATGCAGTTCAAAGACAGAAGCGCTTTAGAATATAAAATGTAGCTGTTTGGGATGTTTCTTTCATACTTTGGCAGTATTTTTGATCATTTTAATGATTAGTAAGCATTATGACAGTTTGTCAAGAAGCATAATTGAGCCATAAAATGCTGCACAGAGATTTTTTATGGCTTAAGTTTGATTGCCTTTGATCACTGAACACTTCTAAAACTGCATAACGTCTGCAGCATGAGAAGATAAAGCCAGAGTTCACATTTCAAATTACGATTCACAAAGCGCAGCAATTCAGACACATCTTAAAGGAATAGTTCACCCAAAAATGTAAATTTGCTGAACATGAATTCACCCCCAGGCCATTCAAGATCTAAATGAGTTTGTTTCTTCAGGAATAGAAGTTTAGCATTAGATCACTTGCTCACCAATGGGAAAAAGTCCATGTCCTGTTGTGAGAGGACAATGTGAAATGGACTTTTTCCACTTAAGGAAAGTGTTATTATGGACAGAAGCAACAGTTTGCACATAAAATGCCTTAATGATGGATTTGTTTCAAACAAGCAGCTATTCACTTCACAAGATGTTAATTGATGGACTGGAGTGGTGTGGATTATTTCAATGTTTTTATCATCTGTTTGGGCTCTCATTTGGACGGCACCCATGTAATGCTAAATTTCTCCAAATCTGTTCCCTTCAAAAAACAAACTACAGGCCTGAGTGAGTAAATTTTTAGCAAATTTAGGTGAACTATTCCTTTTACAAAACAGTCAAAAAGTACATTTCCCAACAACCAATGACACATCAATTTACCATGGACCTATACTTGATATCTCATTAATCTTATATTTCACATTGTGTACTAAGTTTTTGATACAGCAGGGAACCAGCCTCTGCTTCAGTCGCATGTACAAATCAATGTAACCTCTATACTTTCGTTGTAGTGAAATGTGCCATCGCTAAAAAAGTTTACACCATATACGCTTGAAAACGTGTTAAATTTCATAGAACGCTGATTTCGGTGAGCACATCTGGGCTCGGAGATCAACACACCTCAGCTATGTTTTACAGAAATAATCATCTGCCCTACAGCTGGTTTCCAATCTGATAATGACATGCAACACTACAATCAGTCATTTAACATGTGCTGAAAATAAACTTTTTCCAACCAAACTGGACGGGGTGCGATTGACTCGCAATACCAAATGAGGCCGCATTCTCTCTACACACTACTAACATCATTTATAACCACACCGTAGATGTTTTAAGGTCATGCAATAATTCCACAGATTCATAAAGGGCAAACAATGAGGAAAGTTGCATTTCACACAAATCTATTTGTTTTCCCTGGAAGTGACTATTAATACTGATAGTGCTTCTGTGGCTTTCAGCCGTTGAGCTTCATATACTATATGTACGAGATGAGCTTCCCTTTTATAACCCCACTCATACGGGACCTTTGATCCACTGCAGTCTCTTAGAACATGACCTCCTCGCAGCTGCCATAGTCACTCTCCACCATATCTGAGCCAGCATAACTGCGAGGTGTCCTTCTAGTAGATCCAGGCCGCTTGGAGCCGTCGCCATCCGCGTATGATGGCTGTGCCACGCTCAAGCGCACGCTGAGCCTCTTATAGCCACTGGAGACGTTGTCCAGGCTGCGTGTGTGCTGGGTAGGGTAGTAGCTTATGGCAGTGTACTCATTAGGGCACTGAGAGCTGGGCAGCGGCAGGCCATCCGGCCCTAAGAAGTCATCTAAATTCTGATTGCTGTAACAAGGGGGTAATGGAGCGCGGCGGTCGGCGCGGTCCAGCGGGAAAGGGAAGCCTCCGAAGCGAGAGTTCCTGCGCGACTCTGTGGAAGCCGTCGAGTAGGTGCTTTCCACAATGTCAAACTGTGGGAACTCTTGACGCATGGGACGGCCGTAGTAGTCAGGATCAGCTGGATACACTGTGAATGAGAGTTATTATTATTATAAATCTTTTATTTCTTGCAACTAGGGGTTGCACTAATTAGTTCTGACACTAGTAGATGAGTTAGGTCCACTAGCTGTACCACATGACTTCAGTTGCACTTGGTCTATACAGGTGTTCTACAAGTAGTGATGCACCAATATTAAAATTATATTTTCATGTTATGGCTGATAAACACTATTGTTTGAAAGTTTGGGGTTGGTAAGATTTTTAATGTTTTTAAAAGAAGTTTACCAAGGCTGTATTTATTTAATGAAAACTGCAGTCAAAACAGTAATACTGTGAAAAATTATTATTTAAAATATTTGTTTTAACTTATTTAGAAGTTAAAAGAAGTTTTTCATATATTTTAAAATATAATTTGAGATGACAAAGCTGAATTTTCTGCAATCATTATTCCGGTCTTCAGTGTCACATGACCTTCAGAATTCATTCTGGTGCTCAAGAAACATTTATTATTATTATTATTATTATTGTCATCATCAATAATGCAGTTGTTTTGCTTAATACTTTGGTCCATTTTAAAGTGTCCTTGCCAAAGGATACTTTTATTTTCAAAAACAAACAAAAAAAATTGACCCCAAACTTTCAGGCAGTATTTTTTTTATTATTTACTTATTTATTTTTACTCATCTAAATATATATATTTTTTTTTAAATAAAAAAAATTATAAACTACAAGTGAATTAAGGAATCACAACCTTATGTACAGAATAAGATTTGTGTTATTAAATAGTTTTTAAAGATTTACTTTAAGTGAGAGTTAGATAAAAGGGTTAAATCTATAAATAGGGAAAATAAAATAAAATTAAACAAAATATGCACCAATATATCTGATAACATACTGACATACTGATAAATTGAAAATCTCCACCATCATCCAATAATGATATGGGTACGGATAAATTGTGCATCCCTAATGGCAAGGGCAGGAGAAAATTCATCTCACTTGTGTGACATTAATTTTATTATTAAACCAATACAATACCCAATATGTCCAAATATATGAAACTAATAAAGTGTCGCTCAGAGTTTTCCCATTATGCGAGTGGGATATGAATGTTTTGCACTGTCTGTCTATGACAGTTATGGCCGTTTATGGTGATCCACTCGTAAACTTTCCATCAAGGCAATGTTGGATGTGCCAAAACCAGCAGAGATACAGTGTATGAGACATTTGCATTAGGTAAACACTGTCCTGCTGACTCTTTCAATTTAGTAAAAATTAGCCATGTTTTCAGTCAAAATTCAAAAAAGTAGTCAAATAATTCTCAGCTGTTTTTGAAATGCTTGAGTGTTAAGGATGTGCTTGAGAATTTAGTATGTCACAATTTTAAATGTGATAGTTTTTAAGCCATAGCTTTTAAAAAGAGACACCCAATAGAAAGCGCTCAGTGCTGCAGCAAACAGAAGATGTAATTGAATATGACCCACACATGCTTTTCCATTGACCTGCAGGAGCACACGCAGCTATTTGTCCTCCACCGCTCTCGTCTTTTATGATGTGACTAAATTCCAAATGAAGTGAAGTGCCTGTTGAAGCTGGGAAAATAATAAATAAAACTCAAGTTCTCACCTTCGTAATCGTGCTCCCAGTTGTTTTTCATAATAGAGTCGTTATCAGAGCTGGTCGAGGGTGGAGGAGGTAAATTGGGGGCCACACTGCAAATCACAGGACCCTGAGGCCTGGACCGAGAGCCCACCTGAGGGCCGAGCACCCGCTGTTCTTGAGTTTTGAGTGAACGGAAAGGACTGCTGTCCAGATTGCCTGTAGAGCCAATCAGGGTGCTGATCTCCATCGGAGAGCTGATCTCGGTTTCTTTCATCATGTTTTTGGGCAATGTTGGGAAGTAGCCGTTGGAATCTTGCACGCAGCCGGACTTGTGCTTCTTGCGGCTGACGTAGTGTTTTCGGAAACACACAAAGGCTACGACGAGGAGGACAAGCCCCAATATGCCTGCACAGATCTCTGCGATTTCCACATATGAAGGGGAGGTGGTGCGCTCACAGTGGATTGAGTTTCCCGCCATTGAACAGGTAAAACCATCGACACATGGATTGGGAGTGCATGCATTCTGACATCTGCAAAGAGAAGGAACAATTGACTGAATGTAGGAGTGTGTGTGTGTGTGTGGGCCACACTGCTCTAGATATTCTCACACTCAGTCACAGAGACCATTCAATGGAAATGGCATATGCCATCTTATCCAAATTTAATACTTTTCTCATTCCAAACGTCCAGTGTACCAGATGTATTTCTTTTACATTTTCTTTATGCAAGGAAAAACAGTTATGTTATCAAGCTATCATCTGGGTGTTTCCACACAACTATTTTCATCTTGAGACATAAAATAAAAAATGCCAGCTACACACCTCTTCCTCCAGGCGTGAAGAGTATTTTCTTTTTTTAATTCATTCCATTATTTTATCTTTGATATCTTTGCGCATTTGATGTTATAGAATGCTACGGCCAGCATTTTTTAGCATTTTCACAAAATTATCAGAATATTTTGTTGTATGAATATCTGAAAATGCAGTATGTCAAAAGTTTTTAAACACAAACAATAAGTTTTATTCTAGCTTTGTGCATTTTGTTTTATCAACACTTGAATGTGGGTGAGAAAACAAGAGAATCATTCACCCCTCTTCACTAAATAACTTTAGTAACATTAATATAAATCAGTTTATATTTAATTTGCTCAAGCTTTAGTGTTATATATAAAGGAGGACAATCAATAACGTTTTAATTAATGCTAATTAATCAGACTTCTCAATGCCTTCACCAAGGACATGATATGCATGTGATTTCAAGAGCTTCGCTGTGTGAGTCTCACCTGTTTCCAGCAATTTGTGCAGAGCAGTTGCAGATGTACCCTTGATTATTTGGCATACACAAACCATTAGCACATGGCTGGGATGCACAAGGATCGTCCGGCAGGATGCCGTTCTCACAGCGAGAGCCAGAGTACCGCAATGGACAGCTACAGCGAAACTCTGGAGGACAGATGGAAAAAAAATGCATCTTAGAATAATGGTCAAGATAAAGGCATTTCCATCGGAACTTCTGTGCTGAGATGACAGTGTAGACTGACACTGGGGTATTGGGAGATCTTTTGAATGGAGATACAGCGGAGATTATCATCTCCCTGGCTTTATTTCCATATCTGTGTAGTGCAGCTTAGATGCTCCAAAAACATTCCAGCATTTCTGTTTGTTGTCCCTTACCAATTTGTTAAGGGACCTTGTTTAATATTCAAGAATTAATTCTGAGTCTTATAACATGAAACAGAGATGAAAAGGGTGAAATATATAAGGGGTCAATACATTTGCACCACTTTAGTACAATTTCATTAACTACTTCCAACTTGACCAAGTTCTGGTACAGATTAGTTAATGCATTTTTAAACTAATAGTAAACATTTAAATCTTGGTTATTTTAGATTTATACAGTATTACAATATTACTGTTTACTAATTGTTAATTTTTATATTTGCATAATTTAAACTTTATTGTTGTTAATTTAAACTTTACTGTAAAGTGGTACCAATAAATTAATTTTTTATTTTTAATCTAAAATTTTCTAGTGATCACGGCAGCAGTAGTTCATCATCATATGCTGATTAAATAATGTAGCATTCTAATCATCCATATATCAAAACTAGTATAGATAAGCAAGATTGGAAACTGCGTTGTGCAAATGGCATTCAGATTTGCTGACCATATCTAATTTTAAGAACGGGTAGGTAAATCAGTGAATACAGTGTGTGCAAATTTAGAGTAACATTGCTTTCTCACCTCCACTGGGCTCTTCAACACAAGTGCCTCCATTCTCACAAGGATTACTGGCACAGATCTTCACATCCGAGCAGCACTGGTAGATCCCGAAGAGCCTGCCGGTCTGCGGGCCAGTTCCCGTCGGTCCCTCCTCTCCTCTCACTGCCTCTCCGTTGAACTGTACAGTCTCCAAACAGCCGGTGAAGCCTAGGCGCTCTGCATCTGCACTGGGATTGGAGCTGGCCAGCACCAGGGCCCCACCGGAATGACTGAGCCTGCATGGTTGAGGCAGAACCACCGAGTTGGAGTGGATGGCATCAATGGTGAGTCTAAGGGTTGTGCCGTTGACCTCCAGAGAGACGTGGTGCCAGAGGCCATCAGCCACAGGGTGGTTGGCCACATGCAGTCTGGCAGGAAGCATGTTGCCACATCTATATCTGAGCCACAGCTCCTTGTCCACCAGCTAGAAAAACAAACACATGAGTCAATGACAAATAACAGCATTCATTATAAGAACAGGATTTCTCTTTTAAAAAGTTAAAGCAAAAGCACGCACATCAATCTCAAATGGGTGCTCGACTAAAAAAACAAGTAGAAAAAACATTTCAAATGTAAAGTCGGCAACTTTTGCATAAAAAACTTTTGCATAGTGTGTGACATTGAGCGCGCAGTTAGAAATGTACTCTTTGTATTCATATCTATTTCATGGGGATTTGAAAAACTTAAACTATAATATTCTTAATAAAAGTTTAAATCTAGTGACTATACAAATATCATGTGGTGTAACAATTAAAAAAATTGGCTGGCTGCAGTGTAAGTCATAAACCCCGCCATCTCCATGTAAACGAATGGGATCTAAGCCAAACTAAATAATCAAATTACACTTTAAATAAATATTTCTCAAAGATGGTTTAAAACATTTTAGGTCGTTCTTGTCACGTTAATGCATGTTCAAGTGTTTCCATTTAGTTAGCCATTCGATGCTATAAAAATGTTGTGCGGTGTCATGACCCAGTTGAAAAAAACAGCTTATGCTGGTTAGGTATGTTTTGAAGCATGGCTGCTGATTTGAGCTCGTATAAGCTGGTCCTTAGCTGGTCATGTGCTGGTCCTAAACTGGTCCTAAGCAACTAGCTCCTGGACCAGCACATGACCAGATTGAATGACCGGCTAAGGACCAGCTTAACAAGCTCAAATCAGCAACAATGCTTCAAAACATACCTAACCAGCACATGCTGGTTTTTTCAACAGGGGATTATGAGCTTGTGATTGGTTCTGCGAGAGTTTGGGCGGGACTTTGATACCGCGACTCCAGCTCATGATCACTTCTGTGCAGACTCGGGCACCAAATGAATGACTACTGCACCGAATCAGGCTCCAATTAAATCAGTACCGTGCTAACTCAGGCTTCAAATGAATCACTACCATGCTAGACTGACTGCAGAAGTTCTGGCAACCTTGGCCGCTTTGAATGGCCAAGGTCTGCCCAAGAGACCACATGACTGAGAGGTAAAGCAACCAATCACGTTTCGTGCCGCGTCATGTTTAGGGGCATGGAAATTTGCCCACAATAACAGACTGATGTGTAAAACTCTTGGACATATTTTAAAGATTCTATGCTGCAAACGTTAAATATTTCACATATAATCCAGCATTTAGTTGATCCTGATAAGCACTCATTGTCACAGATGTAAACACGACGGCTTTCTTCTACCATGAGGGGGTTTGGCATCATTGCATTTTTGTTTCCAGATGGAACGTTACAGAACGTGACACACATCTCCCGGAAATCCTGTATAATTCAACCAATTCAATGATGACTTCGAAACTCCTAAAGTTTTTCCAGTGTTTGTGTGCAATATAGATCAGATGTTCATTCAACACTCCATGGGCAGTGTACACTTTGTGGTTTTGGGAAAAAAAAGAAAACAAACAGGGTGAGCTCTCGGTCTTCTCCATCTCCACGATCTGCTTTTAGAAACACGTAACTAAAATGAAGTGTAACTCAGCAAATTCTCAACACAGAAACATGAGAGTTATCTCTATAGAAAGCTGCAAGATGATAGCAGCCATACTGGGATGTTTTGGCTTCATTTTGTATAGTGGAAGTGGAGATGCATAGTCCATTAAGCTGTAAAATACTAAACAGATACTCAACCAATTGTAGAGGAGGTTCAACTAAAAAAAATCTGAATTTAAAACTTCAAAAGAAAAGGGCAACTCTCACTCTAAAAACATAAACTTGACTTTTATTTAAAACAGTGATGTTTCGGCCAACTTTAAGGCCTTCATTCGACTAAAGAAATAAATCCAAGCCTATGTTTGTAGTAGAGTAGAAAATTAACGCATGTTCATCACTAAAGAGACAGTCAAGCCACTGCATGTGTGAATTGCAAACTGAATGTGTTTTTGAAAATGCTAAAGAAAAATGAGCATCACGTCATTGACCCAGAAAAGCACCTTCAGTCTGGCAAATATTAAAAAAACATCAAAACAAAAGTATACACATTAGCTTTAGCTTGACGTCTGTGGCTTGAATAAAGTTACATTTACGGACTGTGCCCAGGTTGCTGAAGAGCCAGTGAAGCTCTTGCTGAGGTAGGTTAGATAGGTTATGTTATTGCACAGTTGGAAGCTCGTGCTCCCTGCGCTCAGTCCGTGGGAGATAAGAAGCTCTTTGTGTGCACTGAAGGTAGTTGTGAAAAACAGAGCTCGTGCACGATTACTTCTCCTTCAATCACACCAACAACTTTGTGATGCAAAGCATTCAAACAGATGCTGACATTATGCCTCCTCAGCGATCCACCCACAAATAATGGATCACTCAAATATGCATATATTAGTTTAATGTTCTGTGCATTAAAAAAAGCATAGCTTGTGTGTGTGCACTTCACATTTGAAAGTATTACACTGATGCTGAGAGTATGCATTATTAACAATCATCTCCTTCACACCAGCCTCTTAATTGCTGCGGCAGAATCTTCAGAGAGTTTTGCTATGAGAGAAGCGAAGCACAGAGCCTTTTGCTCTGATCTGATACCAGTCAGCCCATGGGTTTTGCTCATTTGCTTCCATTGGACAGAGCTGCTGTTTGATTTTGCTGTGCTGAGCTGAGTGTGCAGTGGTGAGATGAGCACAAAAAAGGATGAGGAAGTTTTCCCGAGAGAACTCATCGAGGGTAAATGTTCGATCTGAGTTTTGGTTCCTCGAGGGCAATGCGGAGTTTGACAGGTAAGAAGGCTGTTTATCCACCAGAGTCCACATAAAAAAAAAAAACACAGCACGTGATCTTGCAGTGCTTGTAAATCGGAAACTAAACATCAGCCAACTAAACATTTACAATCCAGCAAGCAGTAGGGAGTATTATTAAGAAATGATGACTGTTAGATATGACAGCAAAAATTCTGTTTGCTGATGCGGTTAAACTCATTCTCCAGAATATTTGTTCTTGATTGGTCAGTTGTGGCTTTCTGTGGCCAACTAAAAATTATTTGACTCACATCAATGTGCATTAATTTATTTGGCAGGCAGCTGTGTATTCAGTGAAATAATGTATGTTGCGCTGGTCGTTTTAGCAAAATACACCATTTATGGATAATGAAAATGTCCTGATCATCCTATATATATATATATATATATATATATATATATATATATATATATATATTCATACTGCCTGACTAATAACCCTCACTTGATTATTGTTATTATCCCTCAATGCATGATGGATGAAAGCTCTGTAAAGCTCTGCTTTATTGTCCACTGGATTCATAGACAGCATCCTATTCAAGATGACAGTAACTCCACATGCACAAATAGCATGTGATCTGAACAGGATTGATGACCAGTGATTACTAGAATAAACATTTTATTGATACTTTTTAATAGTGAGACTCGATTGATTTTGTATGACTGTATTTATACCAGTTTGGGGTCAGTAAGACTTTTAAGTGTTAGAAACAAGACAGCATTTATTTGACCCAAAAGTACAGTAAAAAAGTGAAATATTCCAATTTAAAATTAGGTCATAATTTGAATGTATTTTAAAATGTAATTTTTTCCTGTGATCAAAGCTGAATTTTCAGCATCAAAACTCCAGTCTTCAGGGTCACATGATCCTTCAGAAATAATTCTAATATGTTGATTTACTGCTCAAGAAAACTATCAATGTTGAAAGCAGTTGTGCTGCTTAACATGTATTTAGTTAGTTATTTTTACAGTCATTCTTTGAAAGTTCAAACAGCATTTGTTTGACATAGAAATCTTTCGTAGCATTATAGATGTCTTTTCTGTCACTTTTGACCAATATAATGCATCCTTGCTGAATAAAAGCATTAATTTATAACAAAAAACACTAAACTTATGAATGGTATTTCTATATATTTACATTTATAAATGAATCAAAATTTCTCAATTCTCTCTGCCATCTTGTATAAATTTTTGCAATAAAATTTGACCAAATAATGGATCTTAGATGAATCATTTGGTTCCCTGCTGTTCGGAAGAGTCTTGGCATCAGGATCATGTCTGCGATGTCTTACAATGCTGTCTAGGTAGGTTTCGTAACAGACCTCCTGATGCGAGTCCGGCTAGAAGAAAAACCTAATTATTGCGCTCAATGCCCCCATGCTCGGACTCCTCACTGCATTAAAGGGTATCAGTTCCAGCATATCTATCCCGCCACAGATCTCGTTTCTCTTAATAGTGTTAGATCGCAGCTGTCAGTATTCATAAATGCTACACCTGCTTAACTGACAAGTCACCTTTTTTTCCTTTCTCTTTTCAGAGGTGGCTTTGCTCAAATAGGCTCGATTTCCATTTGAAAGTAATTACTTAAAAGGTAAGAAAACTGAAAGTACTAGCTTAGCAGTTGATTCAAATTTTACAAAGGCGAGGGGCCGTTTCCAAAGCACAAGCTGTTGCTCCTCTCAAATTAAAAGACTGATAGGAATTTGCTGAGGTGCACCAGAATGTTAATTCTCCAGAGAGACACATGAATTATGTCATGTATAGCTTTGCAATGTGTGAAGATGAATGCCCTGAAGATTTCTTGGATGACCATGTTTAACAATTCCTTTTGAAGCCCCTCTGCAACAATGAAATGGTCCAGCTTGCCAAGTTTCAAAACCCAGAGGTAAAGCTTTGAAAAAAAAAAAAAGGAGTGCGCTTTTGATGTTGCAAGCCATTTAAATTGAATATTCAATTATGGTGCATAAATGAGGTGTCCTCCGGGAGAGATGTCATATGATTTTGAAGCAGAGGTCAGCATTTCAAGTTATGCTTGCCGCATTCTTTATCTTCCTCACAATGTATAGAACATGAATGCACTTTACAGTCTTTTGTGCAGAACCATAAAGACTTCCTCTAGCTGAAGCTTCAAAGCTGCATTAGGCCGTTTAAATAAACAAATACTCAAAGAGCCCTCACTGCGCCTCGGAGTCAAAGAAGGAGAGCAGTGAGCCATGAATTCATCATAACACTCATTTCAGAAATACAGGTTGATTTATCCCTGATGTGCTCAAAGGGTGGGATGAAATCCACATCACAAGCGCTTTCATTCCCTTTTGGAATGTGCTCCGGAATATTAATGCGTTTAATGCGCAGTTAGTCGTTCATGAGAACAAACAAGCTTCTACTGCAAACATTTGGACATTGCATTTGTCATGGGGTGGAGGGAAGTTTCCTGTGATCGGTCTATTGTGATCTGGATGGCGGGTTTTCTTTGTATTTTAGATGTATACCTACAGCAATTCACTCTTTGTTGAAGACAAAAGTTGTTAAAGACTCAAGTGTGTTTGAAAAATGTCATACCTCTAATTTCCCCCAGTCAGAGGCATTGGTGGACATCACTGTGCCCTGTGCGGCAGACGTCTTGAGTCGAAGAGACAGATGGAAGTTTTCTTTGCCCTCTTCCATTTGATAGAGGTATTTCAGATAACCCTTGCCGTCAAATCTCACAGCAGACTCTGAAACGCAGGAAGCATAAATAGTAAAACACTTGGCAAAATGTGCAGCAGTTGTCTGCTTCTTCTTGAAACTAATAACTGGAATCAAGTCAAACAGGCCTATTAACGGACATTTACATATAGGCTACTATTATTCAAAGGTTTGGGATCAGTAAGATTTAAAAATAAATAAATACTTTTATTCAGCAAGGATTCATTAACCTGATCAAGAATTACAATAAACATGCATACAAAGTCACAGAAGATTTTTAAATAAATGTTGTTCTTTCTATTCAACAATCCTGAATAAAAATAAAAATACAGTTTTAACATTGATAATGATAAGAAACAAATCTGCATATTATAATTAATTCTGAAGGATCACGTGACACTGAAGACTGAAGTAATGATTCATTTTTGTCATCACAGGAATAAATTACAGTAAAATATATTATAATATAAAAAAGTCATTTTAAATTTCTATTTTTACTGTATTTTTGATCAAATAAATGCAGCCTTGGTGAGAGAAGACTTCTTTCAAAAGCATTAAAAAACTAAGTTTTGAACAATAGTTCAATAATAAATAGAATTAAAGTATCATACTATACTAAATGCTCCTGGTGTATATGTAAGCTACAGACGGAAATTAAAGTCATTATTCATTAAGTATCTTTCCCTCTGGCATAGCTTTCAAATCTTATTCACGTTCACATTCATTTAAATATAATGTGCCACACATCACACTAGATTTGATGTCAATGATGCCAAATGGCTTTAGTTCTTGCATGTCTCAAGTATTAAAAAAGCGTTAAAGACAAATGAGACTGTTTTGTGAATATCAAAATTTTTTCGACCATATAACTTTGGACACCTTGGAGTATAATGATAATAAAGTTTTAGTGGTCTTCAAGGCAAATATCTTGATTTAATAGCTTATTTTAGAGCTCATTTAGTCTTATTTTGTGTCATTTTACATCATCTTGAGGGCCCTAGCCACCTGGTTGAGAACCACCGATATAGATTAAGCCCGTGGTCACTTGTGCTGCTTGAAATTTCCACTAAACATCTCCTTTTGTATTTTCTGGACAATGAAAGTCATATGATTTTGGAACGATATGAGGGTGCACTTCATTTAGGGTGAACTGTCCCTTTAAGGCAGACCCAGAAAGGTGCAACTAAGTGAGAAGTTAAGTGAGATAATATTCAAGGCCTCCAGGTTTGTCTAAATCCTCAGTGGAATGCAAAATAAGACGCTGGTGGTCTCGCCACCTACCGTTGCAAGAGCACACGCTCTCCCAGCTGTGCTGCGGGGTGATGAAGTTCGCCCGTGCTGTGGCGTAGTTACTCATTCTCCCCTGCCTCATCACCACAGCGTTCCTGCAATCCCGAGGTGGGCAACTAGTGCCCACACAACCATCATGCTTCAGTCTCAAGACGTTCAAACCCAGCGTATCTTCTATGGTGGAAAGGACTCCGGTGAGGCGCTGAGTAGACACGGGCTGGACGGAGCCGTCCTGAGCTCTCCGGACCAGAAGGACCTCCATGTTGACGGAGTTTGGCTGCTGTTGCAAGCTGGCGATGTGCAATTCTTGTCTGGGGATGTTCAGCTCCAAGCCCAGGCTGCGCTGGAGGCCTCGCCAGTGATCGGACACGAACTCTTCTGCCGAAAGTCCTGCCAACTGCAACGTGAAGCCCTGATCCAGATCGTGTTGAGCGGCAGCCCAAACATGGACCTTCACTCCAGCCCAGATGCTAAATTTCCCATCGGACACGCTCACGTTCAAGTGGTACCAGCCTGGATCCAGGTTCTTCTCCACCACGATCTTCCCATCCACTACGTCCACAGAGAACAGGCCCTGGTCCAGGCCATCAGAAACCAGTTTGTAAGACAGGATGTCTTGGGGATCTTGGTCTGTGGCGTGCAGCTTGCCGATGACACGCTTCGAGAACGTCCCGCCGGCGGTGGTGATGAAAACCTCTAGCGGAGTCACAGTGGGTGGATATCGGCTCTGCTCTGTGATGTTGATTTTCACCACGCATATTGAGGACAGTGGAGGGTGGCCGCTGTCAGTGACCTGTGGAGATGATATTTATGTGATGTGTGAAAAAAACATTGCGACGTGCGAACAATACACTGACCTTTGAAGAGTGCTTTAAATAATTTAAGACGGTGTGGTAGAATCACTGGTCCACAGATAACAATCAAGTATAGGTCAGGTTGTACTCTCCCATACATGCCATTTTCCACTTGAAAGTTCACATAAAAATGAAAGTTTCTGTCAACATTTATTTACTCTATTGTTGTTCCAAACCTGTATGACTTTTTTTTTTCTTCTGTGGAAAGGTTTGTGATGCTCTTTTCTATACAATCTCAGTGAATGGTGACCCGGGTTGTGTGCTCTTTTATAATTTAATTGAGAATACATTTCAACTTCCGATGCAAGTTCTAAACTTGAACTGAGGTAGCAGGATTCGGAATTTCAATTCAGATTTGAGTTAAAGGAAGCATAACCAGAAAATGTTTAATTTAAAAAAAATTATTAAACTGCTACATTTAAATTGAAGGAAACTGCAGTAAGTATCATTTTTAACTACCAAAGGAAAATTTGTCAAGACAAATTTCAAAGGTTGGGTTAACAACACCTTCCCTGAAAATCTTGAAGGTCATGTAGGTTACACAGAGACAGATAAATAAATCTGAAACTATAATTTTGCAACCTATTGAAATGTGTATTTACAATATAATATAATGCAATATAATATAGGAAGGGGAATTTTGCCCCACAATGAGGACTAAGGTTGCTGAGCTTTAAAAGTGACGACCAAAAAAAACCCAATTGCTTCTAAAGGCGTGGAATAGTCCTATAGCATAAAATTAGTATTTTATGGTAGTTTCAGTGTCTTTGAACACTTTGACAGCACCAATTACTTTCATTATAGGAGAAAGCAGCATTAAAAAAAAATCTTTCATCTTTCTATGATTTCCTATGCAACATGAGGATGAGTAAATGATGTCAGTCTTTCATTTTTGGGTGAACCATCACTTCAATCTTAAAACAAGCATGTGTTGTAAATATGCGCTGTACTCATAACTGAAATTAATGAATGAAATCTTTCACCTGGATTTTTAGCAGATGCTGAGGCTTGTCTCTCCTCCTCAGCGGGGAGGATACGGACAGCAGTCCTCCTTGGTCAATGTGAAAGCTCCTGT
This sequence comes from Barbus barbus, assembly GCF_936440315.1. Taxonomy (NCBI): domain Eukaryota; kingdom Metazoa; phylum Chordata; class Actinopteri; order Cypriniformes; family Cyprinidae; genus Barbus; species Barbus barbus. The sequence continues at coordinate 25,358,848 of NC_136761.1, read as the reverse complement.
CCTCATTTCCCGAGACAATATAGAAGGAGAAGGGAGGGCCGTTCTGAGGCGTATCTCTGTCTGTTACCAGCAGCTGCAGAATTCCACCGCCCACAGCCTCCCCTTCCTGTGTCCAGAAAAACACCATTAATCAAGCTGCACATGCTTGGAAAATGCCATCAGACTTTTAGGAAACTTGTAGCTGTCCTTTCTCGAAAGTAGATGAACAATTAACAAATGTGTTCTTTATTTCGATCGGGACGCAGGTGATTATGGAGTTTTATTGTATTCTATTGCTCTGGCAACAGAATGTATCATGGCGAACAGAGAGAAATTGCTGGAAAAGTATAAAAATAATAAATGATGTTTGTATAAAATAATCTGATGTTTGTAGGTTTCTTGCTGTTTTTCAAATCGTACGCGTATTTCTGTCACGGGACTCGTTTTCAATGCCAGATTCTTCTGTGCAAGCAATTCTAAGCTTGAAGAAACAGCCCAATTCTGTCTAAATGAAAACACGGCAAGAACAGCTGGTGATTTTTATCACTCTGTCTGCATTTGTCAACAAAGTGCTACCGATTGGACCGACATGTGCTCCCGGTCTTCCTTCAAGCTGGCACAACTGGAACAGGTAATTGAAACGGAGTGCTCGGCTGGCAGAGATGAGCCTAATTGTTACTGACCACCTACGTGGTGGCAAATAGCCACTGCACTCTGAAGACACAGACACCTTGGGTAGGGGTAAAAGGGGTGTGAAAAATATTTCCAAGTCAGCAGAGTTGAACCTATAATTAGAAGCAATGGATCCGGCTGACTCCGAAAGGGTAAACAGAGTCCGAACACTGTTGCAGAAAAAAATGACTATATTATACATGGCTGATTGGCTCTTTAGCCTGAACCCTTGACTTCCCCTGTGCATCTGAGCACAAATGTGATGACAACCGTGTCCCGTTTTTGCACCTTCGATGACCCACAATCCTATGCTTGTGATTCAGTGCATTGAAGGAAAAAGAAATGGTAGAGAAACACTCAGAAAAGGCAACACTAATAAAAAAAAGGGGTGATGCTTACTTCAAGCCTTTGTGTAATGCATTATACAAGTATTATATAATGTACACTGTAATTCATAAATAAATGTAACCAAAATTTGTTTTAATGCATTACATTTACTAAAGGTGTAACAGTGAATAGAAAGGTATTATAATGTATTATAATGAGATCATACAATGTATTACAAGTACTGCTGTCAAACTATTAATCGTGATTAATCGCATCCAAAATAAGTTTTTGTTTACATAATATATGTGTGTGTACTGTGTATATTTATTATGTATTAAGAAAAAGATGTTACGTTTATATATTAAATGCATTAATATATGATATAATTTAGATTCATATAAATATATGCTCGTAAATACATTTCAAAATATATTCTGTATGTGTGTTATATATACATAATAAATATACACAGTACACACAAATATATTATGTAAACAAAAACTCGTGATTAATCGTTTGACAGCACTAATTACAAGACATAATGCATTAAAACTACTTTTAGAATTCATATATATATATATATATAAAGGCTTTAAGTGAAGTGTTACTAAAAGTTTTTTTTAAGACTATTGGATTGCATTTTACAAGAAAGTACCATTTCATTCTTTCTACTTCAAAATGTCCAATTTAATTCAACATGTTACTAGCATTTTGTTTGTAAGTAATTGTGAAATTTACTTGCAGCTGAGTGAAAATTGGTTATTTGAAGCTTGTGTCTGATGGAGAGGCAAGAAGCAAAAGATCCATTTTTAACATATTCTTTCATTTCTACCATGAAATAACCATTTTAATCATCAAATGTTTGCTTGCTTATCTGTAGAGCTCATTTTTATTTCTTCTAGATCGTTAGGCGTGATATTGCAGCTCCGTCTGAAGCAATCTGACTGAAGAAAGATTTCAACTGAAATCATTGACTAACTGGGCATGCAGGGAGGCAAAAAGGTAGATTTTGGCCGTGTGTTTTTACCTGAAGAACGAGGCTGTGATTGATCTGCGAGAACATTGGTGGGTTGTCATTGACGTCAGACACGGTCACTGTCACCTGGGCGGCGGAGGATAAAGGAGGATCGCCTTCATCGGCAGCTTGCACGGTTAATGAGTAGTGTGTTATCTGAAAGGCGAGGGGCCGTGTCAGTGGGATTATGAAGATATGAACATCATGGCACCGATGTTGAATAACAGAAGTCAAATACGCACAGTAGTGATTAAAATGTTCATCTGTGATCACAGGATTCAGATACAACTAAGTCCCTGATAAAACAAATGAGTATGTGCTCTGAGCAGCGATTCAGGAGTGAAAGTGAAACCCACCTCTTCCCTGTCCAGCGTGGAGCTCACCGTTACATGGCCGGTGCGAGGGTCGATGCTGAACTGCTGCTTTGGATCACCGCTCACAATAGAGTAGATGATGAAGTTATTTGGAGGCCCATCAAGGTCGACGGCTCTAACCTGAGACAGATGCACAGTTAGGAAAGGAAAGGAAGATGAGCACACCTGAGTGCTATTAAACAAAGCTTTAAAGCTCTTGATTACGGCAGATTTGTCTAATCTAGAGGTCTGCATCAGACACGGCTAATGTCACAACAAATCACTGAGCAGACTGTGAGTGCTCATATACAATCATTAGCTGATTGCTCCATTCAAACTGTTTATCTGATTGCTTAAATGACAGATGCATTAAATCATTCACTCAACAGCTGCCACAATAGCTTGCCTCAATCCCGTCACCAGATTGACAACAGCTGCCTTTATTTTGCTTCATATAAAGTCTGAGACCTCTTACATACGAAGTCAAAGGCAATATGATAACAGTCCAGAAAAAGCACGCTAAAAATTATTTTTCATAATCAGTTTTTGTTGTTTTCCATTAAAAGTCTATTTTTAATTAAAAGTCTACATTTACTTAAACTAAATAATAGCCTACTATTAAAATACTTTCTGTTAATTGAAATAAAGCGGAAATCAAATAATTTATATTAAATGAATTTTTAAAAATGTACGAAAATTAGAAATGTTGCTCTAGCAGAACTGAAATCATTTGAAGTACTAAATTTACTAAAAATAAATTAAAGCTAACTAAAAAATTCTAAAATAAATAAAAATGACAAAACCACATAATAATATGATTAAAATTTTAATTTAAATTGTAACTAAAATATAAAAATAACTAAGAAAACATACTAATAAATAACTAAAATAACAATTTATTTCTCTCTTTAATAGGGTTTATGCTTTGAAAAATAAAAAAATATTTAACCTTCCGATGTGGTAAGAAAAATGCACTAAATTCAACATAATAATATTCCCATAATATATAACTCTTAATATCTGTATATTATTATTGCATTTACATATATTTATATACAATTTTGATTTGTTTACAAATCAACTATTTTACTAACTGTTAAGCCATTAATTGAAGCAAAAGTCATAGTTAATAGTTAGTTTTAGTGAAAATTGAGTAAAGTGTGACTGAAAAGTTTTATCATTGGATGTTGAGTGACAGGTAAGGGAAAGCGTGATACCTGCAGAACCATGTCCCCAGGTGAAATGTCCTCTGCAATCACAGCACTGTAGCTACTGCGGTTAAAGACAGGTGGGTTGTCATTGACGTCTGTGATATTGATGATAACCGTGGCAATGTCACTGAGCGACGGTTTGCCCCTTGCTCCCTCCACTGACAGGTAATACTCGTGGCAGAGCTCGAAATCCAGCACAGAGTTCACCGACAGCAAACCTGTGGCACAAAACAACAAAATCACATCCAGGCCTGGGCCATCTCTTTAGCAGTTTCCAGCTGGTTCAAAGCAATTGCAGAAATGACAAAGAAAGTAAAGTTTGTTCTGAAAAAAAAGGGAAAAGTTTGGATAAAAAATACTAAATAGTGACTTAAAATAAAAAATACAGTGCTAGCAGGATACAAAATCCCTCGGGTTGGATGAGTTTATTTTGCATTTCCCCAGCGACAGAAGCACGTTACCAGCTGGTCTGAGGGTTTTGGTGAAGAGAAACCTGTTTCCAATGCAAAGTGTGATAATGAAAGATTTATTGTTCAAAGTTTATGCTTGTCTGCTTTAGATTTATCCAAACTAAACTGCTGTTTTGTGTGCCTAACATATTGTATGCTCAGTACATAGTGCTGACAGAAATTTTGGTTTGAAAGCATTTCAATATAACACCAGCTGATTTTCTTTTATTGCTGCATCCGCTGACCACATAGAAAACTCACATTCCAACATGACTAATAACTCTCATGTACTTCCCAGTGGACTTGGACTGAATGAATGATATCTTTTATGCAATGTTGCCTTTTCTGTTTTTGCAAAGCACAAGAATCTGATTCATCTAAAGCATTTGAAAAGCCGGTGGGATTTGCTCTGTGCATTATGGGTAGTCACTGTTATTTTATATCTCATTCTCAAGCAGAAGAGAAAGTTGACTACTGGACCTTTTGCTGGTCGGTCTGCTCACATTATTAGAGTAAAACGAGATGGCACTGATCAACAAAAGCACTGGCATTTTTGCTTAGCTCAAGAATCCAGTTTGCAACAAGTGCAACAAAATTGCTTTCTGTAATGTTTCTTTTTTATTGATTTTAAAGATCAAGGGCTATGTTGTGTCACTTAATGGCTTTCTTAGAGATCCTCCACCGTATTATTAACAGGGCTTTGATTGTCCTTGGCACAAGTTCTGTCAATATAGGCATGTTTGTGCTTGTGTTCAATGCAAGAGTGGACAACAATAGTGTAGAATATCAGAGACTGAATAAGACACATGTAAGATGCATCAGAACATTGAAACCTGAGGAGCTGGAATTCAGAGAGGCCCCAAGGAAACAGGACAATGTCATAAATTAGATTCTGGCACCACTAGTCTGAAGCAAGCAAACTAACCAACTTTTTCACAGAACAGCTTACAACCTTGAGACAAAAGAACACTTATTGATAATTCGAATTAAGGAAGAAGACCGTCAAATTTTGGGCAAATAATCAAGACCACGATTGAATTCACGAGCTTCCTTAGACTGGCTTCTCCCCCACATAGAAGACAGACCAAACCAAAATTCCTTTGTCTAAAGAACATGCCTTCGTTCTCCATTGAACTATACAAAGACTTTCTTTTTCATATGCACAGAAAATCATCCTAAAAGGACATTTCTATGCAGAACCCCATATTATGTTTGTAACCCACATATTAGACTATCATGTTTTAATCAAATATTATGTATGCCTTTTTAATCATTATTATGCGTGTTTGGTATGTATGAGTTTGAAAAATCATGCTTTAAATGTTTCTTCCAATCAATTATTTGTCAAATGTATCATAGTCTTGTTATAGAAACCATGTTCAAAAGTATACTTTGCAAGGGCCTGTAAAGTTCGGACCTCTGACTGAACAGATAACATGTTGATTTATTGATGGGGTGGAGAAACAAAGCAATACCTCGAGCAAGGACAGTGACTAATTGGTCAAGACGTCCAGATGGAACGGTCTGAAAGCCGAGTTTAAAAACTCAGGAGATCATCAAACGCTCTCTTCTTCTTAAAAATGCTCTCTTAGCTCTCTTGGTCCTCTCCCTTCTCCTCTTCTTCTCTTTTGTCAAAGCTGCTCTTTGAGCGTGCTCTGGCCCACGTGCCAGCTGCTACCATAATGAGAAGAAGACCAACCTAGTCTTTACATTCTTTTATTCTTTTACTTTATTTTCTTTTCCGTTGTGAGTATCGTGTACTCGGTTAAGTTTTGCCGCCACGCCTCGTCTCCGAGTTCAACTGGAGTCCGTGACCGTCTCAAAATTTCTAGCAGCCACAACTCCATTGGCTTCCCAAGATGTCACTTCAATGACTACTGAACTCTCAACCAATCAGACACTTTGGGGGAACCCCCTTTCTGCAACGATGACGACACAAAGGAAACCCCTTAACACAGGCATAGCAAGCAAGTAACACCTCCAGGTTCTAATCAAATTGGTGTATTTAATATAAATTTTAGCCTCATTGAGAGACTCAAAGCGAGTGTTAAATAAGTGATTGATGGTTGTTAAGGTCTATGCAATTGAACATATTGCTGTAAACTCTGGATTTCACATTTCCATTCTCTTAAACTCATCCTTTCCTTACTTTCTCTCTTTCTGCAACGTGTGAATGCTTGTGTTCATGTGTTAGATTAGTTTATGCCTTAGGTTTATCGAATAAAGTCTTATTTATTTTGAAAAGAGAAGTATCTTGTGTTTTGTGCTCACACATTAATGTCTTAATCTGCCAATCTTGTTACTGTGCTATTAAATAGTGTTTTAACTATATTTTGGATTTTAATATCCAGTGTAGAGTTGATATTATATGGCTTGGTCAGTGAATCGCTGCCGCCTCAGTGATCAGCCGTGAAACAGTGAGTCTGTTCAAATTCCTTATAAAATCATAAATGATTCCCTTTGAGCTAAATTAAACTATTTGCTTTAAATATTATTTTTTTTTTTTTTTTATTACGTTGCAATAGTAATCCTCGTCTAAGCAAAAGGAGCACTTGTCAATGTCAAGTGTGATGAAGATGCATCAGTATGTTCTCTGATTCTCTGCCAAATGTGTATTTTTGTAGATCAATTAATTGTAAGATGGAGAATGATGCAGCTTGGCATTCATAAAAATAACAGTCCAGGTGGATTGCAAAAGCTATCAATGTCAGACATCAGTTTATGTCTGGTCTTATTTTTATTTTTCATTTGCTTTGAATGACAGAAATAACTTTAGAGCATTTTGTCAGAGCAGAGACCACAGCCCAGGGATCATCTTGTCATGAGAGATGCAATGTGTCACTGAACCGTGGGTAATAAGATGTAAAACTGTGACATCTACTGGAAGATGCAAAAACTGGAAACATTACATTATTTTATGAGGGGTTATACGAATCATGGGTTACAATTTATTTTGATGATCCAATTTAGTCATTCTAATAACTAAGCATGTCAACTAACTCTCAGAGTGTTAGCAGACTGTTAGGTTAAGGTTCGTAGAATAATTTGCTGCTAGTTGATGATATGTGATTGCAAAGTTACTTAGTAGAATGTCTAAAGTAGTCAGTAGTCCCATTCATGAGTTCCTGTAATGACAAAATGATGTAGCGTACTTTATCATGTCAGAATGTGTAAAACAGTTATGAATCTATAGCATATAATAGCTCCTATTATACTCTAATGTTGATGTCACACATACAGTGTGACAATAAAGGATTATGTCCCTTCAGCTCACAATGACAAATACTGTGTTGAGTAGCTTTGCAATGTAGTTTTCACAATTATTGTGAGAATGGACAGCTTTACTTGACTGATGATCAACACCCAGATCGCAAAAGTACAACCTGCTGAACAGACTGTACATCTATCCCTCACTGCCTTATCATCATTCGCCATTTACCTCAACTAAGGTCTGTATGGGTGGGGGAAAATAACCTAGTTAATTAGCCGACAGTAACTTGCAAAATGACTCACTTGCACAAAAACTAATCCTTATGGATCGTCCAGTTTTAACGAACAAGTGCAAACTTGCCAGTTCAACAATTAGCTCAAGTAAGCAGCGATATTCTCATTTTTAAAGTTTTTCTTTTTTATTTCTGAGTCATTTTGAAAGTGCAGTAGCAAACTGATATTTTAAAGTCTTTCCTGAGGCTATTTGCAGTGATATATCTATTAGATAACTGTATTTCTGTGACATTTCATTAAGCCCCCCCTGATTTAAGAGTTCTTTTGAAATGTCAGCGGTGTTATGTTGTTAATCAAATTATGATAACTTTTTCACCAGAGTAGGTCAGGTGATTGTCTAATATGGTCATATTTTTTATTTCTGTAATTCATCATGTAAATGTATCAGTGTTACTGGTTCTTATTGCGTTTAATCAGGTTTAAGAGATGAAAAATAAATGCATTTATTTTTTAATTCTACTATTATTCTGAAAAAGGCAAAATAATATAGTGCAAGTGGTTTAATGTATGACTGATGAACTTGAATTAGTCATGACATGCAAAAAATATTCTCATGTACAAACACTCTTTGATTAAAGTTAAAACGTGATTAGCTGCCCCTTTTTGGAAAAGGGAACACCTGAGAACAATCAAAGATGAAAAGATTCATTGTTCAAAGAAAGGGAGATTTCTATTGAAGTGCAGTGGTATAAAAATACATGCAAACTTCACTAAAAGAATCCACTGAAAGAAAATATTGCTGACATAGAAAACGGCTGTTGAACTACAATAAATCATCTATTTTCTTTACTTTCTTACCATATTAAGGTGTATCTAGATAGCACATTTTAAAAAGAATCACTACACTATAGGCAAAAAAAAAAAAGTGCAAAATCTAATGCATACCCAGCAGACCTGAGCTTGACTGTTATGTGCTATGAGGCTATAAGCAACTACACAGTGGATTTACAGCTTTTGTATTGAAATTTTCTTTAAATAGCCAATTGATTTGTGCAGAAATCCTGCTAGCAGAACTCAGAGTAGCGTATTGTTTGACAGCTAATAAAGAGTTTGGCTCAATTTCTCACAAAAGTCCAACAGCGCAAAGGCTCTGAGGATTCGCGATAGGAGACGAGCAAGAGAGAGAGAGAGAGAGAAGAGACTAAGAGTAATGAACAGATGGGAATAAACAAGCTGGCAAGTGCCTGTGTGGATTCAAAACATGTCAGCACAGGTTCTTCTCTTCAACATTTACTCATGCTGAAGAAAATTCCAGATTCACACAACAGGAATAAGCCACAGAGGATCAATGGTAGCATGCTAATCATGTCTACTTTCTGCAAGTAATGAGTAATGTTCTGTACATAGATCAAAAACATATTCAGCCTCAATATCAGTGTAATTGTTTTGTGACACTAACTTCAAGCTCAAGTTGGGCTGAAGTCAAATCTTTTCAAATCAGAGTTTTTAGTAAAAAGGTTACTGAAAAATAAGGGTGTCAAAGACATAGGAACTTTCGGTAACACTTTATTTTAAGGAAACATTCTCACTATTAACTGGTATGCGCATTACTAGCATTTTGCCTGTTCTTTAGTACTTATAAAGCACATATTAATCCATTATTCTGCATGACCATAATTTAGATCTCTTAATCCTAAACTTAAAAACTACCTTACTAACTATTAAAAATGTAGGAGTTTACTGATGCAAAAGTCATAGTTGATTGTTAAACTGGAGCTGGACCAAACTTTTTTGAAAACGATATTAAAACTGTTATGCCATTTTCAAGAAAAGATTCAATTTAATGACTTTAAAAATGCCATGTAACCATCAAGTAAAAAGTAAAAACCTATTTTCCGGACACCTTGAGTATGTGCGAGTGCATTAAATACAGGTGTTGACATGCAAACTAACCATATCTTCTTATTGGTTGCACTTTGAGTTCATCATAATAGTTTCTCAAACTCATACAAAAGTGTAACAATGTTGACATGTTTGATGCTGTATATTTCATCAACCGATTTCTTTTACATGCATCAAAAAAGAAACCTCAATTAAAAAGCACGTACCTGTCATGGGGTTTATCTGGAATCGGCCGTCTTCATTGCCAGAGATGATAGTATATCGCACAGGCTCACTTTCAGTGCTATCTTTGGTGAGGGCGGACACGCTGATCACCTCCGATCCAATCTGAAGTGATTCTGGGATCTGTACAGAGTACTCCGAGCTAAGAAACAACGGCTGGTAATCACTCAGGATGACCACGTGTACTGTAATGGTGGCGAAGGAGAAAAGGTGGCGAGGGAGGCCTCGGTCAGTGGCTTTCACTTTCATCTCATAAGTGGACTTGGTCTCATCGCCTAGAGATCTCTCCAGTCTCAGAATGCCTGAGATTTCATCTAGGGAGAAGAAGCCGCTGTCGGCACCTTGAAGAGAGTATCTCACCTCTGAGTTTATACCTGGAAGAGTTATATAACATAACATTCTCAGTATTTCAGTGAAGGAATGGCAGAACAACAGATGCCTAAAAATGATTTGGGGTCTTAAAAGTAATATGTTTATTTCTCACTATTAACTAACTATTGACTCCGACTTTACCTCAATAAACTCTTAATTTGCTGCTTATTAATTAGTTAGTAAGGTAGTTGTTAAGTTTAGGATTAAGGGATCTAAAGTATGGTCATGCAGAATAATGCATCAACATTTACTAATAAACAGCCAATATATTAGTAATATGCATACTTGTTAATAGTGAGAATTGGTCCTTAATATAAAGTGTTAAAGCGTAATTATTTAATTGGTTACTGTTGATTTACACTTTATTTTGACTTTGGACAAAATAGATACATTTTAGACTACTTTAGACATGCTACTATCTCTTAGTAACTTTGCCATTGTCATTCATTTGCAACTACATGTCAACTACACTGTAAAAAAAAAAGTTGGGCAAACTTAAACTTTTAAGGCAACCAGCTTCAGAAGATTTTTGAGTTTTCTCAACTTCTTGTTTTAAGTTTATACAACAAAAAGTTGAGAAATTTCCTAAAAAATAATTTGAGAAAACTCAAAAATCTGCTGAAGCTGGTTGTCTTAAACCTTTAAGTTGTTTTGTTCTTTTCTTTTCTTTTTTTTTTACAGTGTAACACTCATTTAGTATTAGTAGACTGTTAGGTTAGGGTTGGTAGAATAAGTTGACATGTACTTGCAAAGTTACTTATAGTCATAATAAAGTGTGTACAGTTTACTAATACTCTAATGACTGTTAGTTGACATATTGCTTATAGTTAACAAAGTGGACTATCAAAATAAAGTGTTACCACTGATAGATGTTCACATTACAAGATACACACATTCTGTATTTGACTTTGCACATTTGCGTAATACTTGTGCTTAGAGAGGAAAATGTCATTAATTTGCCTGAAGACATTCTATAAAGGCAAAGTAGTTCAAATTCAAATGAATCCCTGTGACAGTAGTCAGTATGTGTTCATGTTCACACACATCTCCAGGTGTGGTCTGTCCCTCCCTAACCATGTTTCTCTGTCACAGCCTTCAATCCCTCATCAAACGATGCATATCTTTAGGATTTCAACCTGCATGCAATGGGTCAAGGAAAAAAACTGGGGGCTTTTAATGCTTTCTGAGCCGAAAATAGTCTGTTTTTTTTTTTTTTTTTTGCTTTAAAGCAGCCATTCGTGACAAGAGAAGCAGTGCCATACCTGTGTCTGGGTCTTTGGCATAGATGACGGCGATAGGCGTCCTAATCGTTGTGTTGTCAAACACCGTGATATCATAGTGGCTTGTGGAGAATTGTGGCGGGTTGTCGTTCATGTCTTGCACCATGAGTGTGATGTCTGCCTGACAAGAGCGGCCACCGCCATCAGTCGCTTTGACAACAAGATCATATTCTGTTTCCCGCTCCCGGTCCAAGACAGCAAGGGTGTACAGCTCTCCTAAAAAAACAAAAAACATGCATATGCTCAAAACAGGGCTTTACTGACAATAACAGGGGAGGGTTAAACACAAGGTGTTGTAACATGTATGGTATCTAAGACGAGCCTTGACTAGTTATTTATTTGATAAAGGTGTGCAACAGATTATTTACTTGGAGTTAGTGGTTTCTTTTCTTTAATATGGCAAAAAAAAAAACAAAGAAAGTTGCTGTTTCAGGAATTTAACACTACAGAGCTGGATACGGTCCTTTGTTTATACCTTTGCCCAAAGCATTTCATGCATCTTGTATCTTGGAAGCCCAATATAACCGTCTTAAAAGATGTTACAATTAGATAGGATACTCTGGAACAAGGTAGGTCACATAAACTTATCATAAATCAAATACTCTCATTGTTTACAAGGAATTCCAGAAATTCCAAATGCCCTGGGGAAGTTGCCTCTTATCTTTGTTGTTGATTTGATTTCCTCAAAAGAGTAGTAAGCAAAGGCAATCTCTAACTGTTTCTAACTACTTTTAAACAGTGAATTCTTCTAGGAAAATGTAGGAGGAGCTACATCTGGAGATCAAAATTACCAGTTCTGGAATCAAGATGAAACTTGTCTGCATTAGGTCCATGAAGAGTGAATGACACTTGGCCATTTGTCCCAATGTCGGGGTCAGAAGCAGAGATCTTCAGGATGAACAAGCCTGATGGGGAATTCTCCATGATAGCCTCAGTATAAAGTAACTGGGAAAAGGGATATAGTTACTAAATATATTCCAAGTGGGAAGTTTAAAAACAAAATTGATTGCCATCATATTTCAACATTAACATCTTATTTCATCAAGTTTTGTGAACAATAACCCAAGTACTTTTAGTATTTGGATGTTTCTAAAGGCACTTTAAGGGTGATTTTTCTTGAACAATGTTCAATGTTTTCAATCTACTTAATAACATATTGCCAACTTTTTCCCATGCATTCATTGTTTATTTCTTTCTATATTTAAAAAAATGCATTCATTTCACCAGATTTATTTATTACTATTTTGCATTTATTTTCTACATGTCCACAGTGACAAAGTGCCCATAGTTGTAGAAGCACACAAAAATATATCTTCTGGAGAATATCTGACTTACTTGCTCACACAAAGGACTGTTGTCATTGAGGTCAAGAACATGGACCTCTACATTAGCAGATGTTTGAAACCTTCCATCTGTGGCAATTATCTTAAGGTTATATCTGTCTTTGTCTTCTCTGTCAAGCGGACTTTTGGAAATCACTGTCCACTCCTCCCCTGCTTCTGTGACTGAGAACTGGCCCAATGGGTCTCCATCTTCAGAGATGAAAACACCAACAGTATTTGTTTAAAACCAAAATACATAACTTCGCCCATGCAAAACTGTTTATACAACAGTCAGACTTGAAGTAAAATGTCAAAGCTGAACTGTAAAGCCAGAAGAACTACCAGAACTCAGTTTCATGAGTGATTTAAACTTGGTAATGACAACTGACAATGATGCATCATTTAACTGCAGAAGTGACTTTGCATACCTGTTATATAACATACAATCTGTCTGTTTTCTGCAGACACGTCTTTATCAGCAGTAGTCAGAGTGACAATGGTTTCTCCAGGCCTGCTGTTCTCAAGGACAGACCCTTGGTACAGTTCCTCTGTAAACTGAGGTGGGTTATCATTTTCATCTGTGATAGTAACCTCAACTAGTGCAGAAGAGGATAGTTTAACAGAGTCACCATGATCAGTGGCCACCACATAGAATTTATAAAGCTGTTTGGTCTCAGAATCAGCCCTCTTTAAGGTAGTAATCCAGCCAGTTTGCGAATCAATGATAAACATATCGGGAATATCATCTGACGCCGACTCAAGCATATATGAGACTTCTCCATTGACGTTTGTATCTGCATCATTAGCGGTCACTTGAATGACCGTGGTGCCAGGGGGCAAATTCTCAGCCAGGAAGGCCTCGTAGGGGTCAGCCTCAAACATGGGTTGATTGTCATTAACATCTTGAACCTCTATGTGAACAGATACAAGAGATGCTACATCGGTGCCATTGTGATTTCCTTGAGCGATCACATCGATCTTGTACACCTTGGTTTTTTCATGGTCAATGTTCTTCTGCATTACAAGAGTACCGCTGTCTTTGTCAACAGCAAACACATGTTCGTTGTTGCTGTCTATAGTGTTGCCATTCACCAAGCTGTATATCAGTGGCATGTCAGCGTCCGCCTTGATTGTGCCTATCTCATATCCGATAGGGAGGTCCTCAGATGCTGAGAACGAGTACAATGGCTCAGTAAACTGGGGCAGAGTGACCTCCGGTGGGACCACTTTGACCTGTACTGGCACAGAGGAGTTGTAAAAAGGTATGCCTCCATCTCTTGCCTTAACTTTGAAGCTGAAAATCTTATTCTCCAAACCAACTAGACTCTCTTTGACGCTGACCACTCCGGTAAAAGGGTTGACCTCAATAACATCTTCTGTAACCTCTTCCGCATCTACTGTGTAAGTGACGTCAGCGTTTTTACCTTCATCTGCGTCATAAGCCATAATCTGTATAACCGGTGAGCCTTTGTTCACCGTGGATTGAATCGAAATCTGATACTCCGAGGCTTTAAACTGAGGGGCGTTATCATTTTCATCTGTTAGAATAATCTTTACAGTGCAAAACCCCACTCTTCCTCCTCCATCCTTAGCCATGACCTTAATTGCGATCACACGTTGCGATGGATTTTCTCTGTCCAAAGACTGAGAAGTCACAATTTGTCCGTCTTCGTCGATAGAGAACTTCTCATCAGCAAGCTTGTTAATGATAGTGTAATCGACACTGCCGTATGGACCATCGTCCGGGTCAATAGCAGCCAATCGAATCACACGAGTTCCCACTTCTGCATTCTCTGCCAGATCTGCCTCGTAAATGTTCTGGCTAAAATAGGGACTGTGCTTGTTGCCGCTTGTCATGTCGATGTTAACAGGGGCAGTCTTCTGAAACACACCGTCGGAAACCGCAACGGTGAGATTATAAAACGGATCCAGGTTTCTCTTGCACACATTCGAGAACGAGATAAGTCCGGATGATTCATTAATAGAGAAATATCTCCCTTCATTGCCCGACAGAATCTTATATTGGAGGTCATCCTTACTATCAGGGTCTGAAGCCTGAACTTTGATAACGATGTGGCCACAAGTGGCCTTTTCATCAAGAGAGGCCCGATAAGACGGCTCGCTAAAATCTGGAGGGTTATCATTTACATCTATGACTTTCACAATGATTTGAGCCTCACCGCTGAGAGGTGGTGTGCCTTTATCTGTGGCTTTAACTTTCAGAGTGAACTGTTGCGAGGTTTCATAGTCCAACACTTGCAATGTCACCAAAATCCCACTTAGTGGGTCGATTTCAAAAAAATAATTTTCTTTGTCGACCAGCTGGTAAGTTATATCTGAATTCCTGCCTGAATCTCTATCAACAGCCGAGACTTGTAAAACAGATGTGCCTATTGGAAGGCCTTCAGACACATCTGCAACATAAGACAGACTCTGAAAGACAGGGGCATTGTCGTTTATATCTTCTACGTCAATATCTACTTTGGCTTCGGTAAAGGTGCCAGTCACTGAATCCGTGGCACGAACAGTCAAAATATGCTTTGTTTGAGTCTCAAAGTCCAGGAAATCAGTGACACTTAAGACCCCTGTTTTGAAATCGATGTTAAAGAACCTGGAGGCGTTGTCTTCCTCTAGATTGTAGATAAGGCGGTATCCTTCAGGATTTCTTGCTTGCACATGCAGGATCGTTGTAAATGGCTTAATATTCTCAGGCAATTTCAATGGGTAGTATAGGCTTTGAAATATGGGATGAGAACGATTTTGCACTTGGACATACAGCGTCCCGGCGGCGGACAGACTCGGCTCACCCTCATCCGATGCCAGTACAGTGAGAACATATTTATTCAAAGACTCAAAATCTAAAGGTCTTAGTAACGACACATCTCCAAGATAACGGTCGATTCTGAAGAGACTGAAATCGTCCTCCAGTGAAAATAGTATGGATCCATTCTCACCGGAGTCATTGTCGGTTGCTAGCACTTGAAAGAGAACATCCCCTGGTTCGGTTTCATCCGATATCTTCAGCGAATGAGGCAAATTTGATATTTCTGGGGCATTGTCATTGATATCATCTATATAGACCTTAACATGTGTGACATCCACACGTGGAGGATGCCTCATGTCTCGGACCTCCACAGCCACATCGTACTCATTCCGTTCCTCCCGGTCAAACGGAACTCCGGTGGTCTGCAGGATTCCAGACGATGGAATCACTGCAAACTTCCCATGTGGGTTCAAGACGGTGAACTGCAAGGGCTCACTCAGGTAGCTACCTGTTGCTCTCAGAACGGCTAAAATTTTAATAGATGTACTGTTCTCAAGTACAGTGGCTACATGCATCCTGTCCTCGAACTTCAGACTAGTCTTTGTTGCATTGGTGATATTGAATCTCACTAGGGTAGTGTCTTTGTATAACCCATCTGAGGCAGTGATCTTCAACTCATTATGAGACTCTAGTTCAGATGAATCATTCACCGAGATGATTCCAGTGGACTGGTCTATTTTAAAAGCATTTTTACTAGTACTCTCTGAAATCATGTAGGCGACTGATGAATCTGCATCGTGAGCTGTCACTTGGATCACATCCATGTCTTCAAAAACCGGTAAAGTGAGGGCAGTTTCATATACAGGTAAATCAAATTTGGGAGGACAATCATTAATGTCCAGGACACGAATGTTTACTCTGCATGGCTTGGAAGCACTTAGCGATGGCTCACCAGAATCCCACACCTGAACTGTGAAGAAAAATTCAGGTGTTGCCTCAAAGTCAACTGTAGACTTTAAGGAGATGGTACCCATGCTTGGGTCTATTTTAAATACTTTCTGAGCAGCAGGCTCAAGGATTTGGAAGACCAGAAGAGCGTTTGTGTCTTTGTCCGCATCTGATGCCTTAATTACTAATGGCGTGTTGTTCTCCCCAGTTACCATGCTGTTGATGGGCGCAGACTCACTAATTTGCCCATAATAAGTGTCCTGATGGAAAACAGGGGCATTGTCATTTTCATCTATCACATAAATGTAAACCACTGCATCAGATGAGACTCCTGCTGTATTTGTAGCTCTTATTGTCAAATGGTAGGAAGGGTGTTGCTCAAAATCGAGTGCGTTTTGGAGAGACAAGAGTCCAGAGTTTATGTTGATGTGGAACGTCCCACTGGGGTCGCCGTCATTGATCCTGTACAGCACTGAAGACTGGCAGCTGGCGGAGACAGACAGTGCAGGGGAGCCAGGAGGCACGGCCTCACTTATCTCAGTGATGTATTCTTCAGAGGAGAACCTGGGTGGTGTGAATTCAGACAGCTTTACGGTGATGGTAACGGGGCAAAGGGCACTGCGCTGGGGAAAGCCCTGATCTGTGGCTTTTACTGTGAGATGATACTGATCCTGTGGAAGTTTGTCTAATGCATCAGACACTCGAATGCTTCCTGTCTCCTGATCAATTTCAAAAGCACCATCTATATTCCCACCTGGACAAAAAAAGAGATAGTTTACGTTATTTGGTTAAATGTCAAAAACAGATTAAACATGATTATAATTTTTTAATTGCCACCCAAGAGTATTTATAAATGCCACATTAAAATTAAATATTACAGAAAGACTTGTATCTGTGCTTTCCATGAATGCAAAAGTTGTTAAAAAGCAAAGGTAGCATAGTGCTCCAGGCAAATGTCTTACCAGAGTGAAAGGAATAAACAATCTCTGCATTGCTCCCTGTATCCTTATCCAGGGCTTTGACTCGTAGCACTTCCATGCCAGTGGGTGCCAGATTACTTATGTTGCCCTCATAATGATTACTCAGAAAGGATGGGTTGTGGTCATTACAGTCTTCTACATGCACAACGACCTTCGCAAAGTTCTTTTTTATTGGGATCTTCTCATCTCGTACCTGGAATGATAAAGTACACGGGGTAATGTGTGTAAGGTCAGGAACATAACTTTTGACCACTGATGTTTTTTTTTCTCTTTTAAGTGCTTAACTGAGGTCAGGAATGTTTCGGGAATGTGGATTTATGGTCTTCCCTGTGCTCTGACCCCATGTATATCATTATGTGAGGGACTCGAGATGATTAAATTAATTCTAATATCATTCAACTGGAAAAATAACCAAATGTTTTCATGCCCATTTAATCAAAGCTTGTCTGTAATTGTAACAGATTGCACTGGCTACTATTTACATAAGACCTTGAGATGAGAGTCTAGATGAGTCAAGTCAAGTATTTCTTTACCATCACAATCATAGTATGAGTGGGGATGGTCTCGTAGTCTAGCTCCTCTTTCATGACAAGCACACCGCTCCTTTGGTCCAGGTGAAAGTACTTGAGGCTGTCTGGGTTAAGGCTGCTGTGGATGGAGTAAAAGAGTCCACTGTTGGCATCTGCATCATGGGCACTGATGTGAAGGATCTCCTTCCATGGAGATGTGTCCTCTGGCACTCTCACCTCATAGAGGCTCTTCAAGAACATGGGCCGATGCTCATTTATATCCACTACTTGTATGTAGGCCTTAGAGAAGAAAGACAAACCACTACACTCTCACCTGTCCATTGGCTTAAAGTGAGACATATTAAAATGCTGACCAGATAACAATGGCAAATCTTTCATCTCGCATTCTATTTGCACGCTATGAATTTATTGACTCTGCATTCATTGTGTGATGGATTTGGCATGTGTGCTCATACCTGAGTGGTTATGGCCTGAAATCCATCTGTGACTCTGACTGTTAAGTTGTAATGAGATTTTCTGCCTGCATCCAGACGTCTAGCTTTCACAATGCTGCCTGTGTTCTTCTCAATGTAGAAGTCCTGCTCTTCATCACCACCTAAGGTATAACATCAGCTATTGGTTAGATCAGCTAATGGTTTGAAGTTTGTTCTGAACTAACCACATAAATGCAACCACAAAAAAAGGCTTGTCAACTTTAAAAGGGAAAAAAGAAAACACTTCCCATGTATTATACTCTTCAAAGGGCGTGTATCCTATTAAACTTTATGGTGCATATTCATTTGTTGCTTCTCTAGCTGGTCTATTAATCATTGTTTATGTGTTTTTAATGACTATTTCAGTAATATTATTTAATTGTATGCATTTAAATATTACATAATTACAACAATCCAAAAAAATAATAACTTATTGCAATGTTTGTATACAGAGTAGTTTTAATTATACAGAGTAGTAGGTTTTAATTATAAATGTATGTAACCGCGTTGCTTCATTTCGGTTTATATACATGCTTTTTGCATTACTGACTGCTAATATTATTTTAATTCATATTCTAATTCAATATTATATTAATATAAGAGTATGGGTACCAATCATGCAATTTCTCTCCAACACCCACATGAGACATCCTGGTACAATAATGACCGAAAACAAGGGCACTCCTGTGACACTATTAATCAGATCAGCACTATTGTTTAAGGGAAAATATTTGGCACATGCATAAAAAGACCAGACGTCTTACTCAGTGGGGGTAAATTCATGCTTGCTTTAACAGATGGTGTTTATTTAAAATTCCACCTATTGAAGGCTTTCTGGTCCTGATTTAATAACTATATTTTCAGGTGCCTATTTACTATGTTTACTTCTAAACTTTAAAAAAGCAGTCTTCAAATGGATCTATATTTTTGCTGAAGATCAACCATATCTAATACTGACCTTGATGGAGGTTTTGAGATATATTCTGAACAAAAGCTGTTTGATGATATTTTTTAATTAATATATAATTGGCTTCTCATGGGCTGCTACAGTGAAACAAAGCCTTCAAACTAAATGATGAAAAGTCAGGGTTAGGGTTAAAGTTAAACACACTAGAGATGCAATCATTCAACTTCTAACCAACACTGCCTTAAGATTCAGACCTTATATTCTCTATAATCTTATATTCTCATCAAATATGGATATTCTTTCTGCTGTTTATGTAAATTATTGCTTTTAATATAAATGAATACTTTGAAGTCCATAATGAAACCATTATAGAATATTTAATGCTTTAATGAACAAATCAACTATGCACTGTTAATTCAGGCATGCACAGTAATAACCCATAACTTATTACCATATCTGCGTATTTTTGTCATTGGTTTTCTTCCTAATTAAATAGGTGCAGGGTTTACAGATTAGCACTTTTAATTATACATTTAGGTAATCCCATCACTTCAAACTGTCTAGCTTCATTTATCAAGTACAGAATCAAATTAAAAATCATAATTTAAAGACCAAAGTAAAACCACATATATATGACCTAACATTAATAAATCACAAAATCATGCATGACAAATTCAGGGCTATGTGCAAGTTATCTGAAATGTATGACTCTGGGTCTCTTATCAAAGAGTATTTTTCATCAGAATGACCACAGTCTTCTGGTTAAAATATAATGTGTTCGTATCTATTAGTAAGATAACGAATGTAAATTAATGCGGGCCTCGCTGTCATCAAATCAGAAGCACGCTGAGATAAAACAAGATCTGTACCCAACAGGTAAATTCTCTTCCATGCGATTCATTTTCCCTCCCTACTACACATGCTTGAGATTTATTTCCACTGAAGCTCATTTCCCTCGGAGTGAGTCTGCAGGGCTGAAGGTAAGAATGCGGGAGCAGAGTGAAGGTCAGGTTCAGCCCTTAACCGCAGGCGAATATGTTCTGCTTGCACGGCTACAGAGAGACTGATGGCAGAGCTGTGAGGAAGGCAGCTCCTCTGGTGCTCTGGCTTGTCATCTGAAGAAATGTGTCACTGCTAAGATCAGCCTCCTGGCACAGATCTCATCACAGTGACACCAGACCCCCTATATATGCTGTACTGTACCATGATACCCAACATACTTACTGTCTGACTCGAATACAGTTAAATTTGATAAGTGATAGAGAGGTGCTTACCAATAATCTCAAACAAGAGAAGGTTCTGCGGGATCTCCGTTCGGATGATTCCCACCATGTCAGTGACAGGATCTGTCTCCATCACCACATAGTTAAATGGGGGCTCATCAAAAGCCAGCACATCGGAGCTGGGCTCAGGTTGGGGCAGCCATTCAACATGCAGACGGGTCTTAGACATTCTTGGAGCTTTGCCTTGGTCTGTTGCTTGAATCTATGATAGGGAAGGAGAAAACAAAAGGTGAAAAACATATAGCATATATCATGTGATGTTTGTTGCCATATATTTTGTTCATGTTTATAGAATGTGACTTGCATTGCTTAAAAATACTGCCGAATCATATACATCATTCTTGAAATATGACTATTGAATTGTGGATCATTTGCACTACTGGTCAATTTTTTTATTTTTAAATAGTTTTATGCTTACCAATGCTATTTATTTGATTAAAAAATACAGTAACCACAATAGAATTGTGAAATATTATTACAATTTAAAATAACTGCTTTCTATGTGAATATATTTAAAAATTGTTCCTGTGATGGTAAAGCTGAATTTTCAGCATCATTATTCTAGTCTTCAGTGCCACATAATCTTGCAGAAATCACGATTTCCACAAAATTAGGCTAATAATAAGAAATAAATTGTTGAGCAGCAAATCAGCCTAATGATTCTGAAGGATTATGTGACACTGAAGACTAGAGCATGATGCTGAAAATTCAAAGTCATATTTCAAGAAAGATTCATATGAATCTGCTGTATTTTTAAGCAATATATCCTGAAATCAAGTCATTGATTTCACTAAAACATTCATCGCACTAATAAATGATATTTTAAAATAATCAAATAGAAAACAGTCCCTTTAAATGGTAATAATAGTTACAATATTACAGTTTCACTGTATATATCATCAAATAAATGCAGCCTTTGTGAGCAACAAATACTTCAAAAAATCTTACTTTTAAAAAATGTTTTAAAAAATCTTAACTTTTGACCTGTTAAAATTTTTTACATGAATGCATTTTTAAAAATACTGATTCAAATGGTTGTTCCAAACCCAATTAAAACAGTGTGAGTCACACTGAATCCCTGTCAACCTAAAAACCCACAGCCCTAATTTGTATACGTACCGTCAAAATACTGTAGTTCCCCCGAACAAACTCTCCTCTAGCTGTCACCACCCCGGTCTCAGGATGAATATTAAACCGATCCTCACTGCTGTCTTCCAGACTGTACTTGATCATGCCGTTGGGCCCCACATCGTCATCACGGGCCACTATCCTGTAGATCGCCTGAGGCCCAGCCGTGCTCTGCCGCTCAGGGAGTTTTACCTGGAAAAGCTTATGGCTGAACTGAGGGCTGTTATCATTCTCATCCAGGACTTCAATGATTACGGTTGCAGTCGAGCTTAATGGAGGGGTCCCTGCATCTGATACCATGACCTAAATAACGGCAGGAGAGGGAAACATCATGAACATCGGTTCACTAATCCAAATTTTACTTAAACATTATGGTTACACTTTATTTTTAAGATGTCCTTGTAATTATGCATAACCATTTAAACAACACATTTAAACTTTATAAAAGTTTTATGTGAAGTTTACTTACTATGTGATTCAAATGTGAATTTTCATCAAATTTTTATCAAAAATCAAATGTAATTTTTTTATGGGTGAACAAAAATGTTTTCAAAATCACCGCTTTTATCATTACCAATTATTAACCACACTACAAATATGCTTCGTGTACTTCACGAAGATTCAAAGATTCAAACTGATCATGGTTGATTAGTGAACCAGATCAACCAGTTTGTTGAAAAAAAAAAAACTGTCTCAAAAGAGTGATTCGTTCACAAATTGGACAGATCTGGTTCTCTGATTCAACACTGACTCAATGATTCGGTCACAATGGATCTGAAGTTAACAGCACACTAGAGGAAATGATTATGAGTGAATCATTTTACATTTCTGTCTGTTCAGCACTCAAAACTTGGCTTGGCTTCAGATGACTTAAAATAAGTCATATATACATTTATCATGCTTTTCTGTCCTTTTGGAGCTTATGGACACTGTGAATTGTTGTATAGCAAAGACGCACTTGAATATTCTTCAAACTTTCTCCTTTATGTGTAACTTACAGCTATCCCTTTAAGACTATAATACATAACACACTGGAAACACAAACAGCAACATGTTCTCAGCAATCAGGCAGAGAAAGGCTCAGGCCTGAGGTTCATGACCTAGTAAACAGAAGGAAGCAAGTGAACCAACCTCAATGATATGCTCTGCTTTTTGTTCCCGGTCCAGGGGAGCAAGGGTGCTGATCACACCTAAACAAACACAGAGGAAGAACAGACAGGCTGATCAATGCCACCAGCTTCAGATGGATGGCACACCTGTTCGTTCACTCCAGGCTGCCCGTTTTACTTTCCCTTCCCACAGCTTTGTTTTTCAAGCTTTATTTGTTTTGTTCCACTGTTTATACTAGGTCAACCTGTGGTATACAAGCCGTGGGAACAACAGTTATTATTCACGTCCGTGTCAGTGAGGATTTAGCCACCGCTGACGTAGACCAAAAGACCAGTCTTCCCAGTTGCCAAGAAACTGACAGAAAATGAGCCACGGCTTAAGAGCCACTGAAGTGTTGTGAATTAGTACAAGAGGTTTTCAGACACCTTTTTACAACTGGGTGTTAGGGGCTTGGATAAGTGTGCTCCATGGCTCAACAGCTGATTTCAGGCTAAGGGCGGACAAAATGCACCAGTGACAGTGGTTTACCACCACTGCAATAAACACTTAAGAGTGTTGTTTCAGTAGACGAGGGCTGGCAGAGACCCACAGTGTCTATCAACTTGTGCAGCACTCAAAACAAACCCTGCTGGGCTTTTATGACGGCCTGTATTTAGGCAGGCAATCCTGAAAGTGTGGTTTCGGCATTAATGCCCACCTGTGGAAAGATCGCTCTATCGTGCATGGGACAATAAGCAAATGCATGGATTAAAAACACGTCTTTAGTACTTTCAACATCCCAAAATTTTTTTCAAAGAATCCCTTTTTGTCTCGATTCTTGTGTCTTAATCTCCCTTAGAGCATATGGCTTTTGATCATGTAAACTCTGCTCCCAACCCACACAAGAAATATTTGGCTTGCCTACTTACTCACTAAAAAGTGTTCATATTCGATAAATGCTATGGTTTAGTGATGCTAAGCTGTTAAGGCAGTTAGCTTAGTCACAGTGTTCATTCTAGTGATTAGTCATCTCAGTCCATCCTGTCCTGACATGGAGAGCCAATAAAACTCTAGTCCCTTTAGCCCTGAGCTTTGTTGCTGTCTCTGCTGGCTCTAGAGATGTAGTATTGATTATATTACACTTTTATATTCATTTAGCATTCTCCTTGATCCTCCTGGACTATACAGTGCATGCATACAATATTCATAGAGATCTCTTTTAAAAGTAATGCTTCACACCAGTTGGGTTTTTGACAGAACTTTTCACCTCAAGCTTCCAGCCAAACCCACCAGCACTTTAACAATCGAAATGCAAACATCTACATTTTTTAAACATCTACAAATGAATATTTCAGTGTGGTAGATCCTTCATATAATACAACCCAACCCCCTGTCTTCTTAGTAATCCTTGACTATTAGCTCAGGGTGGGGCATATGAAACAACAAAGAGACGGGACTTAGTAAAGACAAGTGTGAGCTTGCAACGCTGGTTAATGCAGTTCTAATTTTCATAGTGTTCAAAGGCTAGGTTGAGCTGCAAAAGGGGTCAGAGGTGTTGCGGTTTGTGTGACTCTGTGGGCCTGCTTAACAACTGTCCTCACCCTTGACATAAAATGACACACACTGATCACAGTATTCACAGTAATTAGAGGTCCTATTCACTGTGCCCTTCACAAGGCATACCACCCTTATAAAAAAACATGTGCTTAGACACGTTTTATCAATCCATCAAAGATTGCATGACATGAATCACCAACTTGTAGTCGTTTCATCATTCTCATAAAAAGCCAAAACTGACGAACAAGTACTTTCTGATGGACTATTTGAAGTATAGTGTTTACCTGTTTTTGCGTCTATGGTGAAATATACGCGCTGAGAATCTAGGATCTGAAAAGCGAGCTTCCCCTCAGAGGACTTATCCATGTCTGTTGCAGATACTTTTAGCACAGATTTGTCCTTTGGCAAATTCTCTTGCACTGAGCCAAAGTAGACAGGCTGGGACAGCTCAGGGGGATTGTCATTAATATCCCAAACTTCAATGTAGACCTCGGTCCAGGATACCAGTGGTACAGTGCCCAGATCTTTTGCATAAACTGTCAGCCAGTAGTGTGGCACAGCTTCACGATCCAGAAGGCCTGCGGTCCGAATAACACCTGCAAAATGTAATTGTCTTGAATTACCAACCAATAGCAACAGCAATATACTGCACATTTAACAATAACTGTGTGCTTGTCTTCATATAATGTTAAACATTCGGTTACACATTATTTTAAAGACCAATTCTCACTTATTAGCATGCTTATTACTAGCATTTCAGCTGTTTATTAGTACTTATAAAGCCAAATTAATGCCTTATCCTGCATGACCATATTTTAGATCCCTTAATCCCTACCCCAAACCTAAACTTGAAGGGATAGTTCACCCAAAAATGAAAATTCTGTAATTAATTACTCACCCTCATGTCGGAAGACCTTCGTTCATCTTCGGAACACAAATTAAGATATTTTTTATGAAATCAGCAGACAGCAACGTAACTACCACATTCAGGGCCCAGAAAGGTACAAAGGTACATTACATGTCAGTTGTGTTGCTGTCTATGGAGGATCAGAAAGCTCTCGGATTTCATTAAAAATATCTTAATTTGTGTTATGAAGATGAACGAAGGTCTTACAGGTTTGAAACGTAAAGTAATTAATGACAGAATTTTCATTTTTGGGTGAACTATACCTTTAACAACTACCTTACTAACTATTAATAAGCAGAAAATTAAGAGTTCACTGATGGAAAACTCTTAGTTAAAAGCGAACATGTGTTCCTTAATCTAAAGTATTATCAAACATTCATATCAAGTATTTTTTTTGTCCTTTAATTCTAAAATCACTTCATCATACAATGTGCACAAGAACTGCAAAACTCAGTAATTATGTAGTCAAAGAATAATAGTTTATGTAATGTAACAAATGTTAATGTCAAATGGCTAAAATCTTTCAACGTGCAGGAGAAAGCCATGTATCATTTTGTCTTTACATGTGTTTGGTATGCTTAATGACTGATCTGTAAATGTTTGAACATGCAGTGTTGACCCAACATGCTTAAGGCAGGTGCTGTAATAGAAAAGGTCAGCAATATCCATGAGGTATTTTTGTATCTAGGTAAAGCATGTGAGATGTGTTGTAATCACAATCATACCTGTCTCTTCATCAATTGTGAAGACGCCAAGCCCTGAGCCATCATGAATGTAATATCTGACTATTCCATCTCGTCCCAGGTCGTTATCTACAGCAGTTAGTGTCAGTACTGAGGTTCCTACTGTAGCATCCTCCGTAACGGCTGCGTTATGCACAAACTGGGTAAAGAGGGGCCGGTTCAGGTTTTCGTTCACATCTAACACTTCAACCTCAATGAAACATGAAGATGATAAAGACCGGGGCTTTCCGTGGTCTACAGCTCGAACCGTTAGATTATATGACTGCTGCTTCTCAAAGTCCAGTTCACGCTCCAGAGTCAAGCACCCTGTGGATGTATCCAGGAAAAACGTCCCTGCTTCGGTGTCCTTCAGGTTGTAGCTTATGAGACCTCCGCTCTCCAGATCTAAATCATAGCTTTCGACCCATAACAGCACTGTACCTGGAGGAACATCCTCAGGAACTTTGATCCTGTAGATTGTAGGTACAAACTTTGGAGGATTGTCATTGATATCCTCCAGTACAATTACCAGATCTGTAAATGAGAAAAGCTGTGGGTCCAGTTTGGCTTGATCTCTGGCCTCAATTGTTAGGTCATATCTACTAAAGGTCTCTCTGTCTAAAGGCCCAGTTACTTTTACCACCCCTGTGACTTCATCAATCTTGAACAAATCGGTGAAGGTTAGCAATGAAAATTTAAATGCTCCATTGTCTTCAGAGTCAAAATCGACTGCATTGACTTTGAATATGCTTTTGTCAACCTCTGTGTTTTCTGGTATGTTCACAACGTATCTTGGCTGAGAAAATAACGGAGGATTATCGTTTGCATCAAGAACGTTAACAGCAAGAAGCTTCCATGTAGAGGTTTGTGGAGATCCCAGGTCATACACAGTTATGTTGAGAATGTAAAACTCTTTTTGCTCTCTATCCAAAGCACTGATTATCTGCAGTTCACCTGTGTTCATGTCAATAGTAAAACATCCATCCTCATTTCCACTGGAAATTGCATAGACAAGCTTTCCGTTAAAGCCAGAGTCATTGTCAGTGGCATTAAACTGCAACACAGATCTATCGAGAGCAAAGTCTTCCCTGATGTCGATCGAGCTTAGTGTGCCTGCGATAAACTTTGGAGAGTGCTGGTTAATTATATGAACGTCTGAGATATACTCTTCTTCTTTGGCATTGAGAGACGGCTTAAATGACTCAATAAGCTTCTCTGTCAACTGCCTTGTAATTCCAGTCTCCTCGCAATGTGTGGTGGCAACTTCACCCTTGCTTGTGATACGCACAGTCACGGTGTTGGAGTCGGCACTATATTTGCCATCAGTTGCTGTTATTTTAAGAATATATAAAGGATTTTCTGTGCCTTCATAATTTGAGGGAATTACTCTAGCAAGTTTAATGGAGCCAGAAACAGGGTTAATTGTAAACAGTCCGTCATCATTCCCAGACTCTATCCTGTATATGATCTGCTGTAGCTCATCCAGATCGAGTGCTGACATCTCTGCAATACTCTCCCCCACCGCAAAGTCTCGGGGTATGGAGGTATTGCATGCCACCCGCTCAAACACTGGAACATTGTCGTTGACGTTGGTCATGGTGATGGTTGCTGAGCATTCACTTACTCTGTTAAATGGGCTTCCGCTATCAGAGGCCCAGATTCTCAGGTGGTACCATCTCTTCATGAGCTCATAATCAAACTCCTGGGAGGTCGAAATCACACCGGTCAGTGGGTCTATATTGAAAGGAACCGGACTTGTGTTTGCTATAGAGTATGTTACAAAACCATTGTTATCTTTGTCCACATCAATAGCAGAGACAGCCAAGATGCTTGTTCCGATTGGGACATTTTCAGTCAGAGAAGCCTGGTATGAGGGCACCATGAACCTGGGGGCATTATCATTTTCATCAATTATATCCACAATGACACGGGTAAACGCTTCTCCACCGTTTGCTGTGACATCAAACTCGTAATGAGAGTGCTTTTCAAAGTCAAGAGTCTGAGAAGTCATTATCACACCAGTTTTGGCACTGATTTTGAATTTATAGCTATCCGGGTTTTCTTTGATGCTGTAGGTTATATTTTTGAAACTCAAACCTACAGATACTCGAACTACGTGACTTTTCGGTGGAGAAAATTCACTGAGAGTGACGTAATAGAGTTCTTGTTCGAATGCCAAAGGTTTAACTTGAGGAGGAGTAGGGATATGCACGGTTTTTATTGGCGTTAGCAAAGGAGGTTTTTTTCTGTCTTTGGCTTGCAGGGAAATGTTTAGTCCAAATGGGTTTTGCAACCAATCAATCCATTTTGTTGAGACTAATTGAAAGCCACCATCATGCAACATCGATGGAATAATCTGAAAGCACTTCAGAGGATCTCCTTCAACTATACTTAAAGATGCCACTTTCTTCTTGGGTTCGGTTTTAATGTTCACACTTATTTTGTCGTCGTCCGTTTGTGGAGTTGTTGCACTGGTAGGTGAGACGAGGGTAAAGTTTTCTGTCACGTTTTGTATAGTCACAACAACCTTTGCTACATTTCCAAACTTCTGCACGCCAGAGATTTTCTTTGTCCTGTCCTCTGCCAGCACAGTCAGCTCATACCTGTCTCTCTGACTGCCATCAAGAGTCTTGATAAGTGTAACGGTGCCTGTGAACGGATCAACGGCAAAGGGGTGTGATCTAGTGGTGAATGAGTAATAAAATTCTGCGTTGCCGCCAATATCAGCATCCGTTGCGCTCACTCTCACCAGACTCGACTTGATCGGTGTATCTTCTTTGATTAGCGCATGATAAGAGGCAGGGTAGAAGAGTGGTTTCAGATCATTTGTGTCAAGCACTTGAATCGATACCTTTGTTCTAGCTCGGTTGTCATAGGTGCTTTCGGTAGCCTCGACGGTGAGAGTGTAAATGCCTCGTACCTCTCGGTTCAGCACAGCTGAGTAACTGCTTCGGGTTTTGATTCTCAGAAAGCAGAAATCTCCTACAGTTACCTCCTCGGCTTTGAAAAGGCCATCGTCATCGCCAGAGACAATCTTGTACTTAACCTCCCAGAAGGGATCAGATAGTATGATGCCCATTCGGACCGGGCTCTCCGTATAGGTCCTGGGAGCAGAGTTCTCATAAATGCTAGCATTATACAAATGATGAGTGAACCTCAGCAGAGAGTTGTCTTTAACCAGGCTCCCCTGACATCTGGTTAGCATTCCTAGGACTGCTATGACAATAAGAATAATGGCTGTGTCTGTGAAAGCCATTCTCACTGTCTCAACCTGGACCCGCAGACCTGAAGAGAAGGAAAAATGTTTTTAAAATCTACTTTCTTTTTCTGACAAGTAAACCACGACATGGTTTTACCATGAGCTGATATGACCAAGTAATATTACAATTACCATTATCTAACCACATACCGAAACTAGAAGGTGCAAAATCCACACATGCATATTCATCTCATTGTCTGTTTCACCTAGTGAAAGACCATAGTCAGGTATTTTTTGTCCCGTTTTGACATGCCTTGACAAGTTACATTACATTGTTTAACCATGAGAAGAGCACCAGAACTCTTTAAACCAGGTGATACATTTTCACATGGTTGTTTTCTATAACTACAAGTCAACTACAACTAGCATATGAAAATGGGTTTTGTAACTTAAACTACATTGGGATGCTATTTAAATCGGGTACTAAAATTACTTATTTTGGGGGTGCCTGACATTGAGCTTCCCTTCCTCACCCTCTTGTTTGACAGCAATTTTTAACGACAAGATTTAACCCAATGTTTCATATCCCACCCAGTTTCAAATAAACTTACAATTTATTCCTAAAACAAATATGTTTACTTTAGTATAAGGACCAATTCTCACTATTAACTAGTTGCTTATTAGCATGCCTATTATTAACATATTGGCTGTTTATTAGTACTTATAAAGCACATATCCTCCCTAATACCTAAACTTAACTACCTTACTAACTATTAATAAGCAGCAAAGTAGGAGTTTGAGGCAAAAGTCCATTAAAAATATTTAATGCTTTGTTAATGGCGAGGAAAATTAAGTCTGATCATGTATTTTTGCTTTGGAGCCATGGAAATCATTTCAGTTTAGCCATTAGTTTAATTTATTTTCTTTTTGTCAGTTAAATTAGCTTGGATTTCAAATATTAAGATATTTCAGATGATTTTACTTAAAAGTTAGCACACTGACTGAAAGTGTACTTTGAGAGATGTCAAATATTGTATTGCATTAACCCCCAAAAACAGATTGTTATGCACCTGATTTAACTACAGTGTGTGACACCAGGTTAAAAAAAGGAGACTGTAAAGAATTAAAAGCACGCTGAACTAATTTACGCTTATTTAAACTATTATTCTTTGTCAGTCTCCTGTATATTTATGTAGATGTATGATAACAGTTCTAACCGCCATAAATCTCTCTTGATGGGGGTGGGGGAAATGGAGCCATATTTCCTCTATTGCATCAATGGGATAGAGGTAGTAACAGAGAATTAATCTGTCCCATACTGGCTAGACTTAAATAGAACTTGTAATTCTGTGTGGGTTTCAGCAATAATACTTCTTAACTCTTTTGAAATCTCTTGAAATCCAACAGGTAAGAGTTGTGAAAACCCTCAGGGTGAGCCTGTTAGCAGTAGGATGTGCAGTGTGCTGCCCTCCAGCCTACACTCTCACAGCTACCTGCCGCCACACGCTCAGCCAGGCGGCACATACTCGGATCAGGTTTCACTATCAGATCTCACTTTGCCAGTTTTGTTAGATTTAATGACATTTAAGGATACCGTGAACAGTTCAGCATGCTTGCTCTCTTGTAATGGTTCTAAATCAAACTTTACGTGCAGCAAGCACTAATAACACTAAGGAAAGTCACATCAAAGCAAACTGTAACATGTGATTCAAACTGTAACCACAAGTAAGCCAACAAAGTGGAGTCTTCAACTATTGCACACACTGCAATTTTTCATTCTCTACAGGAGTTCTTATTACTTTCACTGCATGATCAATGCTTTGTGGTGCATGGATTACTATAGGATTACACTAGCTCTTGCTGTTGCTTTATTGTTTGCAAAAGTTGTGGCCAGAGCCAAGCATCAACATGCCCACAGATGCGTCATTTTTAACAGAAAAGCTAGTTTGGCGGTGTTGAGACATTACGGATGACGCTGAATTGAACTTCCTCCCAAAATGTGTTTTTGAACTTCCTGCTAATTAAATTATTATAAATGCAATTATCTTTTTTTTTAAAGCAAAGCAATGAATGCATGTTTTTTTGTTATATTCCATTGTAGACTAAAGATTAAATCCTTTCCTCAGAAAAAAAAAAATAAATCTGAAAAATTCTTTACAGCATTTTTGTCTGTGAGTAGGTTCCCCGTCTGTTTATGGATACTTATGTCAGGACCTCACATAAATTTCCTCACATACACACCAGGTGCCACAGGGAGGCAATTATTTAAATTGCTAGGAGGGCTTCAGAGAATGGATAGTTTAGACAAATGGCTTAAAGCCAGTTTACTTGGACCTGGACATTTAAGGTGACCACCTTCTTGTTATCGTCAAGGTATCCACCTTACATTTATTCATTTAGCTGACGCTTTGACTTACAATTGCTATATATGTCAGAGGTCACACGCCTCTGGAGCAACTAGGGGGTTAAGTGTCTTGCTCAGGGACACATAGGTGTCTCACAGTGGATTTGAACCCGGGTCTCTCACACCAAAGGCATGTGTCTTATCCACTGCGCCATCACCACCCCCCTTCATCTATAACCACCTCGTACCACAAAATGTTCAATATGTAATCAACTCAATGTTCAATATGTAATCTCTAACGACCACACCACTTTAAAAGCCTTGATGGATGACGGAAAATTGTTATGAGTATTTAGGAATAAATAATATTGCATATTGACCGAGAGTACCTTAGGCCCCAGTCAAAAGGTGTTAGAATGGAGGAGAGCTTCTGTTTGTGTTTTAGATGACAAGTCAAACATTTGAATTAACAATAATAATATAAAAAGAATATTAGTATGTGCTTTAATAACTATGTTTTTTATAAACACAGACCTGTGAAATGCATTTGCAGTCTTCACATTAGTAATTACTAGCACCTTTTTGTTTGTACCAATATTTAAAATACTGGTAACACTTTATTTTAGGGTCTCTTAACTAGTTGGTTATTAGCATGCATATTATTAGAATATTAGCCATGTATTAGTAGTAATTAAGCACATATTAATGCCTTATTCTACATCCCTAATCCTACCCAATACCTAAACTTAACAACTACCTTACTAACTATTAATAAGCAGCAAATTAGACATTTATTGAAGGAAAAGTCGTAGTTAATAGTGAATAAGCATTCCTTATTCTCAAGTGTTATCAAAATACTTTTATCTGAAAATGCAAAACACTTTATTTTAAGGACCAATTCATGCATATTATTATCATATTGGCTGTTTATTAGTACTTATAAAGCACATATTAATGCCTTATTCTGCATGACCATATTTTAGATCCCTTACTACTAAACTTAAGAACTACCTTACTTTCTGTTAATAAACAGAAAATTAGAGGAGTTTATTGAAGCAAAAGTTGTAGTTAATAGTGAGAATTGGACTTTAAAATAAAGTGTGATCACATGGGTTTCATCTGCTTAATTGCAACACAGCCTACCTGCAGCCCAAAGAAATGCTTACCACAGCAAAATAAGATTTATAAAATCCCACAAAGCACCACTAACACACTTTTGGATGTAGATTAAAATCCATTAACAGAAATAAGGCAAAGAATTTCAGCAAATGCCTGACATCTCAGAAACTCACCTGAGGTCCTCGACTGCGTCTATGCATAAAACTTTTCCCAAAGTCCTCACACCTTTGGTGTGACAGTATTCCAGTGCGGAAATAAATCTAATCGCTTTTCATCCATAATGAACACTAAAACTCTGACAGAAAAGCCAGTGTTGACGGTTCCAGCTAATTTAGCATGTTCACGAGACTAAAGAGTTGCAAGGCTGTTGAGACACCTCATTCCCTGAGGAATCAGGTTGATCTTCTCCTCCCCAATCCTGATGACATTGTCCCTCCCTCTGAAACCCTCCCCCTCAGCCCAACACCCGTCAACCATCAGCCGGGCACACAGATTGGAGGCGTTTTTACCCTTTCTCTCTCTCTCTCTCTCTCTGTCTGTCTTTTTATTTGTTTTAGCCTTTGGGCGAGGTAGATCTCTAAGTTTTACACAAAGTCCCGTTCAAAGTAAAAACACACCTCATAGGTTTCATATTGCTGAGTACAGTACAGAGTCTCTGCTTTGTGCTAGATGCAGTCACCTCAATGCTTTTGATGTCTGTGGACAAAATACTGAAACAGACTTAAGAAAATTAGACACGCTAAACACGAAACCGCTCCAATGGATACCAGAAGGCAATTACCTAATATTAGTGCTAGCACTACTGCTAACAGCCTGAAGCACATAGTCTTTGTTGGACTGTTATGTAAACAGAGATCACCGTTCACACTCAGGCTACCTATAGTGTAATGCGTATCATGTTGAGACGCAAGGTGATCAGCATTTCTTTAGCAGATTCCCCAATTAAAAGTTCTCCACAGTCACAGACCCAAAATGGCTTCAGAACTGTACGTTGAGGTACGACAGCACTTTTGCGTCCAACTACCCGCCAGAGATGATGTAAACAGACTCCACTCTCTGTGCCAAGACCTGCCGTGGAGCGAGAGAGGATGAGCACATGGAGCAGTCACGGCCCACAAATAAGACTCAACAGACG
Source organism: Barbus barbus (assembly GCF_936440315.1). NCBI lineage: Eukaryota > Metazoa > Chordata > Actinopteri > Cypriniformes > Cyprinidae > Barbus > Barbus barbus. The sequence continues at coordinate 25,325,215 of NC_136761.1, read as the reverse complement.
GTGGGCACCGGGCCACCGGCAGCAGGTGGACTTCGCCGAAGTGCATTTTGAGGATGAAGTGAAAAATGTGCAACCCTAAGGGCACGAGATAAAGCCACATGCATCTACATTTCACACTGCTGCTTATTTGGACAGTTTTATGAGTGGATTAATCATGTTCACATCAGTATTTAGTAACATCCTGTCTTTTGAGAGCTTGTGGACCGACATGATTTCACACCATATCTTGATAATGGATCAATCATCACTTACAAAATGCAAGGAAGGAAACCAAACCCCTTAATCCTAGGATCCACAAACTAAAAGATACAAAGCGTTTCTTGGCACAGTCACAGAGCGAAGCGTTCACTATCAGTCAGCAGAAAAAGCAGTTTCATCTGGGTTTGACAGGCTTGAATGACAGCTCTGTTTTATCTGCATCCTCTCAGATAATGTGCTGACCTTCTCTTTGTGTGCTTCTCTGATTCTTCATGTCCTCATTTAACTTGAATTTGCATTAACCGTCAGAGGACTGTGAAGGAGTGAAACAGAGTGTGTCGTTATGTTCAGCTTCCCTTAAAAAACACTAAACTTTAATTAAGTCGATGTGAATATTTGCATTAAGTCACCATCAGTCAATTTTAAAAAGCCATTTCAGGAGTGATTCTGTACAGTCCCATAATAAGCAAATACATGGATATTGGCAGTGACTTTCTCCATGATTATTTGAAGGCTATATTTATGCAATAATTTTAAAGTACATATGAATGGATGGATGCAATTTTACACTAATATTAATAAAAAAAATAGTTTAAAAGTACTTGAGTACTCTTTGAGTTTGAATTTTACATTTACAAATTTTAAAGTAATATTATTTTGATATCCAACATCAATTAATACTGTTAATAATATTAATGTACATATAAAGCTACATGATATAAAAGAATAACAGACCACCCAGTTATCAATTTAATAAATGTTTTTATTTTATATTTTATTTAATTATGTTTTTTTGAAAAAAGGGAAATCATAACACAAACATCAACAATAATACAAACTCTAACAAAAAACACTTATTTTTAATAAACTGAAAAAGATAAGTAAATACTGCAGACACACGCTAATATTTGCATGAGTATTTTGTTTACTTACAAATTTGACGTTAACATCTTTTCCATTACGATATACAGTACAGTGATTTTTATGATACATCCACAAACACAACAGTCTTTTTTCTGCCCCAAACTGGCCTAAAAAATCATTTATTTTTGTTTATCAGTCTCATCTGCACTCTTCCAGCAGCCACTGGGGCATGAATAATTAATATGGTTGCACTGTTTGATCATGTTCCAGTTTTAATTGCATTGTTGTTGTGTTTTGTCGTTACAGTTAGTTAACTAGTTGGCATGTATGTCATCATTTTTTCCTTTTCATGTACCAAGTACTGCTCACAGCATTTTAATATACTTCATAAATATTTTTTGTCTCTTTAGTGTCTATGTGATGAGGGTTCATCAGGTGATGTCAACAGATAATTACTTTCCTCTCAATGACAAACAGCTCTAATAAATGAAGCTGACAATATAACAATTTAAAAGAAAGAGTACAACTATTTGAATTGGTAAACAGTATCCTGCACTCATTGACCACATAGCTGTCAGGCTGGTCAGGAGACTCTTAGTGCTGATGATTGCTGGGAAAGGGGTCAGTCTTCATTTCTGGAGAGGCTGACAGCCGTGTGTTCAGTTCAGCTACAATCAGCAGGTATTAGTCCATTTTTTCAGTCACATTTGATTTTAAGGTTCAGTACTTGCTATTAGCAAACCATTGTAAAGCCTATGGTGATATTATAAGTTTGTGTGTTAATGGCAGACTTTGCATGTTTAGATGAACTGAAGTAAATGGCATAGGGAGTTTTTATGGGGATGGTCAGATTGTTTTAAGAGCACAGGCTACACAACAATGATCTCTTTCCTCCAGGGCTATAGTAATTATATTCTCATAGTGCCAAAACAATCATACATTTTTTAGGATTTTGGCAAGTACTGTTTTATTTATTGTAAATATACACTGATCAAAGCTTGTCATCGCTTTGTCAAAGCTTGTCAGAGTTTGTTAAGCATCACATCTGGGAATTTGCCCATAACTATGTTTCATGTTAGGATGAGGGCAGAATGTTCTCAGATGTTGAGAGCTCCTGCAGATTTTACTGATAGTTTGTATAAACCTAAAGCCCTGTTTGTGACTTTCTCTCAAGGTGAGTATTATTTAGTCATGTTTCTGAATATTGCATGGTAGTATTGATTACCATGTGGATTTCAATGTGTTGTTTCAGGAGCATGATGTGGTTACTAACATGATAAGCAGAAAGAATTAAACAGATTAACGAGTTTACAGTGCACTGGCAGATGCCCCAGTTTTACTTTGCGACCTGAAAACACCTGATGAAAGCAGCCTTAAAACAAGCATGGAGAAAAATGAACTGAAAATGTACTCACCCTCATGCCATCCAACATGTAGATGAATTTGTCTCATTATGGCTGCAGTGAATGGGTGCCGTCAGAATGAGAGTCCAAACAGCTGATAAATACATTGCAATAATCCACAAGCAACTCCAGTCCATCAGTTAATATCTTGTGAAGAGAAAAGTTGCGTGTTTGTGAGAAACAAATCTATCATTAAGACGTTTTTAAACCATTGCTTCTGGCCATAATCCATAATAATGCTTCCTCCAGTAAAAAAAAAAAAAACTATATATATATATAAAACTATATATTTGTTTAGAGCTGTTTTGGACTGTTTTCACTCGTAAACAGTGTTTGATCTGTGCTTATTTCTCTCCTGATTCAGACCTATTTACTGGAGAAATAAACATTATGGATAGATGTAAGCAACTGAAGCAAGTTAAAAATATATTTTTTCACAATTTGTTTCTTACAAACAGACAGCTTTTTACTTCACAAGACATTAATTGATGGACTGGAGTGATGTGGATTATTGTGATGTTTTTATCACCTGTTCGACTCTCATTCTGTCTACATTCCTCAAAGAACGTGATACACAGCTGGTTACATTAACTAAGACTGCCAGTCATCTGGCATTTAAATTGTTGAGATTAGGCAACTCTTGATGATCTCTGATTGAAATGCTGGCCAATGAACGGCACAGTTGCTACGAATGTTTATAGCGCTTGGACCTGTCATGGACGCATTAACTACATCATTAAAATGAGAACAGCTGCTCGTGGCCTGCATAACAATTCACACGGAGATCACAGCGGCAGACGGATCAGGACAGCTATGAGTTTTAGCTCACTCATATGTCAGTCTGACTCTACAATGCTAATCAGAAGATTCTCGTTCTGACTGTTTCTGTAAGATAATGAAGGTCCCGTCAGAGCAAATCACTGGCTTATTGTGTTCACATGACAGGGAAGACTATGATCCTCCTGTATTATTTAACAAACCAGGTTTTGAATAGAGAGATGTTAATCTGAATCGAGTCCTGGTTGAATGTTATTTCATGTACGGCTTTAGACTGCATTGTCCAAGTGCACAGAGAATTCCTGTCGGTTCGGTTCTTCTACAACTGACTACAAGGCATACTGTGCATGATAAACCACAACTACACATGTAATCGTTAACATTTTAAAAGTATCTTTCGATAAGAGGTTTATGTTTCGATTACTCAGCTGTTAGCAGTTTTCTTCTAGTGTAAAGCCTGGTTGTGACACAGATGTGTTGTTACAGGCATTGGAGTTTGGGCAAGACAAGTAAATCAGTTGTAGTACCTTCTATTCAAAAGAATGCTGCCATTCCATCTTCTTTCCTAAGATGAGAGCAATTTTCTTTCAACAGGCCTTTTTGTCAGACGGTGGAGGAAATAGATGGAAATCTTTATTGTTAAATATGTGTGACTTTTGCTTGCAGGTGGATCGAAGCCACGTTGAAGAATAAGGTCTGCTTTGGACTAGTCTGTGTGTCTGCATTGTTGTTTTGATTGTAGAAGATCAAGCAAACGTGCCAAATATTTCAGATAAAGTAAAGTTCACTGGGTCAGACTGGAGGCTAAAACTTTACCCACCTGCTGGAACCGAAGATATTGCGTTTAAAGGTTAAAGAGATTTAAATTTTGTCATTATTTAATCACCTAATATGTCAATACAATCGTGACTACAAATCCCCCGATAGTTAGGAAGTCAAATTTGTGCAATGTATTTACATAAACAATAAAATTTATCTATTATCATACACAACCATTAAAAAGTAAGATTTTTGTAAAGAAATTAAAACTTTTATTCTGCAAGGATGCACTTAATTGATCAAAAGTGAGAGTAAATAATGTTATAAAAGATTTCTATTCAAATAAACAATGTCCTTTTGAACTTTCTATTCATCAAAGAATCGTGAAAAAAGCAGGACAGGATAAAAACGCTCACAATTCTGACTTTTTTCCTGCAATTATGAGTTTATATCTAAAACATAACTGCAGGAAAAAAAAATCTAAATTCTAAAAAGTCAATTGTGAGAAAAAAGCTGTGAGTTGTGAGATAAAAAGTCACAATTACCTTGTACATTTTATTCCCCAGTGTAAAAAACATAATTGCAAAAAATAAAATCTGAATTGTGAGAAATAAACTCACAGTTCTGAGAAAGAATGTCTAAATTGTAATATTTGATTCTGTAGCGGAAACCGTTTTCTACATAATAACAAGAAATCAGCATAGAAATCATCAAATCAGTATTTGAACGATTTCTGAAGGATCGTGTGGCACTGAAGACGGAGTAATGATGCTGAAAATTCAGCTTTGATCACAGGAATAAATTACATTTTAACATGTAAAATGTAGTTATTTAAAATTGTAATAATATTTCACAATATTAGTTTTTACTGTATTTTTGATCAATAAATGCAGACTTGGTGAGCAGAAGAGACGTCTTTCAAAAACACTTAGAAATCACAAAACACAAAATCCCAAACCCGAACTTTTGAAATGATTTGCATCCATGAAAACATTAAAAATAATCATTTTTGGCCATACCAGCAGGAAAAAAAAAAAACATGGACAAATACTAATTTAATGGTGTAGAAAAATAAATGAGGCAGAAACAAAAGCCATCTCAAAAAAGGCTATGAGACGCGTGTTCCCACTGTCTGTTGAGCTATAGGCTGCAATTACTAGTTTTAAATGTGAATTCTACCATGCAAATCTCCCATTACTGTAACACTGTGAGAAAATGTGCGTCTAATCCTCTTTCATTTTATCAGTCGTATATGTGAGCAGCTCAAACACATGCATCATCCGAGTCACTGAGATCTCAGCAGCAATGCAACACTTCACAAGCAATGTTTTCATAGTCTTACAAAAACAAGTCTGGGTATTACTCAGTTCACCACACAAAGCCAGCAACTTTTCTCACTCGAGGCATTATTGTGCGGCATGTTTTATCCACCCTGTTCTGTCGTAAGAGCACCGCACGCCAACAGGGAACGAAGAGTGCTAGAGGGGAGAAAACCTTTCCTCGTGTCACGTCGTCATCACCTGGCCCGGCTCGAAGCAGGCCACGAGGGTGGGAGGGGGGGGGGGGGGGGGGGGGGGTTGTGGGTGGGTTGAAATGCTGTTTAGATACTGGAGGAGAAAGAGAGGAGGATGAGGAGCGGGAGAGGCAGATGGTGCGTGGTTGGGGAGAGAGGGGACAGGACTAGGCCCATCGCAGCACGCCCAGGAAATACAATCAAACTCCCAGCAGACCCGCTGAGTCTGACATACAACACATCTCTCTCTTTCTCAATCTCAGTCTCTCTTTAAACATTACCATATACCTGCTATGGCCATTTGCTATAACTTAAACGTGTTTCCAAAAGGTCACTAATATTGTATTCACTAATATCTAGACACGTTTTTGGGCAGAAAACTGCTAAGACTGAAATAATACGCGCTTATGTGTTTGGATGCACATGCTGTATGTGATGTCCTGGTAACACTTTATTTTAGGGTCTCTGAACTAGTTGCTTATTAGCATGCATATTACTAGACTATTAGCCATTATTAGCACTAATTAAGCACATATTAATGTATTATTCTACATGACCTTATTCTACATCCCTAATCCTACCCAATACCTAAACTTAACAACTACCTTACTAACTATTAATAAGCAGCAAATTAGGGATTTATTGAGGGAAATATCGTAGTTAATAGTGAATAAGTGTTCCCTATTTTAAAGTGTTACCAATATTTCATATTATTTTGGTCACACAATAGTGTGACCAGTTCTCACTATTAACTGAAAAAAATTGCTGCTTATTAATAGTTAGTAAAGTAGTTGTTAAGTTTAGGTATGGGGTAGTATAAAGTGATCTAAAATACAGTCATGCAGAATAAGGCATTAATATGTGTTTTATTAATATGTTCCTAAACTAAATTGTTACCAATATTTTAAATTGATTAAAGTAAATTTTAACAGGGAGATTAAATAGCATCTTAAAACTGCACATATCCACTTTTATGTTGTCTGAAGCATTTAGTCTTATTATGAAAGTCTGAAAGTTTTACGGTATCGTTTTTAAAGCTAATTAAACTTTGATTGGCAATGAGAGAAAGTGGAAATCATTTGACTGCGAATTTGATGCAGGTACAGTGCTGTGAAAATGTATTTGCCCCCATCCTGATTACTCCCTTTTTTGTGTATATTTCATACTAAATAGTTTTAATATTCAAATAAAACACAAAATAAAATAAAGGCAACCTGAGTAAACTCAAAATACAGTTTTAAATTATAATTTGATGTATTGAAGTAAACAAGATGATCCGATTGGCCCTTTTCACATTTAGGGGTTTCTCAGAAGTGGAAGTCGTCGTGGGTATCACTGTAAAATCCGTAAAATTTACGGTAAAAAACTGGCAGCTGTGTTTGCCAGAATTCTACCGTAAAAAATACGGTAGCAACGTTTTAGGTTTTACGGTATTAACTTAAATTTACAGTTAAATACCGTAATTTCTTTAACTGATATAATCTTAATATACCAACCTATTAAAGTACTGAAATCTGATTTGTTCCTTTGAAATACACTGATAACCACTAAATGCAGGTGATGATGAGAAAGTCACATGATGAGCCAAAGCCTATCACAAGCAACTTTTAAACAATAGAATATACAGAAGGTGCACAGTGTCATTCACACAAGCACTAAACACCATCATGGTGAGACTCCTTAAACTGAAATATGCTATAAACATTAATTTAACAACATTAGATGTAACATACAACCCTAATAAACATAACTGATAAGAAAAAACTAAGAAGAAACATAGTTATTTCAAAGAAAAAACGTCAAATTCAAACAGAATTTGAAATGGAACGCAGGGAATTCTGGGAACGTCAGTTTACATTTTTTCCCTGTAAATTTTACAGGAACTTTCCGTTAACCATGTAACAGGTTTTTACCGTAGCATTTTCACAGTTTTTTACCGTTAAAATCACGATCATTTTTTACAGTAGGTAAACTTCTAAAGCAGTGAACAGGAGATTACATGAAATATATTTTTTGTGTTCCCATTTGCTCTAATAGCAAAAGAAAAAGTCCACAATAGTGTTTGTAAAACTTTCAAAAGGAGGAAAAAATAGAGAGATTGATAACATCTGTTAGTAGACAGAACATATCAAATTTACCGTCACTTCCACAGCTGCTGTACTAGAAACACCCTCATACAAAATAAAAAAATATATTTCTTTTTATAATTTGATGCAAAGGTATATAATACAAAGTATAATGTTATACTGTAAATGTACATATTTTTAATGAAAGACAGGATTTACCGTTCAATTAATTCAATAAAAAATTTTCTACAGCTTTTTCCAGAAATGATAAGTCTTCGAAGGGATACAAAGCTATTTCAGAGGCTCTCAGAGTCCAAAGAGCCACAGAGAGAGCCGATATCTCCAAATGGAAAAAAACTCAGCACTGTAGCAAACCTTCCCAGAAGTGTCCAGCCTCGTGAAATTCTTCCAAGAGTACATCGACGACTCATCCAGTAAGTCACAAAAGACCAAGCTAGATTACATTTTCAGAGTGACCTTGTTAAAGTCGTGACTTGAACCCAATTGAGATGCTGTGACAGGATCTTAAACGGGCAGTTTATGCTCAAACCCTCCACTGTGGCTGAACCAAAGCAGTTCTGAACTAATTCAGAACTGAGGAGTGGGCCAAAATCCCACCATGGCACTGATCTCCAATTATCGGTCACGTTTGGTTGTAGTTAATGCTGCTAAAGATGGCACAAGCAGAATTTAAGTTTAAGGGATCAATTAGTTTTTTACATGGGTGATTTCTTCAAAAAATGATATTGTTTACTAAGACTGCCTTTTATGCTGTATTTTGTTGAAAGGTTTAGAACTGTTTAGCGTGAAATATACACAAAAACAAAAGAAATCAAATATTATTTTTCAAATACATAATTGCAAAATAAACCAGACAGGATGATCATGAGCTAGATGTGAAGCAGATCGGACATTTATCATCCTAAAAGAATTTATTTTGCAATAATGACTCTCTGAGTCTATTTTCTCATGCTTATTGGATAGCTCTACTTTTTACTACAACAATTAAATACAAACACACCATATCCTCATTATACATAAATAGGCCACAAACTTCTGCAAATGACCAATCAGAATTAAGTATTTCAAAATTCTGTCTATTAAATGTAAAAAGTGATACTAAAAAGTAATATGTACAATATAATATATACAGTTCCTGGATTTGTAGACTAAGCTGAAAACCGGTTTAACCAGCACGGATTTGCTTGATTTCACAGATTTGCATTGTAAATCTATGATGACATCCTGTTGTGGAGGTTTATGTCCGTTTTATAATTAATTAGGTCATTTATCTGCTCATAAGCCCCTATATCTCTGGCCATCAGTATTGTACTGCATGACTGATGATCTCCAAAACTTCTTTTTCATTTTGATGGCATTTAAATTCCACTGTCCTCTCAGCCATCCTTAATGCATAAAATACAGCAGCGCTCCAGCTCCATTTAAGCCTGATGAAAGTGTTGTATTCCTAAGTGCTCAGACAAGGACTTTGTCAAGAATATGAGCTCGGCTTGTTGTGACAACATAGTTCAGCTGCAGATAGTCCGAGCGAGGAGCAGCGTTCAGATAAGATTAAATGGTTGTGTTGTTCTCATTAGGAACAAAGACCTTTTGGATGAATAGGTTGATGTTCACACCAAAAGAAGCAAAAAGAAAGATTACATTGTGTAACATGAACAGATAAGGGAGCACGCAGATGTCTTCGGAGGAAAGCCTTGGCCATGATCTACACTCCCACTCCCACAACACAACACACAGGTCAAAGGTCTGCCGGTAAATATTCAGCATTATCTAGAGAGGAGAAACCTGGACCCCGAGCAAGATGCTCATGAAGGTTTGATGGAAATACATTGCTTTTAAAATTAAAGTCCTGGAATTCTGGAAATGATCGACTAGTGTACTGTATATTTCAGAATCAGAATCAGAATCAGAATGAGCTTTATTGGCCAAGTATGTTTACACATACAAGGAATTTGTTGTAGTGACAGAAGCTCCACAGTGCAACAGAAAGACAGCAACAGGACAGGACACAGATAATAAAAGAATAAGTGAAGTGACATACTGCCAAGTATGGTGACCCATACTCAGAATTCGTGCTCTGCATTTAGCCCATCCAACGTGCACACACACAGCAGTGAACACACACACACACACAGCAGTGAACACACACACACATACCCGGAGCAGTGGGCAGCCATTTATGCTGCGGCACCCAGGGAGCAGTTGGGGGTTCATTGCCTTGTTCAAGGGCACCTCAGTCGTGGTATTGAGGGTGGAGAGAGCGCTGGACATTCACTCCCCCCACCTACAATCCCTGCCGGCCGGAGACTCGAACCCGCAACCTTTGGATTATGAGTCCGACTCTCTAACCATTAGGCCACGACTTCCCCTCTGTTGTTATTTAATTGTTAAATATTATTGTTAATATATATTAATAAATATTATTTAATTGTCTGTTGTTTAAATAATTGTTGTTATTTGGTTAATAACAACAATTAACCAAAAGGCAATGTACAAAGCAGCAAAAACACAATATATAATATAGACAACTATGTTATGTACAGGTCAAGTATGTGCAAATTAGAAATGAGAAAATAAAGATAAAATTAGTGAGTGTGGTGAAAGGATAATGTATTATAGTTGTGTGTTCCACGTTTATTGTTGAGTGTTCATGAGATGGATTGCCTGAGGGAAGAAACTGTTCCTGTGTCTGGTCGTTCTGGTGCACAGTTCTCTGTAGCATCGACCAGACGGTAACTGTTCAAAGAGGGAGTGTGCTGGGTGTGAGGGGTCCAGAGTGATTTTACCTGCCCTTTTCTCACTCTGGATAAGTCAAGGTAGGATAAAGAAGAACGAATGAAGGACAAGATAACTAGGCTTTACTATCAGCTGTTATGGACATGCACTGTTAAGCAGCAAATGACAAAGCTGCATTATGAGAACTGAGGAGTGGGCACCTGTACAAATGCAGCCGGCCAGATTATGTGGAATGTTAAAACAGACTACAGCAAAGATTTAATCTTTTTGGATAAATCGTATTCTACGCAACCTTTCACCCAGTCTATTATTCAGCTAGAGTATGTTCCTCTATCCAAGTGTCAGTTTCTCTCTCAGGCTTTGCCTCAGCAAGTCTGCTTGTGCAGGCAAATGCATTCAGTGCAGTTGCTCAACAATGCTTCAGGCGCAGCTTAGAACTGGCAAAGTCTGAGCTTTCACAGGGTTTGGTGTCGATCATGCCACCCTTGGAGCGTTTGAATCTCACCCAAAACATCAACAGAAATAACTGACTGACTCAAATCAACTGCACCACTGCAGATAAGGACTTGGTTCAATTGAAATACTACTTTTAATGTGATGTAAAAAAGCCTCCAAAATAACTTTTAGTGACCCAGAGGTGGCTGTGGTCTGCCTGTAGCCATAACATGTTACTGCAACTTTGTTAACAAGACCGCTCTTAGACATGTGAAAGGAATATTTCTGCTGTAGCATTCTAGACAAACACTTTCCTTGACACAGTAGTGTAAAAACTATAATATAAAATAGACTACCATTCAAAATGTAAAAGTTTGGGATTTCTAAAATTAATAGTTATATTCATCAAGGAAGCATTTAATTCAATCAAAAGTGACAGTAAATATATTTATAATGTTACTAATTATTTTTATTTAAAATAAATGCTGTATTCTATTCATTAAAGAATCATAAAAAAGGTTTTTAAAAATTGTAACATTTTCTTACTATTCCTTATTACTTCACACCATAATAATAATAATAAGCGTTTCTTGAGCAGCAAATCATGATTTCTTAAGGGTCACACTAAAGACTGGAGTAATGATGCTGAAAAATCAACTTTGCATCACAAGAAAGAAAGAAAGAAAGAAAGAAAGAAAGAAAGAAAGAAAGAAAGAAAGAAAGAAAGAAAGAAAGAAAGAAAGAAAGAAAGAAAGAAGTTATAATAATAGTATTATATAAGTAATAATATTTCATAATATTGTTTTACTGTATTTTTATCAAATGATGGCTTTTTCTCATTTGTGAGACTTCTATCAAAACCATTTAAGTAATTTAAAAATATTTTTAAAAAACATTTCAAAAACAGTAAATTATTTGAACTTTTGAATGGTGGAATTTTGTTCATAAAGTTTTTAATAATGCTCTCAAATAATGGTTGGTCAACATATGCAGTTATTCAGAGAAAGTGCTGGTTATAATAAAAATAAAACATGTATGCATGCATATACATTAAATGAATGAATGAATGAATGCATATTTGCAGTGACTAAAGCAAATCTCCAGATAGTCAGAGTGATGTTTCTGCTCAGGTTTAGCATCCATGGTCATTTATCTATATTGTGCTACAAAACTGGGTTGTAAAAGAATATTCCAAAGCAGGAAAAACACAGGAGAAAAATCTAGTGCAGAAATGTAAATCATGTGGCCTTTTTCTTACAAGTATGTTGTATTTATGTATGATGATACTGACTATTGGCATTTAGAAATGTCAGCTATATTTCACAAGCCTCCAGACAGCTGGACTATCAACACAGGTTTTACTTGCGCAGAGACTCTTGGATTGTGAATTATTGTCATCTGCAGAAATCTGTTTTCGACTGAAATGGCAAAAACACTTGGTGTATTACTTAATAACACAGACATAATATATGTGCACAGTATACAATGGAAGCCAAACGTTTGGAATAATTAATTATTTTATGCTCTTATGCAAATTGTGAATAATGTTTATATTTGATTATTCCTGTGATGCAAAGCTGAATTTTCAGCTTCTTTACTCCAGTCGTCAGCGTTACATAATCCTTCAGAAATGATTGTAATATGCTGATTTGCTGCTTGATTATTATCAATAAATATTGGTGCTCAGTTATTAATAACAGTGCTTATACTATCTATGTTGAAAACAGATTTTGCAGCTTAATATTTTTGTAGAAACATTTTTTCAGGATTCTTTTAATAGTTATGTGAACAGTAATAATTTAATAGTTTACTTTTTTGTAACAAAATCAATTTAATGCATACTTGCTGAATAAAAGTATTAATTAATTTTTTTATATATAATATTTGCCCCAAACTGTTGAATGATCGTGTATCACAGTTTCCAAAAATATTAAGAAGCAAAATTGTTTTCAACACTGATTTCTGAAGGATCTTGTGACACTGAAGACTGGAGTAATGTTGCTGAAAATACAGCTTTGATCACAGAAATAAATGACATTTTAATATAGAAAACAGTTGTTTAAATTGTAATAATATTTCACAATATTACTGTTATTTTTACTGTATTTTTGATCAGATATATGCAGGCCTTGGTAAGCATAAGAGTCTTCTTTCAAAAACATTAAAAAACAATTATTTACTTTTGTCTGGCAGTGTATATATTTATTGGGTGACAAAAATTGTGATTTAATAAAACTAAAAATATTTTTAGTAAAAAAAAAAAAATCTCAATGCCTCTCTTGCTTTTCAGGGAGTTACATAACTTATGGTCATATGAAAGGCTCATTTATACACATTTACAGACAATTTATACAAATTCTTCATGAAGGATATTCATTGGCATACAATACTGAACTGCAGAGAGCCAATGTAATGTTTTCCAAACAGTTGAGCTGATCCACATGAGTATCTCAATATGAGATGAGAAAAATCAATATAGGAATAAAGAATGCACACTTACACCCAATACAAGATGTACTTGTGTGCCAGTTATTCAGCTTGTTTGGAAAAGACATTCGGGTCTGTATTACCACATATACTGTGCATCCTCATCTCAAAATCTATCTCTTCAGCCTCATCAGCAATCTCTAGCAAAATATTCCAAACAACTGTTTTCATATAATTTAATATATTTTAAAAAGTCATTTATTCCTGTGATGGTGAAACTGAATTTTAAGTTACTCCAGTGTCACATGATCCTTAATAAATCATTCTAATAAGAAGCCATGCTGTTGTAATAGCTGCAGTGTGTGGTTTTGCATTGTCCTGCAGAAATGCACAAGGCCTTCCCTGAAATAGACGTTGTCTAGAAGGGAGCATGTTGCTCTAAAATCTTCATATACCTTTCAGCATTTATAGTGCCTTCCAAAACATGTAAGCTGCCCATACCGTATGCACTTATGTACCCCCATACCATCAGAGATGCTGACTTTTGAACTGAGCGCTGATGACACGCTGGAAGGTCTCCCTCCTCTTTAACCTGGAGGACATGGCGTCCGTGATTTCCAACAAGAATGTCAAATTTGGACTCGTCTGACCATAGAACACTTTTCCACTTTGAAACAGTCCATTTTAAATTAGCCTTGGCCCACAGGACAGGACAGCGCTTCTGGACCATGTTCACAAATGGCTTCCTTTCTGCATGATAGTTGGCATCTTTAGTTGGCACGGCGGATTGTGTTTACTGACAGTGGTTTCTGGAAGTATTCCTGGGCCCATTTAGTAACGTCAATGACAGAATCATGCCGATGAGTGATGCAGTGTCGTCTGAGTGCCCAAAGACCATGGGCATCCAACAAAGGTCTTCGGCCTTGTCCCTTATGCACAGAGATTTCTCCAGTTTCTCTGAATCTTTTGATGATGTTATGCACTGTAGGTGATGAGATTTGCAAAGCCTTTGCAATTTGACGTTGTTTTTAAAGTATTCCACAATCTTTTTACGCACTCTTTCACAGTTCGGAGAGCCTCTGCCCATCTTTACTTCTGAGAGACTCTGCCTCTCTAAGACATCCCTTTCATAGCTAATCATGTTACAGACCTGATGTCAATTAACTTAATTAGTTGCTAGATGTTCTCCCGGCTGAATCTTTCTAAATATCTTGCTTTTTCAGCCCTTTGTTGCCCCCGTGCCGTGTTTTTGAGACCTGTAGCAGGCATCAAATTTGAAATAGGCTCATTTAGTGGATAAAAGTTAAATATGTCTCCATTTAAACATTTGTTATGTTCTCTATGTTCTATTGTGAATAAAATATTGGCGCATGTGATTTGAAAGTCTTTTAGTTTTAATTTTATTCAAATTTAAAAAAACGTCCCAACATTTCTGGAATTCGGGTTATAAACTATTTTAAGCAGCACAACTGTTTTCAACTTTGATAATAATAAAAAATATTAGAATGATTTCTGAAGGATCACGTGACACTGAAGACTGCAGTAGTGATGCTAAAAATTCAGCTTTGGTGAACGTTTCACAATATTACTGTTTTTACTGTATTTCTGATCAAATAAATGCAGCCTTGGTGAGCATATAGCTTCTTTCAAAACATTAAAAAAAATTATTTCAAACTTTTGACTGCCAATGTATAATTATTTTACTGCTAACCAAATTAAATACTTACCTAAGATTTACGAGTGTGTTCAGAGGTAACGTGCTTCAACATGGGTTATGTGCATTTAATCTCTTTTTACACCTCATGACATATTTTGCTATGTAGTTATAATGCATATAGCTTAAGTACAACTACATGACCTCTGAAAACACTGAGAAATCCCTGGGCGAGTGTGTACAGTAATTTGATAAGCGGTGATTTTTTCCAGCACTGTTTAGGAGTTAAATTTTACGAACACAGCTTTGTTTGAAGAGCGCACGTACCTTTAGATCGAAACATTAGGTGATTATTTGGCACATATGGGCTGGCATTTACCTGCAGGCACATGCAGGGAGATTAAAGGTGACTCATGCACACTTACAGTATCATCATATGGCCTGTGAATACAAGCGCTGCTTCAAATAAAACCCGAACCCCTAATTAATGCACTCTTTTGTGATTCATAACCGAAGTAAACACGATACTGACATAGAAAATGACATAGCCTTGTATTTCTCATAAAGTGATTGTAGGATGCAACTCTGCATGGGAATTTCTCCCATAAAACTATTCTTCAGCTTTAAAATGTGTGTGTGTTAATAGCTTTATTTCAGATTGAAGTTTATGTGCATTGAATTCATATCCCCGTGGTTTAGGAAATGTATAGACTTATTTATACTTACACATTTCTGACAAACCCAAAGCAAATTTGCATAGATCACAGCATGACTCTAAGCACAAATACAAGATCTCCATCTTGTGGCCACAGGGATGACAACAACAAAAGAATGTAACTGGTCAATTGAATTTCAGCATTTCTTCAAATATAAAAGATTGTTATTTAAATGCCAATCAACATACAAAACAAAGGACAATCAGGTAATGTGTGGCATTGTAGGCAAAGGAGAAGGAGACCACTGATAAAATCAATTGCCTCTTTCAAAAACAATCACAACCAACTTTGAACATGTTAATATTGATAATATTGAACATGAAATTTTTAATTAAATTAAAAATTAAACTTTCACACAATAAGAAACATCAGACAAATAAAAATAGAATACTGAAAATATTTGCTAAAAATAATAAATATTATTTTTAAAAATCATTTCAGCAGTAAAAAGGCTATTGCTGTCTCCTGTCAAATTTTTTTTGACAACAAAGCTATTAGTTTGTGCATACACTCTAAGTCCATAAAAATAAAATACAATGTAACATGGAGGAATGTTATGTATTGATTTTTCACAGGTGTCTTTTCGTATATTTGTATGGATTGTTGTGTTGTAGGTTGAATGTACATGTCCATAAACTTTACCAAAAAAGAGAAAATGTTATACTTTACTTTTTTTCTATGGATTTTAGTTTTCTACCATTTTTTTTTTTTTTTTTTTGGCTTTTGTTTAATGTTATAATTCAGAGTGAAAATATATTTCAGCAACTGAAAATGCATTCATAAGGTGAATGTATAACATCTTAAGGTAAAAGGTTAACAGATGGGTAGAGACTATCACACAAGAAGCGAAGAGTGTGTGTGGTAGACCGTATTTAGAACAAGGCCATCTAGAAACTGATGGTAACTCTATAACCACAACTACATCACGTCATGTTTTTTCTGCTAACACTTCTGTGTGAAGAGATCTGTGCAAAGGATCAGATAGAAAAAAAGTTTTTCAGTATGTCTAAAAAGATCTTTCCATCTGTTTAAAGAACACCATTCCATGCACATTTTTGTGTGACAAGAAAAATCTGATTCAAAACTGCAACTCAAGCATAAATGGGTTAATGCCATCAAACAAACACATATATTGAACACAGATGACATTTTGCTTTTCTGGTACTACTGCTAGGCCACTAACTAACTAACAGTGCCTACATAAAGTAAATAAGTCAAATGTATTTATATAGCACCTTTCACTGACAAGGAGTCGCAAAGTGCTTTACAGTAAGAAAATAAAACCAAAACAAGTTAAGTACCAGCTGTACAAATTCCACAAAATTCAATAACAGCCAACCATATTGTTACTTAAAAGCTTGTCCAAAAAGATGTGTCTTTAAAAGATTCTACAGAACCCATAGATCTCAATGTTAAAGTGAGGAAAACTCTTTAAAAATCAAGAACAATTTCTTTACAATTAATATGATGGAGCTGATAACAGAAAATATAAACATATGTAAACAGTTACTTGTGATGTAAGCCTTTATAAAACCAAATAAAACAATGATAAGTCAAACAAATTAGATTATAAACTCACCAGAGCCTTGTTGTTGAACTCATTTTCAGCATGAAGATTTGTTTTTATCTGACCGTGTTCAAAAAAACATGGTATGGTAATTTTATAGTTCATTTTAAAACTTGTAAGCACCAAAAAATATATAATTTTCTTTGGAAAGTTAACCAGGATCTTTGCAAACCACGTTTGTTACTGGCCTGATGTTATTCCTCCTGCCTTTAGAGGATGCTGTAACACTGTATATCGCAGTGTTGGCGAAATGAAATGCGGAAACTATTATGGCAAAGTATTTAAATGCCACAACACACTCACAGGACGGGTTCTGATAGTTCCTGATGGGAAGTGAATAGTCTTCAACGCCCTTTATAGTTCTGGTGGTGTGTCAGGTGCTGTTAAATCGCATCGTGTTGGGCAGTGCTTGTGTTTGGGCATGCTTGTGAAGCTCTCTAACGTTAGTTAAGCAACATTTCTAGTTGCACTTCGTGTTTTTTGAATATTAGCCGTGCAAAATGAAAAGCTTCGTTTCCGTGTTTATTTACTGTTTTTTGCTGGAAGGCTCGAGTCAGTTGCTCGGCAGGAGAGTCTCTGAATTCACTAAGGTAAGTGAAATATTGTGCTCAGGTTATTTATATATAATCCATTTAAATGGTCATTTGTTCATTATTCTCATCGAATAGGTGTGGGGCTTTTCTTGGCAAAACTGCGGTGCACAAGATGATCCTGCAAAGATGAAGAGTCTCAATATTTCTCCAGATCCCATTTCCATCCCAGGACATCTGACAGCTGTGGCATCCGGCTCAACATCAGTACCACTGACATCTCCTCTGTCTGTAAGACAATACAGAAATATATCAGAAATTTAGAAAGCCCTGCATTTAGATTTTCATCTGGGACACAACATTTCGTGTTTTTGTAGGTGACTTCTTCTTTTTTTGCTAATATCTCTAAAAGCAAGTATCCAGGTAGATGTTAAGCTTTAAGAGATGCCAAACGTTTGGCAATGACAACTTCGTCTTTTCAGGAAATCACAATTTCGTAATTTGTTTGTAGAAAGAGGAACTCTGTTGTACTGTGCTTGTCACTTATTTACTTGTTTATTATTTATTAATTAAATAAAATTAATTTACAAAAACAATTCTGATGAGATGCGTGCTAAAACAAAATTAGGCTCTGTTTTCGGGGAAGTCGTGGATCGGGGAAGTCGTGGCCTAATGGTTAGAGAGTCGGACTCGTAATTGAAAGGTTGCGGGTTCGAGTCCCCGGCCGGCAGGGATTGTAGGTGGGGGGAGTGAATGTACAGCGCTCTCTCCACCCTCAATACCACGACTGAGGTGCCCTTGAGCAAGGCACCGAACCCCCAATTGCTCCCCGGGCGCCGCAGCATGGCTGCCCACTGCTCCGGGTGTGTGTTCACGGTGTGTGTGTGTGTGTGTGTGTGCGCATTTGTTCACTACTCACTGCTGTGTGTGTGCACTTGGATGGGTTAAACGCAGAGCACCAATTTCGAGTATGGGTCACCATACTTGACAATACGTCACAACTTAACTTTTAAGGTTGAAAACACCCAGATTTTACTTTGATTCCACAGATAGGATCGATAAATCAGGAAGTAGTTTAATTTATATACATTTAGTAATACTCCTAATATAGTCAAGAAACTGATACACTTGCCTATTTAAAGCAAACATTTGTAATTCACCTGTGTGCTAGTATGCTTAGGAAAAAGTTTATGTAAGTTTATTTAAGTGTGTATTATAATATGTAACTTATATGTATGTGTATATATACAGTTGAAGTCAAAAGTTTACATGCACCTTGCAGAATCTGCAAAATGTTGATTATTTTACCAAAATAAGAGGGATCATACCAAATGCATGCTATTGTTTACTGATCTTCAAATTTTTTGAATTTGAAGATCAGGGTAAATTGAAGTTATTTTGTCTTCTGGGAAACATTTAAATGTCTTCTATAGCTTCTGAAGGGCTGTACTAAATGAAGAAAAAATATGATACTTAGGCAAAATAAGAAAAATCCTGTTCAAAAGTTTTCACCCCCCAGCTCTTAATGCATGGTTTTTCCTTCCGGAGCATCAGTGAGCATTTGAACTTTCTGTAATAGTTGCATATGAGTCCCTCAGTTGTCCTCAGTGTGAAAAGATGGATCTCAAAATCATACCGTCATTGTATATATGTGTAATTTTCAGGAAAAAATAATTGATAGTAGCATCTTGGCTTCCTTTTCACTATCATTTCTGATGCGACTGTAATGCAAATGCAAATACTACAATGATTTTTAACAAAAAAACTAAACAAAATGAGGCATAGGAATGGAGTTCAGAGGTTTCCGGCCATTCTCGTGCCTAGTTTATGCAGGTGAAATAAATAGTCTTGTGACTATCACAAGAGGCTGTAAACCTTCATGATTGTCACGTTTTATAATTTGTGCCTCCATATGGCATTGTTTTAAATACTTAATTCCATGTTCGCACCATGTTATTTGTTTCAGGTGAACGTGACGTTGGAAAGAGAAATAGCAGGTTTATGGGTGAAAATACCGTGTCTGGATGACATAGGAAGTTGTCATTATCCTAATGCCTGTGACCTGCTCGATCAGCTCATCCCTCCAGGACAGGACTGTCCCGAGCCTCTGCACACATACGGCCTGCCCTGCCACTGCCCGTTCAAAGCTGTGAGTGCGTCCCGATTCATGAGATTTTACTCAACACGCAAGTGTTTATGGGTTAATAATGTCTTCTTATTGTGACCAAAAAATCCGTCTTGCATTTTCAGAGTCATAACATTTATCATCTCATTTTTACAGGGTGATTATGCTTTGCCATTGTCCGACATCGTTATACCGGACATCGAACTGCCTGGCTGGCTGACCAATGGCAAATACAGAGTACAGGGCATTTTAGGGAGCTCTGAGAAAGAACTGGGATGCCTCAAAATCAGCTTCTCGTTGCATTCCTCCAAGTAGTAAAAGAAAAATAGTATTTTGTTATTCTGTAGGACTTTTACTTAAGCTTCTCTTTTAACTTTTTAGAATGACAAATTTTCAGTCATAAAGAGCACATTTCTTTTTAACTAACGAGAAATCTCATCGAATTGGTTTTAAACGACTGGTGGAAGTTGTAAATATTGTTTACTTTATAAAACACTGGACTGCACATTTTGGTTTTCCTTTTTATTTTATTATTTTAATTAACATGTTAACAATGCTTTGTCTAGTTTTAACTGCTACTTTTGTGATTTGGTTTTGTTCTCTGGGGTTAATGAAGTTCAGTGTCAAGGTGCAACTACGTTTTTCTCAGTTTTCTTGAAAGGGGAAATTTCTGTTTTTATTTTTGTTCTTAATAAACATTCAAACATTCAAGTGTTTAGTATAGCTGTTTTATAATGTATAATGATAAAACTATGATATAAATTGCATGATAGATAGATAGATAGATAGATAGATCTGTTAATTCATGTAATTTATTGCACATCAGAGAAATCACCTTTAGAAATCATTGTGTTAAATGAGAAAAAGCATTAAATGGGTATTACAAAATGTAGCTTTAGAGAAATTGAGTCAACATAATTAGAATTTTGAGAAGATAATAGAAGAAATGTGTCAGAACTGTATTCATATTTTACTCTTATTTATGAAGTAAAAGACTCTTTACGAATAGGCTATTGAATCATTGAAGTCGTTCAGAACACAGATTCATTCAGAAATGAAAGATGCTTGGAGATGCAGAACAGTTCTGCTGTAAGAATTTAGTAATACTTTCATCATCAAAATTGAAAGACAATATTGTCTCTAACTTTTATTAATATTTTCCATTAACCATGGTTATATTAAAAGTCAAATTTGAGTTGGCTTATTTGATTCACATTATATATTTTTCTATAACTAATTAATTATATATATTATAAAAAATTTGATATATTCAGATAGTATGTGTCACTAAGTAATCCTAGCTTTTATAGTAATAATCTTATATCAGTGCTGTATTCCTCAAACATGTGACAGAGTAGTGTTTAAAGGAGCCAAAATTTTATATAGATAGATAGATATACTTATTATTTTTAAGCTATCGTTGGCATCATTCATTATTTTAAACGGGTCTGGTGGTGCCGTGTGAATCAGCCTGTAGAGGTCACTGTATAATAATGTTTTCATAAATGACAAAAAGAATCACGAAAAAAACGCATATATTACCATAAGGACCTCACATGACAAACAGTTCCTTAAGTGTCTTTGATATGGCATAGATCGCATGGTGTTTCACAGTATTCATATCTTTAATTAAAGTAAATACATCTTAACTACTTGTAAATCAAGAGTGCGAAATGAAAAGCTGTGTTTATCGCTCTCTTCGCTGCCAGCAGTCTTTTGTTGGAAGTCTGGAGCAAATGGCACAGCAGGAGAAGCTTTGCATTTACAAAAGTAAGAACGTGAGATATTGAAATGAGATTGTTTTAATACCGTTTTCTTTGCATCGCCACATGCTACAGTGCTTTCTATTACTGATTAGTTCAAAGGCTTTTCCTGGGAAACTGTGGAAAGCCAGACAACCCTATATATGTGAAGATTCTTCATGTGTATCCAAACCCAATTCCTTCACTGGGATATCTAATAGCAGCTGCATCTGCCTCAACATCAGTGCATCTGCGCTCTCCCTTCCCTGTATAATTGAGATTCTATTATAGTTTTATTAATGTTTTTATTAAAACAAATTAAGTGATTTAGTGATTTTAGATTAAAACTTACTTAAAAGCATTTTTTATTGGTCTATACAGCATTAGTTAACTATAATAACCCTGGGGTACCATGAAACTCTAAACTGAGTTGTACCCCATCGTATTACCTACAAACTCATGCTATTGTGAATGTATTTATGCCTGAGACTTGCTGTGAATGTTGTGTAGACGGTAAACCTGTCTGTCCACATTTCAACAGCTCAGCACCGTGCTCTGTACCCTCATCAAATCATCTGGATTACAAAAAATGACGTTATTTTATTGGTTTCAGGTGAACTTGACACTGGAAAGAGAAGTTGCTGGTGTGTGGGTAAAAGTTCCTTGTGTTGACGACTTAGGAAGTTGTTATTATCCTGATGGCTGTGATATTATGACAGTCCCAGAGCTCTGTCCTGAACCTAAACGTTCATCTAGCGTCCCCTGTGGCTGCCCGTTCAGAGCTGTGAGTGTGTCCTCATTCACTGATCATCCACAGCAAACGTTTATTTTATATCAGTGTTTTTAAGGTTAACATTTGTCTGTTTTTTCCAGGGGGACTACTATTGGCCATCATCTGGTATCTACATACCAAATATTTTACTCCCTAACAGTGTGACCAATTTCAGATTACAGATCATTTTAGGAAACTCTGCAGAAGAGCTGGGATGCCTTAAAGTCAGCTTCTCAATAGCATCAGTACTGCACAACCAACACAATGAAATGTAGTTGCTGTCATGAAGCAGTCTGCACTTTTCCTGGCTTTTGGGAAAATGTCAAAAAAGAGCCAAAAGTCCGGG
This sequence comes from Barbus barbus, assembly GCF_936440315.1. Classification (NCBI taxonomy): domain Eukaryota; kingdom Metazoa; phylum Chordata; class Actinopteri; order Cypriniformes; family Cyprinidae; genus Barbus; species Barbus barbus. The sequence goes on along the minus strand of NC_136761.1, from coordinate 25,302,564 downwards.
ACTAATCTTGAGATGGGACGGGTTCAGGAAAAGACCTTGAGGCAGGATTCAAACTCTTGTAGCCTCTACCATTCCCATCATGATTAATGCATTATCTGATGCAGTGGCTAAATAAAGCCAGTTCAGTTACTGATAAATATTTTGTTAAAATTTTTGTCTTAATTAACATTCATTAATATAACAGCTTTCTTTAGTTATGTATTATATTTTCCCCAGTGAATCTGTAATGCTACACAAGTTTATTCTTTTTTTAAATGTTATTTTCCTTTGTGCCATAGCTCTTAAATCTCATTTGCACAGCTGTGTCAGTGATGTCAGCGATGCAAATTGCCCAAAGTTTAAATATATGCAAATACTAATGAGATCTGAGAGCGGCAGTGGAGGGAAGTTGCTTGGACTGCTTACTTTATTATCTTTATTTTAGCTTGATTTCCCCTGGTCCCTGTATGATTATGTTTTATGGAGCAAAGTGCACAAAATATTTTCCTTTCCACAGAAGAACGTCATAAGGCTGGAATAAACTACGTGACTTTTAAAATCTGGACAGATTTTAAAACCCTATAGGCATCATTCATACACTTGATGACTTTGTGTGGAAACAGTAAAAACGACTGAGGATCACGCACTAACAGACTTTAAAGTTGTTCTAAATACAACAAACTCATACAGAAACATGCACCTCATTGCACATGAAAACAACATGAGTTCTGAAATCAGCTCAAAATATCAAACATGTTTGATATTCTCCAAATAGATGGAATAAGAGTCAAGCAAAACAAAAAAAAAACTTGAATCCGTGCCCATCGAACACTACGCAATTGTCTGTGAAATCTGTAAACTCCAGCTGTCTAAAATCTCGCTTTGACTTACAAATTGTAAAGAAAATCAAAATATAATTTGAAATTATTTCACTACAGTGAAGATTTTAAAATGAAGATGTTTGTGCATTGATTACTTTCTTATGCCGATATACATTTTTCCCAGAATATGGTCAACTGTACAACATCAGCCAGGTTTGTTCTCCTCCTGTAAACATTGTTTGCATTCCTGATTTTTCAGGCTGTCTTTCAAGAGTTGTACAGTCCTCAATCCAGATGTCCAGGTGGAATACCAGTCACAGCAGAATTCCCCCGAGAGCAAGACTAGCCATGTTCTTCATTTTTAATGATTGCTGAACCCAGATGGGACATCACTTGTAAAACTTTCATGACATGTGAAATGTGTTGTTTACTAAAAAGCACATATACACACTGAACTCTGAAGTTTAGAACCCTCAGCAGTATGCGAACAGCATAGTATATTGTTATGTACAACAATTTTATTTTTACAGTTTTAATTAAACCCAACCTGATAGAACCCTCAGTAGGACTTCTATGTTTTATTTTGCCCTTTGAAAACGCGCAGGTTTTGCGAGGCCTTGAGGCTTACACCATGCCTGGGGTCGGAGGGGGAGCAATGGAAAGAATGTTATCTCCTGGCTGGCTGAGAGCTTGCGTCTGGTTTTTTAAAGAGCTTTATGGCACAAAGCACGTTCATAAAGCTTTGTGGCAAATACTACTCCTGGCCGGCAGACTACATGCATTTACCATGCAGAAAATCACACCCAACAACATTAGAAATGGAGAAATAGGCTACTATGTGAACTCAAACAATGAACTTAAAGCAACTCCATTCTGATAGTACAATGACTTCTAATAAACATCTGTTCTGGGAGTATATAAATGTCAGATTGCTTTGCGCCAGCATTAAATGCATGTGTACAACTATCTATGGGATCCTGTTTTCGCCAGGGAATAAAGAAAAAAAAGTCATTGTGATTTTTTATTTCAGAATTCTGACTTTTTTCTTGCAATTCTGAGGAAAAAGTCAGAATTGTTTGAGATAAACACAATTTTAAGAAACAAAGTCACAATTCACAATAACAGTGATATATTTATGACAGTAAATTCCACTCACTTAACTGTAGGGGGTTTCAAAGTCACAAAAATACATAAAAACTACATACACTTGCTTTAAAGGGATAGTTCACTCAAAAAGAAAATGCTGTCATCATTCACTCACACTCAACCTGTTCCAACCAAAAAAAATAAAAAAGTTTCAACTTAAAATAATGTGTTACCCCGCTGCCTTAAAAGTTTTAGTTTAGTCAACTAAAATATTCCAGTTGTCCCTTAAATTAACATTGAGTAACTTAAAATTTCAAGTTGACTAAACTAACAATTTTAAGTCATTGGGGTCACAAATTATTTCAAATTGAAACAACTTTTTGAAACAATATTTGTTTTTTTACAGTGAAACTTATAAACCTGTACACAAAAGAAGATATTTTGAAAAATGTTGGTAACCAAACAGTTGACGGCAGCCATAGTATGGATAAAAAAAAATACTATGGAAGTCAATGGCTACCGTCAGCTGTCAGCATTCATCAAAATATCTTCCTTTGTGTTCAACAGAAGAAAGAATCTCTAGGTCTGAAACATTTTTAAATCCCGATAGTCACAAAAAAAAAATCATTATTGTCCAAAAATGGTGCCAAAACAATTCAGAATTCATGCAGGGAAATGTGTCCTGATGAGTGTTAAGGAAAACTCGATTTATTGTTCTCCCTTCAAAACCTTGACCTCATATGATAAGCCTGTTAATTTTGGCAAATCCTATGTTAAATCCAAACACACTGTTTTGTGCGATTGCTGTGTTTTTGTTCCTGTAGATAACTGGAGAGCAGATCTATAGCAGACGGCTCACTTTATTATTGTCACCGCTAAGCTGCCGAGTCCCTGCAGCTGCCTGTCAATGGAAAGTTTGTCATGACGCACACTTCTCAGCAACAACTGCTCTATCGTTTTTATGACAGATTAGAAACCCTACTATAAATAGACAGAGTTTCGACAAAAAGGAAAGTCTCAAATTACCCAGAAGATCTAAAGTCGATGTATCATATTAACGCTTATATATACCAAACAAGAGAGCCAAGAGGCCAAAGATAGATGCATCTCTGACACACTACTGTATGCACCATATAGAGCAGTGAATGTGATGAGCTCAGATCTACCCGTTTATATTTTCTCCACTGAATATTTGACAATACGTTATGTTACAATAGGCAGTGACAGAATGCTAGAAAGGTTTAAATATCCATGCTTCTCTCTTTCTAAATTTACACTTAGTGTTTAACTCATTTGTCATTAAAATGGCACTGGTGATGAAATCATAACTAGCAGCCAGTATAAACCTTGTAATGTTTGCATTCAGCATGTGCATCCACATACCTCAGCGCTGACTATGGATCACTGCTGTTTTGACAGTTTCTCTAAACAGAATTCCTCTACAGCAGCGGGATGACAATATGGTTGATTAAAACACATTACATCTTACGATTCACCCTCTTGACCTGTGAGACTCACAGTTTTACTCCTCATTCAAACCTGCTGGATAATATGGCCATTTACTGTCAGAATTCATTTCAATTTGACTATCTGTCTGTAAGGCCTCAAACATCAATTACTTCAATGTGTTTGAACTACCATGTGATCTGTAACTATGGCCTCCTTATGGCATAACCATAAATTAAACATTGTCAGTGAAAGTGGTTTAGCACCAAATCTCCAGATCCATACGAGCCCGGTCTCATGAAAATGTGTATAAATAGTACGCCAAATAAAAAAGAAAACTCGTGGTATTGATACGCAAACATGGACTTATGATAAGCAGGTGTTTAGCGTGCATATAATACGCAGTTGTCGTGTGCATATAATACGAAATTTTTTGGCGTGCATATGACACGCATCTACCCCACAACCCTAACCCTACCCATCGCGTAGCATATACAGGCCAAAGTAAATTTTTGCATATCAATACCACTAGTTTTCGTTTTTATTTGGCGTACTAATATGCACTTTCATCCATATACATACATACATAGCCTACATAAAAAAATTAAAAAGTACAAGTAGCCTATATAAATAAAATTTCAAAACGTATATAAACAACTTATATATACACTTTCCATAACTGTAAATAATGTAACTATTTATATGTCTATTTAAAATAAAAAATATGATGCATTTTGATTAACAATGTGTAATATTAATATTTAATAAATTGTGAATATTTCTATAATAAACAATGTTAAATTATTTATATAAAGATTTTCTTCTGTTAAACACTTGCTCAGGAAATACAAATGTGAAAAAAGTATATGCCAAGAAAGAAATGGGGGGGGGGGGGGGGGTGAAACAAATAAGCAGATCACATAACAATAAACATAATATTTAGGGACATACTATTGTATTGACCAAAGAGAGATTTGCATTTGAGGAAGCTGCGGTGCATCAGTTTACGCAGCTGTGCACAGATTCACCAATTTCCCGATTGTCTCTGTTTAAATTGTTCATGTAAATGCAGCCTGACTCTGCAGTCCCCGCCCCTCGGCTCAGTCCACGCCCCTCTGTTCAGTCCACGCCCCTCTGCTCAGTCTCTATTCGACAATGAGGGTCAATGAGAGCTCAGCTCATATTTGAACTGCTGCAGACAAACAACGCTTACCAGCGACAACGGGGTAGAATATAGAGGCAGAGCAGAGGAGCATGGGTTGTCACAACAGCAAAGTTTGTGGCCAAGTCTCCCGGAAAAAGGTGGGTCGTTTTGAAACCTTCTCAGGATGTTCACAAGTCATGCAAATTTACCGAGAGCCGCAGCAACGTAAGAGGCGAGAAATGTTGCAAATACAGCAAGTACAGCTCGTGTAAATGTGTCTGTATCATGAGAGCCGCTCTTGTTTTCTTCTCAAATCACTTGTTACTTCCTCCCTAATGCGCTAGTCAATGCGAAAGCTCTCATGTTAGTTTGTCGACTTGTGAAAGTTTTAACTAGAAACAGATGTCGGGTTCAACAGATGAGGTCTACTGTTGTGCTGCTGACATCCTTTATGATGAATTAAAGGCGCGTTATCCAGCTTTTCAGAGAAATCACTTTGTGCTCGCTTCTAAAATGTTCCGCATTTCGGTCAAATCAGGACATACGAGGTGAATAAAGAGGTGAAGTCCTTTTAAATGTAGTTTTTAGACACGAGCCTTCTTGTATACCTGTTGGTTTTAGACGTTTTGGAAATAATTTGTTCCAGTATCTGTAAATGTTATAATTTAGTGGTTTTGATGAATGTATTTTGGTACACAGCCTTGTAAATATAATTCACTTTTAGTCATCGCTTAGTTTTTTTTTTCATAGGGTTACTCCAGTTTTCATAAGTGATATGTAAAAAAAAAAAAAAAAGAGAAAAGAACAGAAAGAAAATCAATAATTAATGACCTGGTTATGTCTGTTTTATGTAGATTGCCAGAGTATTTATGGAAACTTTTTTAATTTAAGAATTTCAGTATTTTAATTAGACATTTTTTATTTATCGTGTGTTTTTTTTAACCTAGTTATTTTGACTGTGAATTGCGTTTTTAATGTATTTTTGAATGTATTAAAGGGAAAAAGTGGTTCATGCTTTTCAGTATAGAATATTTTTATACAGATATTATTTTTTATTCTTGAGTACAAAGACGTTTCCTTATGGTTATTCTATTTTACCTGTTTTTCAAGAATTTCAGCATTTTAATTGTAATTTTCCACCTAATTCTGGGCAGTCGCACCTCATAGTCATATTGAAAATGTTCATCATAGAAGAGGCATGTATAGCCATTTATTTTAATAAATTGCATTTTAATGCATTTTTTCATGCATGCTTTAAAAGGAAAACTATTAGAACATCGTTGCCACTTTAGATTTGACATTTTTTATGTAAATGCATGAGAAAAATCAATGCATTCCTGGGGCCTTCAAACATGCAGGGAAATCTGGCTTTGATAGCAACAGGGTCAAGCTTTCATTAGCCCAGATTGCTGAAGGATTTAGATTCACTGAGCGTGGATGTGACAGACACGGGGTCCCGAGTTTCTCACTGCAAGTTTTAATATGACCTATAAACAGCCAGAGTTCATTTGGTCCAGTTAATCACATAGCCATGTGTCAGTATACTTGACATGGACAACTGGAGAAGTGTGAAAAGTCTCTGAAGACCAAACAGAGAAAGCCTTACACTCACTATTACAGCCTCTATTGGAGTTGCATCAAAAGCACATAACCACAAGACGGGGAAGTGCAATAAAGCCATGGGTTCATTAAAGTTCCAGGACATTTGGTTCCATGCCACAGAGAGCCGGCAAATGCATAATAGTGTTGTTGTGGATTAAACCGAATTATGAGATGGAAGCAGTTCCTGTTCTGGGTTTTTATTGCTGATTAATTTTTGAAAAGTAAGCCTAGCCTACTAAATTGTTTCACTGTTATAAAGTTGTAGACCTTTAAAATGCTATTCATAGTTTTCGGCCACATGACTGGTGTGGAGACCTGGAGGGCAAAACATCCATCGAACTGCAGTACAACCCTGTCAATTTTCCATTTGTTTCAAGCCACAAATTTAGATCACCTCTCAAAAGAAGAAAAACAAAGATATGTGAACACACTGCAAATTTTGGGCACTTGCAATCCATATAAAACACCTGCTGCAGTATTTTAATGACTAAAAACAGTGGATAATTCTGTAAAAAAAATAAATGCATAATGTGTCCTAATGTACTAAGTGATATTAAAATATTAAATTCAACATACACCTTACTGATCATGCAAACTATAAATGTGACCCTGGAGCACAAAACCAGTCTTAAGTCGCTGGGGTATATTTGTAGCAATAGCCAACAATACACTGTATGGGTCAAAATTATAAATGTTTCTTTTATGCCAAAAATCATTAGGATATTAAGTAAAGATCATGTTCCATGAAGATATTTTGTAAATGTCCTACCGTAAATATATTAAAACTTCATTTTTGTTTAGTAATACGCTTTGCTAAGGAATCAATTGGACAACTTTAAAGGCGATTTTCTCAATATTTAGATTTTTTTGCACCCTCAGATTCCAGATTTTCAAATAGTTGCATCTCGGCCAAATATTGTCTGATACCTGGGGAGAGACCATTCATCAATGGAAAGCTTATTTATTCAGCTTTCAGATGATGTATAAATCTCAATTTCGAAAAATTGTCACTTAAGACTGGTTTTGTGGTCCAGGGTCACATATAAGCAAGCGGCAGAGCCCAGAATATTAATGCATTTAGCCATATTAAGCATTTTCTTTATAATGCTATTCATTGGAAATTGAAAAATGCCTTATGTGCAAATTTAGCAAGCTGAATTCATATTCTGGCTGCATCTTTTCGTCTATACGTAGTTTGCTCTTTTAATATCTGTCTTAGTGCATTAGTTCCTAATAAAAACCTGGTAAAAATAAGTGGCATTCAGCAGAGGAAAGCTGAATGCCCTCCAGGTGCGCGTTTCTATACATGTGTACATAGGCAGGATGACATCATTTGCTTTTGGTTCCTTTCAAACTGTGGCTTGCATGAAGCATAAGTGTCATGTTTTGGTTGGCTTGTGTCCCACGCTGACACTTAACTGCACATGTCTTCATTGTCTTGTCATTTCTCATTTAAACAGTCTCATGTGACAGTGAGAATCTCCGTAGTTATTAACCAGGATGATTTGACATGGTTTGACTCTTTTTGTTCTTGAATGAGGGTGTTGGCTTCAAAGTGGAGTTGAAGAGAAGGGGGCCATCAAGCCCCAAAAATCATGATGATAGAAGTTGAAAGTCCTACTAAATGTGAAATTGTGAAATGTAACTCCCTGATAGTCTTTGCTACAGCTCTCAAATCTTAACTGTGAGCTGTGAAACATCTCTTACCTGAAGTAAACAGGAGATTTTGCCCTCAAAATAGAGACATTTTGCATTTGTGAAGTGTTTTTAGGCCGTATGTAGGCTATATCTCTCCAGATATTTGGCATGTAAGCTTTAAAATGTTAAATCACCTGTGAACATTGCCAACCTTGAGCTCCATCTTCAAACGTTCTCACTGGAATGCTGCATTCTTTACTCCCTATGGATGTATGACAGCATTCTTCCTGAATTTCAGGGCTTGTTAAATGTAAATATGCTTATTAATGTTTTGAGCAGGAAGAAGACCATCCGTTGGAGAAGTTAGAATGTTTCTTTAATTTTGCTTAACACTGTTAACTAGAGTCTATGTAGACTACCGTTCAAACATTTAGAGTAATATTAATATTTTTACTTAGCAAGGACACATTAAATTGATCAAAACTGACAGTAAAGACATTAAATATGAAAAACGTGTATCACAGTTTCCACAAAAATATTAAGCCACATAACTGTTTATATAATAACATATTTCTTGAGTGGCAAATCAGCATATTAGAATGATTGAAAAGGATTGTGACACTGGATTGTGATATATATATACAAATTTGTAATACTTCACAATAATACAGTTTTACTGTATTTTGATCAAATAAATGCAGCCTTGGTGAGCATGAGAATTCTTTCAAAAAATGAAAATTTTACTCATTTGGTAGTGAACGTGTGGGATTTAAATAGGCCTTCACACTTTGTTCGTCTGTCTGTTTTTGTTCTTATTTATATCATCAGTATATAATAGGCAGTGACTGTCTGCAATGGAAAAAAGTCATAGTTTAGCAATTAAAGGTACAAAACTAGTACAACTAAAGCACAAAAATACCTCAGTATATTGGCAGATATTTAGGAAACATGCTGAGTTCACATACTTGTTTCTCTGAAAAGTAATGTTACAGTCAGTTATTCTACTTTGAAATGTGTGTTCCGTGTCAGAATGTCTGGTTTTTTTTTTTTTGGTCTGTGTGACTCCGCCCACTGGCCTTTTATCCAATAGTATTCCGACACCCCCGGGTTGCCAGTTGGTGGAAAACACAGCGTATTGCAGCTATGGAACTCAACAAACGAACTCCGAGATCACAGAATCCTAAAAGCCTGCAGCATCTGCTCTATGAGCAGAGGAATATTAAAACACGGATAAATCAACTCATCAGCTTACAGTGTACAGCTCGTCACCTTCCGCTGTCAGTTGCGCTCGTTTCCATTTCAATCACTATCTGTCAGTTTTACATGCTGGACCTTTTAAAGTAAATTAGATGTCACTTGTTCCACCTATTGAGAAATACAACTCAGTTTTCAAAGTGTACTGTACTACTGCAAGTGGTTTTTCAATGACGTCATGGTTGTGCAATCTTGAACGCTTATCTCACCGGTAACTGCTTTGGAATGCAACAAATATCAAGTTATACGACACTTCTGTGAAATGTTAAAGGAATTTGTCAGCTAGTTTTCGAATGATTGATCCTGTGTCTGCAATGTCTTTCAGAAAAAAAATAAAGCACAAGGAGCTGAGAAGCACATAAAGGACATCAAACTTCAAGATGGAAGTGGTAAGTGGTTTCCCTCGATCATGTCATGTGAACGTATGCAGATGTTCTTCAGATAAACGGAAACAGAAAATGCATTGTGACTGAAAAGCTTGTTTTGAACTTCTAGATCTTGGTGCGTGTGCTACGGTTATTATCTGTTAATGTGTCTTTTCAATGTCCCACGATTCCATTGTGAAGTGTGTTGTTCTTGGCAGAGCGCAGGGTTTGGTAGCACTGATGTTGGGTTGTAGGGACCTGTTAATACTCTTGTGTTGCTGGCTGTGGGCGATCCTGGTTTAAGCTCATGGAAATATCGTTTCAGATCAGTACCACAGAGCAAACAATGTATGTTCAATTGCTCTCCCCCAGGTACACACTCATCTGAGGAGAATCTGTTGGAGACTTATGAGTGTCAGCTAAAGATACTACGTGTGGTTTTGACGGCTTCAGGAGACCAGGAGAGAGACCAGCTCCTCAAGGACCATCCTGGAGACATCTGCACTTCAGTCCACTTCATTATAGAGAAGGTATAGTTTGAAAGCTCTTCGTATTCACAGCCTTTTGTCTTGTGAATGGAATACATTGCAAGTACATGTAGCTTCATGTAGGCATTCAAGAACGACTAGTATCCTGATCCCAGATTATGTCAGCGGGTTATATGTTATGAAGCTGTCAGCGGCAGTAAACAAGACATGCTTTTCCATTACAGCATAATTGGGAACAAGGCCGATTCTGTGCGCTGTTGTTCTGGTGTCTGTTCAGGCTTTGGGAACGTGTGCTGTGGTACATCTGTCCTTGTGCTAACCTCTGACCAACAAAGCTAAACCTGTTTGCAGGGAGGGATGTTATTCATTGCCCTGTAAAGAGGGCTGGTTTGTGTGTTTAAACATGGTATAGCACTGCTTGTTTTTTTTTCTTTCTTTTTTTGTAGTCTAGAACTTTGCAGACTAATTTATAATGTAAAATTATTAACAGTTAAACACACAATTATATCCCAACATAATTGGGAACATTTCATAAAACATGCCATTGTTTGTATAAAAACATCTGTACAATTTTTATTTTTTTCATTTTAATTGTTTTTTGTTTACTTTTTAATTGTATTTTTACAAGTAAAGAATTCCCCAAAAGGCGGTTTTTGTCAGAAATCCAGCTCTGGCCATTATCGAAACATACTTTTATAAGGTGCACATATATGCTAGGCACTTTTTTACTATAATAAGCTGGAATGGATAGTAAAGGAAAATAGGTATTGTAAATTTATACCGTGTAATTTTTTTTTTTTTTTTTTTTTTTTTTTTTTTTTTTTTAAATTAAGGTTTGCTTTAAGGTTTAAATTAAGGTTTAATTAAGTTTTTTTTTTTTTACTGGTAGATTGAGATATTCAGATTTATTTTTCATTTTATAATTTTAATTTTATTTGTTATTGTATAATCTAAATTGCAACTGATTTTAATTTATCATAATTTTATAACTTATTTATTTATTGTTAATTTATTGCATATTATTTATTTTATTTATTCAAATTTCTGTATCATGTCTTAAATGGATTTATTTCATGAAAAAAAAGTGTCCTTGGGTAAATTTCTATCAATTCTATCAGATTTTATGTAAACAGTTATTTATTTATTTTATATATATATATATATATATATTTATTTATTTATTTAATTTAGAAGTTATAATAACAAACACAAATGCAAAAAACAGTAACCAACATAGGAAAACAAAATACACACTTGTAAACCCACACAAACAAACAAACAAAAAAATGCCTCAAATAACAAATATATATAGTTTATTGAAAAAAATAAATATATAAACACAAATGGCAATATTCACAATTGTTTTATAAATCCAATACTTCAGAAATTTTTTATAAATCCAATACTTCAGAAATGTATATGTAAAAAAAAAAAAAAAAATAGAAGGGTAGATTTACAGAATACAGAAATTAAATTTCCAAGAGTCTCAAGATAGGTCTCCATGTGGCTTCAAATCTTTTCTGTGAGGGGAGTTCACCAAAACGTAACTGTCCCATTTGGATAATGTAGAGCATCTCATTCAACCATCTCTGAAAACAAGGGGCTTGTGGAGATTTCCAGTTGAGCAGTATATCACTTTTTTGGCTGCAATCATGCCAGCCATTAGAGCCTGTTGATAAGTATGGGGAAGAGCATCCATTACATTAGAATAGCCAAAAATATTAGCCAGACTGTGGTCAGGTTGAATATTAATTTTGTAAGCACTAGAAAACAATAAAAAAAATATATACCAGAATACATACAGAACAGAACAGGACAAAACCAAAATAAATGTGCCAGTGTCCCCTCCGCCCTATTGCATCGATCACATAGAGAAGATATAGAGGGAAATATCTTATTTAATCTAGGCTTGGAATAATGAAGACTGTATAACTTCGAACTGGATCAGTATTTATTTAATAAATATATAATTTTTTTTATTATTTTTATTTTTTTATGCATATTCTTTGAAGTTTCTTATTTTCTTTTCTACTACATCACCATGAAAATAGCCTTTGCTGCTGATATGGTGTTAAATAATAAATAAATGCATCATGTCTTGTGTTAACAGGTAAAGGCTGAGATAACCGCTGATCTAAATGATCTTCATGAAAAACAGATGAGGAGCACCTTAGAGCAGCATCAGAGCGCAACACAAGGTCAGAGCACAGCAGCACTGTAATACTAACAACAGCTGACAAGCACAGAAATATCTTTGGCAAACACATTTTCTAAGAGCATAAATGTGTATATAAACCGAGAGAGAGAGAGAATCTTTTAGTAAATGGTAATATTCAATAATTGTTTACTTTGCAGAGCTACAGCGATTACACAATGAAGAGAAGAATGTTTTAAATGAGTCTCATGCAGCAGCTGAGAATGCACTGAAGGTAAAACACATCTATTTGTAACATCACTGCTCCGATTAGCCTGAATACATTTGATTGAGAGCTGATCTAATATACTATCACGTCAAGCTAGACATACCAGACTTGATTTTGAAGTGATTGGTCTGAATTTCCTATGAACTCAGGATCAGATTGAAGGGCTGACGTCAGAACTGAAGCTGTTCAACGAGTTAAAGCGCAGAGCGGAGGAGTCCACGCTCAAGAGAGACCTTCAGAGAAATATTGAGGTTTGTTATGAGAGTGGAGATCTGGTGGCAACGCGTGCTTCAGATAGCTGCAGTATTCAACTGTATCTGTCTTTTTGTCCCAGACTCATGGCAGCCCTGGTGCGTTCTGGGAGCAGGAGCAGGAGAGTCTGTTATTTGTCATCGAAATGAAGCGTGACCGTTTACAGGACCAGGGGAACAAGCTGCTGCAGATGGAAACACTGGTATGAACTTCTATTGGTAGTTATTGTGGGCCACTAACTCGTGATCTTCAGATTAGCGGTCACTCAATATGTATTTTTCAGTGGCAGATTCTTACATTTTTACATTTGGTCCCTCATCTAAAACAAAATTGGTTATCCACTTTTAATAAAGAGCAGGTGCATTATTTGTGTATTCATGTGTTTATTTGAATGTGGCAAATTGACCTATTTGTTTGCATAAACAAATACACAAGTCAGCAACTCAAACCAAAACCAGTTTTTTCCCAAAATGTCAGCGATTTTGATAACTTTGTGCTTCTTGTTGTGTTGTGATTGTGAGGTGGAGAAGAATCTGTCGCTGGAGGATCAGCTCCTGCAGGCTCTCCAGCAGAGCGAAGACTTCAGAGTGCGGATAGACAACTACCAAAGCCTCATACAGTACGTGTTTACTTCAATCTGCAAACTTGAGTGTTTTAAAATAGTGTGACCAAGTGTGCACTTCTTTCCGGGTGAAAAACTTTGTCATCTTTCTCCTCTCAGCTTAATATGCATTTTTAGGGGTTGATCCTCTCAAAATGTGGGAACATTTGACTGTGCTTTTGTAGTGCTAACAAAACATTGCTCTGCTCATTGTGTTTGGGGCAAGACTATTTGTTTGTCCAGCCAATGGCAGGAATTATTGCAATTCTGTTTGGTAATATAAGAAGCACATGCATCATCTCAGAAGTTTTACAAGGATTTTATGAAGATTTGAGATATGGAGATTTAACCCTGCAAATCTGATATATGAAATAATAGTATATATGTATATAATATATATAAGGGAACAGTTTATTGACCCTTTAGCTAAAACATTTTTAGTCCTAAAAAACACATGCAAACTTTTTTTTGAATCATATTTGATCCATCAGGCTTTTATGGCTCAAATAGTATGATATAAGAGAATATGAAGCAAGAATATGTAATTTTGTGCAGGTGGTGTTGTGTAGCTAAAAAGTAAGATACAATTAAAGCTTGTAATGTAAATCAATGAGATCTTTATAACAGTATAGTGGACTCACTTTGTCACTTTATATTTCCAAGTAATATGTTTTATGATTAAAGCTTTGTAGTTTTTATTGTGGCAAAACATAATGGCATGCAATACAATGAGGACAGAGAAATAAATAAATGTTCCTCAAAATCCTGATGCATCATATGCATAATAATAACAATAAAAAAGCAAGTGTTTATCTTGAAAAATTACTAATAATATAACAGTTACTCTTATTTACTTCATAAAAAAACAGAAATCAGCAGTTTTGATCATGTTGATTGTTGAGAGGCCTTTGAAATTTGCGTCTCAAATATGATACAGTAGGCTTTCACTTGCTATAGTCCAAATATAAAATATATTAAATTTTAAAATCGAGTTTTCCTGGTGTGCTTTTATTCTTGCACTGATCGTGTCAGAGTGAAGGTTTGTAAGCTCAAATGCTTGTATGTGGCGCCACCTGTCGGTTTAGATGCTGTTAATAACATTTCCCTTGCTATTTCCAGGATTGCCCAGTTATGAGTTTGACATTTTAATAGACTAAATGTATGTCTACATAAAATATATTTAAAGACTTTTTTTCCTTGATATAATATTATTTTCTGCTTTTCCACAAACTCGTCGTCCTCTTTCAGACAACTGTCCAAGGAGCAGAACGAGCTGCAGGAGGCGCTGGAGAAGCAGTCCCTGCAGAACCAGAAGCTCAGCCAGGAGAAAGAGGAGCTGCTCTTTAAACTCATACACCGCAGAGACTCATGCTCCTCCTTCCACCTTCCTTCTGTCATACCCACACAAGTGTCTCCCAGCTGACTGCAGCATCCACCCTCATCACTGTATCCTCACCCTGCCTAATGCCAGTTTATTACGGAGTGCTGTGAACATGCAGTGCTGATATGGACTTACTCACTGCATTTTAACTGGCCAAACAAATATTTTTGTACATTTAGTTTGAAGAGACATTTCTTATCAGAAATTTTTGGTTGCTTTTTAAAATAGCTGTGGATCTATGCAGTAGTTACTCATGTTAAGTCTTTTTGTTATTGTACAAGGTGTAGTAGCAGTTCTTGCCAATTTTTGATATCGGTTTTATTATTATTTTTATTTCTTTCCAGGAAATGTGGATAAGAATACCTGCGTATTGTTTGCAAAAAAAGTTATATTTTTGCCTTAAGACATTATTGGAGCCAGAGCACTTGGACCTGTAGCATGAATATCTGGGATCTTTTCAGATGCACTTGCACTTTTATCAGTTTATTTGTTGGAGAGATAATGGGCTTTTGGTGATTACCAATATGCTTTCACCCTACACTTTGCACACCGTATTTCTGTTTTTAATCCTTCTGCTTTTCAGTGGTAGGAAAGTACTGGGGTCTTATTGAATTAAATCTAGTCATTTTAGCTCAGGCAAACACTGTTGGCTCAACCAGCACACATGTATTTCAAGAAGAGACTAGCCATCTTCTGTTTTGTCACTCTGGCAAATCCAAATTTTAAATAATAATCTGAAAATTCTGAACAATCCCTGTATGCTTCTTAAAGTTACTAAATACTTTAAAGGAATAGTTCACAGAGAAATGTAGAGAAATTTTAGCAGTGCATCACTTACTTACCAGTGGATCCTCTGCAGTGAATGGGTGCCATCAGATTAAGAGTCCAAACATCTGATAAACCATCACAAGTAATCCACACCATTAGTTAACATCTTGTGAAATTAAAATCAACAAAAATAAATAAACAAATCCATCAAGGCATTTTGACTTTAAACTTGTAGGAAACACTATTATGCATTATCAACTTATATTTTGGCTGAAAGCAACAGTTTATTATTGTGATGTTTTTATCAGCTGTTTGGACTCTCATTCTGACGGCACCCATTCACTGCAGAGGATCCATTGCTGAGCAAGTGATGCCATGCTAAATCTCTCCAAATCAGTTCTCATGATGAAATCTACATCATTTACATCTTGGATGACCTGAGGCCTGAGTACATTTTCATTTTCTTCTAATTGCAGTGATTTGATTTGCCGGTTTTAAAAGCATGAGTGGTAAATAGGTTGCTTTTGTGCCCATATCTTTTTTTTTATCTCCTCCTTTTTTAAGATATTATTGTATTATATGTAAATTATTGTAAATGTTCTGCCATATGTTTATTTCTGAATCAGTGCCTTTGGTTTAAGGTGTTTCCTGGAAAAATCAAGCAATAAATGCTATATCAGAGGGACTGTATGTGAAAATCTGTACAGTTATTCCAGAACAAAATAGTTCAACCAAAGAGCTGCTTTGGGAAAATCCCACACAAATTACTCCAGAAATGACAACACGAGTATTAATCAGGGTAATGTTTGTTTAGAGTGGTGGTCATGGGAGATCACATGCTTTCCCATTTTACAGTCTTGTTTTTAGCAAATGAATATTAGGCTTTCAAGATTAATTAAATGAATGCAATTTAAACATCCCTAAAGGTTTAGATGTTAATACACAGATTTTGACTCTAGGGGGTGCAAGAACTCAAGATTAAAACAAACGTGAGAATTTTTGTTGTTGCTCTGACAAGTTTTTAAGTTGTTTGGGTGTTTCACTTTGGCTTGTCAATATGTTTTGAATAACAGCTACATGCAAGTCATTCTTCATTCAGCAATAATTTAAAAATATTAGTTTACTATTAAATTGGTGTGCCTGATGTTAGAATAGTCTGGTCCTGCCAGAAGCCATTTAAATAGCTAAATTAATATATTAAAGTATTAATATTTCCCTTTGCTTTTTGGCACACAACTGACTTTGCCTCTCATGTATAAGGTCACTCACCCCACAACTTTCACTGTTGCATGTAATGAGACACTGATTGGTGGGTGTCTCTTGACAAATAAGAGCATAAAGCCCAGCTGATTGACAGACTGAGATGTTTGCCCCATGGTGCCCCCCTATTAGACAACACCAGCACTTAACGTGGAGAACAGCCCGGCTCTTTTTGCTGGTTGAGCGGATGTTAGGTTCACTGCTTCCCTGACTGTTTGACATGTTTGGACAATACCTGCCTAGCCACTAAGATAAGCACAGGTCAGCCCCCTGTAGTGATGTCAGGAGGTTCCCAGAGCATTTAACAGCCACCTGGAGAATCTCAAGTGTTTTCACTCCAGCCCAAGTGAACACTAGCAGATCTCAAGTCAATGTCCGGATTAAGTCATGGTGTCAATAAAACAGCTTTTGCATTCAAACATTGTAGAGCAACTCTAGTAAGCATTTTTATATATTCACAGCAAAATAACTTGGGTTGCCTATTTATTTTAATAATGCTAAGTTGGTGAATGTGCGTTTAGTCAGAACATCAAGTAGCCTAGGCTAGTGACTGACTACTTTGTTAAATACAAAAGATAACATATTTGTCAGAAATAACGCACATCAAACAAGGTTGTGAGGAATAATTATATGGTCTGCTGGCATCTTTCTTCTTCAAATATCAAATATGGCGTCTGCTGATGAGGGTCCACACACTAACAAAAAGCAAAACTCTTATTAAATGTCATGCTAAATATGTTTGATATTGTACAAGGTTTTGAATTGTAGTAGCGATTTTTGCCAGTTTTAGTTTTTATTATTAGGCTATTTTTTATTTATTTTCAGGAAACGGCAGTGAAGCAGGTCCTACTAAAAAAAAAAAACATCACAGAAATTCCAATGGTTTCCATTAAAATACTATTATAAACCATTAGCTTTTTCCAGTAAAACCATTACAAAATTCCTTTTTGTAGTGTTTTGAGCATTTTTCCAAAACGATTTAACATCCCACCAATAGAATCCATCACATACCAGTTATATGCTTCCATTAAAACCAATACAATTCCCATTATAACCATTAAATTATATTATAAAAATATAACTGTAAAAAACAGTTATATTTTTGCCTTAAGACATTATTAAAGCTGGAGCACTTGTAAGTGTAGCATGAATATTAAGGATCTTTTAAGATGCACTTTTATCAGTGTTGTATTTGTCAAAGATATAAGGGCTTTTGGTGATTAGCCTATATTATCGTAGCTAATAGGTTATAAATATTATAAACGCGCTGCATATACAAATGACCTACATTGTCTAATTTAATCAGCTGTTTGTCTAATAATAACAATAATGAAAATCCGAAATCGGTAACACTTTGTATTTAAAAAAAAATATATATATATATAAAAATGCTTGCCTACTCCAGCAGATCAAGGTTACTTAACTTTAGTTATTTTTCATATAATGCAACAATGCGTGTTAGCCTAACCTAAATGTTACCAACAATCCTATAGATATTCTAATTATTTGTCCATTTTAAGAATATATGAATGTTTAGGCTACAAACGTGTACAAATAATAAAAATGGGTAAATAATTGTTTAAATAATATAGATACTTTTTAATATAGATATTTTATATCAACTAAAACTTGTGTGAGAAAGCCGTCTTTTTAAAAGAGAACATCTGTCCTTCCCTCTTTCCTCTGATTTGGGTTTAGTCTTGTAGCCGCACACCTGAGTTCACGCGCTGTCCCTCAATGACATCACCATCAGACACATGCATGTGATACAATACCCGTCTTTCATTCATTTATCTGCTAGAAGCGTCCCCATATGCATAAACAGTGCGGAAAATAATGTGTTGCTATTAACTTGCATCTGCTCTCGTGCACTGCCTTTGATAATATGTGCGAAACGGGCGCGCGCTCGAACGCTATACAATTTCAGTTTATTACAGCAAAGATCATCTTTAAATTGTCAGGGGTTGGAGGCAGACACGAATTTTCTCAAATAAGATGATTGCTATTTGGGGCTGCGGAGTTGCTCCTTATCACTTTGACTTAGAACAAAAAAGGTGAAAATTGCACCCCGGGGAAAACAGCTTTGATTAAAAGGTGTGGGGCTGGTTATCACCCCACTTTTTTACACACCATAATCAGCTTTATTTCCTAAACTCCTGTTTCACTGCAGCGGTATAATATTTTAAACATGACATGGATAGACAGATGGGATTTAAACCAGTGGATCATTTCACAAACAACGATATTAACTGTTTGGACATAACCTTCATCCATCAATGCATAAATAGAGTTGCATGGGGATTCGCGTTTTGTCTTATATCGGACCACTTTACACGATGCTTCCTTGTGTTTTACAGTGTATGCTTGGTTCAGATTTATTTTTGCAAATGCACAAAATTCATACAAAATAACTAACTTTTCTATTATTAGCATGTTTGGTTGATATGTTGTAAATAGGCTACTGGAGACAAAATGACTGGTGTAACTGTCTGGAGGTAAAACGAAAAAAACAAATAGTCTGATTATAGAGCTAAAATTATTGAGAGGAGGGAGAAAATAGCTTGCCTAAATATTTGCATAATTAGTTATTTTTTATAATTTTTTTTTTAAACTTTGACGTTTTGTTTTAGGCTTTTTTTGTACTTAAGACATCGTAGACCTATTTTTTTTTAAAATGAAGTCTTTTTTTTTATATAGGCCTATAGGTTATAAAGTTGATTACATTTAAAGTAATGTATCCTATTTAAATATCCTATTTAAGTAGTGTATCCTATTTAAAGCGCAAAAGCATATCGTTCTAGGTTCCACCGCTTGACATCTTTAGAGTTATTAAATGATGATTGCATGTTTTACCCAAACCCAAACATGAATGCAAAGATTTTATTTCTATAAACTTGGTACGTGTTAAAAGTAGCCTAGATTTTTTAAATATGTCTGCCTTGTTTGTAGCCTATTTGATCCGTGTTTCATCTTCACGTTTCTGATGGACTTAATAATCGCAAATAAAAAAATCAGCAAAAAGGGATTTGTTCTGACATATAATGTTACTCTTCTTCACACACAGACCTTTGAAGAGCTGAGCGTCTCGAGACGTTCTCAATAGACGCCACTGTTGGCGTGTAATGCCATTCATCACCACTAGAGCGCGCTGTGCTGCAGTCATGCGCGTTCCTCCCATTGGCTCCATCCCTAATTCAAATCAGATAAGATACAACATGTTTGCACTGACTACTCGTCGTAATTTGTCGAGATGATAGCGCCATGTGTCTGCTTGGTTAATAAATCAAGAGATTTGATGGATAGAGCTGATCATTGAAAAGATACCACCTTTATTGTCTGGTAAAAAACTTTAAAAAGTTTTTAAAACTTTAGATTAGGCTTATCTTTACATTTTTATTCAAATGTACGAATTATTTCAATGTAGATGCTTCATTATGAGGTAATAAACTAGCACATTACACTACTTTTAACTTTATTATTATTATTATTATTTACGTCTGTGGTAGAAAGTTTAGGTTTCTATTTGTAGCCTATATTTTTTTATAATACAATATGCTTACTTTTCCTTGCTTTTAATCTTCAAACGAATTCATTATGGTTTCCAATGCTTAGATTTCCAAATGTCCCTCATTTAGAGGGACAGGTAAACTGACAGCTTCGATGAGGTAGTGAATGAGTTGTTTCTGTCACTTTGAAATATGTGCTCAAGGTCTTCAGAAACTCCTTCATATGTCTTCAGTTGCCCAGAGATATGGTGAGTTATGGCATTTTTTGCATAGCTCTCATACAGGTGAAAACATGCAGAAGAGATTCAGTTGAGTTAATACTACACCACCCCTAAAGCAAAGTGTCCCCAGAAACAAAACATAAATTACCGTCTAAAAGCTAACTATTACTTCTAGACAAAGTCGGACATGAAAACGACACCAAATTGCATGGATTAACAGCTTGCTTTTGCACACTATCACATAATTATGCTAAATGCTCACAGTATAGACTACAGTATTTCCCTTATGGGGTCAAGGACACTGGTGTGCACTTAAAAGGTGACTCCCTAATGAGTCTATATAGGTGCTCTTGGCTGATACAGGCAGACTAATTACTTGGATCAGGAAGTCTGTGCGCTTTATGAAACTCCCACCAGTGATCTTCCTCATGAGGTTTGTTTTTTTGGAGGCACAATAGACCAGTGTGGTTGAAGTTGCGGTATAGCGATCACTGAACGTTCCCTGCAAATTGGACTGTTGTTTAACGACACACATGGACGCTCACCTGTCCAAGTCCTCGACTTATTTATATTAACAATATTTTTCAGGATTAATGGCTTGTTGTCAGCTTAGTCTGTGGGCATCAGGCATCTCTAAACCTGTCAGATGTGGTATTGGTGCCAGGATTGCCCTGCGGCCGGACTGAGAGCGGGAATGAGCATGACTGACATGTGCCTTACATCAGTGGTGGATGATGGACAAGAGATGCAGCTTAGCCACATTCCTGCCATACACGAGTCCACAATCTCTCTCTCTCGCTCGGTGGGATGTGTCATGTCAATTTATATCATATTTACAGGAAGAAACAAATTTGAGTCAGTCATCAGCGAGGATGCGTTTCAAAGTCAGTCCTCTGAGCAAATGTTTCCTGCCAGAATCTATCAACCTGTTAGCGCTTTAGCTGAGTCATTCAGAGTCATTTAGTTGGAAAAAAGCCTCATACTTGAGAAAGAATTATACTTGTGCATAATGTTTTCTATAGTTAATTCACCAAATGCCCCAAAAATTAAACCCCTGACATCATTTACTGGCTTATTATGTCTTTTAAAACCTGTATGATTTTGTGGAATATAAAAGAAGCAGTGCTGACAAACGATTAATCGCAAAATAAAAGTTTTTATTTACATAATATATGTGTGTGTGGTGTGTATATTATGTATATATAAAGACACACACGTGCAGCATAATATTTTGAAAATATTTACATGTATTTGCATGTATATATTTATATTCATATAAATTATATAAATATATTTAATATATAAACGTAAAGTATTTTTCTTAAATATATACATAAATATACACAGCACACACACATTATTATGTATTGTGTACATTTGACAGTACTAATTTAAAGAAGATATTCTGAAGAACGTCTCAGTGTATTTATTTCAGTATAATTAAAGACAATAGGGTCTATTGTTGTTTTGACAATGTTGTTGTGCGAAAAAAAGAAACTGGCTTTCAAAAATTTTGCCAAACATTAATTCCCAATTGATTGTTCACAAAGAGCTTGATTGACAGGCGATCTGACCAATCATAACGCTGAATCCGCCATTTTGCCTGACAAACAAATCAGACAAGAGAGTATATTAACCTCGGTGAATTTAAACTTGAAAAATGCTGTGTATTGACATCTTTCCTCGGTTGAAATAAAATACCTTATGATGTTCATTCATGTTTATTTTGTGCTTTAAGTAAATATGAAAGGAGGATCGGTTCACGTGCCGCTTGAACTGAGGCAAGACAGAGATCTGTCACAACACATTAAAGAGCCACAAAACGGTACTTATTGTTAAATGAGAGCATGGCTTGTCGGACATAGCAACAGTAACTAAGGAGGGCAGATTATTTTATTTCGGATCACAAAAGAAGATATTTTAAAGAAATGTTCAATGTTGTTGAAATATGGTTGAATGTTGTTTTGACTTTCAAAATTTGGCCTAAAGATGATTCCCAATTCCTTTATATATTTGCTTGCTTGTTTGTTTGTGGATAACAAAAGACGATGTTTTGTCTTGAATTGTTTTTCAGTGGGGTCCAATATTTTTGATTTGGTGTTTACCATTAAAGAAACTGACTTGTACAATTCTGTCAAACAATAATTTTATTTTATGGATCACAAAATAAGATATTTTAATTAATGCCTAAGTGTTTTTTCGGTACAATTAAAGTCACTAAAGTTCAATGTTGTTTAGACTTTAAAAATTTTGCCAAACGAACATTCCCAGTTATTTATTTATTTGAATTATTTATTGGTTCACAAAAGAGGCTTTTTTGAAGATTAGCTCTGTTGTTGTTTTTTTTATTTCTTAATACAAAGAAAGGCAATGAGGCCCAATGTTGATTTGGATCCCATTGCTTTTCTTGGTAGTGACTTTCGAAAATAGAGAAATTGAATTTCAAAAATTTACCCAACAATTATTTTATGTTAGAACACAACAAATGACAAATGTTTCAGTGCATTTTTTTCCGCTACAGTCAACAAGTTTCAGTGTTGTTTTGGAACCCATTGACAAAAAAATAATAAAATTTATATTGGAAATCAATGCCCAGCTCAAAGATGACACCTTTCAGACCTCAGAACGCAAACTCTGAATGAAGTCGACATCGTAAGAACATAACATACCACCAAAACAAACAATGAATCAACATAAAAACAAACAGAGATGTACAAAGGCTTAATTGTGCACACCAGGGAGCCGTTTGGGCTGGTTAAAGCCTCTATTTAAAGCCCCATCACCTTTAGGGATTTCACTGGAAACATACGCCACCACAGGAAGGCCCCAGGGGCAACGGAGACACCCCCTCTTCCCATCAGCCCATCTCCCCTTTACAAAGCAGATGCACCCTACCTTGACACCTGTCAACACATTAGGTGTCAAATAAATTACCTTTCAACCTGGGCCAGCAGGTAGACAACTGAAAGACCAGCATGGATCAGTGTTCTTAAGTCCTTGGGCACAATACTAATGGGGCCTGTGTGATCTGTTGCCCTATTCTTTTTACAAAATAAAGTCCAACTTGAGACAGTCTGTAGGTAATTTGTGACTATTTTGCATTGATTTGATGTTTTAATTGATCAGTATGAATTAGTATGTAACTTTCTCAGTAGTATTATTTTAGGCGCACTGCAGTGAAGCTTCCAGCTGTCGGGATCGCAGCAGTTTGACAGTAAATCTTCTTTTATGCCTACTTAGGTGGTAATTTATCTTTGAATATTCTACAGGTGTCGTCTGGATCAGATAAGGCCACTCTGACGTCCCTCCACCCCTCCTTCAGGGCCAGTGCGCCAGAGATTCACTATAGGTATTAAATTATTGCAGTGGGGACCGGGGCTAGTTGTCACATGAAGATTATTTTTAGAATGTATTTTTATTTATCTAAATTCATTCAAGCTAGAATTCACTATATAGTACGATGGTGGAATTTAGTTGATTTTACACGGGTATTTTTTTATAAATATTAGGCCAAGGCAAGTTGTCTCGTGCTAATTGTTTTAACAGATATTATATCTGTTTAATGGCAGGTTCCACTGTTACAACTTATCCTGCTATAGGATCAATGTGTGTTTTCTGGAAAATAATGTAATAAATGATCAATAGTTTTATCTGTCTGTCTGTCGTCAAGACTTGGAGTGTGCCTAGAGAAAATGACCTTCAAAAAATTGCCAAACAAGTATAAACTGTATACTGTATGTATATACATATATATATAAACTTTGTTGTTTTATTTTATTTTTTAGTCAATACTTGGATTGTCTTAGAAAAAAATGACCTTCAAAAATTTGCCAAACCCTTATTTTAATTTAATTTATGATAAACCTTTTGTTATTTTAAGGACACAGAAGGAAACAGCTTTATGCGTAATAGACTAATACCTAGTAGTGGAAAGACAAAGAAAAAAGAAAGACAGGCACATTGTCACTGTGCCACTGTGTTAGTAATTTGTATTTTATAATTTGTATTTTCTTTTCACCTTTGAAAAAAATAAATAAATAAACACTAACACCTAGCAACAATTTCCTGCCTCTCCTGAAAAATAATAAGCAGTTACTATGTGAACATGTAATGAAAGTGCTTGATGGGAGGTGGTTTGACATTAAAGTAAGTCTGGCTCCAGCATGGTCTGCAATCATTGTATTAGTCACAGAGTGCATTACCGACATTTGCAGTTTAAATATTTCTTTGAAAGTTCAGTTAAAAGTCGTCCACCTTGATCGTTAACCACTAGTATACCGAAATAAAGCGCTGAAAAATGACACTTCAGAAAGCACTTTGGTTGATTTTTTTCTTTAACGGGAGTTTGAACCACTAATATTTAGATGTACGATCTGTACCACTGTTACTGACAACTATAGTTGTTATGCCAGTTGATTTGACTGCAGCAGGATGACTTTTGCGTCACTGGAGTGTTTTTAGAAACACAGATGGTAACATGCTAGTTGTCAGTCACCTATCAGGAGGAAACAAAAACATACCGTGTCATAAACACTGACAAAGAGCTTTTGTTTGATGTTGGACGCATCCCAAAGCAAATAAAAAAAACACGGATGAATCAAAGATATTGACATGCAGAACGTCATGTAACTGCTAATGGATACAGCGAGTTTCATAAACCCAGGATTCATCTCTTACACAGCATGAGGAATGATTTTTTTTCTGTAGGATGATTTGGCAGTCACAGCATACAGAAGGTACAACAGGTTTATGACGTGTTGGAAATCTGGAACAACATCCTAGAGATATCAGAGCTCAGTAGACTTATGTGGTGTCTGTCTTTTTTTTTTTTTTTTTTGAATATTGACATGTTCAGTCAAGCAATTTGTATGCCATCATCCCTCAATGAATGGGAAAATTCTCCAACTTTGCTTCCTCTCTAATGACCTGTAAGCATGTCAGGACTTCAGACGTTTGAAAGACAGCGTTTCTGCGTGCTCTGTACAGGCTGACGAGATCAAATATCTCTTAATGCTTGTAATTCACTGTAAATCAAGGTAACAAACGACTATTATCGTGGATTTTGGGAAATGTGAAAACTCAGCATGCCAGGGGGAGCTGAGTCACTTTAACACGAATGCAAATAAATGTAGATTTTATAGTGAGGGTGTTTCAAGTCCAAACTTGAATTACGTAGCCCTTCATCAGCAAAGAATAGACTGTTTACTCAGTAATGTTTAAATGAAAAACTCCTCAATGTCAGCTGTTTTGTCACCTGAGACACTGCAGTCTGTCTCGTCTTGCTTGAGGCCTAATCATTTCGATAGACTGCTCATTTGTCAGATTAGTTGAAATAAATGAATGCTGCATGCTTGAGTGATTTTCATTTCACATTCACAAGTATATTCTAGAAATGTGTTCTTGACATCATATAATTTCAACATATTTGCAGATGTTTATAATGACATAGCAATGTTACTACTGTAGCAATGTACAGAGCCTAATATGACTTTGTAATTAGGGTTGGGAACTAAGAATTGGTTCGCAAACACCATTATTCAGTCTACAGGGTGAAGCATTTGTTGTTTAGTATTTTTTGCTTAATATATTTAAAGGAATAGTCACCTTCAGGCCATCCAATATCTAGATGAGCTTCTTTCTTCATCTGAAAACTAAATTTTTGTAAGAAACAAATCCATCATTAAGCTGTATTTCCAAAATACGGGACCTCTGTCTAAAATATTGCTTCTCCAGTGATGATGTTTCGTCAGCATCAGGAAAGAAATATGCACAGATTAAACCTTTTAAAGCAAAAACACTTCCAAACAAATATGTCTGTGGATTTTGATGTGAGAGGACAACAGAAGATGGACTTTTTCACTGGAGGAAGCATTATTATGGATTATGGAGAGTTAAAATGCCTTAATGATGGATTTGTTTATTACAAACATGAAGATTTCAATGTCAAAATATGTTAACTGATGGACTGGAGTGGTGTGGATTATTGTGATGTTTTTATCAGCTGTTTGGACTCTCATTCTGACGGCACCCATTCACCCCTTCGGCAGCCTAAATGAGGTCTGACTTTGCCAGATCATTTTTTTGAACTGAAAAATGCAAGGATAAATTGTTCATAATAAGATCAATCAGATGCTTTTAGAAAACATATAGGGTGAATTTGTATTTCATGCTGACTTTAAAACAATGCAATTTGGCTTTTTTAGACCTATTTTTTACCTTACTCAATCTTAAGTTACTCATCTATTATTTTCAGATAGGTGATGGGCAGAGCCCAGATATACGGGTTTATAGATTATAATTGTAACTGTATAATTAGACTTGAAAGGATCATTCAGTCCATGCCTGAAGGGACATTGATGAGAAATTAATAGAACGCCATGTCTCTCACTCAAAGAAATGAGTTGATGCCTTGCAATTGAAATAAAACTGGTATATGTCACAACAGATAGACACTGCAAATTATCAAGAGACAAAAAGCCTTGGCCACGTACTGAACTTTTTATATAAAAAGCTTAAGCCACACCTGCCAGTATCACAGAAACAGACAGGAAGTGGAAAATGACATGAAACATTTCCAGAACTCGCAGTTATTATTATTTTTTCATTCAACATGCAGAGGATCTGTAGAAACGTACCAGGTTACGTATGTAACCCAGGTTCCCTGAAGGGAACGAGAGCTACGTCCGAAGACGCTATGGGAACGCCATCAGCGTAACTGGCGCTCTGAATATTTTATACAACAGTCTAATGGATGGGCGAGGCGTCACGGGCGGGGTGACGTCACGACCAGGAAGTTATATAAGCACGTGCGGCGGAAGTGTGGCTCGGGACGTAGCTCTCGTTCCCTTCAGGGAACCTGGGTTACATACGTAACCTGGTACGTTCCCTTCCAGGAACTTCGAGCTACGTCCGAAGACGCTATGGGAACGCAATACCAACGCCGCCAGACTGACAAGTCCCTGCCTGGTGTCAGGCTGAAAGGACGGAGGAGCCTGGAGTGGCTCTGATGTCGAGGTTGTAAGACCTGGCGAATGTCAGGGGCGTGGACTACCCAGCAGCGTCGCAGATGTCTTGGACTGAGACACCTGCCCAGAAGGCCTTGGAGGCCGCCACACCTCGCGTTGAGTGCGCTCTGACTCCCGACAGCGGGGGACGTTCAGAGGACTCGTACGCCAGATTGATGGCATCCACTATCCCCCTACTAAGAGTGGGCTTCGTAACAGGAAGACTCCTCTTAGGCGGACCAAAGCACTCGAGCAGTTGGTCCGTCTTCCTCCACAGGGCAGCCCTGTGGATGTATGCGTCCAGTGCTCGCACTGGACACATACAGTTGTGCCTTTCCTGGTCGTGCTCCCAGAAGGGAGGAGGACAGAAGGCCTGGAGTACGACCGGCTGTGATACGACCGTCGGAACCTTCAGTACGTACCCCACACGGGGGTAGAAAAAGACTTTCGCCGAACCGGACGCTAAGTCAATGCACGAAGGGGCCACAGAAAGGGCCTGAAGGTCACTCACCCTCCTCAGAGGAGTGATGGCCAACAAGAAGACGGTCTCGATGGTGAGGAGTCTATCTGTTATCTCCTCGGGAGGCTCAAAGGTGCTCTGCACCGAGCTTCCAGTACCACAGCCAGGTCCCACGTGGGGACACGGGGTCGTACAGACGGCTTCAGCCTCAGCGCACCGCGGAGGAAACGTGTAACCAGGGGGTGTCTGCCCACTGACTGGCCACCAATAAGGGCGTGGTACGAAGAGATAGCTGCCACGTAGACCTTAATAGTGGAGTGGGTTAACCCTGCGGAGAAATGGGCCTGCAGGAACTCCAGAACTGCGCGAATCGGGCAGTTGACTGGGTCGAGCTGGCGGTCCCCGCACCAAGAAGTGAAGAGTTTCCACTCCAAGGCGTACAGTTTCCTCGTGGAGGGAGCTCTGGATTGGAGGAGGGTCTCGACAACCTCGGTTGACAGACCAGACGCTATGAGTTGCGTCCCCTCAGGGGCCATACCCACAGCTTCCACATCTCCTGTGAGAGGAGATCGCTCCTGATCGGCACCGGCCACGGGGCACCGTTGAGGAACGAAATCAGGTCCGAGAACCATACTCGGCCCGGCCAGAACGGCGCTACTAACAGTAGGCTTACCGCGTCCCGGCGCACTCTCGCCAAAACTCCCGGGAGCAGAGCGATCGGGGGGAAGGCGTACAGACGGAGCCTCGGCCACGTCTGTACCATAGCGTCCAGTCCCGGAGGAGCTGGATGAACCAGAGGGGACATTGCGCTGACTCTCGAGTGGCGAAGAGGTCCACCTGTGCCTGGCCAAAAACCTTCCACATCTGCTTCACCCCTGCATCCATTCCCCGGGCCTCGGCCCCTGTCTCGACAGGACGCCTGCTCCCATATAAAGATGCCCAGGAATGTGCACAGCTCTCAGTGACAGGAGCTTGCCCTGGGACCACACAAGCATCTGGTGTGCCAGCTTCTACAAGGGGCACGACCGCAGACCTCCTTGGTGGTTGATGTAAGAGACCACTGCCGTGCTGTCGGTGCGGACCAGCACGTGGTGATCTCCCAGGTCC
Source organism: Barbus barbus (assembly GCF_936440315.1). Classification (NCBI taxonomy): domain Eukaryota; kingdom Metazoa; phylum Chordata; class Actinopteri; order Cypriniformes; family Cyprinidae; genus Barbus; species Barbus barbus. Next base: position 25,273,758 of record NC_136761.1, on the reverse strand, counting down.
GGGAGGAAGTGCTTGAGCGCACGGAACACAGCTAGGATCGCTAGCTGGTTGATATGCCACATCAGGTGGCGACCACTCCACAGACCGCGGGCAGGGTGGCCACTCATGACCGCACCCCAACCGGTGTCCCAGCACCGGGCCCTGAGACAAGAACCAAGGTTTCCTCCACATGTCTAAGGCACGGACAACGGCGTGACACTTTGACAGCGTGGAGCAAGTTTTCCCTCAAGAAAACCCCCTTGGTCTTGAGCCACCACTGTAGGGGCCTCGTGTACAGCAGGCCAGAAGGTATCACGCTGGACGCAGCTGCCATGAGCCCGAACAGTCTCTGAAACTGCTTGACAGTGAATGGCTGGCCCTCTCGCACTCTCTGACTGTCGTGAGGATCGACTCGTCGAAACCCACACCACGCCTAGAAAAGTGGTTCTCTGAGCCGGAGAAAGCACACTTTTCCTGGCGTTTAGTCTTAACCCCAAGTCTTTTATGTGGGCGAGAGCGACATCTCAATGCCGAATCGCCAAGCGCTCCGATCGAGCGAGCGGGGTGAGAGTGCTAGGCCGAAGGGAAGAACCCGATACTGGTACGCTTTGCCCCCAAAAGCGAACCTCAGGAACTTCCTGTGAGCAGGAAGGATGGACACATGGAAATAGGCGTCTTTGAGGTCTATCGTGACAAACCAGTCCTCGGACCTGATTTGAGACACGATCTGACTGATCGTCAGCATCTTGAACTTCAGCGAACTGACTGAGCGGTTCAAGAGACGCAAATCCAGTATGGGCCTCAGCCCCCCATCCTTCTTTGGAACAATGAAGTACCGGCTGTAGAAGCCGGTGTGGGCCTCGTGAGGTGGAACCAACTCGATGGCTTCCTTTCTCAGCAGAGTACCGACTTCCTGTTCCAAGACCAGAGCCTGCTCGGGGCGGACCGTAGTCACGCAAACCCCGTTGAACAGCGGAGGTGGCCCATCGAACTGGATGGAATAACCAGCCTCTACCGTCCGCAGGACCCAAGGAGACACATCCGGCAGCCGCTGCCAAGCTGCCAAACGATCTACTAAGGGAATCGGTCTCTCGAGACTGACCTCTGGTGTCAGAGAAGCGGCCAGACCGCTGCCTCGCTGCGGCGCACCGGCAGGAGACGCATGATCTGGCGGCTGAGGCGAGTTTCTCAGGCCCGCTGAAATCACAGGCGGAAGAACCTGAGAGTACCACTCGCTGGGACCTGCTGTGCCCTGGAACTGCAGGGTTGACAGACAAATCCCCGGAGGGCACCGAGGGGAGACGGTCACCGTGTGCCGCGGTGTAAGCCGCTCCACCCCAGTAGGGGCCGTCCTCCGAAGTCCTGGGGCTCGCCCATCAGGACTTTTTCGCCGAGGACCTCTTGGCCGACAAGACATCCCTCAGGTCTGCCCTTGGCCTCGAAGTCCCTGGCGTGGAGCGCCGCTGCCCTCGGCCCCGCCTCGGGGGAGCACGAGAGGCGACGCTCTCTTTCTATGTGAGGAGCTGGTATGCGGAGGAGGCTGCCCGCCCAGCAGCCACCTCCCACTGGGGCGAAGGAGGCGGCGAAACCTCGTGAACGCTTGTCACATCAACCTCCTAGGAGGAAGAAAGACGCAGCGTCGAGCCCTAGTCTCGGGGGAAGAGACCGCTTCCAAACCGAGAGACGGGGCGCCAGATCTGGCGGAAATGGGAGGAGATGTCCGTCTCGCTCTCACCAGCCAGATCAGCCTGCGAGCCCCCACGAGCGCAGCCGCCGCTCTGCCTCGGCAGGTGTTTTTTTTTTTTCTCTTCGCGGCAGCCGCTCGTAATGCGGGCAGCCGGCTCCCTCCAGCGCCGATTTTCGCGTGCTCCGCCCCCAGCGAAGCCTCGTGAACGCTCGTCACATCAACCTCCTCGGAGGAAGAGACAAAGCGTTGAGATCTACGAGCCCCACGAGTGCAGCCGCCGCTCTGCCTCGGCAGAAGCGGGACCGAAACCGCGCGGAGAGCTCGAGAGCGAACGAGGCGGCGAAACCTCGCCAACGCTCGTCACGTCAACCTCCTCAGAGGAAGAGAGACGAAGCGCTGAGTCCTCGTCTCAGGGGGGAAGAGTGCCGCTTCCAGACCGAGAGCAAGGCCGTAACCAGGGTTTGAAAATTAGTGAGGTCCGAAGTTAAGGTGTTAAGAATTGTGCTATAATAACACCCACAAATGTACTACATATAGCCTAAACTTCAAAATAGACAGACATGTAGATGATTGTGAAATATTTTTTATTCAATATAATGTTTTACATGTTACAAACTATTTACAGGCTATTTGCTATAGTGTTTCTCTGTGTGTGTGTGCGCGTGTTTGTGTGTGTGTGTGTGTGTGTGTGTGTGTGTCTTTCAATTTAGGCTTTTTTTTAAGAAATACATCTAATGTATTTTGCCGGAACCTTTTTGCCATTCTACACTCTCTCTGTTCTGTCTGTTTTGGAGGATAAACATTGTTAAATTAGACCTTCTTTATTGCATCACAATGGGTTATGTAACAATACTGATTACTGTAATAGATTTCCATAATAAACATTGCTATATGGATAAGTAATAATAACTTTGGCTGTGCTCTAATGCAGTGGTTGTCAACTGGTTAGGCCATTGAACCCACATTTTACCATGGACATTAAGCTGCGACCCTTTTTTTTTGGAAATTGACATATATATATATATATATATATATATGCCGTCTGAAAATTTCTTCTAGAATGATCATTTTTATCAAGCTCGTATATTTAAGTTCAGTAATTTCACTTAAATTACAATTAAAATGACCTATTAATTGACATTTAAGTGAAATTACTGAACTTAAATATACGAGCTTGATAAAAATGTCCATTCTAGAAGAAATTTTCAGATGGCACTTAGAGGCTTTTGCATATATATATATATATATATATATATATGTATATAAATGTACACACATACACACTGTATATAAGAAAATGCACATACTGATGAGAATGAGGTATAAGGTAACAGGTAAAGGTAAGGTAGCAGTTCCAAAACAGTTTTTGTTAATAAGTTGGTATGTGATGAGACCACAGTCATTTAGAAATACATTACAAAAAAACACAGTGAAAAAAAAGTGGCATTTTGAGGGTTAAGGTCTGTTACCATGGTAAATTTGCGGTGTAATGGAAGAGTGCGCGCAACCAGCACAGTATGACTGACAGGACTGGAAAGTTCTTTTTTTTTTTTTTTTTTTAGGTGAGGGAATTTTTATTTTATAACAAGTTATAAAAATAACGTTAGAATAATGACACCGACATAAAACTTGACAACATCTCATTTGACCGTAGATACTGAATGAGGAAAAAGCGTTTTTCTCAGGTAGGCCTACTTTTAGAAGAGTCAACCGCTTTCAAGCACGTCTTTCAAAATAATAGTCTAGCGTCAGAAAAAACAGAATTACGTTTGTTGTTTCTTTGACTGCACACTGCGCGACCCACTCAAAACGTTTTTGCGACCCACCAGTTGAGAAACACTGCTTTAATTAATGTTTTTTGATGACTTAAGGTTAACTAAAGAGCATGAGACGTCTGCTGGCCAGTAACGTTAACGTTATTTGGCATAGTAGCCTATTTCATTCTGTTACAAACAGATTTGTATTATGCTATTGTTTTTGATAGTGTTATACATTTCTTTCAGATATTAACGATGATCACTGCGTTTGTCTTACCGATTGTGGTATCTTCCTGTCAGCAATTAAATTACAGATTGTCTATAAGCTTTTTTTATGAATGTACAATGTTGCCAGATATTGCTACGAAAAACAAGCAATTACAAAAAGAAAGAAAAAGATATCCGAAATAAGTTCAAAGCTTGTGTTTTGTAAATAAGAATATATCACTAACACTAACGTTCAACTTTCCACTTTATAAACGTCCCAAAGTGTCACAATAAATTGGAAAAACGAGTCACAAAACACGTATAATAGGTGGATCTGGCAACAAACGGAGACTGCACCCGCGCTCTCACTCAACGCGCTCTCAAGCCCCGTTCACTGCGCTATAGCTTCTCGCAGCAACATGAATTGCAAACACTCATGTGATATGAGGTGGTTTAAACGGCTAAATAATCATTCAGAGAGCTTGACATTTTATTTTTGAATATAAAAAATGACCGAGGTCCGGACCTCGGTGACCTCATAGCTGGCTACGGCCGTGACCGAGAGACGGGGCGTCAGATCTGGCGGATACGGGAGGAGATAGGGACATGCCCGTCTGACTCTCGCCAGCCAGATCAGCCTTATTTTTTTATTTTTTTTTGCGAGCCCCGCGAGCGCAGCCGCCGCTCTGCCTCAGCAGAGCGGGACCGGCTTTATTTGTGCTTGTGCAAACACTGGAGCTTACAAAGCTCATCGACATCTTTCACATCCACCTCCTCGGAGGAAGACAAGCGGGGCATCGAGCCCTGTCTCTGGGGAAGAGAACCGCTTCCGAGCACAGAGAGCGGGCGCTGGATCTGATGATCCATATGCGAGCCCCACGAGCGCAGCCACCGCTCTGCCTCGACAAAAACGGGACCGACACCGCGTGGAGAGCTCGCTTTCTTTACTGGGGCGACAGAGGCGGCGAAACCTCGTCAACGCTCGTCACATCAACCTCCTCAGAGGAAGAGAGACGAAGCGCTGAGTCCTCGTCTCCGGGGGAAGGAACCGCTTCCCCGAGAGACGGGACGCCAGATCTGGCGGATGCGGGAGGAGATAGGGACATGCCCGTCTCGCTCTCGCCAGCCAGATCAGCCTGCGAGCCCCAAGAGTGCAGCCGCCGCTCTGCCTCGGCAAAAACGGGACCAGCACCCAGGCAGACCACGCACAGGTTGTGTGTGTGTCCCCACTCGTAAAGTAGCGAGGGCAGGGACTAACACACACCTGAAACGCGATCTGAAATCGCCCACTGTCTCAGCCTTAGATTTAGGCATCTCCTTTTTTTTTTTTTGGACAGACAACACTAAATAAGACTCACAAGACACAAAATCAGACTGACAACACACAGAGCGCTTGCTGAATGACAGAAAGCTGATGCCGGCTCCGCCGCACGTGCTTATATAACTTCCTGGTCGTGACGTCACCCCGCCCGTGACGCCTCGCCCATCCATTAGACTGTTGTATAAAATATTCAGAGCGCCGGTTACGCTGATGGCGTTCCCATAGCGTCTTCGGACTTAGCTCGAAGTTCCTGGAAGGGAACTAACTGACATGCTGCTAAAACGTCATTTAGTGTCAGAGCAGTTTTCAATGTCGTTCGGCTTTGGTAACAAACCACACCGCTAGTGAGTTACAGAGACTAATAACACCTTAATTTGTGGTTGCTTCTCTGGCTTCGTTGGAAACAGTGGCTGTGAGCAAAAACTCAGCCCAAACAGCCACATGGGAAAACGGTTGAAGGATTAAGGCATGAAGCATGTGAAAACTGATGCTGTCTTAAATGAAAGCAGTTCTGTCATCTCCCTTTACAAGAGTACACGTCAAATCCTCTCCTCGCAGAACACAATCAAATCCCTTGTTTTATGAGCACCAAATAAGTAAATCAAGCACGCTAAACAATAAGAGAGGTAGCATGAAAATCAAATGTATGAATATTGTCCCAATGGGTGGGCAGAGAGGTGAGGGCTTGAGTCAAAGTAAAGCCTTTGGCCGTTGGAGGTGAAGAAATGTTAATCCTGAATTAAACGATCTGGCACTTTACAAAATACGAGACAATTACACGGATAATTATACCAAGCCTTCACACAGTGCCCGTGGGTCACAATTAGCATAATGCAGGCTTCACACAAGGAGCACTCGAGCGTCTCCAGGTGTGCCTGTTACAGTGCACAGACCTACTGGGGAGGTGAGGAGTGTGTGTACAGGTGTGATGTGTGTGTGTGTACAGGTGTGATGAGTGTGTGTGTGTTTATAAAGGGGGTGGGTTTACTTTGCATAAAGACTTCTTTGCAGCAAGATTGATGAATGGCATTGTGATTTATGCCTTGATCATTATTATTATGATTAAATTATCAGAATTAATATCAGCCCTTTTTCCTATGTTCTGTCTTATTATGCATGCTTCATAAGTGCATGTAAATAAAAATGTGTAATAGTAACACATTACAAGTAACGTAAGTTATGTAATCAGATTACTTCTCAAGTAACTAGTAAAGTAACACATTGCTTTTTAGTTTACAAGAAACTGTTACTTTATCAAATAAGTAATGCCAGACACTTTGTTTTCCCATTTATTGAGTCACAGCGCTCCTGTCCCCATGTTGAGAGAAATCAGGAGTGCAGAGATGTTTTTGTGCGCTGTGTGAACATGATGCTTACTGTAGTTCTAGACTAAATGTGAACCTGCATTTACTCATCTTACTTGCACAAAAACAGATCCAGTATACCTCAAGTTGATTAAAAACAGTGGAATGCAATTTTAAATAACACAAATATGCTTTATGTATTTAATCCCATTTTATTAACCAATGCATTTCCTGCTGGCATTCAGTGATCCAATTCAACCATATTAATAAGCAAAAATGATTCAATTTACTTTCCTTCAGCCTGAGGCGCATTCATTTCATTTTTAGTGACTTTTCCATTTGTCAAGAATAGAACCTTTTTTTTTATTACTTTATTAAAAACAAACAAGCAAGCCCAACCCAGATGAAAAAAGCAACACAATAAATGAATTACATTCCATAAAAAGTAACAAAATTAGATACTTTTTAGGGAGTAACGCAATATTGTAATGCATTACTTTTAAAAATAACTTTCCCCAACACTGATAATACCAATAATTATATAAATTAGTGCTGTGAAACGATTAAATTGCATCCAAAATAAATGTTTGTGTTTACATAGCGTTTGTGTACTGTGTATATATATATATATATATATATATATATATACACACACACATGCATGTATATATTTAAGAAACTGTTTATATTTGTATATTAACTATATTTATATATAATATAAATATACACATGTAAATATTTTCAAAATATATTCTGTATGTGTGTGTATTTACATATACATAATAAATATACACAGTACACATATAGATTACGTAAACAAAAACGGTTATTTCGGATGCGATTAATCGCGATAAATCTTTTGACAGCAGCACTAATATAAATTAAATTCATTCTAAACTTGAGATGATATTATCATTCATTTTTTGTAATATTTAATCAAGTTTTTCACAATATTTAATCAAAATTATTACTTGTCTGGAAATAAACCTATACTTTTTCACTGATGCCAATGTTGGCTGATGGATTATATTATTATCTTAGATGTTCTGTGCCTTATTGTGCACATTTTATGAGTGCATGTTAATAGAAAAACCTTGAGTCGGCTGATGGATAATGTTAACCAATAATTTAGGCAAGAAATTCTGGTTTGTAACGCCCAGTTTTCAGGGTCCAATCAATGCCTGATGGATAAAATCAAGTCCTGATCTACATTTGTTCTCAATACCCTGTTGCACTACATCACAGAGTTAAAATAGGTTGCAAACTGACATTGACTTTAGTCATTTCTATATTGTACTTCACAGTAAACACTCATTTTTTAGCTTGATCAGGAGGAGATTTGGTTATTAAATTAGAGCTCCACTCGGAAAGCGATTCGTCTTCTGAGACACATTAGAATTGCAATAATGAACATCATTTGAATTACCTTTAGATGATCTAAACATACTAATTATGCAATATTTTAGCACCATTTATTGGTGTTTAACTGCCGCACTGTGTGTATATGTACCAGTAAGTTTCTAAATGGAGTTTAATTGTATGATTCTTCTAATAGGGGCCTTGGAGGCAGATCTTATGACATCTTTCTTACTGGATGTTATAGCCACCTCAGGACGGCCATCTGTACAGCCAGCTTGGCTTTTCTCATTAGATCACCATCATCTATTGCAGACGACGTGCTCACAGCCAAAACATCTGTCTTTACTGTACGTCGTGTTTGTTGGGGAACTATAATCCAAGCTGGTCTGTGGACACAAATAGAGCAAATTCACTAATAGGGGAACTCGTTTGAAGTTGTATCCTCACTATTTAAAGGGATAGTTCACCATGTCAGTCCAAACCTGATATTCATTCCTCTGTGGAACACAAAAGATGATATTTTGAAGAATGTTGGAAAATAAAAAGTTGACCATAGATTTTTTTTATTGTACATGGACAAGAAACAACATTTTCCAAACTATCTTCTATGTTTCACACATTGTAAATCAATAAATAACTGGGAAAAGTTACAAATCCAAGACAACTTGCACTTTATAAATTCTCCCAATTAATTCTTAATACATTTTTTAAATAATAACAAAATAGGCCATTTATATTTGTTTGTTCACTAAATGCAAAAGCTTTGTTCAGACGATAAATTCAAGGCAAGGCAAAGATTTTATACTCCGCATTCTTTCAATTACTACGACAATAAACTGATCCACCAGTTTTAAAGCTAAATAAATAGACTTACTAGACACTTAATATGTTAAGCAACCTATGCTATCTTTGTTTGTGAAAGTACAATCATCCTACAAATCAACAAGGGCAAAAAGATGAGTTCTTAGCTTTGCATCACAACACAACAAATAACTAATAATACATATATGTTGTAAACAGTGAAACTCAATTAAATATATATTTTTGAAACCTATTTAGTTAAATATATTTAGTTTAAACCTTCATAAACCTAAATATATTTCATAATGTCTTTCATTTACATTTCCAGTCTTACAGTAGACTGCATTTAGCCTAACAGAGATCAAATCTAGATTCATAATGATTTAACAATGTTTAATTTTGAATATATTGTAATATTGTATTGTTTTTTTTTTTTACATTAAGTATTTTCAAATAAAGTAGTTTTTTACTGTATGTGAATGTATTGTCTTGGATTTAAATATATAGGTCAAAATATATTTTTAAATGTTTTAAAATATATTTATACATTAAAAAAAAAAAAAAAAAAAAAAAAAAAATTATATATATATATATATATATATATATATATATATATATATATATATATATATATATATATATATATATATATATATATATATAGTGTGTGTATTTAGAAAATATATTTGCATAAATATATTTTAATTTTAGCAAATTAATTTTTTAGTCATTTTTGGAATTTTTTTTTTTTTTTTTTTTTTGCTGGATGGGAGCATTTGTATTTGCTTTTTTCAGTGCAGAAGAAATTCAGTCATGCAGTTGTGTAACGACGTAGGTGAGTAGTTATTTTTGGGTGAACTATTCCTTCAACACCTTCCACGCAAATCTAAATCTAAAAGTTAGATTCTACAAGATATCGACCTGCTTTAACTTTATCTGCCTTCTATGGTGTTTTCCCTCCACAGTTGACCCCTTCAGTGATTTAAGGTTGTAATTTAAGTACTGTGAAGTCATTGGTCCATCTGAGTGCTTGTCATTATGGACTCTCTGGCTCCAGTCCAGGCCCTGAGGGCTGCTGTCACGGACATCATCAGGACTTCCTCTTCTTGAGCAGCAGGGCCCCCTGCCAACACTACAGCCACAACAGGGGGGTTAAACCAACTAAAGACTACTCAGCTTGTCAGCTTATAGACTCCTTCAGCTTGACATTACGCTACCCTGCAATCACGCACACAATTCACTTCCATTGCATTTCAAATCATTTCGCACAGACAACACACAGTCCTGTGTAGACATAAAAACGAGGCGGAGCAGTCTTTCTGCGGATAACAAACAATAGCAGCTCGCATTTGTCTCACCAAATTGCCAGGCGCGATGCTGCGCCTCCTCGCCGTAATTTATGCAGGGCTGAAAGCCGTTCCAGCGCGGATCAGGCCTTCTGCTGGTTTCACTCATCCTGGTGCCCAGACCTGCTCTCTTGTTCTTCCAAACAACTGTGACTGTTTTAATTCTGCTCACTGATTAGCCCGAATCAATTAAAATCGCCATGCTGGGCCCAACAGCAGCACAGCATGGGGCACTTAGAAACACATTCATCAGCCCCGGCCTCTTAATCATGCTTTAATTACAGCGCGGCTCTAGAGAGATGAAGGGCTACATTAGTGCAGCGCTGCTTGTTCCCGCTACGCCAACACTAAAGTTGCCTCACTTGAGCAAAATAGTTAACTTCTAATGGCTATAATTGGCGAATCGTAATTTTTCAGCCAGGTAATAAAGTTTGAAGTAGGAGCCATTAGACAAAACAACCTGGCATTTTCGCAAAACACTTCTTCGGATGTTGAACTCATTTCAGATACACGGATTTTGCTAAACACAATCAACCTTGTTTGACTAAACATGAGAAACTCAGGATCGCTTTCAGAACATGAAAACAACACACTTTGTTTTCTCTGGATCTAAAGCTAGACATTTATGTAGGGTATCAGCGAGAATAACGTTATTTGAAGGCAAATCGATAATGATTGTGGTTTGTCAATTAAAGCTGCTTTTACTCTAATCCTCCCCTCACTGTGGAAAGACTGCGGCATAAAGGGGAAAAAAGTGAATCGCTTTAATGCCATCTAATGACGTTACCTCCAAAATAGCCCCATACTGCTGGGAACAAGCTAATCCATGCCTGCTCCTTTTCTAGTGGTGGTTTTCAAACTAGCCGCCACTCCTCCCACTCCTAAACCTCTCCTGGAGAGCCAACACAATAGACACCTGCAGGAGCCGCCGTCATCCCAGGTTCCCAAAACAACTCGCTCATTACGAGCGGCAGGACCGGAGCTCGTGGTATTATCAGCAGTGATTAGCACAGCGCTCATGATCGGTTCCTAGCCTTCAGCTCTGCGGCGAGGGGGCATTCCGGCATTTGCATGGCCTTTCATCTGGTCATCGCTTTCATGGCATGGGGTGTGATATGAAAACATGCCTGCCCTGAAAGATTAGTTAAAGGTGCACTTCATATGTATTGCGAAATGGATGCATCATCCTCATTTTAACATGTAAATAAATTAATGGTATTTTCTAAAATTAAATAACATACATACGAGATCAACAATTCAGTCTTTGTAGCATAATAAAAGCTTTATTTAATATGGGTTACCTCCAGTGCTATCATTGAATACTTTTATAGTTTTTATTCATATTTTGAATCAATTTATATTTTAATATTTTTCATTTTAATTTTAGCTAAAGTTTTAGTGATTTTGCTGAGTGTTTTAGTTTTATACACACACATATATTTATTGTTATTTATTTATTTTTTAGTTTTAGTTAAACAAAATTAAAATGTGAAATGCTGCCCAGGCAACTACCTGAAATAAAATGTTTTCATACTTTATTTCAGTTCATTTTTATTTTAAGCAATTAAATGTTTTTAGTTAACTGTAATAACCCTGATCTCCTCATGATGACAGCTTTGTTATTGTTAATTAACACTAAACTGCTCAAAATAATTTCAGGAACTAAAATAAGGTTGAAATAAAATAAAGGTATTAGATTTTTTTTTATTAAAATGTAAACAGTATTTAGAAACGTTGCCTGTGCAACTAACTGAAAGTACGCTGTAATACTAAAATATGAATAAAATAGTTGTGCTATTGTTAACACCAAAACTGCTCAAATAATTTCAGGAATATAAATAAAGGTTGAAATACAATAAAACAAAAATTGATTAAAAAAATAAAATGTAAACAAAAATGGGAAATGTTGCCTGGGGAACTAATTGAATCAAAGTAAGCTGAAGATATTACTAAAATAGCACTAAAAACCCTAATAGAAAAGACAAAAGCACATTAAATTGAAATGACCGAAACAAAATATTAAATTAAAATCTAGTTAAATAATAATAGTAAAATAACACTCTCATGCTGAGATCACATGACCAGACAAATACTACTCGCTTAGTCTTTCTATTCTACACTATTGCTGAATAAATTAATCATGGCTGACTGCTAATAGGCTCATTACTTTTTTATTTAAAATTTTTTCTAATTTTCAAAATGTCTAATTACCCAGAAAAATGGGTCAGTTTTTGGCCATCCAGTCCGATCTCATTCATGCATCCTATTGCCACGGGCCTCTTTAGCTCTCAACCATTCAGGAGCTGAAAAGAAGACAGATTAAAGCTTTCCTTTAGTTGTCCCTACATAAGCCTGTCTTCCTCTGAAAGCCCCAGGGCTTTGATGACGCACTTTTGTGACAGGTGGAACGGACATAAAGGATTCAGGAAATTAAGATATTTAAGAAGATATTCTTAGATTTGTCTTCCTTTTTGCATCAAAAGCTGAAACAGATTGTGAGTTAATTGGTCACATGAATTTATGCCTGAGAAAATATTTACTTCAAGTCATATGTTGGCAGTTCACTTTGTGTGACATTTAGTGTGAGATCTATGCTTCTCCAAATACTTTCAGCGGATTCACACACACAGAACGTCCAATCACAGTCCATATCCCACCACTTTTGGGAGTTGTCTGGAAGAGTTATTTCAGAGTGTCGGCGGTGGAGGTAGAGCATCCCTGTGTGCCAAGAAAAGCCCTCGCAAGGGAAGAGCGGAGGACAGATGGCCCTTCCATTTGAAAACACTGCTTGGTGTGCTGCAAGACTCTGGAGATAGTTTGGACTTTTCAGCAAGTTAAGAGTCAGAGAAAGCAGATGCTTCTGCATATGGTTTCATTCAAATGATTCATTTCATAAGTGGGATTAATGCCCTAAAAGTTATTAGGATTTATTTATTTATTTGATTAGCTCTTCTTGCCCTTCTCTCAGTGTGCCTATCAGATGTGTTTATCAATCAGAATCTCACACCACTAGTTAGTTAGCTGGTTAGTTAGTTAGCTAGCTATTTTCCCCATACCCTTCTGCCAAGGTCACTATGTGTCAGATCACTAGTTAGTAGGGAAGTTAGCTTTGCTGTCAGGGACATTATGTTTTTATCAGAACACTTATGTATTTATTTAGTTAGTTGGTTAGTTTTTTCCCCCGTTTCTACACTTTTGTGAGCCTCAGGCTCCTAATATGTTTATAGACATCATTTAAGTCAGTTATTTAATTATTTGCTGTTTTAATCCTTCTGTCGCTGATTAGTTATTTTTTTTTAGCTAGGTAGTTAGTCTTTTCTCGGTCTACCCTTCTGCCTGGGCCCATATGCATTTACCTAAAATCAGATTACTAATTAATTATTAAAGGTTAGTTAAGCTAGCTTTGCTGTTATAAATCCTTCTGTCAGTGCCATTATGTTGTTATCAGAAATAAACGTCAGTACACTTAGTTAGTTTGAGCTGTTTACACCTTTGTGAGGTTGCTTATGTGTTTATCATCTCACTAGTCATTTGGTTTTCCTCTGTTTTAATCCTTCTGTCAAGGTCTATGCTTTATTAGTTAGTTTTTATAGTTAAAGTTAGTAAGTTGGTCTTTTCTCTTTCTGCCAGGGTCCATATGCGTTTACCTAATATCAGATTACCAGTTAATTAGCTAGTTAAGTTAGCTCTGCTCTGTTTTAATCCTTCTGTCAGTGCCATTATGTTGCTATGAGGAATACACCTCAGTACACTTTAGTTAGTAAGTTTTTGACCTGTTTTTACAGTTTTGTGAGGTTGCTTATATGTTTATCGAGCACAGACATCATCTCACTTTAGTTACTTAGCTATTTAGTTTTCCTCTGTTTTAATCCTTCTGTCAAGGTCTAGTTTTATACTTAGTTAGTTAGTCTTTCCTGTTTCTACCCTTCTGCCAGTATGAGTCAGTATGTGTTTGCCTATGATCAAGTTAGTTAGCTCTGCTCTTGTCCGCTTGTTTTAATTAAAAAATAAACAATCTTATTTAATTACACGGAATAAAAATCAAAATAAATAAATGTATTTTGTAAATCTGCAATAATCTTGGTTTTATTTTTTCCCTGTTTCTAGACTATCAAGCATAGATATCATCTCACTAGTTAGTTTTAAACCTTCTTTATTACTTAGATTTTAGAGTTAGTTAGTTAGTCTTTCCTCTGTTTCTACCCATCTGTAAGGATCCTTATGCGTTTAGGGAGCATAAAGATCAGATCACTTTGATCTAGAGTGGCAGATTATAAAGAATACTACAAGTCGGAGACAAAGAGCACAATATCAGAGACAAGCAGGTAATGAATATGGCATTTAGCGCAGAGGAAGTGGGCGTCCCTCATCAAGTGGGCAAACTCTCATTAGAGGCAAATCCTTGACAGATTTCACAAAGCCCCCTTTTGAAGTCTTGGCTCACTCAGATACTGCCATTCAGAGGCTTCAGCTCTAAAGCTCCTCGGAGAGAGCGAGAAACCCCACGTGAAACCATTTCGGACTAAATCTAAATCTGCGACGGGAAAAATAAATTAGTTTAATTTTACACGCTCTTCAATGTAAAATATTTTATGTGTGCGCTTACAATTTATTAACACAGAAAGAGACCAAAAACACGTGCGCATCTTCAAAATACACAGTCATTAGGCAAAATATTATCATTCAGAGTTAACATAGCTGCTCTGGGCAAAGAGTGTGGAAAGTTGCACGCCGGGTAAAAATACCTTCCTCTCCCAGGCAGAGGTGCCAAGCCCCGAGGCAGAGGGGGCGTGGAGTTTGGTGGAGCTTGCCGGCACCTCGGAAAGCCCAGAGCAAACAATCTGTCGTGACAACAAGATGGTACCTTCATTATCGGCTTCATAGCCCCACACCTTCTCCTCATCAGCAGAGCAGGCTGACAGCTGAGGTGCCAAAGCTAGGCGGGCACTGCTGCGCGGCACTCTGGGAAAGGGACCGCTCCTGGTGTGCCTGATGTCCCAGGTGCTGCAGATCACACATGAACATTTTTTTTTTTTAAGTTACCGTGTGCATACGCACACACACAAACAGACCAGTAGCTACAGATACTGTTATTCCAAAAACAACAATTAATCCCGTATAAGCATCAAGCTCATTTGATACGGAGAGCAAAAACACTAAGGCGATCATTGGGATTGTAGACTAAACATCATTCCCTTATTTTAAGTGTGGCACTGTAAATTTAATTCCTGCCAATTTGACTTTGTTGATAATTGGCTGGAGATGACAGGTTTGGTTGATGTTTAAATGGAGCGGCGGAACTGCAGCGACAGTGTTTTGTTACGGCCGGGTAATAACTCCACACTCTGTGATCTCTGAAAGGTTCCTCACGTCAAAGTGTTCCTCGTTTCCTCGAAGTTAAGAGCGTCAGGGGTGTGGGGCTCTTCCCCTGGGGCGCTGCAGGTGTGTAAGCCGGACCGACGGCGCTAGCAGATTCCTGACATGAAGGAAGAGGAAAATAAACAAAATACGACGCAAGAATGTCACATTAAAACGCTATGAAAGCCGAAGCTGTCAGGCCTCTTTGAGAAGCGAGGGCCCTGCAAATCCACATAGTGCTGATTCAGTGACTTCAGACGGAGTGAGAGATGCTTGGGGGAAAATGTGAGAATCAGACAGAATTCTCTAAAGCATGGCATCCGGTGAGAGAGGGCTGGGCCTGCTTTACTAATGCGCCAGCTTCACACAGCCCATATAACACCTTCACCACAGACACCTGAACTGGCAGCTGAACCCAAGTGAGTAATAAGAGAAGCTCAAAGTGCATTGTGTGAATATTGAGTTTTAAGTAAAAAAATTAATTTGCTCTGATACAGAAGCCTCCTGACAGTCGCCTATGTGAGAGTGCGAGTGTGTCGTCACTGCCATAAAAACAGCTTGCGAAAGCAGCACGTGCATGAATGTTAATACACGCTGAGACGCATAAACAGGGCACATCACATTGTGTTTGTCATCCAAGTCACATTCTCACACTGCAAGTTACCCATAAACCTCTGAGATATGTTGATAAGCCTGTCATCGTCTTCGCACAATTTTCTTCGCAACTCCATGCAACCTAATTAGAGACCCAAATGTGCCATTGACAAATGCAGAACGTCTCGCAATATTTGAGTACATGAACAATAAATTACCATAAACAATACACTAATAAAGCACATTACATTTTGCCATAATCTCAAGCTAATTATGTACAGTCAAAACTAAATAATCACATCAGCCTTTATGAATTCTGAAAAGATAAATAAATTACTTCTATTCCCACTAACAAGGCAGACATGCTACTCGCCGAACACAGGCTGTATAAATCAAAAGGCATGGAAAAAAGAAGACAATTCAAAATGTTAATGTTTAATAGTTTGTCTAAATCTGACTAGTTTTAAAAAATGCCTAAAGATGAGAATTTTTTTTTTTTATTATTTATTTTTTGTTAGTTTTTTTGTAAAAATTCCAAGATTCTGGCTATAATTTTTATGCGGGTCATACATTTAAATAAATAAATAAATAATATTACATATCATTAGAAATAAATATATCATTTAATATTTTAATAAATATATATTTTAATATATTGTTTTACTTACTAAGGCCTTTTGTTTACATATATTTCACTAAATTTCTAACATAATATATATTTGGCATATATTTGTAATATATTTTGTCCAGAAATGTTTTTTTTTGCCAAATGTGAAATGTGTTCTCTAAAGGCATCTATAAAAATAAAATAAGTTATAAGATGTAAATGTTCATAAAAAATTACATGACATTGTTTTTATATATAATATGAAATATTAAGATTTAAATGAAAATGTTGGTCAGCAGAGGTTTACAAGGGTGTATAATCATTTCTAAATCCAACCGCAGAAAATGGCTATTTCTGACTATAATTTTGTGTGGGTCTGGGAAATGTTCTCTATAGATTAAACTTTCAGTTCTTATCGAAAGAAAAAAAAAAAAGATTAATATGATTAAGATGAATAAGAATTATGGTATTGAAGGCAATCCTCCTTTTAGCTCCTCAAAGTAAACTGTTTTGTAATTAGTGTATCAAAAGTATCACGAGCCGGAATCAAAGCTGCGTGTCTTGACATCCCTCATAGGAGAAGGACAATAAGTCTGAAGGAAAAGACTTGTCTTTGCATGCCATCTGTCCTCAGCTCTGACGCTTGCTCTAATTACTGCTTCTCCCTTGGCTAATGCTCCCTCATTAGGCATCGGGAGCATGTGCAATCCACACAAGCACTGAGAAAATTTGCACTAAAAACGCTAGCTGGAGCCATAATGGGATCAGAAAATCTGTCTGGTGCGAAAGGCAATTCACACTCGCGCCTAAACGCTCATTTTGCTTTTCTGTCTCTCTTAAATTTGTGCATCATCCACTACAACAACGCTGCTCCAGCCTCAGATTTTTGCTCCAGCACTGAAGTTTCACTCATGTCCTCCCGGACAGCACAGTGCTTCCAAAGACATGAAAATCGCAATGAAAGATAGAAAAGAGTTTGATCTTGTTTCAGAGGGGATTCTTTTTGTTTATTCACCATGCAACAGTGTTAATTGATCACTGCTTAAAACATCTGAGAAGTTCTCAATGCTTTACGAGAGCAATTATGAGTTTTTATCTGGAAAGCAATCTGTGTTATTATCTTTAGGGTAGTAGGTGAGTTCTCACACACCGCACAGCACTTTCTTGTCTTGTTTTTCTTATTGTGGTAGATTTTTGTGGTTAATTTCTCCTGTTTAGGGCAACCAACAAAGAACAGAAGAAATGAAAAAAAACACAGAATTTGTTGAAGTAATTAAAATCAGTCGACGGATGCAAAGGCTGCCTTTGTTCTGTAAAGCTCACGTTTGTCATTTCTGCACAGCAGGAATCTCAGTGCTGTTTGCTGTTATCTTTATAGCAATCAAAGCAATGGGAACGGTAACAGCACATGGCTTTAGAACTGTAATATCAATTGTCATCATTAAATCATTGCAACATCATCGCTGTAATGTGAGCATGGCTCAAGGGTTTTCACTGCATTCCTCAGAAAGGACTGTTGGCATCAGCTGCCAGGAAAAATGTGATTTATATTCTATCAAAAAAGGCATACTAACAACCTATACGAAATCTCTGTACATAGTATTTATGTATTGGTATAGCATAAAACACAGGTTGCATCAATGAGGTTAAACACATCTGTCTTATTCACATCCTAAGATCATGAGGCCTATTTAAGTAACGTCATCATTTCACCAAAACATTCAAACAGAGATATAATTTTATTATGCTAACGCATCAATGTTTCAACTCTGTTAGATATATAAAATACTTCCTCCGGTATTCTGCTGTAATTACAGCAAAACGGCTTGTTTTCAATTTGTATTAACAGAAACTGGGAGCGTTGAAATATTAAATTAATTAAGTGCTGCAGGGATGACATATTTGTGGAGGCTAAAACACGGAAATGCGCAAGCATTTTATTATCCAGTTCCACTGTCCTGTGGTTTTTCGGTTAAATGCCTGAAATGAGGTCAGTGGTTAACACAAATTTCATTCTACCACATGAAGCACATCAGTAATAGCCCACTCGAGATTTTCAAAGCTTTTACATGTCTTGAAAAAGGCAGTAGCTCACAAGTGTCTAAATGGGACTATACCAAGATTAATCAGTTTACTAGTCTTTACAGTGTTTATAATCATGCTACTGCAAACTATTCTGTTCTAACTATTTAGAATTGATATAAACATCGTATGAGTCTTTAGAAGCTAGTGGCATTGATGTTGAAGTCATGTGATCATTGTAGGGGGCTGGGAATGATTTCAATTTACATCTCGATTTTTTGTGTTTTTAACATTTGAATTAAGTTAAACTATTTTACTAAGATTAATTTAAGTACTTGAAATCTTCCTGCAGCACCCATGCAAATTTAAGGCTCCTTGTTGAGAACTACTGTAATAAAGGCAAAAATGCCAAATATTATGCATATCATACTGAAGCATTTTATGGTTGGTACAATTCATATTTGTACTTGGCAAGCCCTTAACAACACATTTAGTGTTGGGAGTTGGTGGTATATAGGGGTGGGAGAAAAAAAAATGGATCCATCGATGCATCGCGATTCTCTCTCCGAACCTTCCGTAAAATAATCTTTCATAAAGTTCGGAAAGGTTGAAGCGAATTACAACAACATTCACAGACTTCATTGCACAGGGTGGGCTGTGAGGGACGCACGCTTTGTTTGATGTTTAATATATTTGCCTCTCAAACTGGTTTTATGACGCAAAATGTAAACACAGCCAAGATCAAGAATCGTTCTGGAATCGGATCGTGACTCCCAGAATCAGAATCAGATCGAATCATGAGGTGACTAAAGATTCCCACCCCTAGTAGTATAGAACCAGCTATTGGATAATGACACCAATTTTGCAACACTGATACTTATTAAACTAGTTGAATCAACTGAATTGAGTTGAATAATGACACTATTGTCTTCTGTGGAGCCTTATTTACAGCTGATATTGACTGTTTCATAATTGATGAACTTTGGAACATTGACAGAGTTATTGAACTGAATTAACCCTTCACAAAGTCCCGCCCCCCTTTGTAACTATTGCTAAGACCGTCAAGCCAAGGCGCTCTCATGCAGTAAAAAATACATCGCGGAGCAAAGAGGAGACTGACAACGTGCCCACACAACGCAGAGCAGGTTACTTTTGGTATGAAACAAAGTCTCGGCTTTCAAATTGTGTAATTTTTTAAGAAATTCAAACAATAAATAGCATTTTGTGCCTCTAATGTGTCATGACAGATTGCTATAGCGCCTCAGTTCAAGCGGCATGTGAACTGATCATCTCTTTACTAGTTATAGCATGAAATAAACATGAATGAACATGTATCTTGTTTGAACCGCATTAAGATGTCAATACACACCATTTTTCAAGTTTACATTCACCGACGGTAATCTACTCTCATCTGGTTTGTTTGTTGGACAAAAATGGCAGATTCTGCTTTATGATTGGTCAGATCGCCTGTCAATCAAACTCCCAGCGAAGGGTTTACTGAAACAACATTAAACTGAATTGACCAGAAAACATTCTCTGTAGAGTTGCTTTACAGCTAAAATTGAACTGATAAATTCTGCAACATTGACAGTTACTAAACTCAAATACTGACATTATCGCCATTTGTAGAGCTTCATAATGAATACATTATCAGTTTAATGGGTGAGTATTTAGTGTTAACTTTTAGTTTTAGTTACTTTTTCTTATTTGTAAGTCGCTTTGGATAAAAGCGTCTGCTAAATTACTAAAAGTAAAGAGTGTAAAGACCATTGACTCTACCGGGCTAGGACACCGGCAAAGGATATAAGTATTGCTTTTTATTTTTATTAAAAATTTTTTTTCCTTTATATGTTTACTATTGAAATGTTGTTGTTGTATGCATTTGTCAATTTTATTTCATTTCTGTATTTTCATAAATAGGTGTGTATAGAGTATTTACAGTGTTAACTTTTAGTTTTAGTTACTTTTTCTTATTTGTAAGTCGCTTTGGATAAAAGCATCTGCTAAATGACTAAAAGTAAAGTAAAGTAAGTAAAAGTAAATTTTACAACATTAACACTGTAATTTCCCTAATGTGAAACTGCTTTGATCTGTATTGCATAAAAGTGCTATATAAATAAACGCAACTTGATTGAAAACCCATTTTGGTTTACCACTAATGGTATATTGGAACAGTCATGTCTTGCTAGGTCGGCCCATCAGTGTTTATGTTGGTTACCACTCTATTACTCGGTGTCTGAGGTGGAAAAATACGATTTCCTGAAAGTTAAACAGAATCTTTCATACGATTTGGGCCTGTTATTTTCCAACACAGTGGTTCGCTCTTCCTTCAGAGGCACACAGAAATCTTGAGAGGTGATCGAGGACTGAAGCACGTCTCCAGTTCTGTCCTGTTCCCAGCTCTCCTCTCTCCCACACAGAGACCGACACCCAGCCCCTGTCCATCTGCACCGGCAGGCACCTCAGCTGGGAGAGTCGCATGCACCAGCCTCCCTCTTCTGTTCAGGTCAGAGTCCTTCACACTCGATGACATCATCATTGTCTGTCAGTCACAGAAAGCTGTAGGCCTCCTGTCTCAACACAGACTTCAGCCATGCCAACAAAGTGCCTGCAGCACTTAAAGCCGAAGCATTACAGATGAACGCGGATCCGCTGTAGTGACACCGTGCATAGAGAGACCCGCTTTACGTGGGCTCCGTTTGTTTGCTGCACGGTGATGTGCTGAGTAGCTGGCTGTCTTTAACGTGTGCAGACGGCGATAGAGAGATGTGAGCCAATCCAGCCATCTTGTACTGAGGATTCAGGGCTGGACAAGCGTTTGCCATCTGTAGCTGCGGCAAAGCGTGAGTCTGCAGCCAGCCCACATTGTGTCAGCAGCAGCCCCGGTATTGAGGGCTTTTTAAGAGAGCGTTTGAGATGTCGCAGCCCTTTCTGTTGTACACTATCACCTACTAATGGAGCATGAACTTTTATGGGGTGACATCAATTACTTCAAAAGATTTAATGAGTGTAAATGATTTATCTTAAGTGCAAAAGAGGAACTGGGAAGGAGCTCATTATGTAGTCAGTGATTATCACCTGCATATTAAGTGTTGTTAATAGTTATGGAAATCCTTGTGTTACACTGCACTGGAAGTGTCATGAATGGGGGCTCAAGCTACTTAAACTTAAACAATGAAGGAATTTACTAATTACATTTGGAAAATTGTATGTTTAACATTTAATTTTAAAACTGAAGAGTGCCGTTTTGGACAAAATATGTAGAATTAATTAAGTATTAATATAAATACTAAGTCTACAAGCCATTTATTTATTACTCTAAGAAGTGTGACAATTTGTTTTAGCATTATGAAGAGCCTAACAAAGCAACATTGGCTCAACCATCGCCTACATTGACCACCAACATTTAAGCACCCTATCAAATGGAGTAGCCTACGCTAGCGTGTGCATACAAAAACTAAGTATACTTTGGGCTCCATCTGAATTTGCATACTTCCCTACTATATAGTAGGTGAAAAACAGTATGTGAATAGAGTAGCATGTCCAAATTCACAGTATTCATCAAACAGTAGGTCCAAAAAATGATGATCTAGGGCTACTACTTCTGGTGACATTCTGAAGAATGCATCTGATAAAGACTTTACTATCCCATGATGCCACGGGAGAGAATTTGGCAGTTAAGCGACGCAACTGATTCTGTAGGTCATATGCTAGTCTCAGGCTCAGACGTCATGCCTACGGACCACTGGATGAACGTCTGATGCATACAGCCCACAAAAGTGGAAACACTTCAGGTGTTTCGAAGTCGTCATTGGATTGGTTAGATTGTACAGGATTTCCAGGAGACGTGTGTGAAGTGAAATACTGCCAAGCTCAGACTGTTATTGTGGCGACATTTCCACGCCCTGAAACGTGACGCTGAATGAAACAAACTATGGTTGGTTGTTTGACATGTCGGTCAAAGAGCTTCATGGGCGGGCCTTGGCCAATGAAAGCTGCCATGGATTCCAGACCTTCTGCCGTCAGTCTGAAGGTCTGGCTACGCGAGACTAGTCACATGCCAATAACAACATGACGAAAGTAATGTTTGGATTAAATTCATACTACATGCATGGATACTATATACTGTAGAGTTTACACACTATATAGATGCTCGTTTAAAGGGATAGTTGACCCAAAAATGAAAATTCTGTCATTAATTACTCACCCTCATGTAGTTCCAAACCCATAAGACCTTCGTTCTTCTTCAGAACACAAATTAAGATATTTTTGATGCATTCCGAGAGCTCTCATAGACAGCAAGGATCCTTACACGATCAAGGTCCAGAAACTCTGCCAAGACCAGGTTCAGACTGTGACTGCTGCATACTCACGATACTGGAATTTCTAACTTCGATACGATACCTTGAAAAATATCGATATTCGATACCATTTTCGATACCATGGAGAAAAAAACTGCCACAATATTAAGGGGGTAATTATTAAGGGGGTCATTTTTTAAATTTAAAAGATAAATGTAACAAGTCGAGAACATGCGGTATATTTTACATGAACAAAAAAATGTCTTGAGGTACTGCATTTGTTGATTTATTAATCTTAGTTAAATGTTAATTGAAACTAATGTTTACTAATGCATGTACTAATTAAAATCCAAAGTTCTATTTGTTGATATTCTCATTTGCTTCATAACCAAAATATTTCCAGATATAGGGCCCTATGAAATCCGTTTTATTTTTCCCCAAATTCAGTTTTATTTTTTTCTACATTCAATTTTTTCCATTTGAATTTTTCTGGATTCCGTTTTTTTCCGTTTTAATTTTTCTGGACTCTTTTTTTTAATGGTCAAATTAAAATGCTATTAATCTAAAAGCATGTCTAATTCATTAAAATCATGAAAATTATACAATTTAACATTTAATTTATTAAAAGTATAACAAAAATGACACGTTTAGGGCCGTATGAAATGTTTGAACCTTATTTTTTATTGTTACCAAATTCTGTGTTTTAGCATGTCTATTATTTGAATGCATACAAACTATTTTTATTTATTCTTACAGTAGCCTTATGAAATGTGTTTTCCCCCTCAGAAATTCTGTGTTGTGTATTTAAATTTTACTGGATATCAGATGAAGGCATAAAACAATTTTAATTAATTTATATTTGAATTAATGAAAATTAAACTTTTACATTTTTGGCAAATGAAGGGGATTACTATTAAAATTAAAATATTTTGTGATTACTTTTAAAAATTAACAGCAGTAGTAAGTAGTAGTATTATGTACATTCTACTAAATAATAGTAATATAGCCTATTTCTGGCACACGGTCTTTAATAGGCTGTTAAACCGAACTTTTATTTTGACGGGTTGCCGTGAATACTTTTAAAGTTCTGTGTGTGTATGATATGACTAGTTTTACTTAAATTAAATGGTAAAATGCTCGTAAAGTGCCTTTCAGATCCGTTCTGGAGATATTGTTGATGTATTTATGTCCTCAATGAGACGGCAGACGCTGAAATCACCGCGAGCGCCACATAAACAAAACCGCACGTGCAGCACATTCACACAGAGATGCGCAGAACATGCAGGATTCATATTTAAATCGACTTTTGCAGCTTAATATTTACAGATACTAGTCCATATCGCGATTTGATTTAAGTGTAATGACCTACTTTTGATTAATTCATCCAAACTTTGACAAATTCCGTGACAATCCGCGTTAAACTGTAAATTCCGTTTTTATGACTGGATTCCGCGATTCCGTGCGCGTTCTCTGCATCGCGGAGATCATAGATCCCTACAGATAGCGCTCCTGCTGTGTTCTTTAACAACCAGAGCAGTCATCTTTCTATTCACTTCACTTTTGCTATTTAACCAGAGCGAAGGAGACGAGTGAAGAGAAGTGAAAGTGACAGCTCGGCTAGTATCGGTGTATCGATACTTCGGGAAATTAATATTGGTACCGTTCAGATATTTCAGTATCGATATTTATCGAAATATCGATATTTTTGACAACACTACTGCCCATCATATTGCTTCCATTGTCGTAAGATTGGCCACGACAATCTGAAATCTTTAAGTTGTGCTTTTGAAGTTTTTCCAAAAGCTTATCATATAGACCTTTTCCAGATGTGTCCAGTACAATGAATCCACAGAAATGTTCAGTGATGAAGGCTCCAACAGAAGATTCACAATTCTCAACACAACAGAAAGTTGGTCAGTATGGCTTACGTCAGGAGTAGTGTCCATTATGACAGAATAGTACTTTGCTTTTTTCACCCTACCAACTATCTCTTGCAGTATTTTGTCTCCAATTAATGTTATGATCTCATTCTGTATGGTACTGCTAAGGTAATGGACCTTTGCCTCTTTGTTTTGAATCCTCCTTATGTGTTCATTTAGAATGGGATCGAATTGTGCCATCAACTCCACCTGAGACAAGAAATTGCCATTGTGTGGGTCAAATAAAACATCTGTGTGGCCCCTAAAAGCAAGATTGCGCTCAGATGGATGGCAGATGATGGCAATCACTCTCCTGATAACGCCTTTCCAATGTTGTACTTCAAGCTGCATTAAATCCTGATGGACTTGATCAGTCGTTGTTTTAGTTAGGAACCTCTTCTGAAGATTATGCCAGCTTTCCATATTATCAACATGTGACTTGGAATATGTTCTTTTAAATGACTGCCTATATTTTTCCATGTATGAAATCCACCTTTGCTGAGAGCATTTTCACATTTACCAAACAGTGTGCATGCAAAGCAATATACCACATCTGGGCTGATAGAGTATACAAGCCATAATCTCTTGATTTTCTCTCCATTTTTCATTACAATCTCATAATTGTCTTTTGTGAATCGTCGAGGAACTGTTTCATTGTTTTGTGGAAACACTGCATGGGTTACTTTTTTCACAATTTCACAGCCCTCATGATCATTAAAAATCTTTGGCCATTTTGCAGGGTCGTCAGACAATAGGAAACTTGTAGTACCTTTGTCAAGATCATCAATACTGCTTCAAGTGGATGATGTGAGTGGCATTTCCTCATCATTAGCAGGTAGTTGTTGTTGCAGTGTCAAGGTGGATGGTACTAAAACATACAGTAAAGATATTTATTCACAAAGAATTTTCAAAGAGCACATGTATCAGTATACTGAACTTCATTAGGACTATATCTGACATGCTGAACTTACCATTTTCACTGTCAGGAGGAGGTACTGGGGTATCTTCTGTCTGAGGCAGTGGTGATAGGGATTTAAGCATTTACATTTATGCATTTAGCAGAAGCTTTTATCCAAAGTGACTTATATTGTATTCAAGTTACAGGTTTTTTTTTTTAACATTTTATCAGCCCTGGGAATCGAACCCATGACCTTGGCGTTGCTAGCACCATGCTCTACTATTTGAGCTACAGGAAAGCCATATAGTACGTAACACTATATCTGACACTGAACTTACCATTTTCACTGTCAGGAGGAGGGACTGAGGAATCTGCCTGAGGTGGTGGTGGTGGTGACAGGAACATAAGTAATGCTCCTGCGTGCAGAAATATATGATTAGCATTTTAATTTAATTTATTAACTATTAAGTTTATTAACTATTAGTTCATTGTTAGTTGACAACTAATTATGTTAACTCAACTAATTTAATGTAGTAGAGCTAAATAAATAATGTCAACTAAGTAAATGTAATATTTATTTATATTGTTTCGTGAGCTCCCCACTGGCAGCAAGACACAGTAAGTCGTCTGTGGTATCAATCTCTTTCTTTGGTGGTCTGCAGAGATTGTATAATCTTTTTAGCTCATCTGTGCAGCGCTGGGCAGTACTACAGCAACATGTGAAGCATCTGACAGTGAAATCTTTGTCAACTACAAGATGGGAAGCTCGAATTGATAGCGTGAAGGTGGTACATTACCAGCTGCCAGAGATTGTCGAAGCCCTGTCTGCCCTCCAGAAATTTGCTGTGGAGAAGACAGACTCAGAGACCATGTCCATAGCAAAGAGCATACAGAATGAGATAATGACCTGACGGATTGTCCTGTGAGTGGTAATCTAGTACAATGTCTTGTATCAGATCAACCATGTGAGTAAAATTCTTCAGAGCCCAAGTGTTTCTCTAGAAACACTTAAAAAGGAAACTCAGGGAGTGCAAACATACTTCAATAATTTCAGGGAAAGTGGACTTTCTGCCTGTCAAACGGATGCAAGAGAGATAGCAGAAGCTCTTGATATTGACAGGCAATTGACATGACATTGCCTGAGAAAAGACAACGCAAAACATCACGGCAATTCCTATATAAGGGCAGAGATCAGACACAATCCACTCCAGAAGAGTCTTTCAGAAGATAATTTTTTCTGCCCTTGGTTGACAGAGCCATTGAAAGCCTCAATGGCCGATTCTGTAAGCTGCAGGATTTTTATGCCCTGTATAGTTTTTTGTTCTCAAAAGAAAACACGAGAGAAGCAACGCATAATGGACAACTCCAAGACAACTGCAAAAAATTGGAATGAGCATTACATGACATACATTCAGAGGATTTGGTCATGGAGGTCAGGGCTGCTGTCCATACCTTTCCTGATCATGCGTCTACTTCTCCAAGAGACATCTACGAGGAGCAACTTCTAGATTTGTATGGAAACCGGAGCATTGCTCTTCGTCTGCTGCTAACACTTCCCATCACCGTTGCCTCTGGTGAGAGAGGTTTTTCAGCTTTAAAGCTCATAAAAACATACCTCAGGTCAACAATGAACCAAGAGAGGTTGTCAGCACTGGCACTAATTTCAATTGAATGGAACATACGAAGGTCTTTGAATATGGAGGACATACAGACAGCATTTGCTGTAGCTAAGGCTCGTAAGCACAATTTTTAAGGTGACAATGAAGGTTACGATCCGTTACTGTAAATATGAAGATTGTTCTGTATCTTCAAGATTGTATTGTACAGTATTGTATCTTCTGCCATAAAAATGAAGATTAAAAAGTGTTAAAAAATAAACTATTTATGTTATGTGTTTTAACTACTTTTTGTATGTTGTATAAATATATATCTAGGTAACAAAGATATATTAACAAAATAATCTTTTAGAAGGGCCTCATCTATTAATTTTGCCTGGGGTCCCCACTTCATCTTGGTTCACCTCTGGGTGCCTTAAATCACAGCTCAGGTGAGAGAGACACATGCTAAAGCATGCTAAACTCATTCAGAGCGTTCATTTCTGTTGCTCACCTAACAGTTCTGTCATGTCACATCATATCACAGCGACCGCCTCTGATCCACAAGAGTTTTGCATGTTATGCCTTACTTAGGATTGGAATGAAGTCTTCATATGATGACTAACTGCTCATTACGTGAATCATATGATGTCTTTTGAGAAAATAGCTTTGAAGTATAAAAACATTGTAACTTTCAGAATTCAAAACTTTTAGAGTTTTGCACACTCAATTTTGTCCGAAATTTTCGTATGCGTTTTTCAGTTTTCATAGTAGTCATCCTTTCCTATCAAAATGCTTGTGATGGACGCGAAAATGCAGAAAATTTAACCTGATCCGAATTTTTTTTATGACGGATGAAAGTTTTGGAGGCAGTGTGTAAATGCGATTGACACAACATGAGGTCGTATTTATTTTTCAACGTGTGAAAATGTTGGACTCAGTGTGCAATGGACTTTATGATATGATATTGTTAGTGTCATTTTATTATAGTATTTTAGTCATATTTATTAGTAGTATTTCTATACTAGTATAGTTTATATTAATAATTTGAATTAGCTTTCATTTGTATATTTTCATTTACTTTTACATTTTATTTTTATGGGTTTTATTTTAAATACAATTTATTTTTAATTCAGTTTTAGTTTTTATATATCTATAATTTTAGTAATTCAGCTTAAACTTATTTCAGTCAGCTGCCAAGGTAGCATTCCTAATTGTCCTATAATTTACTCAATTTACTCAATATTCAATTTTATATTTCAGTTTAATCTTAGTTTTATTTATTTATTATCACCTTGGTTACTGGTTCATGAGAAACGTCCTTTAGTAGCAATTTAGTTAAGGTGATTATGCTCATAATTAAAGTAACCAAACCTATTAAGCTCATTGACAGGTTTGAAAACATGACCGAACAGAATAAATCACATTTCTGGAGCTCATGCAACAGCTTTAAATAGACGTAGACATTAGGCATTATGTTTGTATTATTATTATTTATGTATGGAGGCGCATACTACCCACTCAGCCACATTTATTCATTTATTTATGATTAATTATGCTTATTTATCCATTCATTCCGCATTTATAGAATTTATGCAAGCAGTAAAAATCAAAACAAAATGAATCATAACATGTACCGGCGAACCAATTCAAGTACTACACGACTCTTACTGAATAACTATAATAGCAAGAAGCATGTAAAACAGATTGAAGAGGTTTGTCCATATCATGCACTCATGTTAATTTCCTGAATCCTTAAGCTGGTTATTAACAATAATCAGATGTATGCGTAAATGTAGCCAGTGATCATTTCAGTCTGATATTAACAGTTTGTGCAGCACATTTCAGCCTGGATTGTTTTATGAATCTGTCACAATTTAATACAGGCTCTGCAAAGAGGGTGTTATTGAAGGATGGGGAGGTAAAAATGATATTTTACACGAGCAAACCTACAGCCAGCGTGTCAGCTGGAGAAGGCGCTCAGTGCTGCTGCTCTTTACACAAGAGAGCATCATAAAGACGTACCAGCAAAAAATGCTCTGTTTAATGACAAAGGGTTGAAAATAAAAATTGAAATATATTCATTCTGATGTCATCTCATGGGACTGTACTTTTTTTTAATGAGGAAAACCGACTAAACTATGAACTATGAATGTTCTTTCGCCTCAAAGATGCATTTCAAGAAATCAGCAAGGCCTCAGTAAAAAGTTCTTTGTCTCATCTTTGTTTCGAGCCCAGTTTTTGACTGTAAGACACCTACCAAAATGGAAAGTGCCACAAACACGCAAGAAACAAAGCCACAACAACACACGCATTCGCACACAAAAGAAAGTCGACATCCTTCCCACACCTGAGGTGGTGAAGCTCTCACCTCCCGATCGCATACAGGTGTGAAAGCAAATACAATGGATCTTTATTCAGGTTGAATCACGTGAAGTCCCATCAAGCCCGACGCAGGTGTGCAACAGACTTTCAGATCATCAGACACTTTATAAGGTGAATATTTGATCTAATCACTCCATCAAACAGCATGAGAAGGAAGAGCCTAATCGTTCACTTTCAGAGAGCATCAACAAGGGTACACATCTGTAACAGGCCTGTGAATTTGTGTCATTTCATTAGGGAAATCAGCGCCATATTTAACCCCGTTCGGCAGCAACACCATCAGCCACTATATATACGAGCCGCACAACCCCTGCGTCTCATTTTATGCAGTGCTGCATCATAAGGGAAAAAGAGGATAGAGTGATGTTTACCTATTCACACCTCTGATGAGTGCAGGAGAATTGAATTCATGCTGAGAGTGGAATAATTGATTTGGACGGCTGCCGCGCCACAAACATCTGGGGTCGTTCTCACACATAATAAAAGGAGGATGAACTGCGAGGTGCAGTCATTTACACCAATATTTCCCCGCAAATGCATTAAAAACGTTCCCCGATGAAGCGAATTAGCCTTTCTTTCTACAGTTGTGGTGTGACTTTGATAAATAATATATCTGAAGATCCGATTAAGTAATCTTTAATTATCCGATTACGCCAAACATCAGAGTCAACATCGCATTTAGTGGGATTATCACTTGAATGAAAGTGAACGTGAGGCAAAACAACTAAACGGGGAGCACCGGCCGACGTGTGCGCCCTAACTTGGGGCTCTTTCCTTTCTGGCATCTGGTTCACTGAGTAAATTGGCTGCACAGACACCCTTCCTCGCTCTGGTCGGTTCTGTGGCGCTCCCATTTAAAAAGTGAGAAATTATAATTATCAGAATTATGCTTTTAATGATGCGTTAATTAGACTCCTACAGTGAGATTAGCAAGTGCTTATGAATTATTAACCGTGAAGTCTTTCCAGAATTTTAACAGGCAGGATGCACTAAATTTGCTTTTTGGTGATTAGCGTGCTGGAAAATAACACAACAGACTGTGGTGCATATGCTTATGATTACAACTTTAAGTGCATTTATTTAACTCTATCACACACCGGCGCTTTCGTGCCAAGATTCTGTGCAACCAACTTCTCGGGCAAAGAGCCTCACGGATTCCTACTTTCTCATTAGCAGAAACATATGATGAATCATTCTCTGCCAAAAGTCTTTTTTAGCACGTGGCTGATATATATGGCGCGCACTCTTTCTGTTTGGTGTTTTCGCTTTGATGCTTTGACAAGGTCACTGTAATGATGTATGTGCTTTCTTTGCTAATGCATGTGTCAAATCTTCAGCTCCTCTCTGTCAACAGCAGTGAAA
Organism: Barbus barbus; assembly: GCF_936440315.1. NCBI lineage: Eukaryota > Metazoa > Chordata > Actinopteri > Cypriniformes > Cyprinidae > Barbus > Barbus barbus. The sequence goes on along the minus strand of NC_136761.1, from coordinate 25,242,956 downwards.
ACAATGAGGATCGGTAGCGCACCTTATCGAACCCCCTGTGAGCGAGCGTGGAAGACGTTAAATAAACAAGCTTCCCCGCAGCCAATCCCGGCCGGTGTGACATGAGCCAAACCTAACAGAGCATGGTAAAACTATTTGGGTAATCCCTAGTTGTAATAACTAAGTCAACTGTTTTGAATTACGAGAGCAGCCTCTGGCCCAACCGCAGTGGTCATGGCCGCCCTCTTTAGGCCCGCTTGCTACGCTTGGTCTGAGCTGTCCAAACTTTCAGATGGAAATAAGCCTGCTAATTTGCAGGACGTGGGTACCACACCCCGCTTGGCATGCATGAGTGCACTGTGCACCCAGGAGATGTCACACAAAAGACGATTTAAGGGGAAGGAAGAAGTCTACTCTTTGCCCACAGTCCATTTTAAACAAATAACCAATAAATAACCCATGTCCAAATGGCCAATTTAGACAGCGCCAGTACAAATTGGTCTGAGGACTATTAAGAGCGAACAAAGGAGACGCCTGATTGACGCCTCAATCTGTGATGCCATAGGGAATGATTGAGATTTTGGACAGAGATGAACAACAGAGATCTTACTCTTGTTAGTAATGCATATAGGAGATAATCAGATGGCCAATTATTATGGCAAGATAAACCCAACACGAAGCAAGCAAATGGGTCTTTCTATCATTCTGAAAGGAGTTTTTACACCTGAAAAATAAGTAAATAAACTGACATGAAATATTGATTCGAGTGGACAATGAAGAAGATTGGTTGCCCGAGACAGTCGGCAAAAATAACTGATCACAGAATGCCGCAAATGACTAAAGAAAATCGAGTATTCCAGAGGGCTGTGAAATATGTTGCAATTACTTTACTTTTAGTCATTTAGCAGACGCTTTTATCCAAAGCGAAACTAAAAGAACACTCTGTAAATACTCTATACACACCCATTTAAGAAAATACAGAAATTAAATAAAATTGACAAATGCAACAACATTTCAAGAATAAACATATAAAGGAAAAAAATAAAATAAAAATAAAAAGCGATACTTATATGCTTTGCCGGTGTCCTAGCCCGGTGGAGTCGATGGACACTCTTTGGTCTTCACACTAAGAGGGCTTCACACGAGGGCTGCCGCGGTATAATAACCTTTTTTATTCCTATCTAACAAATCACTACTAGAATTCAGCTGAACCCACTTTCCTATTAATCACTAAAAATGGCCAAGCAAGTGCACACACACTGATAAGATACGCGATACAGTATGAGACCAAACGCGATTTCAGCAACTCTCAACATAGTAAACAAAATAAGCCAATTAAATCAGTAACAAATCAGTGACTGACCTTTTCGATATTTTATAGCAACACAAACCAGCTGTCAGTCATCTACTGCTTTTTCAGGATCCTGGTTGTTGTTTTTTGGTAACGATTTCAATTTTGCATTGTTAAACATAAAATAATTAATAATATTTTATAATCATAATAGTAAAAATATAATAATATTAATAATATTATACAAATGAATAGTTATTTTGTAAAATATATTAATATTATTAAATATATCTATCTATCTATAATGCTAAATATTTATTATAAATAGAAAATTTTATATTTATATATATTTAATATAGCTTTAAATATATATTTATTTTGACTAAATGTTTTCATTCTATGAGTGTGTGGGTGTGTATGAGTGTACAATTTAAACAATATATAACAATAATAAACAAGCCTCTTTTATACTCATGTATTTATGTAAATATAAAGACACAAAAATATATATTTATATATACAGTTGTGAACCCTGTTACTTTTTATGTAATGTTTTTACATAAAACATGTTTTTGAGTTATTCAGATTATAGGATTGAGTTATTCAGAATCCTGTGATTCAGAGTCACCGGTAACATGCAGTAACGGATTAACGGCTTGTTGTGTGGTTATTAAGTACCTCCATAATGCAGTGGATCACTGACAGTGCTAAAAAAAAAGAGTTAATCATATCAATTTCCTCTCTGACAACGTGTGACATATGAAGCGCATTTAAATGAACCATTGTTCTTTGATATTTCCTGCTATCAAAGTTTTTCTCCACAGGGCATCAGTAAGCGTTAGTGGGCCGGAGGGTAGAAAATAACACAATGCGCTGTATTTTATGAAGAGACCTCTGACAATCGCACCGAGCGAATACTCATCGGCAGGTTTTGTTTTTGCACAGGTTATGCAAATCAGTCCTCGTTGACTCACCGACTCGTTATAACATTAATTAACACAGTGCTACCTTGCTCAATATTTGGTAACAGAGGCACTGTCTGCGGATGTAAAAATTTGCAGGATTCCAATTTTAATGAGGGAGCAGAGCACAGGTGTGCTAATGAAGGGATTGGCTCATTTGAATAAAACCATCCTGTTTGGGAGAAAATTAATTAGCAACACTGGAGTAAACGCTGACACCTTTGAGCAGAGATGGTGAAATTATACCATAATGCAAATTTGCCTTTGATGACATAGGTGCTCCTGCCTTATTATATCTGTTTAGTAAAGTTTATTAATCAGCATTAATCACCGTGTTATTGGCTACATAAGCCCCTTTCGCACCGCAGGAACCTTTTCATAGTACCCAGTCTAATTGTGGAACTACCCACTTTTTGGCGTGTTCACACCACGGGAACTAGGATCTGTTTTAGTTCCCAGAAGTCCGTTTGGAGGAACTAAATTAGCTCCTATACTTCAGAGTAGGGTCTAAAACAGTTCCATAGGAACTATCGTGACGTAAGTGTACGCTGATTGGCTAAACGCATACGAAAACACCATCACCCGCCATGATTTAAATCGCCGTGTAAACACATACGGGAAGTCGTGGCCTAATGGTTAGAGAATCAGACTCGTAATCCAAAGGTTGCGGGTTCGAGTCTCGGCCCGGCAGGGATTGTAGGTGGGGGGAGTGAATGTCCAGCGCTCTCTCCACCCTCAATACCACGACTGAGGTGCCCTTGAGCAAGGCACCGAACCCCCAACTGCTCCCCGGGCCCACTGCTCCGGGTGTGTGTTCACGGTGTGTGTGTGTTCACTGCTGTGTGTGTGTTCACTGCTGTGTCTGTGCACGTTGGATGGGTTAAATGCAGAGCACGAATTCCGAGTATGGGTCACCATACTTGGCAGTATGTCACTTCACTTCACTTCACTTCACTTCACTTCACTACTGTGTAAACATTCCATGTCCATTATTGTGAAACCCGCGAGATGCAACAAAAACACAGCTCCGATCACAGTCCTCCATCCTCCTGTTGTTAACGTCGTTGTTTTCGTCGTTGAGCGCCGCGCACAAATGACGTCGCTGTCGACCGGCTTACGTCACTTCTTAGTACCCACTGCCGGTGCGAATGCAACCCTAAATGGTAAATGGTACTGGGAAATAGTTTGCGCAAAATCGTCCCAGTACTTTAGTACTGTACTTTTAGTTCTGGAACTAAAGCGGTGCGAAAGGGGCTATTAGAGAGGTTAGTTACTTCATACTTTTCTAACTGTGGGGCTGAATTGCGCTAATAGTCACAAGGTCGAGTTCAAAAAATCAACAAGAATCAACAACTAGCAGACGACCTGAAAGAGTTTTATTGCAGGTTTGAAAAATCACCCCACACCTGCTCTGAACAGCTCTCCACACAACCATTCACACCTCCAGCAACCCCCCTCTCCCCCACACCTACAATTCAGATAAGTGAAGATGAAGTGCGCCAGGTCTTTAGAAAGAACAAAAGAAGGAAAGCACCAGGCCCAGACGGTGTGTCACCAGCCTGCCTAAAAATCTGTGCTGACCAGCTGGCCCCCATCTTCACACAGATCTTCAACAGATCACTGGAGCTGTGTGAAGTCCCCTCATGCTTCAAATGCTCCACCATCATCCCTGTCCCAAAGAAACCCAAAATTACTGGACTTAATGACTACAAACCTGTGGCTCTAATGTCTGTGGCCATGAAATCATATGAAAGACTGGTTTTGGATTATCTGAAGGAAATCACTGGACCCCCTGCAGTTTGCCTACAGAGCAAACAGGTCTGTGGATGATGCAGTCGACATGGGATTGCACTTCATCCTGCAGCATCTGGACAGACCAGGGACTTATGTGAGGATCCTGTTTGTGGACTTCAGCTCCACTTTTAACACCATCATCCCGAACACCCTTCAGAATGACACAGCTCTCCGTCCCCACCCCTGTCTGTCAGTGGATCAACAGCTTCCTGACAGACAGGCAGCAGTTAGTAAAGCTTGGTAAATCCACATCCAGCACTCGTACCATCAGCACTGGAGCGCCTCAGGGCTGCGTTCTCTCCCCACTGCTCTTCTCCCTCTACACCAACGACTGCACATCTAAAGACCCCTCTGTCAAGCTCCTGAAGTTTGCAGACGAAACCACACTGATTGGCCTCATCCAGGACGGTGACGAGTCTGCTTACAGACAGGAGGTTAAGGAGCTGGCTGTATGGTGCAGTCTTAACAACCTGGATCTTAACACTGTGGAGATGATTGTGGACTTCAGGAGAAACCCCCCTGCTCTCCCGCCACTCACCATCATGAACAGCACTGTGACTGCAGTGGAGTCATTCAGATTCCTGGGTACCACAATTTCTCAGTACCTGAAGTGGGACAATCACATTGACTCTATTGTCAAAAAGGCCCAGCAGAGGTTGTACTTCCTTCGCCAGCTGAGGAAGTTCAACCTGCCACAGGAGCTGCTGAAACCGTTCTACTCTGCCATCATTGAATCCGTCCTCTGCACCTCTGTAACTGTCTGGTTCAGCTCAGCTACCAAATCTGACCTCAGAAGACTACGGAGGGTAGTCCGGACTGCTGAGCGAATCATTGGTGCAACCCTCCCCACTCTCCAAGAACTGTACTTTTCCAGAGTGAGCAAAAGGGCTGGTAAAATTACTCTGGACCCCTCACATCCAGCACACTCCCTGTTTGAACTGTTACTGTCTGGTTGACGCTACAGAGCACTGTGCACCAGAACGACCAGACACAGGAACAGTTTCTTCCCTCAGGCAATCCATCTCATGAACTCTTGACAATAAACGTGTAGCACACAACTATTATACAATATTCATTCACCACACTTATATATTTATTTTCTCATTTCTAATTTGCACATATCAAACCTGTACATACATAATTGTTTATATTATATATTGTGTTTTTGCTGTTTTGTACATTGCCTATTTGGATATTTGTATATTATTCTTTATTATCTGTCCTGTCCTGTTGCTGTCTTTCTGTTGCACTGTGGAGCTTCTGTCACTATAACAAATTCCTCGTATGTGTAAACATACTTGGCCAATAAAGCTCATTCTGATTCTGAAAAAGCAGCATTTACCAACAGCTTTCCCTCTTCATTTGAGGCTAAATTTACGGGATGCTCGTCTCAATTTTCCTTCCTGGATTACCAGGTTTAAGCCTTACTTTTCAGCAGACAACACAAGCTAACTGCAGCTTATTAAAACGTATGAGGTGGAATTTTACAGCGACATTCAAGACGGAGCAGATAATAGGGAAATACCATGTCTTTTCATGAAGTGTAGTGGAACGTAGTCTTAACCCGAGGCCTGATATTAAAACGTTCTTCTACGCTTAAAGCAGCAATTAAGGAGCATTGTGAAACAAATGTTAGATACTCAAAAGTCTCTCACAAGATACCTCCAAGTTTAACACTTTGAATACACACTTGAGGCTAATGCTTTTCATAGATGCTGTTTCATCCACTCTATCTTGGTGGGACCACACATATTCCACATCTTCTGAAAATTATGGTTATAAATCTAAAGCTTTACATAGAGCGGGCCTTAGCTTCCAGCTAAATAGATATCATCCTGCACAGCCTGAAATAAATCAGTGACTGGGCTTTTCCATAATTTTTAGCAACACAGACCAGCAGTCAGTCATCAGCTTTTTCAGGATCCTGGTTGTTGTTTATCTTGCAAAGATTTAAATTTTGATTTGTTAAACACAAAGTAATGAATAATATAATAAATTAAATAGTATTATATTGTAAATAAATAAATAGTATATGGTAAAATACATAAATATTATTAAATATAATATTAAATTTAATATTATTATATATAAACTTATTCAAATAACTGCAATTAATTTAATACTTTTTTCAGCTCATCTTTAAGAAAAGGGGGAGGGGATAATTGCTATGTGCAAAAAACATGTACTTTCATGAGTATGCACAGAATTTACTGAATTAACTTCTGAACACTTGATGAAATACACTCTATTCTACATTCGCCATGTGGCATGATTGATGCCATTGATATTTCTCATAATAAAAAAAGCAGTGTTTCTCATACTAAAGAAGCAGTGTTCTTGGTGCTTATAGCACTTCCATATATATATATATATATATATATATATATATATATATATATATATATATATATATATGTGACCCTGGACCACAAAATTAGTCTTAAGTCGCTGGGGTATATTTATAGCAATAGCCAAAAATACATTGTATGGGCAAAATTATTGATTTTTCTTTTATGCCAAAAATCATTAGGATATTAAGTAAAGATCATGTTTCATGAAGATATTTTGTAAATTTCCTAATGTAAATATATAAAAACTTCATTTTTGATCAGTAATATGCATTGCTAAGAACTTCATTTGCACAACTTTAAAGGAGATTTTCTCAGTATTTTGATTATTTGCACCCTCAGATTCCAGATTTTCAAATAGTTGTATCTCGGCTAAATATTGTCCTAACAAGCCATACATCAATGGAAAGCATAGTTATTCAGCTTTTAGATGATGTATAAATCTCAATTTCGAAAAATTGACCCTTATGACTGGTTTTATGGTGCAGGGTCACATATGTGATATAGGCCTACTGCTTTTTGCATACTTTATCAAATGGAAATATGTATAGGCCAATTCAGAGACTGAAAATGTAATGAGAATGTCAAGTACGAAACACATTTTTCTATACATTTAAATCAATATCGCTCTGTAGTGCTCTGTTTTTTATATATTTTTTTATTTAGGCCTAATAACTTAATAATAGTAGCCCACTGACTGTAATAATATTAAAGCTGCTAGATTTTTGGCCAAAAAATGATGAAATTTCAAATTTGGGGAAGTTCAAAACACAGTGCTCAAATCTGTTAAATTTACTACGGTAAATTCATTTAAGTTTTGATCTGTCAGGTCGGATTTGGCAGTGACTTCCATGCCTACGTCATTCGTGTGTTCTTCAGGTCCAGCCATAAACACAGAAGATTGGCGACTAGACTGTTGCTACAATAAACAGTTGTTTGAACTAGTCAACAGGATAGCAATTAACACGGACAATCCTTAACTGCAAATCTCACTGTTGACCTCTTGAGAATCACCCTTTCAAAACAAACAAACAAACTGCAAACTGCGGAAAGTCTGTATTTAAAAAAAAATGGAAAGCTAAACCTGTGCCAAAAATAAAACCTGAACCACAACTAGGCTACAGATACGATAGCCAACTTACTTGCTCACATGAGGTCTTTTTGTTTTATAGGCTTTGTTGGAACATTTTTTGCACAGTCTGGTGGTCTCTGTGCAGCATGACAGGAACAGACTCCGCAAACTATTGCAGAAGCACAACTGACGTAAAATAACATAATTTTATGTTTCAACCACAGATGTGGATAGAGGCCGAAGTTTAAGTAGGCAGTAATCCTAACGATATCCAGTACAATATTAAAAGTGCAGCGGGTAATATTGACAATTAATGGTTCAAATGAGTGCTGCAGTCCAAATTCAAAATTTTGGAAAGCGTTGTTTCCCGCCCCCTTCTCCTCAGACTCGACGTTTACACAAGTTGCCAAATTGAGGACAAGCAAGCAACTGGATTGAGGACAAGCAACTGGAACAAGTACAACTGACAAAGGAAGATTATTTATCTGCTTTATCTGGTCATAAAGCTTTTTAGATAGAAGATGTTTTGTTTTGGTCGAGTAGAATATGAGTTTGTTTTCTGGATTTCATGGCTTGAATTTGCTGTGTTTTTTACTGACTGGCAACCCGGGGTATTAAAATACTATTGGGTAAATTATGGCATTGGGCGGACAAAAACAAAAACAGATATTCTGACACAGAATGCACATTTCAAAGTAGAATTACTGGCTGTAAGTATGTTTTTTGAAGAAACAAGTATGTTTCCTAAATATCTGCAAACATATTATGGTATTTTTATGCTTTAGTTCAGTCAAAAAGAAGAAAAAAATACATACAGCACCTTCAAGTTGTAATAATAATAGTTAAAGAGTCAAAAGCAATACATTTTTTAATTTACAGTAGGGATATTTTCAGGGCCTTACTGATGGCCCTGTGGGGGCGCACAACACCATAAGGAACTTTTTTTTTAATCTCACTAAATTTGTCAGCATATGATGACCTTCAGAGAGAAGTGTAAGCTGCTGATGTGGTGTAAATTTCTCATCTCACTCGGTCTGATGTGACTGTCAGTGGTCAGTCTCCTTACTGTCATCCGTAAATATAGGGATTGATAAATATAGTCACAGCAACCGGATGCCCGTGATGCTGATGCACCGCTTTTCATCATAATTCTGCACCCAGAACCAGACTGGGCCCCTTAAATAGTAATGTGCTAGAACACAAATAGGGGATGCGTGATCACATTGGAGAAAACCTGCTGTCGGGTGTTGATTCGCGCTGTCTGGTGAGTGCCAATGGGGACGCGCGTCAGTTTTATGAGCCGGGAGGAGAGGCGTTGGCAGGGAAAGAAATGCGCTCATCAATGTTTATTAATCATCGGCGTGATATGATACTGTAGAATTGCAGTATTTTTACACACGTTGAGCATGCACAATCGTCTTTGGCTGCAAGTCGATTAACTTAATTAGTAACAGGTCTGTGTGAAAGCAATGCAAAACTGTTTCTGGTAGAAGCAAAAAGCCATAAGTGTCATTCTATCAGCTGTCAGTCAAAGTCATCTGCTGGGCCTGCGTTTTCTGTTTTTAACACACATGTCGGAGTGTCTCAAGCTGTTTGCAAGGAATCAAGTTTCGAGTTTTCTACATGAACCGCATGAAACAAAGGAGCAATAGCTCACACATCAGAAAACCCACTGTGTATCTATGAAAAGGACAAAAAGTCGAGAGTGATGAGGCAGGAAAGCGATACAGCATTATGAATAACTTGCTCACCAATGGATCCTCTGCAGTGAATGGGTGCCGTCAGAATGAGAGCCTAAACAGCTGATTAAAACATCACAATAATCCAGAAGTAATCCACACCACTCCACTCCATCAGTTAACGTCTTCATCAAATCCATCAAAATCTATCATTATGTTTTAACATTAAACCATCACATCTGGTTAAATATAAGTTCATAATGCTTTCTCCAGTGAAAAACCCCATCCCTTGTTTTCTCCTCACATCAAAATCCACCCACATATTTGTTTAGAACTGAATTGGATTGTTTTCGCATGTTTGATTTGTGCAGATTTTTCTCCTGATTCAGATGAGAGGACTAGGACTTTTAGCCGTATTTTAGCCAGATGCAATCATTTTAAGTTAGAAACCTCATGTCAGCTGTTTGGACTCTCATTCTGACGGCACCCATTCACTGCAGTGGATTTATTGGTGAGCAAGTGATGTACTGCTATATTTCTCCAAATCTGTTCTGATGAAGAAACAAACTCATCCACATCTTGGATGCCCTGAGGGTGAATACAATTTGAGCATATTTTGGTAACTATTTCTTTAAACTTCGTCATGATTGCTAGTTTGATATTACTTTTATGCAATATTTAATATACAATAGTTAATATTAGAAGTTAATTTTAAATGTTAAATAACACACGAATAAGAGCTTTGAGTGATGAACAATGTTTGATCAGCTCTGACATGTGAAAGACAAGGTAGATTTCTATCAAAGAAGTATTGCATATGAATGATTGTGATGATTCTTTTAACTCCCTCGCTGTCTTTGTCCACTCAACACACTATTAACTGATGTTTCTGTGTAATTACTCTGTCTGTGTGTTTTACAAACACACAGACACTTACAAAAGAGGCTGGTATGTTTTCAAAGAAGCAAAGCGGCATGTCTGCAATAATTTAAATATTTGCAATCAAAACAGAAACTCTCACTGACTGTTTTGGGTACACAAGAAAGCCTCGCCAATCAAAATATTGTTGCGAAAGCACAATGTCAAAAGCAATTTACTTTTGAAGGATCGATGTAACCGCTGATGAGCGTTTTCGGTTTAGTGCATGGATTTTGGATCGGCAACAGTCATTGTGCATTAATTAGAGCTCCTAACACTGATTCACAAAAACCAATCAATTACTCTTCTAGACTTGACTGACAGTACCCTATAATTGGGTGGCTGCTTTCCTTTTCTCAAGTGCCCCGCAGCCAATCGGTGCAGACCAAACAGGTGGCAGCAGAGGAAACAAGCTCTTCCAGTCCATAAAACTGGCTAACTAGCTCCTGAAAGTTGCCAGCCTGCAATTATCATATCATTTGTGTTGTAAATCACACTGCTTCTTGTCATGGTATGATCACATGCAGCACATATAACCCCCCACCACCCAAAAAAGTTTGGGGGAAAAAAGAGTAAACATATTTCAAGCCAGTTTCAAAAAGATATTTGATTAAACGTTTCATCGCAAATATACCCAAGTAGCTGTGAAAGCGGTTCATAAATCACAAATATGTGTGACATTGTCCCTCCCATACTCTACGTTGCACAATAGACTCAAACGCAGCTAGTATGTACTTCCTCCTTCTCAAGTCCAAACATCCCCAATTCCAGCTTACCCACCCACATACCAAATTATTATCCTGTCATCTAGACACAAGGATGTACAACATTTTTATAATGCCTTTTGTCCATCATATCCCAAATAATTCCGCTTTGGAAAAGTAATACACCTTCCATCTGGTTTTTGTTTTCCATTGGCTGTTATAATCATGACAACCCATAATAGCAGCATGTTGTTTAGTTTAGTCATGTGTGCAGTTATCGGATAATTTTATGAATACTTGTAATTAAAACACACACAACACTAAACAGTGACACTGTTTATAGCCTCGCTGAGGTACTGTATGTTCTCACCCGCTAAACACATGGTAATTGCTCAGCTGCAGTTGATACAGCCACAAATGAGGCAAATGAGTCCCTGGTAGATAGATGAACAACTAGGTAAGGGGTTTTTAACCAACAGAGATCAAGATTTATATAGAACACCAACTTATAAAGAAATTGTTTAAAAATCAATAACATATTCAGTAAATGACTATCAATTTTTATCTTCTACACTGAAAAAAAAATTGGGTGTAGAATCAGTTTTCACTCAGAAATCACTAGTGAATTTCATAAACATTAAATAAATAGACCACAGCTTGAAAACTATTGTTATAAATAAATTTTTTAAAATATTTTTGATGATTGTTTTATCATTAAATTATTATTTAATGTTAATATATATATTTTTTTATATTTATTTAATTTATTTAGTAATTCAAATAAGTATCACCAAACTAGAATAAAAGTTTATCAAATAAATTGTTAGTAGATTTCACAAAGAAACACCAAGTAACATACTGAATTATATGTGAAATTTTGAAGAATTAAAACTGAAATAATATTTTTGTTGTTGTTGTCTTAAAAATGTATTTTTTTAGAGTGTATAAATTATCAAAAATTAATGGACATGTTGCAAATTCATAAAATATACCTGCTATATATTTATTTCTCAAATGCATTATTTTAGTAATTGCACTCAATGACCAATTTTGCATCCAAAATGAATAGGAAATGACCAGAGTTTCAACAATGCATGTTTTTTTGAAGTTGTAAATAATACAAAAAATTACCGTTTCAGTTTTCATACCTCAAAATTTCATGTTTAATTCAATGCATTACTTGCCATTTCTTTTTAATTATAAAAATCTGCAAGCAATTTCTGAGTGAAAATTCTTTCTAGACAACAAAGAGCAATTATGTACGAAAATAATTGAGTTGTCTCTATCATACTTCTCATGGACAGACTCGGTTTGCAGGCAGCAGAACTAGTTTTGATTAACTCGATGAAGCCAAATCGGTAGCTCACTCCACGCTTGGCATCGGTCCAGATCAAATTACTGTAAGTTAGATGAATTATTTCACTTAACATAGTTGGGAAACATCACAGACTGCTCTCTACACCTACATGCTTTCAACCATCTGTTCTTTTGTTTACACCTCTTCATATCCATGGCAACAACATGGGGGCAGGTAGCTAGTCGGAAATATTTGTAAGTAATATAGCCCTCATAAGATTAATGAGCGTTTGTGTGCTTTGACACAGAGGAATATTCTGAGACAGAATGGCTGATATAATATACAGTGACTCCAGCACATTCATTTCTTCTTGCACTGGGTATTAGGCCATATGTTGCATCAGATCTGTGTTGAAATCACTCTTGCTGTCTTCAAAGTTATCTCAAGCTCCTATTTATCATCATGTGCTTGACAGAGATAACGTCCTGTCTATGCCATCATTACTCATGCAGACAGAGAGTGGTCATTTTGCATACACAAACACTGTGACTTCGCTGGTTATACGTTGCATTAGTGAAGTTTGACTCTACCCACACACAATTTATTACGGGGTCATTCACAATCGTTCATTGTTTGTCATTTCATTTAATTTCGCTTCACATAACTAGATACCTGGCTATCTCAAACATAATGGGTATGTTAGAAACAGCCTTTGTTTACACTATAATGAGTGGTGGTGTGTTTCATGTAGTGGGTGTTTGAGTTTAAATTACGCTTATTATATCTTTCTGAAGTGTTGCGGCGTATGTTTTTATCCTTGTTTTTCAGAAGTGTTGTTTCCTGGAGACTTTTCCATTAATTAAAGAGAATATGAATAGATTGTTCTTACATTATCTTTCACAGTTTATAGGCATTGCGACTGATAATGAGGCTTGTATTAACGTCTGTGTGTACTGAGGTGATGCAGAGAAGCAGATTTAATTCATTTCTGTCACTCTGGGGCCTTAAGGATCAGCAGGTGTAAATTACAGCACACAAAGGTGACATGGATGCATTTCTAGCTGACTGAAACATATATGAATATATATGTACATTTAAATGAGCAAGCAGAGGAGGCACATGATCAGATGCACATAAGTGAACGGTTAAATGCTACAAAACATATTCAGAAGTGAAGGTGATGGTACTGTACTGTTTTGCTCCAGTTTCGGCGTGACGCTGAATGTTTGCACATGGAAATTCAAAGGTGGAGATGTTTGTGTTCACGTTCAAGCACTTATATGTTGTGTGAGCATGTAAATACACTATTATTGGGAGTATTTGGAGTAGGGATACCCGCCTGCTTTGCATAACTGAATTAATTAAGCTGCAGTTGCTCAGGAATGCAAAAGCAACTAAACTGCTAAATAAAGCTCATGCATTAATCAAATCCACTCAATGCAACATAATAGTAATAATGGAAAAAATGAATAATTTCCAAACAGTCATTAAGTTAAAGTTTTATTATCTAATAGTCTGCAGAAAAAAAGTTAAACAAACACATAACAAAAAATGCCTGAACAATGAAGACAAACAGATGGGATTACAGTGCTTTTCACCTTAAAGGATACCCAGTAAAGAAACAATCTGCTATGAAGTGCTACAAACCATTCTGGGTCTTGGAGGTTAGACTGAGAATTTTTTTTTTCTATTTTAATTGAGCAAAGAAAGAAATTCAAGCATTTTCTAAGCTTCTCTAGTTCACTGATATTTGACATCAGTTCAAGAGCCATTAAAAGAAAAATAATTCTCACGCAATACAAGCAAAATCTTTTGTAAGCTTTAACCCGGATGATGGAGCTTTGGAGCTCAAATGCATAGAAAAGTCCACTCGTTCAGAATAAATAGAACCATTTCTAATGTGAAACTGCGCTAGTGATTTTCTAGAAAGACCGCGAGGGTATTTTTCATTGGTTCATAAACTAATGACATTTTGTCAAATACAAACCTCCAGTTTTTCAGAAGTACATCTATGAGTGATATTTGATTCACACACTGGATAGACCTATTAGACTGTGACCGTTGAATGTCTAAAGCAATTGAACACTACAAACATTTATCAATCTATTCATTAAGGTGGTTTTATTACCTTTCCCATCCGATATACTACTTTATAATGGAAATGTTCTGACTGATAACAAAGGAGCAAGAGAGAAGTGTAACAAAAGAAAGCATAAAAAAGTCTTCATTGCTCTGAGATGGAACGTGATCCAAAACGAAGAGGTCCATGTGTATTGCATACAGAAGTCTTCCAGTCGAGTCTTTGTTCAGCTGTGCATGATCAGCCGACTGTGACTCAGTTCCTTAGTTTACAAGCCGAGTTCAATTCATGACAAAGTCTGAAAAATGTCTTGCTTTTTTGTGTATGTGGCAGGGATCCATCAGCATGACTGATGTTTATTAGCCGTGTGATATCAGTCTTCTGAAATGACGTCAATGTCCTCAGAGCTGCCCTGCTGAGTGGCCACCCTCCAGCGGCTCACGTGCTGACTACCTTTCCTCTTCTGCTGCGAGTCCGGCGACTCTTCCTCCAGCTTCTGTCTCTTGTGTTTGGTCCTTCTGTTCTGGAACCAGACTTTCACCTTAACAAGAGTAACAAAGAGAGGCCATTTTATTATATCAGCTTAAAACACTTCTTTTTTTGTGTGTGTTTTTATTGTTTTTTTTATTAAAAAATAAATTGGGAAGCAAATCTCGCCCGTACCGTGTTTGCTATTAAAATACTTTCACGGCACATTATTATGCCATATTTAAAAACATGCTTATGCCTGCTGCTCATTTGAAATATGCCTGTTGACGTAATCTCTCAATCTGGTGAGGAAATCATATTTCATTTTACAATCTCAACATGTGAAAACACACACACATATATATATATATATACTATGTGAGCTTTTAAAACAGCATGTTAAAAAGCCTTCAAAATAAAAAATGAACAATCTTAATTTAAAAATGTATCAGAATACATATAAAGCAGTGTTAAAAACATCCAAAATAACTAATAAAACAAAATAACTCATTTAAAACATTCAGAGCAGGTGGCCAGAAGTCTTAAACCACTAGAGAAAATGCTTCTGTTTCGCATTTTTATAATTAAAAACAATTCTAAATTTTATTATCAGCTTTTTGTAATAAAGGTGAATATCAGCACGAAAGGTTTCATTAAAAATTAACATTTAAAACAGTGTTAAACATCTAAAATAAGTAGCTGTAAAAACAAAACAACTCATTTAAAAACACAGCAGGTGTCTGAAAGTCTAACTATTAGAGAAGATTCTTTGCATTTTTGTAATTAAAAATAATTACAGATTATATTATCAGTATGAAAGTTTGAATGTAACGTAAATGTACATGCAAAATATGGATGAAACCGTATTTAAAAAAACATCCAAAATAAAAGTAGCTTTAAATACAAAATATCTATATTTCAAAGATTAAATGTTCAGTTTTGATTTAAAAGATTCACAGCAGGTGTCTAAAACTGTAACACCACCAGTGAAGAATATCATGTATTTCTTATTTTATGTCATAACATTTATTTAATTCTTTATTATTACATTTTCCCACTTGTTTCCAGGTTCGGATTTTAAATCCCAGATTTTCAAAAGTGCCTCAGATTTTGGACCCCAGGTATTGCTCAAGCCTAACAATCCTACACAAATATGTATGTGAATGTATGTACACGATTGTGAAAATGACCAATTATTGAGTGTTGCATACATGCTTTGGAATTTATATGGCCTATCCCAAGGCAAGGAATGATGAATTACTTCCATCCTGTGAGGAAACTAGATGAGTAAATGTGTGTTCACGTCCCGTGTGTGTTTGTATGTGTGTGTGTGTGTGTGTGTGTGTGCATGTTTATGTGGTTTATGAGGACACAAATTTGTATAATGACATGGGTATGACAGAGGTATTACAATATGAAGGTGGTTTATGAGGACACTGCCTATGTCCCCGTAATTCAAAAGGCTTAAAAAACATACTAAATTGTGTTTTTTTGAAAATCTAAAAATGCACAAAGTCTCCTGTGAGGGCTAAGTTTAGGTGTAGGGTTGGTCTAGGGCAATAGCACACACAGTTTGTTCAGTATAAAAACCATTACGCCTATGGAGAGTCCCCATAAACCACAAAAACCAACATGTGTGTGTGTGTTGGAATGCAGCCGTGTTCACCGGAGGGATGGACCCTGACGCCTCTGTCTGCTCACCTGTGTCTCTGTCAGGCACAGCCCGTTGGCTAACTGCTTCCGCTCGGCTCCCACCACGTAATGGTTCTTCTCAAAGGCACGTTCCAGCCGGAGCAGCTGCGACGGGGAGAAGGCTGTGCGGATGCGCTTGGGCTTGCGAGAGAAAGGTCCGTGTAGCAGCAGGTTTTCTGGGCTACTGTCGTCACCTGGAGACAAGAAATAAAGGGTACATGTTAATTAGGAAGTCAACAGTTTTATAGTTGCATTTTAAATAAATAAATAAAAAGCTAAAACTTTCTTTTAAAATAATCTAAAGAAATCCTAATTTTTTTTTAAATAAAATAGTAAGAAAATAGCAAGAGTATTAGTAATAGTAAGAAGTAAAGAGTGCAAGTTAATAAATTATTGGATTATTTCATAGAGGGTTTTAAAATAAATACAAATACAACAATTTTTAAAAAATATAAAAATACAAAATATGCATGTTACTAAAGATAGAACTAAAGATGCATGTTAATTAGGAAGTAGACAATTTTATAGGGATTTTGAATAAATAAATAAAAATCGAAGGCTTTCTTTAAAAAAAAAAGAGAGAAATAAAGAGTGCACGTTAATTGGGATGTGTACAATTTTATAGTGGGATTTTAAATAAATAAATAAAAATCTCTTTAAAAATGAAAACTACAAATAGAGAAATAAAGAGTACATGTTGGATGTGTACAATTTTATATTAGGATTTTAAATAAATAATTAAATAATCATGTACTTTACACAATTGCTTAAAAAACTGAAAATAGAGAAATAATAATTATGAAGTGGACATGTACTGGGGTTTAAAAAAAATCTACAATGTAAAAAATAAATCTCTTTAAAAGATTTTTAATTGTGCCTTAAGTGTCAAAATACGTTTTTTTGTGTTACATTTTTAGTAACCTTCTGCTGATATCACAATGACATCATTTGAAATGTAACTATTTGAATTCCACACGTGTATGGCATTACATGTTCATTCGTAAAATTATTTTAGAGTTAATTCAAATATCATTCAGCAGATGTATTATCCAAAGACTCTGTATGCTTTTATACAAAATAAGTGCTTTACATAGGCACAGCAATACAGACATTAGGTGCAGGATTGCATGTCTTAATTGAGCCACATGAGTCGATTTGAATAATTCCAGGTCTGTTCCAGACACGGCTGATGGAAAGTGTGTTCACACCGCATCATTCATACCAACCCAACCTCTCCGTGCATTCACAGACGAGTCTTTAACCTTCTGCCCTCATAATGTGGCATTATCCTGATTTTCATACAAACGCAAGACTTTGAAATATTGCTGCTAAAATATAAATAGACATCCGTGGCTGAAAAGATGTAAAACAATTGTGATGAATATGCTAATTGTCAGTTAAGCAAATCTAAATCCCTTACATTTGGGTTGATTATATTCAACATGAGGGAATAGTAAAATTTCATCTCCATCAGCGTCAGGGTGAACGTGATCTTCATGCGACCCCAGACAACATCTGGAGGGCAGAGACCCAATGCAGTTTATTGCAAACACACAAAGAGAGAAAAACATTTTTCATAAACAAATGCATGTGTAATTTACGTGACCACTTTAGTGTTTGGAGAGCTATGCTTGAAAGATTCTTCAGAAAGATGATGACCGCAATCACGTATAAACAAAATATTCTCGCGGAGCGGTTACTGGGAGGATTGTGAAGCGTGCAGAAGTGACAGACCGTGATCTTTTGTCAATGAAAAATAACCAAAATGTTTCAACGTTCGCATCAGGTGTGCAACCGCAAATGTACATCGGTAACATGCAAACGTCTCAAAAAGATGTTTGCTTCGATATAACGACTGTTTCTGAGCATCGGCTGGAGTCATGAATGCGGCTGGTAGGCCACAAAGGCCGCCAACTGCAATTGCTACAAGTATATTAACATATCAAATGGAAGTTATGAAATATATTCAGTC